>NC_133005.1:39674500-40279000 GCF_048564905.1 Vicugna pacos | reverse complement strand
CGGGAGGATGTTTATTTACGATGCACTTCAGCCCTGCCAGAATGCTACCTTGGCATCACTAGAATTTCCAGGAGAAGGAGACCCCCAAAGCAGTTGGCTTCTATAGACTTAAAAACCCTAGGGTCTCTGCATAATGTATGTGTGTTAGAGAGAAAACACACCATTAAACTGCAGCCTTTCAGAGCATGATGTCACAAGTCAGATCCTATTAAAGGAAGCAGAAGATGAATGTTTGCTCCCAGCAGCTGGAAGGAGTCAGAAAGGAAATACATTGTAAATCTTTCCTCTGCGTGCCTAAATTGTAAAAGATGACTTTCTGCTTCACGCAGACTTCTTCCAGTGAATAACTTCTTCCCAAGGAAGACATTCTAGGCAGTCAGTAAATGTGATATACGGGGAGTCTGATTAGCAGAGGGGTGTTTGTGTGTGTGGCACAGTTTATTCTCCCAAATTAAAACCTAACTGGATTTTCAGGAAGAAGATGGTATCTGGGGAGTGACCAGGGAGGTGCTGGAACCCCCACCAGGCAAAGGGGACGGGTAGACAATTCAAAAGAATAAGTTGATTCACAAAATACCCCTAACTGAACGCTTCATTTTCTTTAAGCATGAAGATGTCCTTGCGGTACTTCCCACAGACCGGACCACGTGTATGATTACCCCATCTCTCCCCATCATTTAGGCACCTCCTGGACCCAGAGCTTTGGCTTCATTATCTATAAATGATGCTAATGGCATTTTATTTGGTAAAGCCTTAAACAGATTAAAATTAAGAATGGCACGGGGCCTGCCCTCCAGCACCATTTCATAGGCACAGATGGAGACAAGCCCTGCACCCTGTACGACAGCAGATTGCAAGAGCAAGGGGCCAGCAGGGGAAAACAGAAGGGCCTCCCATAGCCCGATATATAGAGGAGGGAAATCCTCTTTGGAAGAGGACCAAGACCCCAATATCAAAGCTACCATATAATTTCAAAGTATTGCTAAATGTTTCTCATATATGGTACACACGGACATCTGCATACATCTGGGCAGACAGCCACAGCTGATGGCTTTACGTCTGCGAGTGCACCACAGTGATACATGCCACCAAGCAGCTCAGGTGAAGGCTAAGCAAAATGAACACAAAAAGAGGAGGGGCAGGAAGAAGAGGAACACAAAGGAACAAGGTGAAAAGGACACACACAGAGAATGGAAAAGCTGGGAAAAGGATACGGATGGAAAAAGGTTGTCAGTAGGTTTATTATTAAGTGTTGTTCCCATGGCTCCAAATTAGAAACCCACATTCTGTTGAGCTGAACATAATGAATGGCTGCCATATTGAATTGTGGAGATACTGGATATTGGACAGAAGGTTAGTTTGAATTTAGAGTGCGAAATTCATGTTCCAATTTGTCATTCTAAATAACAGAATTAACCTTATCCCCTCGATATATCGATTGACCTCAACATTTTGGGGGAGGAGGAATTCTGCAATTCAGATATTTGTAAAATATTGATTACAACAACATTCTAGATAACAGCCTTCAGATTTTAGAAGGGCTGTTACAAAATAATATATAGAGGGACTAGTTCTTGTAAAACTCCCAATGTTTATTCTAGCAAGTCCAGAAGTATCTTAAAAATAACAATATTAAAATGTTGACAAACTATAAGGATTTGTTGTACAATATTTGATTCTAAAAAGAGTGACATATGGAGAGATTTCAAAAAACAAAAGAGCAATGATAAAATATTCAAACCCCAAAATTTAGAGATCATTCTGAGAGCCAAGGGGAAAGGAAATCTACACATCATCCCCCTACAAACCAGGCATGACAAATACTCTTCAAACTCCATGTCAAATCTGAATCCAAGTCATTACCTGTGTTGAGAAAATTTCTGAGGCTAAAAGGGAAAACAGCTGTTTTCTATTCACATTTCTATTTCTTAATTTCACCACTTCTGTTTATCCCCACATTGGCCAACACTCCAACACCAGCTGGGTGACCTACACTTCTGTTGAATTCCGACAGTATCCACCTATAATTGGCATCAGATCCCACAGCTTAATGGCTTAATCCCAAAGACTGCCCCCACTTCAGATGTCAACTGCATGTGACAGACCAGCCATAAACTTCCAATGCTGGGACTTGAATAGCCACACAGGAAGAGAAGACACCTCGGGAGGAAGAATTCACGTGGGCAAGATGACAGATCATTGAGACAGCCTACGTTGGGGGGGGGGGCGGCGGCGGTGAGGAGTCTGAACAACTGTAGAAGGAGGCAAGTTCAGTAGGTAGGGAGGCGTAAGGTACACAGGCTGCACTGGCCCCCAAAGCTTTATGTAACAGAGAGACCGTGTTTTGAGTTTTGTTTGTCTTGGTTTTATAAGCAGGTGACGTAACAGTTGGTCTTGTACAAAGATGACTTGGTTGAAACGGGGAAGACATATTAGCAAATTTGCATGGAGTGACTCAAAGCGGGAAACCAATAATTCCATTTAATGTGTAAAAATATTCCCCAGACACCTTTTCTCACTTGAGCACTGGCAGGACAACTGATAACCACTTAGAACTTGGGGAGAATGTTCATTTCTCTAAAATGTGTTACTCTGCCTTGCCATCAGTAAATGGAATATTGAATGATTGATTATAAATTTATAAATTATTCTGCCATTGTGCAGCCATCAGAAGGCACTTCTGAAGCATATTCCCATATGGGGCCTCATAACAAATTATTAATATGTCCACATGCTGTGGAAGCCACTTTGTCCCCAAGCTCCAGAGAAATTCATGTGAGCAACATGTGCTTCCCCTTTCCTTAATGCTCAGCGACAAATACCAGGGGAAAAATCCAACATGAAAATGTAAGACAGTTTAGAAAATAATTTCAAAATAATTCAATTAGCATTTCCCATTTGCCTTCTGCACCCAGAAATTTTTTTTGATATGAAAACTTACATAAGTAAGTAATGAAAGTATAAATTACAACTTAGCAGTATCAGCCCCTACAGAGACGGGGGGGCAAGGGGTTATATCTCAAGGGCCACCCTAGTCCCCCTGGACTGTACCACCCTGAGCTGTGACATGGAAAACAGAATGCATGCTATGGAATGCAGTCAGTCTTCAATTGTCTGCTCTAGCGGAAAGGATGATCCCCTTTCGTGTTGTAACTTATAGCTTACATTCTGTCCTAACTAGACCGTAGGCAGCCCACGGTAAGAAAAGAAAATGCTCATGAAGTGAAAAGAGCATGAATTTTGAGGATAATGTTTAAAGGCGTTCTTTACCACTCTAAAGGTTATCTGTTGTGTCTGCTAATCTTTGCCACCCCTCTTCTGGCAACATCACTCCAATTTTTATGTGCTTAACAATCTCTCATTTACTCTCTGTCCCTGCAGAGGGTTCAGGTCCATTCTCCCCTTTCCACTTTCCCAACTCCAATTCCACGGATGGTCATACAACTCAGACACGATCAGTGTTTCTGCTACCATGCTTGCGTAACAAACCCCCTGAAAACATAGTGGCTTAAGACAGCGGCAGCCTCCTCTTTGTCCCCAGACATGCAATTTGGGCAGAGCTCAGCCAGGCTAGCTCTTCTCGGCTCCACTCAGTGTCGGCTGGGGTCGCCTGAAGGCAGGGGCTGGAATCATCTGAAGTCCTACTCATGTGTCTGGTGGTTGATGCCGGCTGTCAGCTGAGGTCTTAACTTTGTAGCCCCTCCCTGTGGCCTGGGCTTCCCCCCAGCGTGGTGGGGGCTTCAAAGGGGAGTGCCTTGGGCAGAGACCCAGGTGAAAGCATTCTGTTTCTGAGCTTGCCTTGGAAGTCCTGCAGAATCCCTTCCACGACATTTTCTTCATTAAGGCGATCACAAAAACCCACCTGACTTCCAGGAGAAACGCAACAGGCTGTTTTTCCATCAAGAGTGGCAAGGTTCTGGAAGAGCATTCCAGATACGCTTACCACTGTGGTTACTTCTGGAAAATACCGACTTCCACATCATCGTCTTGCATCTCTCTGATGTTGGTTCAGGCACTGGAATTCCACTCCAACAAGACTGGACCTTAAGAATTTTCATGGGACTATTATAAAACAGTCTTTCTCTATTCGAGATATGCAGAGAGGCTGGGCGGGATATCAGAGCTTCTGATAAGATGCGTGTGCTGAATCAAGCTAACCCAGAAGAACCGAGAAATACAGAAAGGCAGATACAGCCACACAACCTCTGGGCCAACTTCTGAGATTTTCAATTTCACAAACTACCAAATTCACCTTATTTTCTCAATCTAAAATGAGGATGTTCCCCTCCCAGTTGCTTCTAAAACTTCTTGATCCATCAAACCATTTACCAGGCGAGTAACCTCTAACAAGATATTTAATTTGAGTTTTTATTACTTTCCTGCAAATGGAGTGCACACCACACGGAGTTCTTCTGAAGATACGATGGGAAAGCAAACATCGCTTATGTGAGTCAGTCACGGACAATGGCCTTCACTTACAGGTGTGTCCCCAAGAACCATTTCACCTTCGTTCAGTTCAAGGAACCTGGTCTGAAACCCAATAGAAATCCTAAAGACATCATGGTTAAGATGAGAACTCTTCCCCACATAACCATAAAACCTCAATCAACCAAGACACTACTAGCTGTAAGATGCATTGTGACTGGGAACCTGGCACATTTCCGTCATTGCTAGACCATCGGCTGCATGGGAGGGAATGTCAGACTTGCCTTGTTTATTCCCGTATCACCAGCCCCTGGCACAGGGCTCGCTGCAGTGTAAGTACTCACATATCAATAGAAAGGCTAACAATGGGCTAAACCCTCAATGAACTTCTTTTCTTAAAGTTTATTTTAGAAAAACAAGATACCTGACATAATCAAGTTGGACTGGGTGGTTTACTCGAACTTTACCTTCCAAAGGTACTTCTGAACGTTGTATGTCTCCATCACTGTGTGTTCTGTCTTGTCTACCTATAATCCTGTTAAAATTTCCATCATTCACTGCTTGAATAAATATTCACTGGGTATCTGTCATGAGTCAGGCTCTGAAGAGGACTCTGCCGGGTTAATCTCTTAAAATACACCAGGTTGAGGAAGTTTCACAAACTCGTGGTTTAGCTGAATGCACCAACTCCGTGATTTGGGTGTGTTATGACCTCAGTCGCTACCCAAGTCCTACCCACTGGGTCTTGGAGCAAGAACAGCAGTGTTCCAGAGGTTTCCAGCTGCCTTCCCGTGGGCCATTTCCACACTGGAGGCATGTTGGTTCGGGGGGCACGATGACAGGTATTAGATATCTGTACCCTGATTGTAATGGGTAGCTGTAAATGTGCTAGAATTCCACGTGAAAATCCGTATTTCCAGCTTCTTTTGGAAAATTAAAAAATACAGCACAATTGCTCGCACACTCACAAGAGGCACCGCTCAGCTGGAAGTGGGTGGTGGTTTCCCCTCTTCAGACAGGCAGTCCCGTCCTCCTCCAGCTCACCGTCCTCCTCTAGCTTCGCTGCCGGCCCTGGCAGGGATTTCGGCCCACGGCCCCTCCCTGCGGGCCCTAACACACACAGCAGCGCAGCCCAGGGCGGCTGACTTCATCGAGACACACACTTGCTTCCCAACTCTTCCCTGCACTAGTTACGTGTTGTGCTACTTCTCTAAGCCTCAGGTAACCTGTCTCCAAAGTGGCAGGAATAACAGAACTGCCTTCAAGGATGCTGAGGTGATTGAACGAGCTAAGACATAAAAATGTCCTCATTAGGGGCTGTATCAGTCAGGCAGAGCCACTGTAACAAAGTGTCACAGACCATGCGGCTGAAACAACACATTTATTTCTGCATAGTTCTAGGAGCTAGGTGGCCGGGATCAACATGCCAGCCAGTTTGGCTCCAAATGAGACCCCTTTCGTGGGCTTGAAAATGCTCCACCCTCTCGTAGACTTTTCTCTGTGCACACACACTCCTCCTCGCGTGAGCACACGAGTTCTGTTGGATGGGGGCCCACCCCTGTGACCTCATTTCCTGAATGGCCCTAGCTCCAAATACAGTCACAGTGCGGGGTGGGGGGTGGTGGTCTGGGCATCAGCCTGCGGATCTGGGGGAGAGAGAATTCAGTCCACAACCGGCATTTCCACAAATGAGCTTAAGACAATATGGGAGACATTTTACTACACATTTTGCAGAAGAACAAACAGAGATGAGGACAACGAGATTACCTGACTAACTTGACACAGGCCGCAAACGGAGGAGATTGGGTTAGAGCTAGGTCGGGCTCCAAATTCTGCTGCACATCCCCTCCAAGTGGCCGTCCAGTCTACTCTCGCCTTGGGGTTTTCCATGCCCCACACATCCACTTTCCCTTTCTACATGCACAGGACTCTGCACAAACTTGGCTATGACTCCTATTTGGAAAATAGTGTTAGAAAAAAAGATCCCCTTTAAAAGGAAAAAAAAAAGAAAAGAAAAGCAGCAGCAAGGGTTAACCAAGACAGATCCCGGCACCGTCACTGTCACACCACGCCTTCCAGGCACCGCTGGCTTAATCAAAAAGGTAAGTGACCAGTAACTTGTGGGAATGAGACACTCAGTCGGAAAGACATGAGCAAAACCTGTCACTCTTACAGTTACTCTAGAGCCGTGAGTGGAAGCCGGGGCGGCAGCAGCGGCGTGTTGGGGCGATTTTCACTTTACATAGCCACTCTCAGTCATACCCCGCCAGTCGCATCTCTGCCATCACAAACGGCCACAGACTTAACGGCTCAAAGCAGCACACGTTGATCACCCCAGTTTTATTGGTCAGAAGTCTGAGCAGCCTCAACTGGGTTCCCTCTTGCTCAGGGTCTCCCCAGGCTGAAGGGGAGGTTCGGCCAGTCCGGGATCTTATCTGGAGGCTCTGGGGGAGAATCCATCTCCAGGCTCCTCAGATTGCTGGCAGAACTCAGTTCCATGGGGTTGCATGACTGAGATGCCCACTTCCTTGCTGGCTGCTGGCCAGAAATAATTCCCAACTTCTAGGGGATTTCCGCATCCCCAGGCTCTTCGTCTCCTTCATCTTCAGAATCAGCAAGAGCATATCCAGTCCTTCTGTTGCTTCCAGTCTCTCCTGAATTCTTGGAGGAAGCGGTGCCGTAAAGACCCCTGTGATTATTTTCAGACCTGCCCTGAGAGTCCAAGATCATCTTCCCAGTTTAAGGTCAAATGGTTAGCAACCTTAATTACATCTGCAAAGTCCCTTTAACCATGTAATATAACACACTCACAGGCATGAAACTGTGGGGTGGAAATCGTGGGGACTGAAATTCTGCCGATCCAACCCACCCAACCGGCGTGCACTAGCACGGACCCTCGTGAGTCGTGCTGATTCCCAGCTCACCGAGTTGATGATACGCTGGAGGGAATGCATCACTTCCACTTCTCCTCTAAAATGATTAACATATAAGGCATCTGACTCCTGGGATAAAGGGGAAGACGGGGGGCAGTGGGAGGCTGGGAGAGGCTGAAGGGTCATGTGTGCAGTGAACACTCATCCAAGAGGGAGGCAGGTGGGCATCACAGAGACTGAAGTCATCCACCTGAACCAAGGAGAGAAGGCTGCTAGGACAAAAACAATGAGGCAAAAAGGATTCTAGATAACCTGATGACCATAAAAGGTAGCTTTAAAGAATCCAGAAGAAAAGAATGTATATACACACACACATATATACACACACATACACACATATTTTACGTTTTAGACTGGGCTAAAAAAGAAAGAAGTGTTCTAAACAATTTCTCTACTATGTCCAGTTTCTGCTAAAGGTAGCCATGGTTTGTCAGTGACACTAGTAAGAGGCCATATTTACCGAGCCTCCATGTGTGGCAGTCACATCGCATTCAACCCATAAACCTTACGGCATGAATGCTGTGGGGTCATCATAGTCAGCATTATTTACAGGTAAAAAAATGAAGCATAGGTACAGTTAAGACATTTGCCCAAAGCCACACGGCTAAGAAAGCTGGAAGCTGGATTAAAACCCCAGCAGCCTAACTCACGCTCATAAGCATCTCTGTTCTGTTCAGGAAAACATTCTCCAGATTCAGTATGAGGCGTCCTGAAGATGTAAACATTGTAGTAACAACAGGCTGCAGAAATAATGAAGTCAGTTGTGGCCTGTTGAGCCCGACAGAGCCAGGAAATGGGAGCAAATAACTCAAAAAAAAGAAAAAAAGAAAGTAAAAAGCAGTGGAGTTATTTCTGCATCTTAAGACACATGAGATAAAGTGGGCCAGTGACTGTGCCTCTAAGCAGTGTCTGTATCTCCACAAACCGAAGGTCCCGATGGTCCAGGCACCTGCAGTTGCCCTCAGATACCTGCTTCTAACTCAAGTCAGCTGTGAATAAGTGAGCTGAGTTGAACGGCTTTGAAACTGGAAACTGAAATTTGCAGGTTATGCAACAGGGAGAAAGAAATCCTATGACTGAGACCGATTCTTAATTTTAGAATAATTTTGCACGGTTCTAGAGATTTTCACAAAGTGTGTGGACGACAGACTCTTCTGTCCAGTGACAGCCACAAAAGTAAGGTTGCTCCTCTTTCCAGAACTCTAACTGCTGTGGCCCTGGTAGGATGGGCTGAATGATGGCCCCTAAAGATGTCCACGTCCCAGTCCCCAGAACCGGTGAACTTGTTACCTTACATGGCAGGAGGGACTTTGCAGATGTAATTAAGTTAATGGATAATCTTGAGGTCCTGGATTATCCTGGTGGGTCCAACAGAGGGTCAGAGGGAGATAAGCAACAGAACACAGGTCAGAGATAGAAAGATTTGAAGATTCTAGGCTGCTGGCTATAAAGAGGGAGGAAGTGGCTTCATGCAAGCCAAGGAGGGCAGGTGGGTGAGTGATGCTGCAAGGGCCAAGGAACCAGACTCCCCTCTAGAGCCCCCGAAGGAACAGAGCCCTGCTCACACACTGGTCTTAGGACATCTCACTTCCGGAACTTGAGACGATAAACCTGTGTTGTTTCAAATCACTCAGTGTGTGGTGATGCTACAGGTGCCACAGGGAACTACCGCGTCTGGTGTAGATGTTTTAGCTGTGCAAGCTTCTCAGCCTCTCCTAGCCTCAGTTTTTTTCCTCTGTTTAAATGGGGGAGAGTGTCTTCCCCTGCTGAATAATAGTGAAGATAAAATATTACAAGGTGGACATGAGACAAAAGTTAATTCCCTTACCTGATTGTCACAGTTAGCATTCAGTTAAAAAAAAAAAAAGGACTCTTGCCTCTCCAGGCAACATTTCTTTTTTTTTCTCTACATCTGGCTTTTCTAGAGAAAGTACAAGGGATGAGAGGGAGAGAACAGAGACTCCTGAATTGTGTCTCATGTACTGGAACTGCTTCCATGGATTTTACCCTTTTATTTATTTACTTATTCATGTTTTGCGATCAGAGCACTTGTAAATCGGGGTTATCAATACAAATCAGCTAGAAACAGATCTGTGCAAATAATAGAATGGGAAGGTAACATTTTATTCAGCCTAAGAGCAACCTAGCGCCACATGAAAACTGCCACCTGAGCACAAACTCTCTGGGCAAAGTCACCGGACATAACTCAATAGGTGGACACCAGGCAGCTTACAATTGCCAAGTTTGGGAGCTGAAGCTAGAAAAAGGAACCATTTTGCCCATACAGTTCTGTTGCAGCAGGCTGAAACGTCTTCCTGGACCCTCTGGTCCTAAAAAGTCTTTCCTGAGTTTTGGGGATCCGTTTAGATTTCATTGCTTCTTGTCCCAGCCTCCAATTTATGATCCCCTCGTGGCAGAAGCGTAAGTGACAAGCTCAGCTTGAGCTCCTGCACCTTCACATCCGGTGACAGCTGATAAACAATGGCTGAAACTTTCTTACCACCAAGTTTATTCTCTCCTGATGGCTCAGTTGCGCTTTAACGCACACCAAGCTGAAATTACAAATAGGAACGTAGCCCAGGTTCTGCAGAATGACATCTTATTCTTTGGCTCTTCTCTCTGATAACTGTTTTTGTTATCCTATTAGCCAGATGCAGACAGACTCTGAAGTCATCTACACAATGCTTATATCCTTGCACCTTCTTCTATGAAAACGATCTTTCACACTCTTCCTCTGTGTGAGGAGAAAGACGTATGTTAACAATGTCAGACACCTCTGCAGCAGGAATGCAAAAGAGGCCACACTTAAACTTCAGTCAAGGATAATAACCTGGAAGTTGCAAATAAAAATTAACATATGATATAATGGACAAAGCAATGGAGTGGCAAAAAGGCTTCAGAAAGTTGCATTCTCTGTGGCGTGGGCCAGACCAAAGCTATGACTCAGTCCTTCTCATCTGGTGTATTTCTTTTTGCTTTGATTTTGGCTGTCTGGCTCACAGTTGCAGAGATAACAAAACCCTTGCAATTTAAAAGCAATGAAATTCTCAGCTGATAGGGATTGAGAAGCTATACCCAGCGAATCTGATTGTGTTACCAAAAAAGTTCCCTCTCAAAAAAAGGCAGCAGGAAAACCAGATGCTGCAGCTGCCCACCGACCAAGCAAATCACCACCAAACTCCACATCTGCAAAGATAATTAAACTGTAATTAGACGCTCTGTCCCACTTTAAGCCATGGATCACGCAATTTAAGCACTTTTCCGCTGGGACTGGGCAGTCACGTGTCCTGGGCAGAAAACGACTTTGGATTGATCTTGCGTCACTGTGTAAACAAGTAAATGAAATAATCCGTTTGAGAAGCAAATGTCAGAAGTAACAGGCCCGCTCCGCCCCAAACCTGGTCTGAATGAAATTTGCATTGCATATGGCCACTGAAGTCCACCTCCAAAAAATAGAGGATGGGATACAGCAGAGGAAAGCAGCCCCTGCCAAGGAAGAGCTGCGGTTGGCCCTGAGAACAGAACCTCGGTTTCTCAAGAAATTGATGGTAAAGGAATACTTGAAAAGCAGAGACGCAGGGTTGTGGCAGCGTTCTCCTCTGACAATGCATGAACACGTGTATGCAGGTGCGCACACGCGCACGGACACTCAGCTTTCTTTCCCTTGGGTCTCCGAGAGGCTCAGAAGATGCTGGGATTTGCCTGGAATCATGGTGCCTCGCTGTGGAAATCCAGGTTCTCATCCCTGACCTCTGCAGTTTGGCTCTCCTTGGCCCTCGGCCTGCTTCTCCCAGTTCCCAAAACTCCAGGGTTTATTGAAAGGCTGTGTGAATGGATTAGTGTCATTAATTATGAAAGAGCATCAAAAAAGAGAGAAAATAGGAGAGACCATTCGAAGCATATGTGTTAGGTTCTACTCTAAAGCCTTTGTGCTCAGTGAACCCTCATAACAGCCTTATCAAGCAGGCTGTGTCTCCTTTACGTTCTGGAAGAGGCCTCCTCTGAACATCCTCTTCGACATCCTCCCCACTCAGCGCTCACTGGGCACCGGGTTACAGGGAGGCATCTCTATATTTCTCTGCCAGGGACGCCTAAGTTCCTTGAAGTCCCGGACTTATTTAATTTGCCGAGTATTTGTCAACTCCTCTAATGAATTATGATCCTGTGGCTCACACTTGAATGGTAACTTGCCAAAGTGGGGAGGGCTCAAAGCAGACCTAGGATCCAAATGTGAGTCGATCTTAATCAAGGCGTGCGTCTTCAGGAGATGCTTTAAATTACAGGCCTGGCAGAGGCCTTCTCACCTTAAACACAGCCTGGCACTACTCTGCATAGTTATGCTTTTAATAAATGTGGTTGTAAAACAATCAAGAAGCAAGATTTCAAAAGCCTGGAGACCCAAGTTCCACATTCAACTTGTGGTCTTTGCAATCTCATAGATAGACTGATAGACTGATAGAAAGATAGATGAGAAGGAAGGAAGGAAGGAAGGAAAGAAGGAAAGAAAGGAAAGAAAGGAAGAAAGGAAGAAAGAAAGGGAAAGAAAGGAAGGAAGGAAGAGAAAGAGAAAAAGAAAGAGGAAGGAAGGAAGAAAGAAAGAGAGAAAGAGAAAAAGAGAAGGAAGGAAGGAAAGAAAAGAAAGAAAAAGAAAGGAAGGAAGGAAGAAAGAGAGAAAAAGAGAAAGGAAGGAAGGAAGAGAAAGAAAGAAAGAGAAGGAAGGAAAGAAAGAAAGGAAGAAAGAAAACAAGTATATATATATATACACACATATATATATGCTGTCTTCACCACCTTCCCATATAAAACCCAAATCAGTGAATCATAAATTGTCAGAAGACTAAAGAAGTCCACCGCCACTGCATTAGGCTTGTCTCTCCTCAGATTCAGCCTAGGACAATTATTCCAGAGATGATTAATAAGCAGAATGGTTCCATAAACTCACTGCAGAATCCCTTCTGGGACTCGGAGGGATTACCATGAAAGAGGGGGGAAAACTGAGTTGGAAAAAATGGAAACAGATAAACAATGCTTAATGTGTGTTCAGAAATTCAAGGTCCTTTGATGGAAAGAAGGGATTCTCAATATCGCTGAATACGAATGCATTCAAAGCCAGTCTTAAAAATACCACAGAAGGGCTCCTCAATACAGTCTGCATGTAAGGGGGATGTAATCACATAGACAGTGGTACCTATCAGTGCACAGACCCCATCATGAGACATGTGAGGCCTGAGAGAATCAGAACTAGGACACTTGTTGTTGGTCAAGAAGAGCTTACACCCACATGTTTATGATGATGCTCAAGATACTTCGCCTGCTGATAATGATGGGTCAACAATCATAGGATCTGTTCAGTAAATTTAGAGCTGTTTTCTGGACACTAAGTTAAGTAATTTACATGCATTGTTCCATTAAATAATCACCAGTAGTAAACAAAATAAGTTTTCTTTTACAGAGAAGACTGAGGTTTAGAGAGGTTGAGAGCTTCTCCTCCAGTCACACAGTCAGTTGCTGAGCTCAAATCAAGTCAGATCTGCCTCTTGACCTCCTCAGCGCTAGTCTGCGTTTTTGTCCATTCCCTTGTGGCTTTCAGTGTGGCAAACGCATGACTCTGTGTTTAAACAAGTAAAACTCAACAATTAAGACTCTTAAATCTCTCTAAACTAAATAATAAATTAGCTAGATTAAGTAGAAAGACAGCCAAGGAAGTTGGGGAGCAAGGAGTTTCACACCCTGCTGGTAGGAAGAGGAAATGTGACCTTTGTGCTACGTCATTCGGCAACATCTTGTAATATCTAACTATATCCAGTCGTTTAACTTAGCAACCCAGCACACCCTAAGGGATCCGCGAGTCCTATCCGTACGTAATCCCCTCCTCCTGTGAGCAGGCAGGTCATGCGACTTGCTTCTAATCAACAGAGTATGCAAAACGTGATGGGATATCAAACCCAATGGCCTGTACGTGGTTGATTCGAATCATATTGGGGAGAAATCAGAAGCGCGTCCTGCTACGCGAATCTGATTTATAAAACATTTGAATCCAGGTGAACGTGATCAGAGAAACTCTGAGTTCATCCCCTAAAAGATTTCAAAAAAAGGCTCCTAAGATTTCCCCCCACCCCTAAAAAAACTCACATGAATGGAGTATCACCAGTAAGTTACAGTGAACTTTTAGGAGATGAACCATCACGAGAGCAAAAATGGGAGAGCACCTTGGTTTGCAGCCAAGCCCGAGAACTTTCGGCCAAAGAGACCCAGGTAGATCCTTGATTTATACAAAACATGCTCCACAGACTCTTAGTCAGAGATAAAACCAGATTGCTTTAGCTGTAGGAGAATCTGAACATCTATTTTCAATAAGAGCTATTTTTTTTAAAATCTGCATTTTACACACATTTCACTCACATACGTGCATGTGTGTGTGCGCACACACACACACATTCTATCTGAAACATCGTGCCTTCATATTGTGAATCGCTTCTTTTATTCTCCTGCGTTCTTCTAAAAATACACACAGTATTTCATTAACATCAGAGCTTTCTCTCTCGAGTCATTTTACATTTGTGGAGAAGCAAGCGTCCTGCGCTGCGATGAACACCAGCTTTTCCAGCACATTCTTGCAGAGCCATACAGTCATCGAGGGCATCTTAGACACCATTCCCCTGGCTTGTGTTCTGTGTCCCTTACCCAGCCTTTCCCCACCATCTCAAATACCTCGGCTTCTTGCTACCACTTAAGAAAAGGAAGGGTGAGGGTCACCACTCTCTGCTAAGATGTCCCTGGGGAGCACGCAGACTGTGTCACAGCCCCAGGGGGCTTCTGGGCTTCCATGCTCTCTTGCACGGTGAGTTTCCTGCTTTCAGGGGTAAGTGAATTGAGGGTCAGGGACCTGTGTGCAGCACAGATTAAGTGGAAAAGGAGTTCATAGACATTGACTTCAATTGTTTTCAAATTATATGTATAACACATGCTCATAACTTTATGCATGCACGCACATGTGTGTATGTACAAGAATAATATATATGAGCCAGCCTTTTAAAATGTAGAAGTCGTAATAGAAAACACCTCTGCTCAGAACCCTCTAAAACCTCTTATTTCACTCAAAATGAAGTTCAAAGGCCAGGGCTTGCAAAGCCCCATATGATCTTTATGATTCTACACACACACACCCATCTCACCAACCTTCTTTTCTACCATTTTTTCCTTCTTCATCAGAGCCACACTGGATTCCTTGCTGTTCCTCCAATGCATTCCTCCCACTCCCACCTCAGGGACTTTGCACATGCAGTTCATGCTGCCTGGCATGTTCTTTCCCCAGATAACTGCTTGGCTCACTCCCTCAGAGCCCTGCCAGATATCATTTCTAACACACAGGTTTCCCTGACCACCCCCTCAACTCCCTTAGCTTCCCTCCCAGCCTCTTTGTCACCTACCACATTGTTTACGTAGCATTTATTGCCTGTAGCTACCCCATTCTGATGAATTCTCCATGACAGCAGGAACTCTGTCCCACTTGTCTTAGAACCCCTGTGTCCAGAGCAGTGGTGGGAGGCTCTCAAGTGTTTCTTGAATGAATGAGGCTGTCTGGTCCCACTGGATCAGACTGCTGCCAATCAAAACATTGAGGACAGGGAGGGATTGAGAGATGGCAGCTCGCCCATCCCACACCCTGTCCCCGCCAAGATGGCACAGCCACACCCAACACACCACATGCGGGTGAACTCGTGGCCCGAAAGCCCTAGGAAGCATCACAGCCGGGAAGAGGCAGCTCAGAGGAGAGCCAGCCTCAGGCGAGGGCCCTTCCAGCACAGCCTGGTTGGGGGAGGGTGATGTCTAGATGCCAGATCCTTACCAGCGGGGCAGCAAGGGGCCCCGAGCTGCAGCTGAGGCCACAGGCCCCGTGAGGAGGAGCCTGCGGGGCTGGGTGACCAGTGCCTGCTCCTTTGAGACGGGGAACTTATCCCTCGTTTGGGGGCTTGGCGTCTCTCTGGGGAGGCCAGCCGAACCCTCAGGAAGCTAGACCCCCTAGTCAAAGCACCTAGAACCTAGAAATCAACTTCAGCCAGCAAACTGCAGACGGGAGGAGCCTTCCAGACAAAGCCTGCGGCAAAGTGATATGGCCCAGCGGCCGCCTTTGAAGCTCGCAGGGCAGAACGTGGCCGGGAGGAGGTCGTGCCAGCCACCTGGGCCCGGACTGCGTCTGCCCCACGGGGCCTCCCGGGAAGAGGGCAGCAGGCAGGCCGCAAGCGCTGCTTCCTCTGAGCCTGCCGCAGAAAGCCAGCCTCGCCGTCTGCGTCTCTTGCTCTTGTCCCCCATGTTCTACCCCACCCCCGCCCCAGCCCAGCCAGGGCTGAGTCCACCTCAAAGAGATGTGCCTCCCCCACTTTTCACAGCGGGAGGTCCAGCAGATCTGCAGACAACAAGGCACAGCATCACCTTCCCACAAGTTAGAGGAGCTGGTGGGCAGCAAGGGCCAACAGGGAAGGGACAGAAACGCGCCAAGAAAGAGGAGGGCAGGGTTTACTCCCGTCAGGGGAAGAGGGGCAGATCCTGAATGTACGAGCATGAGAAGCAGAATTGGGCACAAAGGAGGAAAGAGACAGAGCTGGGGGAAGCGGGGTGATCTCAGCCACCCCAGCGCCTGGTGCAGAAGAGGAACGAAGTCAGTCAGTCTGAGCAGGACAAACAGATTCATCACATTAACAGGCCGTCCTGATCTCAGAGGAGACACGACAACACCCACTGAGCTCTGGGTAGGTGCCGGCCTCAGACAAGCACCTCTAGGCATTTCTGGTTTCACTGGTCTGTGAACCGTCTCCTGGCAATCAAGCTCCCCTCTGGCCATGAGGGCTGACAGCCACCTCCTCCCAGTGAAGGGCCCTGATTCAACACTGCCATTCGTGGGTGGAGGAAATCTGCGTGGGGTGCCATCCATGGAGGGAAGACACAGCTTTTTTTTTTTCTCCCCGACCCTTAAGCAAGTTCTCCAACCACCGATGCACGCCTGCATCTGTTCTACTCTCCCTCTTCTGTGGCTCTGCTTCCAGAGGGGGTGCCCGGAATAATACAGTTGTTCCCCTTGTGTACAGTTTGCATAGCGATCTCTGCAAAAAATAAATATTCTGGGCTTGGCGTGGCAGGGTCTACGGAAAACGCCATAAGATAAATAAAAAAGGAAAACTGTGTAAGCTGTTTTTACTTTATTAGCTATAAACCCAGGCTTAGGCAGGGATCAGAGAACCCAGCAGACATCATTCAACAAAAAGTTCCTCTCTTTCATGCCCCCTTCGAAGTTTTTTTTTCCAAATGAGAACATCGCCACCTGGTGGCAAGTCTCCAAATCACCACCAGCAAATGACTGAAACAACTCAGAGACAGAATTAAATCTAAACCTGACCTCAGAGGTCAGCGGCTGGCAGAAAGGGGGAACTGCAGGTAACAGAAAGCAGATTTCAAATTACTTGCCGACCTTGTAGACTCCCTCATGTACGACTTGCTCCCAGGAGACCAGATCTCCTGCAAAACTTTCTTTGTTCTTCTGCAACTCTCGTCTTCCCTGATGGTGGCTTTCTGGGTCTTCCAGCTTGCCTGGCTGTTAATTAGACAGTATCCATCATTTAACACCTAGTAAACCACACATCTCTTCCAAGAGTCCACGGAGACCACGCCAGCCGCCTTGGACCTCTCCCCACTCCCAATGCACCTTTGCGCCTTACGATACGCAACTTGATGAAACTGCCTGCTCATTGCTCCTGGGCTGTTTGAACCTTCTTCTCAGCTAAGGTCTGAGCTCCCGGACCTCTTAAACATCTGAGCCACCATCTCCAACTGGAGGCCACAGAGGCCACCCAGCCTGGAGACAGGTTGCGTTTTGACATGCATGCTGTGAAATCAAAATAAAAGCCACTGTTTCAACATTGGGAGATTTTACATAAAAAAAAAATGTGAATCTCTAGAATTTCTTTAAAAAAAAAATCTAACATCTGCTGGAGCTGGGTCCACAGGAAACAGGCACATTTCAGTTTTTCCACAGTCCCCACCACACTCTATTGTACCAATGATACCAGGTCTGAATTTCAGTTGCCACTTACTATTATGCTTGCTGTGGGTTTTTTTTTTAATATATTTGAGAAATATTTGTATATATTTGTGTCTGGTAAAAGCAGGGAAATAGGCAGTAGCCCAAGCAGAATGTATATTTGAACTACAGATGACAGGGAGCATATTTCTTTGGGATCTTTTCTATGTAATACACAAACATATGACCTCCTTCGTTTATTTCTGTTATTTGTCTGAACTTTTTGTGAGATTTGAGTTTGTAAATCCTTGGTTTTTGCTGTAAGAAGCTCCAGATCTCCCACCAGGTTTGGGCTGAAGCAAAAACGCTCTCCTCTCCCTGTGCCTACAGAACAGAGGCTGTAACTCAACTCCGCTGTGATAGCACAAAAGCCGCCATAGATGACGTGGGAAATAACAGGCATAGCCGTGTGCCAATAAAACTTTATTTACATAAGCAGACAACAGCTTTGGTTCTAGAGCACGTTTTTTCAAAACAAAGGTGAAGTATCTGGAAGAGACGATGAAATTCTGCCACCATTTTTCTTTACTCATTTGTGTGTTAAATAAGTTAGTTCTCAATAAAGATTAGTTATTGCTACAATTCTGGGCATGCCCCTACTTCAGAATTCTGCACTGTTGCTGCCTGGGGTGTTCAAGACCTCATGTGACTCCCCTTCCCCCAACACACAAGCAAACAGTCCTCCTCCCTTCTCTCCCGCGTACTGTGACTTTTTTACATAGAAACTATTACCATCCGGCATTTCTATTTGTTTATTTGCTTATCATCTGTCTTCGAGTGTATGCTCCCTGAGGACAGGAAAGGTCTGGTGCTTAGTAGCCTTCAATAAATACTGGTCAATAAATGAATGACTTTTGTCATTATTTCACAATGAGGAAGATGAGAGGATTCTCACTTCCGTAGGATTTACACAGAAAATTTAACATCCGAGGCCCAAAGTCACTCTGACAGTCCTGGTTTGCTAAGATTTCAGCAAGAAAAGGAATAACCTTGCTCAGGTCACGGTCACTACCCTGCAGTAGAAATCTGCGTCTTATAACTTCTCCTCTGCTAAGGTGTGCGCAGCTGGAGTCCAGATCAATGCCTTAATCATCACACGTGCACTAGAGAACCATGAGCACAATGATTAATGACGACACATGTATTAACTCACATGCTATCTTTCCAAAAAGGGTATTAGCAGAATGTTGATTGAATTAAAATAAACAAAATCCCAGTTAGAGATTAATTCCTTTGACTTAAACTATGTCCCTTTTTTAATGAGTACCACCTCCACATCATCTGTTTCAAACCGGGACTTCCAGCCCTGCCAAAATTTTCTATTTCCTAAATGTAGCACAATCAGTAGAACTGCTGGGCCTCAAAGAACAACGAGAAGTGAAGCAGAAGGATATTTCAGAGATAACCAGTCATCCCTTCTTAGTCCTTCAGCAAAAGGCCCCAGGACCTTTGCACAACCCAGGTGAGGAAGGAGCCCTGAGAGTAGTTGAGATAGATTTGCCCACTAACTCAGCTGGATGGGAACCAAAGAGGAATTTAATTTAAATGGAAAGAGATACAGAACTGTAGTACCTGGCCTTCCTGAGTTGTAGACTGAGATTCATGCCTACTCTACAGTCTGGCCAGGGAAGGAGGTACATGGAAACTTACCTCCTGTACCAAACTTAGCACCAGACTCAGCACCAGCTCATTCCTCTGTCATGCCACCAGAAAGTAGTGCCGGGACCAGGGACACCTGCATCTCCCTCAGGGAACCCCGTCTTTCTGTCTGAGAGCAGCAGAGCTGTGATGCTGGGCTGAAGACAAGCGTGTCAGGCAACCGTCACTTGGAAGATCAGAGTGGTCTCCTCATTGATTTCCATGCCACCTTCCTTCTTCCCTAGAATCTCCTCATCACCAAACAGAAATCCCTTTAAAATGGGACCATCTCACTCCCCTTCTTAAGCCCTCCACTGGCTCCCCGTCAAACCTGGGGGAAATTACTCCCTTATGGTGACCTTCGAGGTCTATGACAGGTGACCCCTGGCCCTCTCCTGTCTGCAGCCACCCTGGCCCTCCTGCCCCAGGGCCTTTGATCTTGTTGCTGCTTCTACCTGAAAAGCCTATCCCCTCAAAACTTCTCCCGGCTCTCTCCTTCACTTTATTCAGAACTCAGGAAGGCCTTTGTTGACTGCACTGTTTGGAATAGCCTTTCCTTTCCATCCCTGCCACACCACCTTCCCTGCTTTACCTCCTCCAAGGCAATAATCATACCTCCCTGCTAATTGCTTATTTGAATATTGCCTGCCCTCTCTCTTAGAGAACAGGGGCTTGGTTTCGTCTGCCCTTGTTTCCCTAGAAAATGGCCTGGCACAGTGGCAGTCCCCAGTAAAACTGTCCAGTGAGTGAAACCACCCACCCACCCACCCGCCCACCTTCCAACGCTGTAAGTTGCCTCAGTGGGACCTTCAAGGAGGCACTGCGCCCAGCATCACTGGGGACAGCCAAAAGGTGCCTGAACTGCACTTGGCAGATGTGTAGTGGAAATGAAGGTATCCGATGTGTCAGAGCCCTGAGAGGTTGTCTTATGTCCTGAGAGCCAAGGACGTCTGCTTGCATAACCTCAGGGGGTCCGAGGTCTCATACATTATCTCAGACATCCATGTACATGATGGATTTTTCCAAAGAGATAATCCTAGAAAGGTTTTCTGACTATTCCTCAGATATGGTTGGAAATGCAGAGGATTCAGAGATGAACAAGGCAGACACAGTCCCGGTCCTCCCTTATGAAGGTCCACGTCTAAGAGGGACAACAGGTAGGACAGAGTCCAGAAAGCTGGCTGAGGCCACTAATGAGGAGCACAGGGGCCACGACAAGGGCCCTAGAACCAGCGGGGTGGCGGGGGTGGGGGTGTCAAGGAAGGGACTTGAGTGACCGGAGTCAAGGAAGTAACAAGAATGATTCAGACTAGGTCAGGTGAGGTTGAAGATCAAATAAGTCAAGAACCAGTGGTCTAGAAGATTCCTTCCAAGAAGGGCGGAGGAACACACACGGCATAGGGAACACCCAGAACTGCCCGGTTCAGCAGATGCAACCCGAAGTCTTAGCAGCAAACCCTCCGCGCTCTGGGAGACGGGAGTATCATTTCCCCGATAAGCTGAAGCTTGGCCACGGTCAAGGCCGCATATACGGCTACCAGACCGGAGCCCGTGGAGGAGCATCGTTAGGGCTCAGCGCCCCAGAAGATCAGTCTGTCCTCGTGCAAGTTAATAAGGACGTGAAAATATCACAGGGTGACCGAGCTCCGCGTGCACGGAGCGGCTTGTTAATAGTAGTACTTATTCATAGCAAGGAGGCAGTCGAATAGGCACAGCTAAAAACAACAGGAAGAGTGCCAGTTTGTTCAACTGTTTTTGGAAATGGCCTGGGCAATAGGCACTCCTGACTCATCGGTCCCCCTTCTAGGAGTCACAGCCGAAGATGAATATTCATAAATGCTCCTGACAGCATCACTAGTAGTAAGAAACTTACTGGAAACAACTTAACTGTTCAAGTGAAGAGCAATAATTAACTTATGGAAAATTAATAGATTGGTATATAATGAGACTGATAAAAAGCATGTGTTGGTTAAGTTTCTTTCATGGTCCCGGAATTCCTACAACATTATTTTGAGTGAAAAAAAAATCAACTGTTTGAGGAATAGTTATGAATATTGAAATAAAAACGGACGCTACATATGTGCACAGAAAGGACAAAGACCAAAATGTTAAAAGTGCTCATTTGCGGTGGGTAAGATAACAGCTCACTATATCCTCTTCTTGACTCTCACACGCATCCATATTGTCGACAATGCACTGTTTGGATTTTTACATAAGGAAACAAGAAAGTAGTTTATATGAACAACAATACAAAACTAGAGTTTATAATTTCAGGCAAGTTGAATGGCGGGCTTTTCAGCTGAAAGGGAATTAGGAGCCAGCTAATGAATAATTGTTCAGGCTGGTGTTCAGAGGGTTTCCATGTCGGAAGAAGCTGCTGAATTCGATAATGTTGCTGCTTAAAAGAGCAGCTGTATCCTCGCTGACTGAAAGTCCCCCGAATGGGGGGCCCTGCGTAACCCTGCAGACCTGACCGACCAGACTTCATCACGGAGACGTGCAACAGACACGCAATTACCCACCTCAAGGAAGCCAATTACACTTCCAGTGTCAACCATCCTGCCTGGTACAATCGAAGTCAGATTAAACACCCCAGAAAAAAATGAAGAACCTAAATTTTATAGACTTTGTGATTATTTTTTTTCTAGATTATAAGAGCATTCTTTATGCCCTGCATAAATCAGACAGTATACACTGACATTCACAAAAAATACATTTAAATTTACCCCAGATGCCTCAACTTAGACATTAATACTTAATGCTCAGGCTGTCTGACACGCTGCTGCCTTCTGTGAGTTGTGTGTATACACACACTCTTATCTGTGTAAATATGTGTACATATGCAAATCCACAATTTATCCCAAATATGGTGCTATTTTTGTGCACTGTTCTGTAACTTTCCCACCTAGGAACACACCATTTACCCAACAAATGTTTGCTGAGTACCTCCCATGTGCCAAATCCTCTCCTGGGTGCCCAGGACAGATCAGAGAGCAAAACAAAGATCTTTGCCCTCATGGAACTTACATTATAAAGAGGGGGACCACAATGAACAACAATCATTTAAAAAATTAAATTTTACGATGCTAAAATTACAGAAAGTGTAGAATATTGGGGATCAGAGAAGCGGCCAGGGGCCGAGAGGTCATCATCTTTCATTAGAGTGGTCAGGGTATGACACTGAGAAAGATTCATTGGAGTGAAGATCTTGACAAAAGTAAATAAAATGAGGGGCGGGACTTGCTGGTGGAAGAGCAGCCAAGCCGTGGGGACAGCCAGGGCACAGCTGGAGGGTTCAGGAGGAGCCAAGGGACCAAGGCGGAGAGGAGGAGGTGAGGAAATGAGAAAACCTGTGGATGTTGGGGTGGCAGATTGTGTGGGACTTTTTGAGAACTTCCGCCTTTCCTCCAAGCGTGGCAGGAAGGGATATGTGACTGATCGGCAATCACTGCTGTGGATCCGTAAGTAAAGGCAACTTACCTCGAGGTAAGGGCGGCGGTGTTCCTGCGCACATCACCAGGCCACCCCTGCCAACCCACTAACTCACAGGAAGATGAGTCTGGGGGGTGAGCAGGCAATATGCCCTTTCTATTTCACACCTGGAACAGCGTCATCGCAATACTTGATTCAAACATACCAGTAAAAAATATTGATCTATCTGTTTTTTTCGCAGTGACGGAAAAGGTGCGCCCGTGCATGCATCACACACACGGAGACAAGGCAAGGCGTTTCCTCCGGACCCAAGACAACTGCTGGAGATGAACTGATTGGCCCAAAGGGTCTGAGTAGCAAGGGTAAACCCTTCGGCTGTCAGGGGCCGGAAATCGACCTCTGCCACAGATGTCTCCTTCCCCACAACTCTGGACCTCGTCCAGGACAACCAAGATGCCACCTGGATGTCCTCTAGAAGTCTTCCCAGGCCATTGCCCAAACCTGGATGGTCCCCAGCACCCTGACCTGCTCTCGCACGGCTCCCCCCAACAAACCCACTCCTCCCCAGCAAGACTGTGCCCCCCAACTTATGGCTCCCCAGACAGCCCCGCCTCGAGGCTTTCGCCCTCCCCTTAGAATATTCCCAGACACCGCGGACCTGAACCACTCGGTCCTTCCCCAAAACACCTCCGTGTTGGGATCGTCCTTGACCACCCTACTTAAAATTCCAGCGCCCCACTCAGAACTCCCCGCCCTGCTGGGTCTTCTCAGCATCACCCATCAGCAGGTGGCAGAACACAAACATCACCTAGTACTTAATTCCCTCCACTAGACTATCCGCACCACAAGGGCAGAGAATTCTATTGTATTCAGCACTGTATCTCCGGTGTCTCAAGCACATCATAATAATAATAGCACTTGTTATTCGACCTTTGTTGGACGGGTGAACGAGCGAGCAAGTGAATGGCTGCAAGCGATCTGCCTCGTACAACGTCGCCTCTTCTGCACCCCAGCCCAGCATCCGCTCTCAAGCAGGAAACGACAGCGAGGGGTCTGTTCAATAGTTCCTGTTCCCTGTTCCTTGCAGGGGCTCCCGTGCAAGAGATGATACAGGCAGGCTTTGGGCGTGCCCCGCCAGGGAGGGGCCCACCGGGAACACTGACCTGGCCCCTCCGCCCTCTCAGGCTCTCCCACATGGAGTTAGGCTGCTGGGGAACAATCACTTCAGTTCATTACTTCTTCGTATTTCCTGGCATCTAACATGAGGCTGGGTACAGGCCGAGGTCGTCAGTCACACTGGAGACGTGCATCAATGAACGCGAATGCAGGAATGTATGTACGTGGGTTACTCTGGGCTTTTTTTGACTGAGAGAATAGGATCATTTAATAAATGATCATTCCTTGCTCCCTGGGAGACGTTCGGCTTTAAGTGAAAGAGGACGTGGAGAAGAGATGAAATGGAAGACAAAAAGGGAGCGTATCTGAAGGATTTGGGCGACCTTAGCTTCCCTGAATTAATTGGATGCACAGTTCAAATCATGTGTTAGGTACGTTTGGAGCCTCAAATTATCAGATTTCTTAAAGCAAGCGCCCTGTGCCCTGCTGGGCACATCCCAAGCACCACCTGATCACAGGCCACGTAAAAGGGAGCGCGCAGTCACCAGGACGGCCCTCGGAGGGTGTCCCCAGGCTGCCGCCTCTCCCTGTGCCAGGGGAGTGGAGATTGGGCAGTTACTGAGCTAATGTGCCACATGCCCACAAGGCTTCCAAGGGAATTGTTCCTGCCCCTCCGCCCCGCCCTGTGGAACATGCTGGCACACGCTTTTCTCAGGTGCCTCTCTGGGACTCCCGAGCCAGGCAGGGAGCAAACAGGCTGAAAATGCGCACATTTGAAAGGAGGAATGAAAGCCTGAGTGTCCGTCTCCTGGAGAAAAGCAGCACTGCTCTTTCTTCCACAGAATCTGAATAAGTTAACAGAGGGACGTTTCCCCTTCTCTACAGGCAGGTCTGCAGGAGGATGTTTTCCTATCACAGCGGGGTCTACGCTGTGCTTGTCTCAAGTTCACTTGGTGTGTTTTTCTGCCTGTAATCGAAAAAAAAAATCTTTTGCATAAGATATTTGCATGCCAATTACGTTTGGCACTTCTATAGCCACACTGCGGAATCTTCAAGGTGCTCTGATGTGGTACAGTGTATTATAATGGGGAAATACACATTTTTTAATAACCAATTGCTTTTTTCCACAGATGGATCTGTAAGGGACTTAGAAGGTGGCAAAAGAAAAAAACCTACAACAACAACAACAAAATAAGCCAAGTCTGAGACTGACAGCTTCTTCCAACGAAAGGCGGTTAAGAGGGTCTTTGAATTACCCTATCCTATGCAGCTGCCTGACGGTCGTGCTCAGAGAATGAGTTTTACAGACACTTAACACAGAACAAAATCATTGCAGAAGAGATGCTAGGACTTCACAGTAATGACTGTGGGCAGGAGCACTGGGCCTTAATTAAATTCGGGCAAAAAGCACTGTTCTTTTGCAAAAGGTTGATGGATGCCATCTTGAGAAGCCACTTTCATAAGCCCAGTGTTCCGCACGGCAAGAGACGAGGGAACAGAGGACTGGGCGCTAGGCTTGGAGCTCACAGCCAAGGGCAGGTGAGTTAAACGCAACCCTGAGTGCCAGGTACCGGGTTTCCTATGCATCGATTCCTACAATCCTCAAAAGATAACTACCCTCCAGACGGTGCCTGCTGCATTGGGGGCCTTCGAATCATTGCTGAATAAATACACGAATCAATCAATTTTATAGAACTGAAACCAGGGGAGGTTAAGAAATTTGCCTAAAGTCACGCTGGGGTTCAAACCCAGCCCTGCTGAGCACAGAAACCTTTCTAGTTCCCCCTGTTTCCTCTGTTGCATGGAGGCATGTTCCTGAGTCCATAGAAGGAAGGTTTCGGAAGGGAAAGTGAGCAAGAAGAAAAGGACCCGTTCCTTTTTTGCGATGAGGAGGTACCCCGGACCACAAAATGACTTTCATGGGCCAATAAACACTTTTGCCTTCACGGGCCCCTTCCTCTATAAAATGGTATTAAAAACTGTATTACATGACTGGGTTTGTATAAAGACCAATGTAATCCAAGTTGGATTTTTCTTCTGATTTTATAGTAAGTAAAAGATTTTTATGGGCCTCTAAAAGAATCATGGGTCCCAAGCACTGCACCCGCCATGCTTCACGGAGAAGGCTGCCCTGGCAGTGAACTGGAAACACGGCACATGCAACACTGTGAGAGAGAGTCCACGTTCCTGCAAGGTTTTGATGCTGACCACATTTGCCAAACAGTGTTGAAATAAATACCTAACAGCTGAGTTAGGATTATGGTTGGCGGCACAAAGTAGACACTCATCTATCATAGCTTACTCAAGTAGGAATTTTTCATGTGTAATAAATCCAGACAAGGGCAGCCCAGGGCTGGCAGAGCTACTCATGGGGGAGTCATAAAGGACCCTGCTCCCTCTAGTTTCCTCTCTGACGTCCTTACCAAGTGTTTTTGCTCCTCATGGAAACAAGATGGCTACTCCACCTCCCACCATCCCGTCTACATTCCAGGCAAGAGGAAGAAGCAAGGGCCAAGGATGAGGGATAAGAGTCTTCACCTTAGAAGCTTTGACTTAGGAAAGGATGCCTTCTGCAGGCTAGAACTGGATCCCATGACATTCCACAGGATCTGGAAAAGTATTTTCAAGTAGAATCATTGCTTCCCCTGAAGAAAATCAGGTTTGTTTTTAAGGAAAGGGGTGAGTAAGGGGGAAAAAAAATGGATCTTGAGTGGAGTGTCAGCAGGGTCTGCTTCAACAGCCTATAACAAAACAACCCCCTAGACCCAGTGCATGACCAAACCTTTGAAAATATGACCCAGTACAGGAAAACTTCAGCCCAGCAGGAAGCTGGGAGAACTCTTTTGTCTTCACCAGAATGAGATAATCCAGGCCACTCTGCCCTCCTTCAGCACCTGAGCAAAACAGATGTGATGTCATACTGTTGACTTGCTAACCTGCCTGCAGTAACCACCTCCCCAGGCTGTGTTTATTTTTATAAACCTCTTATTTCCTAGTACAAGACACTGGAGTTGTCTTTCTAGGCCAATAAAAATAGGTGTGTCGTTCGCATCTACTTCTGCCTGACTGAATCTTACCTGCTTGCTAATTGTTACCTCAAGTGCTATTCTCTCAATAGAAACACTGCTGCTTGCATCCCAGGAGGCTGGAAATGCCCCTCGGAGCTCTCCTGGCCTAGTGATCCAACATTCAGCCTATTGGCGCCTTTCCTACTGGGCGGGGAGATACACTGAACCCCCACTGTCGAGCACAATTCTTGGTAATTAACGAACACGGTCAGTGTTTGTGACCCGAACCTTGAACGTGACTCAACAAAACATGCAGCTGTCCTGCTGGGGCCTGATTAGGGTGACCGACTCCCCGGGTTTGCCTGGGACTCAGGGATGTCCCTGGACATTGGGCTTCCCGTGTTAACATCCAGGAAGTCCGGGCCAGCCAGGAGGCGTTGGCCTTGGTGGGTACTATGGCCATGCGGCATCGGCTTAGAACCAATGGGACATCGTAGTGTCATTAACGAAAACTAACATTTACTGAGGAATAACTCTGTACCAGGCCCTCTCAACACTTTTCACGTTATTTTGTCCTCACAGGAACTCTAAGAAGAAGGGACTGTGGTCACCCCCATTTCACAAATAAGGAAGCAGAGGTGCACACTGTCTAAATCGCTGACCCTTGGGTACACAGTTGGCAGCGCTGAGCCCAGCCCAGGCGGGCTGGCTCTGAACCAGCTCTTGCCGCGACTCGCCCCTGCCTCCCTGGGATCCATCCCGCTGGGCGCGTTTCCCTGTGTGCAGAGGCCTGTTGACTGCTCAGTCTGCGGCATCTCCGACGTGCGGGAGGGCTCCCACTGCGTCCCCGGGGCAGGAGGAAGGCATCTGTGGGCAGGGACATTCTACCCACGCTTTCTTTGAGTGCTTCTCAACTGGAGGCAGTTTTGCGCCCTTCCCCGCCCTGGGGACACTTGGCAATGACTCTAAAAGCACCTCACATTTGAATCATCGTTTACAGTTTCCAAAGGAATTTTCACACCTACGACTCCATGTGGTCTTAACCAAGTGGACAGGAGAGCAGGGGCTGTTATTCTGCACATGAGGATATGAGGCAACGCCGCACTCCAGCTGCCTCTGGAACCTTCTCAGGGCTTAATCCCTTCTGTAGGGGCCCACGAGGCATTTTTTTTTTAAACTTTATACTTTCATCTCTTCCTCAAGAATCAGAGCATCATCGAGAGGTTGAGTGACTTGTGCAGAGTAACACAACAACACAATGACTGACAGAGGCCTCCCCATCAAAATTCTTTCCTCTGCACCTCAGTTCCCAAAGTGGGGCCCCTGGAACCCCAACCCTGAAAGATGTTCCAGGGGAGAGAGTCCTAAGTTGCAGAAACGACTGCCTCCAATCACTGGAAGCTACTAACTCAAAAACCACCGCCAGCCAAACTGGTTTAAGTCAGGCTGCAATGAAAACTCTACACCCTCGAGCCCGCCCTTGGCTGTGACATTACGTTTACTAAAATCTGAGTTTCCGAAAAGTCTGCAAAGTAAAGAAACTGATTAAATGCAATATTTACCAAAAATTGACTTAGGGATAAAGCTTTGTTTTCCCCCACCAGGAAGGTGAACTGGCATCTCACAGCCGCGCCTGGGGAAATTCAGGTCCCGCCCCCTCTGACCCCTTCCTTGTTCCCGACATCTCCTCCGGGCAAGGAGAGGACCAGAATTAGACGCTGGGCTTTTATGCCCTCAGAGCCCAGTGCTTCCCATTGTTCTCTGCTCTTTTCTTCCTTCTCCAAGTAAATCACAGGATCGTCAGAAACCCCACTGAAGCCTGTCTAGGCCTGCACTGTGATCTGTATCTTCAAAGCCATCCTGCAAGGCCTCTGGCTCGGAATTTGCATGACAGCTGAAGAAAAGTAAATTGGGGGGCTGGCTTCCTTTGATAACCAAATGTTTCTCTTTCTTTGTTCTGAAGGTACAACTTTAAAAGGAATTCAGTGATGGGGAAAATGATTCGACAGTATTTAGCTCTGTGCAGTCACTGTGACTGGCTTGGGGCCTTTGCTTAAAATAGGACCTTGTGTGGCTTTTTCTCAACAGAGGTCAATTATTAAGTCACTGGACTGGGAGGTTTAAAAGGTGAGCAGCGGTCCTGCGTGGAAGCCACGTGTGGAAGCGGGAAGGAGGCAGCCCTGCTCGGCTCACCTTCTCTTCAGGAAGCATCTTCTGTGCAGGACCGGCCACGGACCTGGGGAGACCCAGCGTCCAACTGCGACGCGGGACTCCGCGTGCAGGAGGCGAGAAAGAAGTGGCATTTAAGGCACTGAAATGCGAAGTGTCTTCCTTTCTTCCTTATTCTGTCTCTGTCATTGTGTTTCTTATCTGCTATGAATATCTCAAGTCAGGAAAAATGAATAACTTAAATTAGCACGAATTTTACTGGTCCTCTTCCCATTGTGCCATGTCTGTTTTAAATATTAATATAAGAATATTTAATTCATGTGCCAAATCACCAAAATTACACACCTCGTATTTCAAATTCGTGTGTGTGTGTGCGTTTGGTTCTTCTCAGAACAGGACAAAAGCTGCACAAAACTAACACAACAGCTTACACGGCTTTCTGCCAGCACCCCTGGCGTGGGCTTCCAGACAAGTAAGACAGCACTGCAAGGAGAAGGATCCACGGCTGCCCTGTCTGTCCTTTTCCTTCTGTGTCACATAGGGAAGGACTGTGCATGAGAAAAGCTTTGATGGGCCCCCTTGGTGTTGTGTTTTGGAGACCCCCACTACCTTCCTTCTGCATCTGAAGCAAGTTCTGGTTCAAGGGGAAGCCTCTTGGGCTGTCAAGGCCCCTGCTTACCCCAGGATGGCCATGACACAATTATGTTGTACTTGCTTTGGGGATCCCTGAATTCTCACGCATCCTGGGGCCTCTGGAATGTTTCACGGGGTATGATGAATGCTCCACACAGACAAGGCCTCAAGGAACACTGAGTGGACACCTGCAGGCCTGCCCGTGTCACACCCAAGCTCCACTGTCCCATCAGACTTCACTTACAAACACAAGTTCTGAGATAAAAGTGTTTGGGATTCCAAGATGGCACCAGCAGAGCATCAAACCAAACACGGGGCTTGTGAGCCTGGAGTCCTGTGTGATGGCACGGCTGTACCCAGGAGCGCAGCCCTGCGTGGGGCTCAGACTCATGTCTGAGGGCTGTTGCAAGGCAACAACACAACGGGGAGTGGAGCTTCTCCCACGTTCTCTGTTCCCAGTGCTCTTGGTACCTCAGCAAGTTTTCCATCTAACACCCTTTGGCCAAAAGAAATACCGAGCAGTTCCATTTATTAAGTTGTTGGGTCCAAGTTATTCAATATATCCTAACAGATTAGGAACCATTAAAAAATACATCTAAATCAAAAGAAAGTATATTTTTAATTCTATTCTTGACTAATCACAATTACTTGCTGAGGGGATGTGTGGGTCTGTTGGGCACCAAAGTTCTTCAGATCTGGGAATCACACTGGACACCCACGGCCGCCCTCATTTCCTGGTCTGCACCAACTTTCACACCATACTTTTTCTTTTTTTATGGCTGAAAACCCACTTCACAAAAATTGTATTAGAGAAAGAGATTTAATGTAATCTGAACAGCCTCCAGCCAGCAGTTCCCAAGGGTCCAGGAGATGCTGAATATCACTGTTTCCTGCAAAAATTTAATATATCTCACAGCACCTCCATGAATTCACTGTGGCACCCTGGGGCCCCTTGGCACACAGTTTGGGAACCACAAATGCAGAAGTAAAGTGTGTGGACTCGGGTGTCATCAGCCTCACAGGGGTGATGTCAGGACTATGCCCGGCACACACAGGAGTTCCGGAAGAGTTAGGGCTCCTTGGCACTTATCTCTCTACTGCTCACCTGAGATGGTATTAGGTATTTTGCCTAATACTGCGGCTTAATGATGGATCTGTGGCTGTCTCACTCTCCATTTCATTATGAAATAACATTTACTGAGCACCTGCTAAGTTAACGGGGTATTTTATCTGGTGCTGGGGGTACAAAGCTTAGCCAGTTACATGTAGTGCTTGCCTTCAGGGAGCTTGAGAAGCGCAGGCAAGGGAGACAATGAGACAATCCAATGTCCACACGAAAATGCCACTCTAACTAGTATTGAATGTAATGCAAGAACCCTTCTGAGTACTTTGAAAGCCTAAAGCTTTTAAACGCTTTTCCATTTTTTGTTTTGTTTGTTTACTTCTTTGGGGGAAGGAGGAGGGAAGCTCGGATAGGAAAGAGAGCATACATGAATGGGAACTCGAGGTAAAGAGGTATATGAATAGCCTTTGCAATGTACAAAACAGAACAAAACAGAGCAAGTGAAACCAGAAATGATGCTCTCGGTGTTTTCCTGTAATGTAGTCCTGATTGCTTTTTTGTTACTGAAACAATGTTGATCTTGAACTGTACCAAAATACATGGAGACTAGCAAACAGAACGACATGGAGCTTTCCAACTGAAAAAAAAATTTTTTGAATCCCCAAAGCTTTGTTGTCATAGTTGGGTGTAGATGGTAATTGAATACACTCCTTTGAAAATATTTCTTCAAGTATGTTTCCTGCTCACTGTGATACAGTAAAAAAAAAAAAAAAAAGTAACAAGAATAAGAAAAAGAAAGTAAATGGTTAAACCAAAAAGAGTCGAAACTTTTTTAAAAAGCTTTAAACTTTAAAGGCACTGAGAAGGCTCTCGCATCACGCGAATTGCTGGTTATAATGGCATTTTCCTGTGCTCACTGAATTGTCTGCCTTCTCAGGTTCCCCGAGGGCAGGTGTGCCTAATCGGCTAACTGGTGGCTTCATCTGGCCTGGGGCTCTCAGGAAGGAGCGCAGAGCCGGGTGCTGTAGTTGAAGTCTGAAAGGACGGAGGAAGATAAAGCTTTTCTGGGTGAAAGGAACAGCAGGAAGGAGGGCCCCTGCCGGGGGAGGGGCACGCCCCGCTCAGGGGGGGCGACGCACCCCTTCCGCGGAGAAGGGCACCTTCGCCGCTGGCGCCGCGGCCCAGAGAGGCCCGCGGGGCCCAGCGCGTCCGCGGCTGCGGGAGGGCAGGGACGTCTAGAGCAGGCCTCAGCCGCCCTTTCCCGCAGCGGGCATCTGGCCCCGACACCACCGCTCACCTGCAGTTGTCACACCCGAGCAGCCCTAGATGTAACACAGAAACAAACGGGCATGGCTGTGTTCCTGACAACAGCAGGGCGTGAGCTGGCTGCGACCAGCGTCTACAGATCCCTGCTGCGGAGGGCTTCCACGTGCGCCTCATTAGAGGCCAAAAGAGGGTGGCCACCTACTGAACAAAGTAACAAAAGCTGGTCCTTGGCCTCCTAGGGCTTCCAATGTAAAAAAGCAAGTAAACACAACGTGTGAACACAACATAGAGACACCAAGAGGGGCAGCCATGGCCTGCCAAAACTCGGAGCGAAAGTACTAGTCCTCACCCACCTCCAACATTTCTTTGAATCCACCTTAGCAGCCTGTGCTTTCCAGGAGAGCTGTGGAAAGCGTCATCACCGAAGGGCAAGATAACGACTTACTATCACAATAAGGCGGGGAGACTCCGGGGCGGGGGTGGTGGAGCTGGGAGCCCGGCCAGCCAGCGGCCCAGCGCTGGTTCGTTAATAGCAGTGGGGCCGGGCTTCCTCCCTCACCCTGCTCATCCTTTGCACTCTGTGCTTTGCTTTCCCAAGCAGCTCCTGGCTGGCTTTTTCCTGTTAAAAACAACAGTGTGAGAGCCCTCGCACTTCAGGCATCTCGGAGAAACAAAGAAGGTCAAACTAAGTCCCCTATCAGTTGTTATGGCAACAAAGAAAGTATTGCAGAGGCGCTGCAAATGCCACTCGGGACCCCACAGCCCGAGCTTCCGTCACGACACAGCTCCCCTTCCTGTGTGGAACCCACACGCAGAATCGCAGAAGCGCATCGGTACCTGTGAGCCCACGACCGGTGTCCCGGCGCATCCCGCTGACTTCCCCAAGGTGTCTCCTTTAACACTTTGCTGATTGCCGCCAGGTGCCGCTCTCACCCGGTGAGAACTCTCTTCATTTCTGTCTCAAGGTTTCTTAAAATGGGATTTATACCATCTACATTAGAATTACCTAGAGCCTCGGAATGAGAATATAGGTTCACCCGCTCCACGGCAGACCCACCGAATGAGCATCTTCGGCCAACATTTGATGACAAGCTCGGAGAGCAGAATGCGGGCAGCTGTGTCTTAGTTAGCACAAATGTAGACAAATGATCATCATCACCTGGTCCTGCCTTGGCGGACTCAGATCCCCATAGGTTGAGCCAATGGGCTTGCTTTGAAATCAACCAGCGTTGACTTTCACCAGACGATGGGCAACCTTACCTCCAACATTTAACCGAAAGAACTTAAAATTTCAATGTGAGTGAAAAATACTGTGCTTCTTGTCTTAACAGAAAGCTCAAAATGGGTGTATTTTTTTTTTTCTGGGACTAAAAGGAAAAATTTTTGTTAATGGCTGGTACAGTATTCCCTTTCTCAAAGGTCAGGACTGTCCCGAAAAGAGATCATCAAATGTCTCTTTATACAAATCTGTGTTCTCCTCAGTTTTTTCTATTTCCTGAGCAATTGGCTTAAATACCCTGAGCCTGTGGATCAGGCACGTGAAGGCACGTGCACCACTCGTGTTTCATTCCTGCTGTATTCTCAGCAGCTACCACACAGCCTGGAGTACCCAGGGATGAGACGGAATAAATACTTGGTAAATACATGAATGAATCACAGAAACCAAGCAGTCTTATCTGGAAAGCATTTTAATAACTACTGCAGTACTTGGCCTTAAATTGGGTGAAAGGTCTTTTTAGCACTGGCTAAAACAAGCATGCAAAGGGGAAGACAAAATTTACTCCGCCCCATCACACCTCCCACCAAAAAAATGCCATTTTTCTCAGTATATCATTAAAACAGAAAAGGCAACTATGTCTAAGTACAGTTCTGCAGTTTACTCTCCAGGTTTCAGTTTATTTGCGATGTTGGCAGAAGCGCTTGAGAATTCATTTTGGATTGTGTGCAAATCCACCACAGCTTTGAAGTTTTCCCCCTTCTCAGACGTGTATGTTCACCGCTGGGGTTAGGGACTAGAAAAAGAAACTTCAAAATCACTTCAAATCACTATTTCCCTTATGTAAGGCCAGAGGTTAAAGTGTTTAAATTTCTCATGGTTTCTACCAAAAAACTGAAACCGTTAAAAGAGTATTTGTGGTTCTTTGGATCTAGAGTAGGGCTGGCGATTATAGCATCTGTATGTCTAGCCTGCTGCTTGTTTTTGTAAATCAAGTTTTATTGGCACAGAGCTATGCCTCTTCTCTAAGTATTATTGTCTGTGGCTGTTCTTGCAACATGGTAGCAACAGAGACACCATATGACCCCCAAAGCCTGAAATGTTTATATTCTGGACCTGAAAGGAAAGAGTCTGCTGTTCCCTAAGGCAGGTCAGGAATCAGATGCCTGGGTTCAGACGTGAGTTTCCCACATCAGTAGCTGTTAACATAATTAAACAAGGAGGGATCAGACGAGGGTGGCCCTAATGTCTTGGTAGCCATCGAGAGCAAAGTGGAATGCAAGCCAGAGTCAACGCAACGGAATCTAAGAAAATGAAACTTAAGAACAACCCACCACACACAGCCAACTAGCCTTTCCCAAGTAAGGCAACCGCTGAAGCTGTCAACCAAATCACTTCCTGGCTTTGCTTCCACGTCATTGCTATAAAGACCCCTCCCCGAGCTCCCGTCCGTGAGGAGCTTCTAACCACCTTTGGTTTGACGCTGTCTGATCAGAAGCAATGGATATTCAAATAAACTCTTTTAATCTGACTCAGTTTATCTTTTAACAGAGCTAACAGATCTTGGGCATGTTTTTAGACTATTGAAACCCTTTAAGGCTTAGGTTCCCCCCTATTAAATGGGAATAACAATTATACTTACCTCATGGAGCTGTTGGGGGGATTAAATAAGATAATATACGGAAAGCACTTAGAACAGTGCTGGACAATGCATACAAGCTGTTCGGATAATCTCATAGAACTCTTTTTTTTTTGGGTAAATATGCTTTTTTTTAAAGCCCCCAAAAGAGGCTGTGACTTGTAGTTAACTACATTCAGCAACATTTCTTCACATACTCATTAGCTATAGACTTGCTTCAGCAACTTTAACTTCATTAAAATTATCATTATTTCTTTAACTCCATTTCCTTTATCTACTTCTTCAACTTAATCCCCTTTGTTGGCTGCCAAGGCCCTGGGACTCAGGGAGATCCTCTTATGAGACGGTTTTAGAAGAGGAAAAAAAATAAACAAGAGCCAGATAGAGTCAGGAAAGTGAACAGTGAGCAAATTATCAAATATGTGTGGTGAACCAAAGTTTTAGAAGATGAATAGGACCACATCTGGGAGAAGCAAGATGAGCTCAGTGTGAAAAGCAGCCACAGAGAGCAAGGAACATGAGTGCATCCCAGACATTAGCACTAAACCACTTCTATGTCCCTAATCCACGAATTAATTCTTAGCTGAATTTAAAGTCCCTCCCCTAATATTTCTCTACCCCTGAGAAAAACACATCCTAACCAGCACTGTCCTTGAAAATCCCAACTCACTCAATCCAAGTGGAATTTTAGCTTGAATTTTAGCAGGGCCTTTGGGGTTTCATGGGTCAATCTCCATTTTAGGAAATTATGTACTTTTTGGAAGGGGCACAAATGAAAATGCACCGTTTTATGGCCCTCTCTTGGGGCTTTGCAAAATTTATTTTTTTTCCCTAGAAAAATATAGGAATAGTATTTTTCTGGTGAAGGTCCTAAGCCCAGTGCCTGGCACCGAAACAGTACACAATCCATGTTACTTTGCCTCCCCTGGTAGAAAGAACTCTACACCAAGGACAGGAGTTGATTCGTCTACCCATTCATTCCACATGTATTTCTCAAGCATGACCTGTGTGTCAGGTACAGAGCTAGGGCCGAGGTAACAGGCGTGTAAAATTTAGCAAAGAAAAATATAGACCATCCAGTCAAATTTGAATCTAGGATATACAATGGATATTTTTAAGTATAATTATGTCCCATGCAATGCACTTATACTAAAAAAAAATTGTTCATTGTGTATCTGAAATTTCAATTTAATTGGATATCCTATATTTTATCTGGCCACACTGCTGGAAATAAGAGTCATGACCAGGATAGACACCATCCCTGCTCTCTCTTGCAGTTTTATGGCAACTCTGGCCTCGTAAGCTCACAAGATTTCACTTGCCACCTGGCAGTTTCCTGGTGGGAAAGCCTGGAAAACAGAGTGACCATCTCGTTAGAAGCACATGGCCTCTGATGGTCCATTGAGCAGACGTTGCTCTATCCTGGAGCTGCGTCTTTATTTCCTGGTCATACTCGTCTGCATTTAAGGTCTTTGGTGACACAGACGGTGTCTTTTCCCTCTAAATCCCCAGACTCCGTCCAGCACAGTGCCTGGAGCCAGCAGACTGTCAGCACAGACCAGGTCAACGAACGAGTGAGCAAACGCATACACGGCTGGACGTCCATCAAACGCGATGCCAAACCATGCTCACGGCTCACAAGGAGAATGCTCACACGCCTTCAGAAACACTGGTGATATAGAGACAACCAGATAGCCAGAATCCCAAGATCACGTGGGTGAAGAATGATCTCTTTTATTTTAAAATATTTTAGGAAGGTACACCAAACAAAATAAAGGCTTTTAAAAAAAGGGAAGGGGTTGGGGTGGGGGATGGCGTGAGAGACATTGTAACCCTGTGAAGAATACTAACGGGTGAGCAGAAAAGTGGCTTCTTAACATAATAGGTAAGAGTGAGTCAAAGCACTGATTTAACTAATGGGTACTTACAATAAGGTCTGATTGCCAAGAGTTAAGCAGAACCATAGTATTAATAACTGAGGAATACTGTATAAACAAGTAACAATTAAGAGCCATTTTATCATCAGTATTGATTCATACAATGGAAACACTCAGAAGGAAAAATCACAAGAATCCGCAAAAGGACAGATTCAGAGGAGGTGCAGGGGACACGGTGTCTACGATAGAAAATCCTTTTGTGGCATCGACTCCTTACTGTCCAGCTGTAAAAGAGGGAACGAAAAGTGCACATCGATAGAGCAGGTTTCAATTACGCTAAGTTTTTTTTATTTTTTTAAAGAAAGTGGGAGAAAAAAAGAAAAGAACCAAGAAAAAGACAAAGACAGTATTGCAGAGTTTCCCCAGGAGAGCGCAGTTGGCAGGGGCTTGCAGCTTCCTGGCGTCATCGCCTCCCTCGGGGTCACCCTCTGACCTTCCGGGTGAGTCTGTGCCTGACCCGTCACAAGCCGGTCACATGGCGATTCTTGGCATTTCTGTCGTCAGTGCTCAGATGGGTAGGCGGGAAAAGTCTCTGTCCGATGAAGCTTCAGAGGGCTGGTGACATCTTTTCCAAAAAGAATTGTAAAACGGCAGTTATATTTCCAGGAAGCCCACAACTGGGTTAGCTAGTTTCTCTAGAACACAAATAAGTAACGCAGGACACAGGGTATTTTTCCTCAGAGGCCACTCACGGGGATACGCAAATAAGAGTCATGAGAAAGGATGTGATTATCATATCATTTGCATGTGGCCTTCGCACCGGGCTATGATCAGACCGGCAGCAGTTAAGGAAAACCTCCTCCTTAATATTTCATCTTTATCAACCCAGAATATTTAGGGGACATGAGAAAGAATCAAAGGACTGTGCAAACTGTCGGCGAGGACACTCTTTGGCAACCTGATCAGAAATAAGACTATTTTCTTTATCCCCAGGAAACCTTGCTGTCAAGGAAGACGTCTTAAAATCCATTTAGTCTTTATTATCTCAGGTTTAGGTCCCAAACCGAGAAAAGTGAAGAAATCAGAAAGGCAACCCACGAGGCCACTGTCAGCCCCCTCTTCGAGCTAAGGTAGGAGCTGGCAGCCTTTCTCCATAAAGCGCCAGACACTAAATATTTTAGATCTTGCACGCGGTGGGGTCTCACGGCAACCACTGAACTCTGCTGTCCGGGGCACAGGCCAGCCGGTGACCGCGCAAGGAGTGGGCGTGGCTGTGGCAATAAAACGATGTGAACAGAAACAGACCCGGGATGGACGGGCCGGGAGGCCAGGCTGCCAGTCCTGCCGACAGAGCATTCGAGTCCACAAAAACAAGAGGTGTCACCGCCCTCTGCCGGCTGGGAGGCAGCACCGCGGAGGAATTCACGCGGCCCAGGTGAGCAGAGCAAAACCTACCCGAGGGCGCACAGCATCCCCGGGACGCAACGCGCGACGCCCCGGCCCACACGCGGGGAGAGGGGGCCGCAGCGCAGCGGGGCGCGGCCGCCCCACGGAACGCGTTCGAAACACTGAACCGAGCAAAAGGGGTCATAGTGGCCTCTGGCCCCGAAGCCTCCGCCTTTCTGCTCTTATCCCATCATCACCAACAGCCCTGGTCTCCGTCACACCGCAGTCCAGTCTCTTTCCAACGTAAGAAGTCATGGATTCGCTTATTTGCAAGCCTGAACCATAAGAAAATTATAAATCTAAACAACAGCACTGATTATGATTAGAGAAATTTGGATGTTAAAATATCCCAAGTCACTAGAAATCACTCCTTCCAGCCTCCCAGCCGCGTGGGCCATGGATTCTATCCTCCTTCCAACACACAAGCGCGTGCACTGTAACACAGAGACATTGTACCAATGGGTTTGGGCGCTACAAGTGAAAATCCAGGGAAATCTTTACTACGGTTTGATAATCTCCCCACAGGAAGCAGACTGCATACAAACAGCGTCAATGCAAAAATCCCAATCTCAGTCAAGGGTGAAGCCTCTACTGAACCTTCAGCGGTGGCTCCTAACACTAAGAGTTTTCGGGAAAAGCGACTGACAGCAGCCACTGGGGTCAAGTCGAAATGAAAGGACCTGCAGCCTCAGTCATGCTGGTTCACTGAACCCTCCCAGCTTGGCTTGAATGCCGTTTTTAAGCTTAAAGCCAGGAGATGGAGTGAAAGAGTTTCTTCCAGTTTTGCAGTTCACACAGGGGTCACAAGCGGGCACTGGCCTGTGGACCCCATCCGGGCCCAGGCCTGGGCTCTGGCCTGCACAGGGCATGCAACATCTGGAATAGCTTAACATCTGAGTAACTGCAGACTTTCCGTGAAGGGCAGATTCTCCAGGCCTGCGCTCTCCCTGGGCTGCTCACCAGGGACCCCGCCTCCCCCACATCTGTCCTGTTTCACTCTTGGCATGTCCTTCTGGTTCCTATAGACAAGCAAACTTGAGATCCTGGTTTATATGCCCTCTTTTCACATTTGCTCAGATCTTTATTACTTCTCTCTTAAAGGCAGTACGTACAACGTACGTGACTGTGTTAGAATTACTACTGGAAAACCAATGTTAACTTCTCCAGAGTAGCCATGAGCTCCAGGAAGCTATCAACCTTAAGATAAAAACGTAAACGGCAGGGCCTGGAATCAAACTTCCAGAGGCGCTATCTCCATCACGCAGTATTTGCCTTGGAAACACCCACGGTGGCAGAATTCCCTCCCGAAGGCAAGAACGTATGATAAAAGAAAGAAGTTGCCCTGGATTAGGAGTCCGAACGCTGGAGTTCTAATGCCAGTCCCTCCACTCACTGGCTATGTGATCTTGAGCAAGGACTTGGCCTCCGAGGGTGTCAGTCTCTGCTTTCATCGAACTGGAGAAGATGCTCCCACTCTTGCCAACTCAAACCGTTGCCGGGTGAGCCACACACGGCACCGCGGTCTACAGCAGAGTGTGACGCAAACATCGAATGCTCCTCTTTGATTTCCTAAAATTATCTGAAGTCACATCTGATCAATGGTATAAGTGCCTATTTTTTGTTCTCACTTTTTTTGTTTTGAAACAAGGGACGCTGTCTTCTGAGGCAATTCCAAAGGAAGGCTCCTAAAAATATCGAGCAACAGAGCGCATCAGAGTAAGGGGCAAAGATTCCTAAGATGTTAACTTTAAGACGGAGGTGAGGGGGTTTGAGACAAACACTGCCGTGAAACCAGACACACCAGGCTGTCTCCCAGTGCCCCGTATGCACCAGCCACACTGCCTCGCCTCTCTTTGAACACCCAGCTCCTTTCTGCCTCAGGGCTTTTGCACACATGGATCTCTCTGTGGCAAATGTTTCTCCCTGGCTCTCAGTATGGCTGCCTCTTCTCAGACTCAGGTCTTGGGGTAAATGCTGCAGCCTCCAGTGACCATCCCATCTACAGAAGTCCCTTTGTCATCCACCTCCCAAAACCAACAACTCTACCACCATTCTCTAGTACGGACACTCTCTTTTCAAAGTGACATGGACTGAACTTGAAATTAAATATATGTGTGTAATGACTGACTGTGACTCCCCTTTAGACTGTAAGTTGTAGGAGGGCAGAAACAGGCCTGTCTAGTAGCCCCAGTGTATCTGCATCACCCAACACAGTGCCTGGCATAAAGCAGATGCTCAGTTAACATTTACCAAATAAATGAATGCAATCAGTGAATGGACAGAGAGATGAAGGCCTCAACTCCTTACTAGACAGGTGATCTTGGACACATTACTGACCCTTCCAATTCTGTGTCTTAGCTGCACATGCGAATAAACTACTCTCAGGTGGTGGTTCTGCAGACTAAATGAGATCACATATGTTAAGGTCCTGGTGCAAAGCCTGGAACACAGTAAGTCCTCAAGAAACAGTAGCTTTTATAAAAATACTCACTGAGTATAGTCTCCCTTGTAAAGAACAAATCCGGCAGTTGACTAGTGGTTTTTTAATGTTTGTTTATATTAAAAAGAGGAGAAAAGGTTGCACATTCACCTAATTTGTGGTGCTCCGGTTTAAATATGATCAAATTCTCTACTGCAGGACATCTCAGAGCCTTGAAATACTGATTTGCTTTCTGAATTTCCTAAACGAGAACTTACTAGTATTCTGCCCCAAACGTATTGGACCATCGTACTTTTTTGGAGGAGGGTGATATCAACCAGGGTTAGGACAACACAGAACACAACTGGGGAGAGATGACCCTGTGGTTATTTCATGCAATGAATTCTTAAAAGAATCCTATGAATACATTGCTCAACATACTGCTGAATGCTTCCGTTTCATAAATGTCTTCCCAGTTTTCATAATAAACCTCCTTCACATGTTGATTTGTATATTCCTACGCATAGAAGAAAATTTAGTTGTGAAAACTGGAAGATGCGGTGGGAGAAGCAGCGGAGGTGGACTAAACACGAGGCGTGTGTCAGAACCAGTACCTTCCTCTCCCCACAAATACAGCAACCATAAAATGGTAATTCCAAAATCAACCAGCAGGTGGCTCTCTAGGACTAAATTTGGAGAGGAAATTTTTCTCAAACCAGTTGGATGACTTCCTTCAAGGGTCTGTATGATTTCCAAGATTAACCTCCAGACCTGTCAGGAAAAGTCAGCCTGAAATACATCAGGGTAGGTGAATTGGCCAGAGGAATTACAGCTCATGGATAGCAACAAAACAGGAAGAAATTTTGTGCTGTGTAATCTCACCCGGCAACACATACAGGGCCGTGATGTTATTAATTTTTCTCAACCTCATTTTTTTCCTGGAGGTGGGCAGAAGGGAAGAAGGAAGGCAGGTGACACAGGTGGAATGATGGATGAACATACCCCATTTATTTGTCGTGTAAATGACCATCCCCAATAGGCAAGATAATTTTAACTAGTCTGTGAATATTTTTTTTAATCTGTCAAATTTTGTGGTAAGTTGAGTCCCCAAACTACATACACAGCACATATTAGCACTGCATCTCAATGAATATTGGTGACCAAAAAGCAGTTCACAAGATAAAATAAATATGGAGAAATTTATACAGAACTTGCTGGCGAGGAACTTTCTAAGCAGACATTGGTACCAATTAAGTATCAAAATAAAATACCTTTACATTAATTCCCACACAGGCAACAAAAGTAGGTGGAAATAAATAATTTGATGAAATAATTGGTCAAAAACATAAAGCAAAGAAGAAAATGAAGCAATAATAATGCCATTCTCATGCACAGAAATATTCTAAGATCATAGGACATTTCATTGAGTATCAGTATGCACTCAAAACAGGACAAATGTAAGAATTCTATTGATAATTTGTGTTCAACACAGTTCATACTATATAACAAAGAACAAACAATTATAGTTTTAATTATCAAATTCAAAACCTAATCACAAAGCTTGATAATCCATCATCTCTGCAGGAATTCTGTGGCTTTTTTTCTCATTATCACTGGTATTTATTGCATTAGAAACTGAGCCATCACCATCTTCAAGTTACTGCTTTGTACCTACTGCTGCTGCTGTGTTCATTTGGAAAATCTCTACCAATAAATTCAAGTTTAATTTTACAGTAGTACGGACAGACCTCGTTTTATTGTGCTTCACAGATATAGCAATTTTCTTTTAATTGAAAGTTTGTGGCAACCTTGCATCGAGGAAGTCTATCGGCACCATTTTCCCAACAGCATTTGCTCACTTCGTGTCTCTGTGTCACATTTTGGTAATTCTTGCAATATTTCTAACTTGTTCCTTATTATCATATTTGTTATGGTGACCTGTGGTCAGTGATCTTTGATGTTACTACTATGACTTTTTGAAGGCTCTGAAGTTGGTTAGCATTTTTTAGCAATAAAGTATTTTTAATTAAAGTATTACATCTTTTTAGACAATAATGCTACTGTACACTTCACAGACTACGGTATAGTGTGAGCGTAACTTTTACCTGCACTAGGAAACCAAGAAATTCCTGTGACTCGCTTTATCATAATATGGCCTTATTGCGGGGGTCCAGAGCTGAAACTGGGATATCTCCAAAGTCTGCCTGAATTTCATTACTTTTGAATATTGGATTATAAAAAATAGTAAATAATAAACCTAAATATAAAGGCTGTCCAAATAAACCCAGATCTAATTCTGATTTGAGCTGTTTGGTTGGTGGCTTGCTAGTTTTGACAAAAACAACAGAAACTTCTCCAAGAGTATGGTATTTTTCTTGGCGATGAAGTTCTGTATCGCTCTGCTCCACTTTTGGAGGTAATGTTATCACTTCTATTATCTTGGAATTAGTGGATCGCTCGTCTTGGATGCTCATCTCAGACCTGTCAGCTACGGATGGTTTTTCAACCATAATATGGGCTTCTTGCATGCAGGTAGGCTTGCAATTTTTGTTGTTGTGGTTGAAAAAACTTTGTATGTTGGCAGATAGAATCGTTTTCTTCGTAGCAAGCAGACGTAGACATTGTCAGAGGCAGTTATATATACCCAAGGGGCCTACCAACAGTATGTAACAGTATCTAAAACATACTCTTTAAATTTAAGATTAAAAAAAATTATTATACAGTCAAGGAAGGCCCTGATAAATTCCTTAGTCTTAAATCATTTCTGATGTGTGCCTATTCGTTTTGGTTAAGGACAGTTAGATCAGTTAAGATTAAGATTATAAAATGACTGTGTTCCTCATATGACATTTCTCTATGTCCAGATTGTCTTGAGGATTTCTAAGCTCCAGGATATAAGCTGATAAATTCTGAAACTGCAACATATATTAAATTTCCAGGACGTCCTGTCCTCACTCTCAGTGGCATCTTTGCAAACACGGGATTCTAGAGAAATCCAGTGGCTCATCAACTCTGATACAAGTTGACGATTCTCAAATTACTCTCAGACTGTCTCGCAGGAATTAAGGCAATTTACCGACTTCCCCTCTACGAAGCGTACATCACTTTCGTTCCCAATTTTCTTTTGCATTCCAGACACAGAATCTGAAAAGACGTAACTTTTTTTGTAAAGATCATTTTGGTATGTGTAGAAAGTCAACTTACAAAGCAGTTCCATAGCTTTGTGTGAGGATATATTTATATGCAAGCTTCTTTTAAACCTTCAATAATTATCATTTATATTTGTATAGTTGATCATATTATATACTAGAAAACATACAGCCAGTTGTTAGAACAGAATAGAGGCAGTAAGGAGGGAGGGTCTAGCTCAGTGGTAGAGCGTGTGTTTAGCATGCACGAGGTCCTGGGTTCAACCCCCAGTACCTCCCTTAAAAATAAATAAATGAATAAATAAACCTAATTACTTCCCCCGATACCTCCCCCCACCAAAAGATAAAGTGGAAAGGAAATAAAGAAATCATTTAAAAAAAGAACAGAGGTAGTAAAATTAATTTTAGTTAAAAACATAAATGTATCTAAGTAGAAGAGACTGGAGAAAATTGAATAGTGTGAGTGAGGTGTACATGACAAAAACTGTGATGACAAAATCAAATGTGGCAAACATTTCTGAATTTGTTCTGATATGGAACGACCTGACCTAGCCCAGCTCACTCTCTGTGCAGATACGTCCTGGAAGGTGAGCTTATTTACTGACTGTCAAGGCAGGCGCTCGCTCGGCACTCCTACAGGCACTCGGGACATATTTTTTGAGCATCTACAATACGCCAAGCTCTTGTTCAGACCCATGCAGGCATTTATTAAAATTGCAGGTCATTTATTACATCTTAAAATCTAGACTCTATGGTGGTGGGGCCCCAAGAATCTGCATTTTAAACCACTGCCGCCAGGACACTGTGACGGAGTCGGTGACCGGGGAGTGAGACCTTGATGGGGGGCGTGGTGCGGCCGCGCCGCCCAGGAGCTGAGCCCCGCCCCACCGGGAGGCCTGGCCCCGCCCCCCTGCCCCGCGCACGCGCACCAGCTTACCTTGCAGGCGGTACAGCTGCCCGGTGCTGTGCTGCCGCGTGATGTGCTGCCAGTAGGCGCTGCGAGGCAGGGGCACCATCGTGCTCAGCGAGGCGGCCCGCTCACTCATCTTCATCTGCAGCTGCGTCAGAGAGAGGAGAACGCTGTGTCAGCAACCCCGGGGCTGCGGGAACCCTGCCCCAGGAACTCCAGGCAAATCAGTTAGTATGTCGCCCTGGTGGTGGACACCTGCTAGCATCCACCCATCCTTCTCCCCGGGCTGCCAACCGCGCACTGATTTTCCTTTGGGGAGCTTCCCTCCAGCTCGGCTCAATCCGCCGCTGATTCTAGGGATGGCCTGGGGTCCCGAGCCAGGCCTTGATAAGACACAGTCCCCAGGGACATATATTAGAACTTTTGAGGAGGAGAGAATCAGTGGAGGTATTAAGGGGGTGTTTCCTGTTTTATTCACAGTTGGATCCCAGGGTCTAAAACATTTCCTGGCACACGGTAGGCAAACAATAAATACCCGCTGAGTTGAACGCATGACCTTGTGGGGTTCCTGGGAGGACAGGAGATGGGGCGCGAGCCTGTCTTGGAACAATGAAGGGGGAACGTGCTAGTCAGTGGACACTATTCCGAGGAAGGCAGCCAAGGGAAGGAGGTAAGGGTCTTCACAAGCTCCGCTGAGACCCTGGATCCTCCCTGGACCCGGAGACTAGCCTGGACTTTCCAAGTGTATGAGCCGATTACTTCTTTTCAGTTGAAGCTGACTTGAGTTGGATGTTCTATCACTAGAATAAGAAAAAGAGGCCTGTCTGCTCGTACAAGTGCCTGGTCCTCGTTCCAGGTACTGATTGGGGGAAGGCGAAGTCATGGCTCTAGCATGTAGGAGTATCCAGCCCAAAAGACAGTGTGAGGCCCCAGGACCTCGGGGAGCAGTCAGTGCTCTGTCTGGCTGCATCAGGGGAACTGACCTCACAGGGGAAGGTTCAGAGAGAAGACAGCTTAGTGGGATGGGAAAGAGGTGAACAGAAGGCAAACGAGGACAGTGCAGCCAAGAAGAGCGGGTGTGTGATTTGAGGCAGCCCCCCAGCCACCCTCTCATCTGAGCCCCAGTCTAGACACAAGCATGACCCAGTTTATTGTCATAATATACCAAGTGACAATTCATAATATCTGATTTCCTCGAGTTGCCTGAATATCAAATAAACCACCCCAGTCTTACAAAACTGTGCCCCAAAATACACAGATTTGTACCAGGATGGTCATGAGGACACAGTTTGCCATCATGGAAAACTGGAGGCAACTTTAGTGTCCATCTCTCAGGACCTGGGTAATTGCAGAGACACACTGGAGTACGTGGCAATTGCAAACCACAGGAAAACAGATTTACATCAACTAAAAGGGAAACACTTACATACTGTGTCATTAAGAAACAGTGAACGGCAGACCACTGTATCTAGAGGAATGCCGTGTTACCTGCTCACAGGAGACAAGGTGGCATCAAGTATTTACCCATGTGGGTTGTAAGAGAGTTCAGTGGGATGATGCCTGCTTAGCACTTGCCTAGCACAAACTAGGAACAGGGAAAATGGAGGGTATTATTATGGTGAGTATAAACTGTAATGCCCACTGAAAGATTTTTTTTTTAGAGACTACTCCCCACTTTACACATCTCATTAACATGGTTTCAGGCGTCATATCCGTCTATTCACTCAATAAAGCCAACATATGAGGCTTCACACCCTGGAGACCAAAACTGATGAAGTTGATGAGACTGACCTTAAAAAAAGAGATTATAACCATTTTCCAAAGACAGTTTTAATTTATATGTCTTGCATTCACATGTGATGGATGGAATTCTCTCTTTAGCCCAACAGCACAATTACCAAAATGTGTCTCCAAGTAGAATTCCACAGCACTAAATTTCATGCGGGCATTTTTTCCTGAACATCTATTAAATCAAAAGGGCAAAAAGCTGAAAACAAAGGCCAGTAGAAAAGTCCTGCGGATGTTTCTCTATTTCTGTAGAAAAGAAAGTCTCAAAGTTTAAGAGCAAAAACCAAAACCAAACAAGCTAAAAAAAACCCCAAATCACCAGTGATTTCTGGGGACATTCAACTTCATTCACATGGAATACAAGATAATAAAGAGAGGAAAAGAACTGAATTTTCATGGCACTGATTATTTGAGTTTCTTAATATAAAGGTATTATATTTAATGTAATAAAAATTTTAATGTAAAGAAAACATTTATAAAATAGCCATCACCTCAAATTGTGCTACAATTACCATAAATATATTTCTGCAGCCCAGTGTGATTTGGCTGCATTTTTAGAAAGTTTAACTTAGGAACAAAAATAAAATGACACCAATGTCATGTTTCATAGAGAACATTACAAAGCCTGGTTCTCTGTTTCTTCCTCAACCCTCTGAAAGAATATCTCATTTTATGAAAGGGGCATTTGAATTGTCTTTGGAGAAAAATACTCAGAAAAGTCTTCTTATTTCACAACGCAAAAGTGTCCAACTTCTCTAAGAGTGAGAAGACTCAGGAAGCCATTTGAGGGAGAGTCTAGCTGCGTCCTAAGCCTGCGAGCTTTCCCCACTCCTCACCTGGTTCACACCTCCCCTCCCCTCTCAGGAGTCACCTGCCCTCGACATTTTCCTGACATCGCTTCCCCCTTAATGACCTCAGGTGCTCCTACCAGACGTCTCCTAGCCCAGTGCTTACTCTGATCATCTCACAGTTTAGTGACAGCGGCTAAACCAGCCCACCTCCTCCTGCAGACTGTGACTCTGAGAAAGTGGGGATCCTATCTGTGTGTCCCCAGCACCTAACTGGGGACTCCAGAGCCTTAACAAATACACAATGGATGAGGGAATGAACGCATGAGCTCAGCCCTTGCCCAGGCAGTAGGGGGTAAATCCTAACCAACCCAGCAAATTAGAAGCACTGTGAGCCCAGAGCTGAATTCCCGCGGAAGCTCTAGGTCCAGGTTAAATGAACGTGGTCCTCCGGGGCTGCGGGAACATGGTAATAAGACTGTGTCTTTCTACTCTGCCATTCAAGGGGTGAGCAGGGGCAGGGCCTCAGGGAAAGATCTGCGTCTGCGCGGGTGCACGGTCGGTCGGGGCAGTCGGGCAGCGGGGGAGCTCAGCTCTGCACATTTATTCATTCCATCAGCAGTGTGGGCTTAAGATCCCACCAGGGGAAAACGACTAGGCTTCGTGAATGTCAAACAAATGCCACCTTGTACTTCAGCACTCAAACATTCTCCCTAAACATCAGGGGTGCATGTAGGTCTCTTCCTAACCCAGTCCGAGTGAGCTCTGACGCTGCCCGGCGGCCTGAAATAATCCATCAATGGATGTAACCGGTGGGGTTTCAAAGGCACCCAGAGCACCGTGCTGCCGGTGGGGAAGCTGCCTGTGGAGCAGGAGCCCCGTGTTCCTGCTCAGGCTGTGCGCCGGGTGAGCCAGGTGGTTCGGATCACACCGCTCCCCGGGTTCAAGCCTCAAGTCTCCTTTCTCATGGAACTTCCCTTCTAAGGAGACAGACCGTAAAACTCAACGAATAAAAGAGAATCAGATTGCCTTAAAAAGGAATGACGTCCCGATACATGCTACAAATGGAATAAGCTGAAAACATGATGCCAAGTGAAAGAAGCCAGTCGCTAAAGACCACGTAGTGTGTGGTTCCATTTAGATGTGATGTGTGGGATGGGCCAACACAGAGAGAGAAAGAAGGCAGGTCGGCGCTTCCCTGAGGCTGGGCGGGTGATGGTTAAAGGCAGTGGGCTCCTTTCGGGGTGATGAAAATGTTCTGGAGTTGGCAGTGGTGATGGTTTCACAATTCCATGTCCGTGGTGAATAACACCACTGAATTGTACAGTTAAAGGGTACAGTGTGGGGGAGGGTAGAGCTCAGTGGTAGAGCGCATGCCTAGCACGCACAAGGTCCTGGGTTCAATCCCCAGTCCCCCCATCCGATAAATAAATCAGCCTAATTCCCTTCTCCCCCTTCAAAAAAATTTTTTTAAAGGGTATAGTGTATGGTACGTGAATTATATCTCAATAAAGCTGTCCTCAAAAAAATGAAGCCAGATAGTAGTATGTGCTATGTGAACTATTTTTTTTTTAAAGTGTGACGTATGAGTTAGTGGGTGGCTACTTCCGGTCAAGTAGTCCTAGGGGAAGTTAAGATTTTAAAAAATGCTTTTTTTCAGTGGGGAGGTAATTAGGTTTACTTACTTGTTTTTGGAGGAGGTACTGGGGATTGAACCCAGGACCTCATGCGTGCTAAGCAAGCGCTCTACCACTTGAGCTATCCATGAGGGAAGTAACATTTAAATTTGAGTGACAACTGGCCAAAGCGTGGTCCTCCATCGTCATCATCCCTGTCATCCTCATCAACACAGATCCTTTTAAAGACCCCTCAGAAATTAACACAGCATTGTAAGTCAACTATACTTTGATAAAAAATAAAAATTAAATTTTTTAAAAAGTTCCTAATAGTCACAGTGAGGGAAGTGCCAGTTAGCAACACCCTTCTCTTATAATAATGGGAATTCAAATCAACCCTCTTGGGAGAGAAAGCATTCTCTGACCGCAATGTCTACGTGTCAGCAAGAAAAGAAAAACCACTGTCCCCTCCGGCGCCAACCGCATTTTGGGTTTCTGCATTCTCCGTTGGTTTGGCTGGCACTTAACGGGGTGCTTGTTCGCTCCTCTTATGAGTCTGGGACTGGGAGTGCAGCGCAGCGGCGAGTCTTAGCCATAACACTAAGCATATTGTCCTTCTCTGGAGTCCAACTGTTTCCACAAGAGTATTATGTTTTGCAAAATTGCACAGCATGACAGGATGTAAGTGTTTGCTACCACAATCAGTCTTGAGTAAGCTCACGTGCTGGGTGTGTGACACTGTCTGGACCCATTCAGAAACAAGCATAAATCATCATGGTGCCAAACAGATGACTCCTTCAAGACCTGCCTCCCTCCCTATCAGACTCAAACTTCCACCCAGCTGCACCTGAAGGTAAGCTGAGTGGTGTCTTAGCCCTGAGCCACTCTGCACACGCAGATCACATCAGAGTCTTCCACTCGCTCAGCCTGGGCCCTGACGAGGACACGGCTGGACAGTAAGACGGCGCGGTGAGTCAGAGCTCCAACTCCGCCGAGTGTGGGCGCAGCCTGAGAGACGTCCAAAGCTCATCCACTCCTGGAGTATCCCCAGTTTAAGGATGTATATATAAACCAACTTACTTCCTCTGGATATTTTAAGCACAACATGTGGGCAAAGTTGGATCAGAAGGGATACTTGTCTCCAAGAGAGAAAAAGTAAAAGTAGGTTCTGAAAGAAACCGGCATTTCAATGTCTCTTTTCTCCACTCCACTCAAAGCAGCTGTCTCAGTGACACCGCCCCTCAAATTCACTGACATTCTCCACTTGGCTTCCTGAACTACGCCTTCATGTTCTACCCTCCTGGGAACATAATATTGGAAAATATACTCTACCCAAGCTTTCTGGAGCCCGGGGTCAGCAGTTCTCCACGCCCTCCAACTTTAGTAAGCAAGCATCACCTCGAGGGCTCATTAAAATGCAGATTACTGGCTCCCATCCCGGCTCCCATGGGGTTTTGCATTTCTCCCAAGTTCCCAGGTGGTTCCTATCATACTGGTCCAGGGACCACACTTTGAGAACCACTGTCCTAGGTTATTTATCACCTTTAGATCTATCACCCTGGGAGAAAAGTTTTCCACTGTGGTAAGAGCCCAAAGTCCGGAGTCAGGAACTTGGGGTTAAAGTTTGGCATCTGCCACGAACAACTGTATGGCCCTAGGTTAGTTATTTAATCTCCTTTAGGCCTTAAAATCCCGTTAGTAAAAAAAAAAGAGAGAGAGAGTGAGAAATAGCTCCTACTTCTTAGCAGCTAATTCCAAGAACACACATGACTCACTGTGGAGTTCCATAAATGTTAGCAATATTTATAATTAGCCCTTTATCAATCAAAATGCTATCTTTAGCAAGAATTCTGAACAAGGTCCTAATAAGAACATTGACATTTTCTTTTTAAAACTAAATATTTGATATTGGACTGTGTTTCTGGCTTGAAGGTAGAAGCTTTAAAAAAGTGTTCAGGCAACAACAACAAGAAGAAGCCACACATCAAGTCAGATAAATAAACATGCCTGGAGAATGTATTTCATCACCAGATCCCAGCCGGCACACAGTGAACTCAATGAACGACAAGGATGAAGCTCTCACCACAGACATTCGACAAGTGTTAAGAACGGGAGAAAATCCAAGAAGCTCTGGGTCCCCCCCGCCCTCCCCAGAGCGTTTATATTCTCCGGCGCAGCTTTATCTCTGGATCTGGTAGTATTTTGCCAGGACCTAAAAGGAGGGTGGGGAATCCACATTTTTGTGATATTTATTACCCATTTTTTAAAAGTTGTAGTAAATTACATTCTTTCTCCCTTGGTATATTGACGTATTTTTTATTATGTTCAGGAAATACAGAAAAGAATACAGGTAGAGTTGAAAAAAGCTCCATAGCCATCACTTAGAAAATCTAAAAGCAAAGGAACACAGAGAATTTATAACATGTTAATATTTTCTTTCAGTCGTTTTAAAAAAATGTGCATCAGCGAAAAACAATGTGACAATGAATATATGTATGTTCATGTATAACTGAAAAAATTGTGCTCTACACTGGAATTTGACACAACATTGTAAAAATGACTATAACTCAATAAAAAAAAATTTTAAAAAATGTGCGTACATGATGTATATCCGACACAAACTGCAGGACAGTGTATATACTGTTACACTGCCCTCTGAATATATCCTCAAGTTCCTAAATTCTGCCAGCTTCCACACTGTCATTTGAATATCTGCGTTGTTGCCCGTCCTTTGGCTGCACCACACACTATTTGTTCATTTCCCTAACCATTTTTAATTCACCAGATAAGATAACAGAATTAAATTGTGACCCAATCTCCTTTATGACATTTTTTTCCTGCTAACCACAACTTTTATTGAGACCCACTTTATCAACAACTCTTCCAATAACCAGTTTTTTAATGAATTTTAAAATTTAATTTTAACTTCCATGTCCAAATTGGATTTCTGACTGACTCAAAAATTACTTTTGAATGCTTAACATCAGAAAAGTAGATGAGTTGTTCTTTTCATTTTTATTCTTAAACAAAGCAGTCTTACCTCCACATTGTTGTGTATCTATGCAACAGACTAACTTGTTAGCTGTTACAAAGGAAGAGGCAGATCTTTATGAAGTGACATGAAACAATTCTGAAACCAAAGGGCTGCAAGTACTTATTTGCGCATGTTCCTGGGGAGAGCTCATCACTGGGATGGGGTTAAAGACCATCTCTCTACTCTGATGACTCTCAGATGCGCATCTGTAGCCCCAGTCCTGCCCCTAAACCTCAGACTTGTGGACTTAGAAGGCTGCTTCCCACCTCCACCTAGAGTCGCTCATGCACAGACTCGAACTAGCCTCTCACGCTCCACTCCCCGCAACCTCGTCCCCTTACAGGGCAAATGGTTCTTCCATTCGACCCACTGCTCTGCTGAAAGGAGGAGGAAATAGAGAAACCTCTGAGACTATCTTGCTTACTCTCTGTCCTACAAGAGTTCATCCAGCAGCAAATCCTGTTGTTCAAATCCTCAAAATGTATCAAGAATCCACCACACCAGCCTGGCCCACGTCACTAGCACTCCCCTGGCTGCCTAGACGACTGAGATAGCCCCTAACTCCGCTTCTCACCTGTGCTCTGGCCTCCCCCACCCTGGTCTTCCCCAAACGGCTGCCAGAGGGCTCCTTTCAGTAGCAAAGGCAGCATCTCTCACCTTTTCTCAGAACCTTCCAATGACTTCCCAACTCACCCCATGAAAAATCCAAAGTCTTTTAACACGACTACCAGGCCATACAGGATTCCACAGGATTCGGCTCCTGCTGACTTCTAAACACCTCCTACCCCTCTTCTCATTTTATCTGCTTCCAAATCATGGCCTTGTATGTAAACATGCAAAACACAGAGCTGCCTCAGGGCCTTTGCACTTACTGTCCCCTCCACCTGGAAAGGTCGGCCCTTAGAAATTTCCAAGGCTCACTCTTCCCTCTCCTCAGCTCTCTGCCAGATCACCACATTATCAGAGCAACAGAACTCCTTCCTTTTCTCCTCCTTTCCACCGCAGTCTTCGCCCTAGCATCCGCCACCTCCTGACGTAGCTTCATGTTTATTTGCTATTGCTGATCATCTGGCTCATCCTGCATAACAATGCAGTAAACTCCCTGAAGGCCAGGACTGTGTCTTGTCCTCTGCTGTACTCTTGCTTCCCAGAACAGGGTCGACACAAAATAGGTGTTCATGAAATGAATGAACCTGCTAATAAACTGTTCGTTTTATATCTACAAGGTGATACGACATTCTGGAAGGATGCAAAAGAATCTGGTGAAGTGTTTACTTCTGAGAAGGTAAACTGGGGACCTGAGATACTTAAGCACAGGAAAGAGACTTGCTTTATGCTGTACATCCTTTTGCACAATTTGCACTTTACATCATGTGCAAATCAAATCTTTTGATCCAAAAGCCTTCTTTTGAAATCTCAAAATAAATCACGGCTTCTTCCCTCAATAGCATAACAATCCATACGCTAGTTTAAAGAACTTTCTAATGATGAGTAAGGCACTGAGATATATGTGCAAGTATCCCCCACTCCTCCAGGAACAGGCTTGCAGAGGAGAAATATCTTCCCCTTTACACACTGTAGGTTTCGAGGTGCCCCCCTCCCCAGCCCTAACAGCCTTAATCTTCTCCAGATGACACTTGACTAGAAAATGAAAACAAGGGGGAATTAAAAGGAGACTAGATAAGAATTCTCAAAGAAGCTTAAACATAATTTCAAATTTATAACTGGAGAGAAGTACTCCAAATGTCTCATGAATAGTAAACATGTTCTGAACTGAATCTTAAAATGCTAGGTTTATTCCGACAACATCCAGACCAAATGTCTCTCTTAAAAGAGGACAGCCGTCTTACACAACACTTTTTCAAAAAGAGATAAAACTCAGTGTGCGTTTGTTGTAGCATGCAATCTGTTTACCAGGTTTGACAAATCTGTGTTTCTGAGGTTTATCAAACACCCTTGCAACGTTCTAGCACACAGATCTTGGACGGCTTGGTGCTGAGAGTCACTGATTGAGATGGCTCCATTTGCTGCCTTCTTTGGGGTTCTTTCTGCCTGAGGAAGCAGGTTCACTGAATCAATACAAACTGCTTAAAATGCTAATTGCTCCGCTAAGTGGCAGTAACAAAATCCTCTGGGACCAGGATGCAAATGCTGTTGAACAAGTTTTGGAATCACTGAGGGGCAAGCCCGTGGGTGAGAAGACGTGTCCAGAGGTCTGCCCAGCCTCCCTCCTGCCCACCTTCCCTCCACCTGCCGGACGGCACGCCCCACTGTCAGAGGAGGAAGGACGTCTTAAAGAATCTAGCTTTCTCCAGTGACAGAGCTTAACAATGCGTTCCTGCTTTCATAAACCCACAAAACCCCGTGAACAGGTCCTGCTGAGACGCCTGTGAAGACTGGGAGAGGGCCAATATAATCGGACCATCAGGGAATTACACCGGCATTGACACCCCGTTCTCAGCACAACGCTGCTCCCTGGATGATCAGGACAGGTCTTCCTGCGGATTCCTGTGTGTGTACGGGCATCAGAGCACGCGCTCCCACGCTGTGCCCTCTCTGGCTCCCGTCTCGCTCCTTCCTGAGACCAAGGAGCCAGATTCTCAGTCACTTCGGAGCCACAGGCCTCAAAGTGTGCTCCCCATTCAAACTCTAATGCCTCCCCCAGAGCTGCTGACATTGGAGGTGGAGCCCATCCACCTGCGGCTCAGTGCGCCTTCCAGGTGGGGTGGAGGACCACTGTCCCCGAGTCCCCCTTTCCCGTCCCCTCACCCCATGACCCTGCCCAGACCACAAACACGCTTACACCCAGACCCTACATGCACCCTCTCTTCTACCTCCACAAGGTCTCCCCAGTTTACTCCTTCCTTTCAGTTCCCACTGACTCTCCACATCCTGGGCCTCCGGGTCTTGTCCCCGCTCTTCCCTTACCGATTGTGAGCCATGGAGCCTCAGTTTCCCGCCCTGTGAAATGGACCTAATAATATTGCCAATAAAATGCATTCCACTCAAAAGAATGAATAAGACCAAGGCTGGCAAACTTTTCTGTCAAGGGCCGGATATTAAATGTCTTTGCCTTTGCAGGCCATCCGTCTGTATTGTGCCAACGAATCACCTCTTTTGTTTCGATGTATTTCTCACAGAAAGCACTGGGGATGTTATGAATACCTTAAAGGCTGAGCTCATATTCTGTTCACAGGGATAAAAGGCACCTGAGTTTCACTTCCAAAGCTTAGAGAAATGGCAGTTGGTCGAAGGAGATGCGGGGAGATGGAAACACGCCCACTGTATCTTGCGGAACAGACTCTACCCGTGATTCTCCTGCCCTGGGACCCCCAGTGCCCCTGGGGCCTGCTCTCAGGTGGAAATCAGCTGTCTGCCCAACAGGCGGGCTTCCGTGGCTTTCTCACGAAACCCGCTCCCACGCGCTGCTGGATCCTGACTCTGGCTCTGACAGATGTTTGGCACGAACCACCCAAAGAGCTGTCTTCGCTTTCTCCACCTCCTCTCCCTTGTTCTGACATTGGGAGCAAAGTAACCTCAAAATGTTGCCGAGGTATCACAGGATCTTAATGAACTGTCAAGGAAACACAGCAAGCAGAGGCTTACTTCTTGAAAGTTACAAAAAAAAAGGGAGAGAGACAGAAAAGAACAAGTGAGTAGGAGAGAAAGATTGCTAAGGGAAAAAACGCAGCAGAGACACTCGGCGGTGAGCTAACTCTGGCTGAAACAATGCGTTCCTTGTCGCTGCAGCTCCGCTGGAGCAGCCGTTAGTGGAATCAACCGTTTGGGGCCAAATCTCCAAACGCGGCGTTTTGCTGAGCACCAGATGTGCTCCAACGGTTATTTTCATGGGGAATGAAAGTGATTTGCATCAGTTTATTCAGAGCCATCTGAATTCTCAGCCACATGCATAAAACAGAATCACTCCTCCCTTTGCTTCTGGTAACTTCTGATGCCTCCTTACCAACGAGAAACCCTTCCCTCACCTGGTACCATCGAAATGGATAACCTCAGGGACTGTTTCCACGGCCTCTCAGAGCAGACTTGCTTGGAACCTGGGCCTGGTTTCAGCCTTGGGAGGGAACTGGGTTTGCTATTCTGGCTCCATTTTTTCTTTTCTCTATGCTCATTAAAAATTGTCTATTTGACAACAAAAACTTTAGGAAACCCTGTGCCAGGCCCTGAGATTACAGCAGACACACAGGGGGAGCCTAGTCCCCTGCCCCCAGGGGCCTCACTATTTGGAGTGGAGCAGCCACTTACTCGAAGATCAGCTTTTAAGGTTAACGCCGAGGCAAAATCCCCACGTGGTCAGACTGAACCTTTAAACTCAACAGCTTACACTCACTAGAGGCAGGTGCTTTGGTGACAAGACGCCGGGTGCGTGCCAGAACTGCGACCAGGGAGGCACGGGGTGTCTCCTGCTCACTTCGGGCAAGTTCACTGACTCAAGTGATGGGCTGGTGGGCAGAATGGCCTGGACCACGCAGAAGGGCTGGACTTCGTTTTGCTGAACTTCGCACTGCAAAGTGGGTATAAGGAACTCTGCAAACTGACGAGGTCCTGCTGAGTGCTTGACTCTGCAGGAGCCTTACCCCCAGGGCTGATGCTGGCGCACTTGCACAGATGCCTCCGTGTCTATGGAAACAACAAACAGCAGCACTCAGCCCCATCATCCGAACTCCTGGTGACGGCCATTTGCGTTGCCCTGGCTTCGGGGTGGCCGGTCAGCACGAGCACGGAGGGGCTCTTCCTAATGGCTCACATGTGCGGCGCCTTACTGTGTCCCTCCCAAGCACCTCACAGGGACCAGCTCTCGTGAACCCCACAACACTGCGAGACACAAACACTGTTATCATCACCCACATACGACACAAGAAGGATAAAGGGCCAGAGGACGCCAAGCTGCACAGCTCAGAAGTGACGTTCAGTCCTGGACACTCCGCTGACCCATCGAATTCTTGCCCAGGCTTTTAGCAGAACCTGCCCTATCTTTACAGCAGGGCTTCTCAACCTGCCACGATTGACATCTGGGGCCGGGTCATTTGTGGTTGTGGACTATACTGTCCTGTGCATTGCAGAATGTCCAACAGCGCCCCTGACCTCTCCGCACTAGCCGGCAGCACCCCACCTCCCGCCCCCACTCAGCACTGACCAGCGCAAACGACTCCCGTGATTGCCAGGTGTCTCCTGGGACACAGTACGCTGCCCGCTAAAAACCAGGGGTTAGGGGTGAGCATACAGTCCAGTTTTCCTGGCTGCATCCTGTTGACGTCTGTTATCCGGGCATAACTCTTAATCAAGGCCGGCTTCAGGGGCGTGTAACTGTGCCGTCACTCAGGGCGCCACGCTTAGCAGGGCCTCGTGCTTGATTTGATGCTCTGCTGTCACCATCTTGAAAATCTTTATAATTTTTGAACAAGGGACCCTGTGTTTTCATTTTGAACCAGACCTACACATTACATAGCCAATGTTGCTTTTAATAGGATCAGACTTGACTCTCAAAAATGTCCCAGATTGGGAAAAAAAATTTCCTAGGGTCACCCTTCTGATTACACAAAACAGAGCCTTTAAAAGCTCATCACACAATTTTTGCCTTATTGCCTGAAATACACGAAAGCTTGGTTACTCTTCTGTAACAGACTGCACAGGGGGGTTTTGTCACCAGGTACAGTCACATCTACACATGGTTTGCATTTTCCATCATAACCTACTACATGCAAATCCACCTTGACACTTTCCACAGTAAGAGCCAGAGAAATGACAATAATCTTCCATAAAAGGAGCAATCAGGGAAATAAATGTCTCGGCCAAAACATGAAGGACAGGAGGCGTGTGTGGTTCCCCTAGATCAGGGGCTGCGAACTTGAATGTCTAAGTGGCTCATGCAGGTATCAGAAATGAGTAAAGCCTTCTGGTTTTTGAGACAACAAGACATGATAAGAACTACAAAAAACTGAAGAGCAGTCAGCATCTCAAATGGTAGTCGCTATTCAGTTCTGACTCAGGCAGGCACGGTGTTATCTCATTTTGCCAAAAGATAGAACCATGTCATTTTATGTGAAACCTTCTATTGTAAACACTGGGAATGAATTTCATCTTTAAAAAGTATCATCTGTGCGCAAACCTTTGAAAACCAAACAGAAACCGGTCTGCAGGTGCCAGCTCCCGACACCTGTCCTGCGGTCCCTCCCCTGCTCTGGCCACTCAGACATCTACCTAAGTATTTTTGCTGCCTGAAGTGAGTCAGTAGACAACTTCCCCTTCCCCCTTGCTACTTACACAAGGGAGGAAGAGTCATATTTCATGCCCGGACAGGTCAATGAATATTTGAGAGAGAACCTACTAAGTGGTCAGTTTCCACTGCTGTAGAAGCAATTGACTGTATCTCCCCCTCAAATGGAGAAACTTTCATAGCTGTTGGCAACCTCCCATCCAGGACCACCTCCGAGGGCCCCCTCCACGCTGTGTTCTGGTCATGTCCAGACACACTGATGTCACAGGAAAAAAAAAAGCCATACCAGGCAAAGCATGTGTCTGCTGGGGCAGCCGAAAGTGGGGACCTCTACTGATGGGCATCCCCAGTGTCTCTAAAAATGACTGATTCTGGTTAAAATCATGAGTGGCCTCTGATTTTACTGACAGGTATTTGGGATTATCACTTTTTCCTTTGACAAACTACTGAAAGAAAAAGTGAATCCACATGGCTCGGAGGAGAGAGGCTGCTTACAAAGTGAGTGTGAGCCTCTGGGACTCTGCCTACAGTCCTGCCTCTTCCTCACTCGTTTAGTTCACACACCTTTGATATTGCTAAGTGTGACCCTACTTAACTGCCTCCTTTAATTCCAGTTACGTCACGTGCACAGTTTATCCAATCTCCCCCTCTGGGTGCTACTTCTACATTGCACATAAGCCCCCCGAGAATGGGGACGTCCTCTCCTTGTCACTTCTTGGCCCCTCGTGGACAGCAGGGCTTGGCAAATGTTTGGGAAACAGCAGAATATAAGAAAAAGGGAATGACTCCCTCTGTGAACATTTGTGTCCACGTCATCTTTGCTTCTTCTAGTCAATCTTCGGAGTAAATTCCTCAAAGTACTGTGGTCGAGAAAGAGACGTGTGAATTTAACTTTGACCAACAGGGACAAACTGCCTTCTAAAGAGACCACGGCGAACTGAGTCCCAGGACGACACTCTTGATGTTCTGAGGGCTTTAATCATAACTTCTTATCTAAATTTTAGGCTCCTTTAAAGACGCAAAATAGTTTTTCTCTACATTTTATTTTATGTTCTCTATAAGATCTACTTTGTAAGCAGCAGACAGGTGTTCAACAAAAGACTTTTTTCAATTACAGTTAATACACTAGGATATAAAAGAGTTTAACTCAGGAGTGGAAAAAAAGTTGATAGCTGTTTTAAGCAGTACACTTAAAAAAAAAAAAAAAACCTGTAAGTTAACCCAACTAACCAGAAACCATAAACAGAAAAAGAGGTAAAAACTGCTTTTTCGTAGGTGGAGGGGTGCGGACACAGTTGCGAGAAGGGAGTGTATACAAATAAAATCCTAGCAGCCAAGAGTCTTTTTCAAAAGTGTCTGAGTAATAATGAAATTGATTTGATGCTTTCTTTGATGACCTCTCTTTGTTATTTTAAATGTGTAGACCATTGCTTTTTAAATTAGGTTGAACATAATTACTTTGGTTTCCAGAACTGTAGAATTTCCCTTAAATTCTACAAATGCATTAACCAATTTTATTTGTAAAACCAAGACTAGAAGTAAATCTGTCAATGAAACAAACAAAGAGGGGAAAAGAACAGCTCAGAGTTTAACCCTCCAATCCGGGTGCACAGTCAGGGCGGCAGAGGACGAGGAGACACCGCCTCTCCATGTCGCCTCAGTGGAGCCCTGCCCTGCAGCTCCCGAGGGCGCCTGCTCCTGTCACCCTGGCCTTGAAGGAAATTCTAAAAATGACAGGCCCGGTCGTGGAATGAGGAACATCCCACACACTGCCACTCCTTGTTCCAAAATTAGACTTTGTCATAGACACTGATCTCCAAGCTGGTAAAAATAGCTGTGTGCTCAGGGGAGTCCCAAAGTGTCCCGGGTAATGACTTTCCCTGCAGCTTCCGCAGCCGGGCAGCGGCGACTCCTGAGCAAACCGGCCCCTGCCGCCCATCTCATGCGACAGAGTCCTTCCCCTCACACCGCGGGCCCACCCCACCCTCTCTACACCCTCTTCAGAGTGAATTCTTAATAATGCACAGAGTTAAAAAGGGAGCAGGTGGGGAGAAGACTTAGCAGACAGAAGATGGCTACCAAAGGAAACAGGATTTCTTGTAACAGGAATTTTCTTAGACACACTCTAAGTTGATACGTATTTCTGAAAGGTACTTTGCTATTCCAGGTAATTTGAAAATGTGAAGACAGTTCTCCGTGCGGATATTAGAGAAATATAAGGGCTTTAAAACCCTTCTAGGGAGTGAAGAGGTTTAGGATAAAAGCAACCTGAGTTCCTGGCTTCAACAGTAATGAGCTCCAAGGCTGCAGGCAAGTGACGTAACCACTCTGAGCATCTGTTTTAGCATCTTCAAGAGCTGGACAGTGACTCCTTCCAGGCCAAGGGTCATGAACTCCCTTGAACTGCAAGCCCCGTGGGAGCATGGGCTTCACCTGTCAGGTACCCCTGCAGCCTAGGGCACACAACACAGCGTATCAGGTCCCCCATGAACATGTTTGAATGAGGACGAATGAATGAATCTACCTCAGAGATATGGCAGTGATTCAAGAAGAAGCCAGGAAAGCGGCTTGATAAGTGGCGGTGGTCGTTCTTACTCAAGAGCCTGGCATATGGCAGGGGCTTCACACATAAACAGCACTATTAGCAAAACACCATCAGGTAGGAAACATATTTAAACAGTAAAATCAAAGCACTAGATAAGTATTATTCCAGAAGTCTGCACGGTGTGGGGGCAGACACTAAGGAGGCCCCCGTGGTCCCCTCCTCCAGGTGTGCACACCCTCGTGTGATCCCCTCCCCTGCCCGTGGGAAGGACTTGTGATCTGCTTTCAACCAACAGCCTATGACATGGTGGTGAGATGTCACGTCCATGACTGGAGTCCATAGGACCGTGGCCCCCATTTTGCAGGGAGAGTCTTTCTTGCTGGCTTTGATGAAGTAAGTGGCTGTGTTGGGAAGGCCCACGTGGCAAGGAACTGAGGGTGGCCTCTGGGAGCTAAGGATGGCCTCCATCCAACGGCCAACAAGAAACTGAGGTCCTTGATCCTACAGCCCCAAGGTGGTAAACTCCACCAATAACCACCGTGAGCTTGTGAGTGGGTGGGTCCCCAGCCTCACCTTCCGTGAGGCCCGAGCATCTCAGCCTTGTGAGAACCTGAAGCAGGGGGCCTGGGTAAGCCCTGCCAACCCCCCTGACCCACGGCAACTATGAGGTTTTAAATAAATGTGTGTTGTTTTATGATGCATAGTTTGTGGCACTTCGTTACACAGCAACATAAAACGAATACAGGTAGAAATGTAGGCAGGACATCACTTGGCCAAAGCCTGGGTAGCGAATGCCCAGAGAGGGACCGTCTGGTGCGTGAGAACAGAGAGCGGCAGGGACTGCGGAAACCTGAAGATCCCCATTCTACCCAAAGAAGGAAGGCACTCTGGGGCGTTTCTGATGGTTGCCACGTGGGGATGTGAGATCAGAGTGACTTTTTTGCTTTTCAAGATAATACAGAAATTTGAGTTTTATGTGAGGCCTCCTAAGTTTTAAATGCTGGACATTAATTTGGAATTTTTAGAAGAGCAGTGAGCTGATCTCACACAGGACAAAAAAAAAAAAAAAGAAGAAGAAGAAGAAAGAAAAATAAACATGTTTCAGGGCTTGACTTCGAGATAAAGTGTAAGGTGGGGGTTACCCCAGCACGCCTGCTCCAAATTCGAGCTCTGGTCCTTCCAAGCCGGTGGCACTGTGCCTTCCATCCAAGGGTCGTTGTGAGGGTTAGAATGTACACATGAAGTCAAAATACTGTCTGTTACAGAGTAAAGACTCAATATTACCGATACTGTTATTGTATTAGTTACCTGTGGCTGTTGTAACAAACTACCACAATGTGGGGACTTAAAATGACACAAATGTATTCTCTTCCAGCTCCGGAGGCCAGAAGTCTGAAATCAGGTTCACTGGGCTAATGAAGTCAAGGCGCCAGCAGGGCTGGTTCCTTTTGGGAGTTTCAGGGTAGAATCCGTGTCCTTACTTTTCCCAGCTTCTAGAGGTCACCCACATCCTTGGGGTCATATCTCCCTCTTCTACTTTCAAAACTATCTGCAGACTCCTCCAATCTCTCTCTGTCTGTCCCTCTGCTTCCACTGTCTCATTACCTCCCATCTGGCTCTGACTCCTCCTGTTTCCTCCTTCCGAGGACCCTTGTGATGACACTTGGCCCACCTGGATGGTCCAGGACAATCTCCCATCTCAAGAGCTTTAACTTAATCACATCTGCGAAGTCCCTTCTGCCACACAAGGTAATCTTCACAGGTTCCAGGGATTAAGATGTGGAAGAGCTCTAGGGAGCCATTATTCAGCCGATCACAGTGATGATGATGATGATGATGATGATAATAATAATAATAATAATAATAATAATAGTAGTAGTAGTAGTAGTAGTAGTAGTAATAGTAGTAATAATTATTATTATTATTCTAATCACAAGCCTCTTCTTTATGACTTCCGAGATTCAGGGCCGTGAGTCTCATCCAAACCAATTCACTCAAGGCTGTAACATCAAACTGTCATGAGTCCCACGACGATGCATTCTATCTTGAAAGCTTTTACAACAGTGACAGCTAACAGTGGATTAGGGCTTCCTAACAATGAGATTAGCTTCACCACGGTTCTCCACTGATGACCCTGACCATCTCAGAGACGCAAGCCCGTGGCAGCATGAAGGTGATTCCTAGTTGAGACTCCAGCCAGACCTGCGTGGATCCACTCCCAGTAACTCAAAACCACCGCTTAGGGAGTGTGGGCCAACAGCAGTATCTCCACTTGCTTCATTTTAGCACAGCGTCTCTTCTCTCCCCTCATCAGAGATTGATTCAAGTACACTGATTTCAAGCGTTTCACCATCCCCAGTTTAACGTCCTTGAGATTCAGATCCCATTTTGAAGCTTACTCATTTCCATCTAAAACAGGATGTTTTCACTTTAAAAATCACATTCATTTGATAGAGCTTGTTAAGAATACAGCAAATTAAAAGCAAACAACATTATACTGCAGTTAAATTTGCAAAGGGATGATGTGAACAAATTACTCATATTCCTGATTAATTTTTAGTGGAAGTAATGAGAAGGTTGTAAATGGAAAAATGTGTGCCTGCAGAACTTGCCTTTCAAGCACATAATAATTTATGCTAATTGATGGCTTTATAAAAAGGTAATCTTAAAACTTCAGATGTTTAAAGGCATCTAATGGGATGTGTGTGTGGCTCACAACTTTAATGCAATGGCATGCTGCCCTGTAAGTTCAAAATGACTTGAGTTCTACTTTATATCTATATTTATATCTCTCTATCTACTCACCCATCCATCCCTCCATGGATTTATCTATCTTTACTGCAAGATCCAGAACTGGGAAGCATACAAGGAAATGGATACCAGGACTACATTAATTCAGAAAAAAAAATTTTTTAAATGATTGGGGAAAAAAAATCAAAAGAAGAAGAATATTTCTTAATATGTGAAAATTACATGAAATGTGAATTTCAGTGTTCATCGATTCCATGTTACTTATGCTTGCTTTTGCTCTAAAAAGCAGAATTAAAGAGTTGCAAAGCCTAAAATATTTACTGTCTTGCCCTTTACAGAAAGTTTTGCTGATCCCTGCTCTAAAATCCCAGAGCGTTGTGTGCACAAGTCATTTGGGAATAATCTAGAGCTGCTTTGGGATAGATCATATTGCTGGCATGCTTCTCCCCCTCTTTAAATCCAACCACCCTACATGGTTAAATCATAAATTTTCCAAATGCCCAAATCTGACCATGCCAGCCCGGTTCCTCTTGGGTTTGCAGATTTCATTCCAGAAGTGAATCTCTATGCATGGGTTTGCAGCCACAGCATATGATTTGCATTACTTAACTGTTGTGCATTCATCTCAGATTTTTGTGAATTCATTCTTTTTAAAGAAGAAACTCGTGAATCATAATTCTCTGTAAAACTCACAGTCCCCAGCACCATGCAATGGACACAGTAGGTGTTCCGAGACAGCGTTTATATCTGCTCATGCGTCTCTGTGCTTGTGGTGTCATTAGACATTGATGACTGTGAAGGTTTATCCACCAGTGATGGCAAATGCATGGCGGTGGGCAGGAGGGAGACCTACAGATAGGTTATCTTTGTCCCACAAACTGTTCACTGTTTTCTTGTTGATTTCAACTGCAATTAATTTCCAACAGTTACAAACTGGAGGATATTATGCACAGATTCAAATTCTTGACTTCAGTGGAAAAAAAATCAAGAGCTCTCTTACATGGGAACCACAATCTCATGTCAACAGCTGTCCGATCCTGAGCTTTTGACATTTCACCCCAGTTTCCCCTTAGCTCTCTTCTCTCGCTTACACTTTCTCTCTGACCCTTACTGATGTTTGAAATTATAACTTCTGATACAGTTATAAATACATAAATATTGGTAGATAATCCACACAGCTGTGTGCATAGATGTCCGTACACATCCCATTGACTCTAATGGACATACATACACACTGCAAGAGGCTGAATGCCATGTTCCCCACTTTCATATTCATATGTTCAAATCTTAACCCCCAAGGCGATGATATTAGAAGGTGGGGCCTATGGGAGGTGCTTAGGTTGTGAGGGTGGGGCCCTCATGAACGGCATTAGTGTTCCTATGAAAGAGACCCAGAGAGACCTCTCACCCCTTCTGCCCTGTGAGACACAGAGAAAAGATAGCCATCTACGACCCAGGAAGCGGGTCCCATCAGAATCTGCCGGCACCTTGACCTTGGACTTCCCAGCCTCCCAGTGAGAAGTAACTTTGTTTTTTTTATAAATCGCTCAGTCTATGGCATTTTGCTGTAGGAGCCCACTCTGATTAAGACACACACGTAACAACTGAGGCACAAGTAGGTAAGAAATGATGAGGGGCGTGTGTCTCCGTGTTACCCACTGGCCGCTCTGGGCTTCCCAAGGATGACATTTAGTCCAAGCAATACACTGCTCAGCACAGGAGAAAACCACCTGCCCCCAGGGATACTGACCACGTCTGCAGCGCAGATTCCACGCCTGCATCCTATAGCGGCGCAGATGGGTCGTGAGCGAGCAATTCCAAACGTACCATTGAATTTTTCACGCTCTGGAGCAGGCGCTCGTGCTGCTCAGCGATGGCCAAGGCAGCAGAGTGGACCTTCTGGTAGATGGCCTCCCCATCTCGCGTTTGAAAGATAAACAGCCCTTCACCAGTCTCACACATCCTGTGAAAACAAAGACAGGCAGCTCGTGAGAGTCAGCTCCCGCAAGTTCAGTGCACTGAGAGCCTAGACTATTCCACGAGCCTAGGCTCATTTATTTTGTATGAGATTGGGATTCCTGTTCCCATGTGCGAAACAAAGTTGGCCAGAATCAAAATGTTCGAGGAACTGTTATTAATATGGGCAGGGAAGCAATCACTCTAAGCCAAAATAGGGCCCAGCATTTCTCGTCGTGAAGGTTTTGTCATAGAAGGTTAACACAAAGCTATTTCTTGATTCCCAGTATCCCTCTATTTCCCGTACGACTCTCATACAGGACCCCTGCACAACTACCCTCCCATCACAGTCCACAAGTCAGAAAACGCATCACTAACTGTGCCACTCAGCGCAGAGGTGGAAGGATCCTAGGACTCTCAGATTCTGTTCTAACCACCCTTACAGACGAGGGCTTTAAGAATTATTTCATTTCCAAAATCATAGATCAAACTTCACCTCAGCTTTCACTCATTGTGGTGAACCAAGCGCAGCTCAGAGTTTTTTTTAATGGACAATGAACATAACCATTCTGAGTTAATGTGCGGAACATGAGAGAAGCTACTCAAGGAGATCTATATGGGGTTCATCATTAATGTTAAGGACGAAAAGGAGGATCATTTCCACCTCAGACTGTTTAACAAACAGAAATGAATTCTATTAATAAGGGAAGACTGGTACACATAATTAGGCAAGAACCAAATAAATGTGTTTTAACTACCAATTATGTATGATTACCAAATATATTTTAATTATTCTCAGCATTTTTAAAGAACTTGGACAAACTCATCAAGGATAATTTTTAAAGGATATTTTTTAAAGTTCTAATTTTGATACATAATGCGTATCAACAGTAAACTAAGAGGTTGTTTTTGTTTGTTTTAAAGATCAATATTTAATTATTATTAAACTATTTAATTATTAACAATGACTTAATTGTTCTAATACCTAATTCCAGTCCTTCCACCTCAGAATCTCTTGCTGAAAAGCTGAACACTGGCCTTACTGCCCGAGTTCTGTTCACATGTAGAGGTTCATGTCTAAACTTTTTAACACAGCAATGGACACCAAACAAATTTTCAGCTCAGACTACTGTTAATTATTTTATCTATTCTGGTCTCTGCAATTAATGCAATGCAAAAGGAAGATTTATCCTTATCTAATGTTCCACAGTTGGCCTAATACCACGGCCATATGGCACTTTTCAGCATATACTGCACAGTGTACACTAATTGGTCAAAATTAATGTAAGAAGAAAGAGAAAAACTGGAAGGCTCCGTCAACAAGCTATTATGAAGAATAGCTTATGAGGTTGATCGTGTGATTTTAACTAGTAAGTCGTTCTAATCCAACGAAGAAATAAAAACTAAAAACTAAAACTCAAGTCCCATTTCCTTCCTGAAGATTTCTTAAAATACCCCCGCCCTCACTGCGATCCCCTCTTCATCTGATCCACCATACGGATTTGATTCTACTACTTGGCACCTAATTCTGCAAGATCTTGAGTTTTTCACAACTCTTTTTTTCCATCAAATATAAAAATATAATTTGTTAAGAGGAAAACCCGTCAATCAATTCTGCAAGAGCAAGTGGTCTTCTGTTTCCTCTCGGCCGGAGGTCGTTATTTATTTACTTACCTAGATGCTAACCTTGGTTCCAGACAGGATGAAGCTACCTGTTACTCAGCAACATCTGTAGGATGACTGATTCATAGCAAACCCTGTGACTGCTTCTCAAATTTGATAATCTAGTAGCTTTTAAAATGCTTCTAACTGCAACCCACAGTAATCAATACAGTTCAGACTGTGACCCAGTGTGTCTGTCCATCTATTTCTCTATCATCTAGGTACCGTGTAGCTATCTGCCTATCTATCATCAGCTTATAAAACGTTGATATTTTCTATTCTATTTTTAATACCAGTGGTGAACTGCTTAATGTATGTTATAACCCACTCATCGGTGAGACCTACTCTTTGAGAATCACTTTTATCCAGTGTCTGCGTTTGATTAACATAATGAATCCACAATCTTTTTTAATGACATTTGAATCTCTAAGTAATTATTGTGATCAAAAACAAATGAAATAAAAAAAAAACCAAATGAAATCAAGATAGTTACAGAAGCAGGTACTCTTCTTGAAAGTACAGGCCTCCCTTGCCTTCATCTAAGATCGGAGAGACACGCACATTCACACACGCGCGTGCGCACACACACACACCACTTACAACTTACCACTTACAAAAAGGACCAGGAGTCACAACCTGTTCCATCAGGATTTAGACAAAAGACATGAACGGTAAAGAGGCTCAGAGACACACAGAGAGCCTGCAGCTAATGACCATCAGCCACCAGTCAGCCCCGGTCAGGCACTTACACGGGGAAACACAAGCCCAGTATGGCCACACTTCTGATTGTTGACGAGAAACCAGAGATCTTGACTTTTATATGAAATAACCTGAATTTTTAATGTTGGTAACTTTTACCTTTTTTTTAAGTAATGGGGGCCAGAACGCCAGGAGGCCACCAGTTTGCATTAAAGAGACAAAAATGCACTAAAGAGCTTTAAATAGAATGGAGATGAGGCCGTTGGTTTGCCCTGCTGGGACTTTCATCCACACTGTTCAAAGGCATGTGCCCTTCGGTGAGACAGCGCGGCCCAGAAAGCGTGGGTAGTGAACAATAATTGACCCCAGATGCCCTTCCATAGGGTCTCTTCTAACCTCTACCCACGAGTTCTTTTATTTCTTTCATCCCCAGGCCCCAACCCAATAGATTTGTTTGCAACTGTTTCATAAGCAGTTTTACAACCCATTAAAAATGTTACAAGAGGCCTTTGGCAAAATAATATAATAGGCCAACTTCCCAAGGCAAGTAAGAAGAAAATAGGGGGGAAAAAAAGAAAGAAAAAAGGAAAAGAAAGGCAGTAAAAAGAAAGCACATCAAACAGGGTAATGGTCTTACATAACCTAATTCAGCAACGTCTGCTTAGCATCTCCGGAGAAAAGACAGCACGGGGCGAAGACGTGTAATGGGTTCACCCATCACAGACTCGCAAACACCCAAGTTTTGACATTTAATGGTCCCGATCCCTTGTTTTCTCTTTACCCACTGGCTTTTAACGTGGTCATTTTAGACAGTATCCAAAACCACCCCGAATGCCCCAAGACTCTTTCCTTCCGGCCCTACGCTAACAGAAACCAGGGACAGAAACCCAGAGAAAGCAAAATAAGGAGTTTAACTTGACCTTTCCTATGTACTTGGTGAAGACAGGGAGCCAGATATTAGAACAATACGCTCATATAAATGGACCTATAGTTTTGAATTTCTCAGTATTTCTTTACCTAAGTGATATGCCAGTCACTGCAAACCATGGGTGATGCCATTGGTTAAGAATCCCTAAGAAGACCAAGAACTCAGGAAGTATTGGGCAAGTCGTTCACTCACGCAGACGATAAACGTGTATCAAGGCAGCGCGGACTAAGAGGCTTGGTTAAGGTACAGACTCGGGCTCCAGGCTGCCCCGCGGGCATTGCCCCTTACCAGCTTTGCGGCCTGGTGACATATGATTTAACCTCCCCACACCTGCATTTCCATTTGTAAAATGAATATAAAGACAGTAATTGTCATCTAGATTTCTTGAAAGTATTTGATAGGATATGTAGGGCACACAAAATAAATCCTCAAATAAGGCGCATTTCCAATATTCCCCTGGAATGTAAGCGCCACATAGACAGAGGTTTCTCTCTGATTGATTCACAGCTTTCCCACCAGCGCCCAGAACAGGCCTTGGCCTGTATTTGGTGTCCAATAAATACTGCAGACGAGATGGGACGCAGCAGGCGGGGCTGGGAAAGGAGTAACTGGGGACCTGGCCCAGGCTTCCTAGAGCAAATTCTATCTAAACTGAGGACTCACTGAACCGCCATGGGGAGGGGGGTGGTTTGGAAGAGAAAGCAGGAAGAAACCCTGCCCGTGGTGCGTCCTGCGGTGGGACAAAATGGAGAGACTGCAACACGCTGGAGAGAGGGCGGGAGGAGGGTCTGCCCCGTGCCCTGAACCACGACTGCTCTGAGACGGTGCCCTTCACTGTCTCCACATCACCACCTGGATGGAGGCAACAGATCCCACAGGCACTGAATGCCCACCTTTAGACTCTTTGCTCCCTCCCTGTGCCAATGACATTCCACACCAACGTATTTTATTAGAAAAATACAAATGGATGAGATTTGCAAATATTAACTACTATATATAAAAAAAAGATAAAAAACAAATTTCTTCTGTATAGCACAGGGAACTATAGTCAACACCTTGTAGTAAGCTTTAATGGAAAAGAATACAAAAACGAACATATGTATGTAGATGTGTGACTGAAACCTTCTGCTGTACACCAGAAATTGACACATTATAACTCACTATACTTCAATAAATTTTTTTAAAAAAGAAAAATACGACTGGAATTGAAATTATGAAGGCCAATATAAATTACTTCATGGGGGACAGTACCAATAAACTCATAAAATCAGAAAGCAAATCAACTTCATAATTCCTCACTTTCAAGATGTATTTTGCACATGCGCTTGGGTACATGGTGTATATGTGTGTGTGTAGAGTATTTGGACATCACTAAACACAGGATGTATCTTATTTTCAACATGTATATTTAAAATATTCTTTTCTTCTCTCTATTCCTGTAAAAGCAGTTATTAGATCTGTATTGATTTTTACATTTACAACTATATAATTGAAAGAACGGGACTTGTCAGACTAACATTAGGCAAATCACAATAGCGGCTGCGATGGAAGCAAACAAAGGTGAAGACATGGGCTTTTTCTCTGAAGAGTTTACAATTTACCTGGTTAGACAAGATCTACATGGGTGAATGGATTCAAAAAGAATCTAATGGTGGAATGAGCCGCATGGGTCAGAGGAGCAATGAAGAAAGGAAAGGCGTATTTGGGAAGAAAGCGGGCTTGCCTTAGATAGCAAAAAAATGACTAAGCTGAAAACATGGGAGAAATACATCAGAAGCACCATGCAGAGAGGGACACAAAATTAGGAGCAAAAAACTACACAACATTTACATTCTTTTGTCTGTGAAAGGGAGGTGAACAAATGAAGGCAATCTCCCCCTCCTGTGGCCACAGCGATGACAAAGGAAAGCACACACAGAAACAAAATGAAGTGAAGAAGACGCTTAACCACATGGGATCTAGTAGTATCCTGAAAAAGAACCTGAGGAGGGGGCTGTAAGGAGCTTGTCATGGAGAACAGGGGTTCCCTCCACTGGCACAATGGACATGCACAATTAAATACGGCCAATCATCCTTGGTTGTGGGGGTGCCTTGGGCATAGGAGGAAGCTTAGCAGCATCTCTGGTGTCTACCCACTGGATGCTAGCAGCAGCCTTTAGCTGCGACAACCAAAAATGTCTTCAGATGTTAATAAATGTTCCCCCGGTGGCCGAATGCCCCCAGCTGAGAATCACTGGAACGGACCGAGAACGAGGGGATGAGGAACACCTGACTCGAGCTTCAGTGGTAAACAGGCTGCAAACACAGGCAGCTTCTGGATTCAGGGAAAGGTTGCCTCGCTGCTGACTGCACTCAGGTGGGGGTAAGCAGTGCACCCTGCACTTGTGGGTCTGCCTTGTCCTGTGTGCTCCCACCACCGGCATTGCTGCCTGGGTGGTCTCAACTTGAGATCAGGTGGCCCCGACTCTGCTAGTGCTGCATGCGCACGTGCGTGTGTGTGCGCGTGTGTGTACGTCTGTATTGGCTGCAGACCAGACCAGTCTAGGCTGTCAGCTGAGGCTGTTTGCCTGTCTTTCCTGCAACCAGTGGGGCGGGATAAGGAATCAACATGAGACGTTACAGGATGTGTCGCCCAGGCTTCCGAACCCCGGCAGCTCTGTGAACACCAGTCATTCACACACAGCTTTTGTCTGTCAGGTCTCTGTGCCACCTATTTAATATTTTTCATCAGCTCATGTTTTTTCCTCTTAAACAAATGTGAATGGAATCAAAGAGTAACCACATGATTTAGGGTGGTCTTTGGGTCACATGGTATCAGTGGACCTGGATAGTGAGGTCATTCCTGTGGGCAATCAATGACCCAATCAGCCCTGCATGTGATGGAGCCCTGATGAAAATTCTGAACATTGTGGCTCGGGAGAGAGCTTCCCTGGCTGGCAATACTCCTGAATGTTGTCACAGATCAAAACGACGGAAGCAACGCTGTCCTGGCCCCATGGGGAGAGGCTAACAGAAGCTCCACGTCGCCTGCTTCTCTGGTCTCCACCCCATGCACCTCTCCTCCTGGCTGGTATTAATCTGTATCCTTCTCTGTAACAAACTTTAACTGTGACTTTCATAGCTTTCAGTGAACCCTGAATCATTCTAGCAAATTATTGAACCTTAGGTGGTGTAGGAACCCTTGAACTTGCAACTGGTGTCAGAAGTGAGAAAAGTCTCGGGGGCTGTTCCTTCAAACTTTGCAGTCGTTCAACTCTACACAGCCGCTCGTGGCTCCCTGTCTAAGACTAAAAGCCAAATTCCTTTAGGGATCTCACATGCTAAAATCACAGACACTCAGAGGTAGAAGGGACCCAGCCAAGCTTTTCATGATGTGGCCTTGTCTTGTATATGTTCCCAGCCCCCACACCTAGCACGGAGTCTGGCTGAGCACAGACGCACATTAATAAAAGATCTATTAAAGACGATGATTAAAGAGGTTATCTGTGGAGGAGAAACGGGGCTCTTCCTTCTGATTTCACACGTGCCTCCACTCACGGAATATTTATCATGTCTCATACTTTTATAATTAAAATTATTTTGTAGATAAATGCTAATGAAGAATGAATGGCCATATAAATGGCACAACCGTATAGTTTCTGTTTTCTTTCAAAGAAGAGAATTTCACCCCTTCTGAGCAAGCTTGTGTGGAGATCTATATTGCATTTGTATTCAAATTTCTCTGTTCACCACAAAGGGGAGAATGGAGCACATTTTATTTGTTAATTTGCTTTCAGTCCTTTAATGAGGAATGAATATATGCTCTATAAAATATTTACAAATGAGGAATTATTATGTAGCTTAGAATGAAGAAAATAAATAGAGAATATCCAAAGATTTATTTAGAATAATGATCCTTTCACCTGTAAACTCATCAACTGGAGGAAGATACAATTTTCTTCTCCAATGAAGTTACTTCACCCATTAGGCTTGTTTTTAGAGTGACAGGCACAAGAAACAAATGATTTCTTTTCCAAGACCGTTCAGATGGCTTTACATCCAAAATAAAATTTTTTTCCCACCAATTTGTGCATTCCATTTAAGGAAAAGAATTTGTACATGCAATGTCAATTTTCACATACTCTTCGCATACCTAAAAGTTTCTCTTAAAACCATGTCAGAAACACAAGAGAGACATTCTGCGGCTGGTAAAGAGAGGCGCTCATGTGTCATAATTATTCAGCCCCTTCTGCCAAATGTCACCTGAGCGTCCCTCACTCCTGCAGGTGCTAAACCCAGGGTATTAATTTAAATCAGTCAGGAGGTAGGGTGGAGCCTGACACTGAAGCGTGCTAACTCGGCAGCCAGCTGTAAAATTAACAAGGAAACGCACTGGACACCTGCCACCCGGCTTCAAACAATAACGTTTCAAGAATAGTTCCGTGGGGGATGTTGCTACGGTTAGAACTTCTTGTCAGTTGGATCTTCGTAGAAAAAAATCAGAGCCCCTACCAGTCTGATGCTTCACTGAGGTTTCAGGGTTTCTAAGTGGAAAGAACCAAATAAAAGACTAGAAAAACCTGAAATAAAATAAGCACTATGTCTCTTCTCTCCTCCCACCTGGCGCCAAAGTAAGCTAATTGTTCCTTATCTCCAGGGGCAACGAGTGGCAATTAATTGTGCAACTGTACTTTATTAAAACGCTTATATTTCAACCCTGGATTTCTTCAAGAAAAAAAAATAGAGATACGATCAGATTTGCCTACATTGGGGCAGAGGGGGAGGAACAGCATCTAGAAGATTCTAATGACCTTTGATCATGATACCGCCGCCCAGGAGAGACAAACAGCCCCGTATGCACCGGCACTAAAAACTAAAAGAAAAAAACGGGAGGTTCCAGGATTAAACTAAGAAAACGAACACGTGAGTGCACATCCAAAATGGCTGTAGGGAGCTCTGGTTAGGCAGTCTGCCTTCTCTTCCTCAGCTCTGCAGAGTTAATTAAGAAGCGGGCTAACCTGGTAGAATGCTGCCACTTAGCCTTCCTGGAAATTTGCAAGGTTTGGAAGCAAGACCGGACTGTGCTCATGAACCCACCACTCACTGGTCTCGTGCCTTTGGATCAGTCGCACAGATGCCCAAGTTTCCTTTTAAGGTGAGAACAATAATATTCTCTGGTTTATACGACAGCAAATGGCTTACACGAGACCATGTGTGTAGCATGCTCAGCACAGTGACTTTGCATCCTAAGGGCTCAAGAAACATTAGTCACTGTTTTCAATGGTTGATATGCCTACTAGCGCAGAGTTCTTCACCTGGACAACTGGACGTCATGCTTCTTTGTTGCGGGGGCTGGTTCTGTGCAGTGTACGTTGTGACAATTAAAAATATCTCCAGACACCAGCAAATGTCCCTTGGGAGCAGAATCACCCCCAGTTGACCACTGTTCTGCATCTCAGCACCACTGTGAGTGGTGTCGCTAATACAGTCAGACAGCTGCTTCACCCTCTTAGCTTTCAGCAACTATTAAGTACTGTATTGGACACATTTTGCTAGGTTTTTTTAAACTTCAAAAGCCTTCTGATGATGTCAGTGCCCTCTTCCTGCTTTGGAAGAACCCCATTCAATTTGTGTCCTGTGTGCTTTCCATAAACTGGTCAGTGCAGTGCCTGACATAGAGTGGGTGTTAATGGTCAACATACAGTAGGAATAGCTCTCCCTTCTATTGGCTGATGGTGAGAGAACATCTCAAAGTGCCTGGAAGCCCCATGAGGAGCCAGAGTGAAGCCACCTAGAAGAAACAGGACTGAGAGATGAAATCTAGGGTCACTATTTGGACTCTGAATCAACCCAAGCCTGAAGCCATCCCTACTCCTCTGAAAACCAATGAACGTCTTTTCTGCTTGTGTCATTTTGGGTTGACACAACTGCCTACTACTCACCAGGCATGATGCCAGGTGTTTGTACATGCTCCTTTATTTAATCTTCGTGGCCATCTTGTAAGAGACACAATACATGACACCCCTTTTAGAGGTGGCCAATGGAAGCTCAGAGAGTTAGGTCATTCACTCAAGGTCCCACTGCCAGAATATGATAGAACTATAATTCCATTCCATTTCCTCCAACTCCCAGCCCAGTTTATCACACCTGCCCCGTTGTCAATCTTGGTGGGGTAAAATGGGGCCATTCAGCAGGAGTAACAAACACTCAGCTCCAACTCTAACAGAAGCTAAAGCTGAGCAGAACTTTGCCCAAGGTCCTTGGGAAGACTCCCTGCGTTCTAGAGGGGAATGTTGTGAAATCTTTGCAACCGCATGTTGGATACGTGAAAACCATTTGCCTAGAGCGACTTAACTCCTGTGCATCTATCGATGTGAGACAGGGAGAAAATTATCTTAGTTAATATGAAACTGCCTTGTTTTGCACACATTCAAAAATAGCCAAGGAAAAAAATATTATCTCCACTAATAAAGCGAGGCAGATATGAAACCTTCACACTTGGGGGAACACAAATGATCTTATTATCCTGAGCATCTTGATCGTAACTATAAAAATTCATCTTCATTTGAGTTTCAGGCAAAATATAAAACAGTCATATTACCTTGAATCCAACACTGTCTGGATCCTGCAAACACAGTCCTGCTCCCAAAGTAATTATAATAGAAATCTCAAATTACTACATAAGGGAAACCCAGCGCCTTCGAGACAATCTACATGCATTGCTGTTTTTATCTACAACCACCTGCAAGGAAGTCATTACACAGATAAACTTACAAGGGAAGTTAAACACCTTGTCCAAGGTCAACAGCTAATAAAGGTCAGAAGGCAGGGTCGCTCCGATTCCTGAACCAGAGTCCCTTACACCACGCTGTGAGATTAGTAAGAGCCTAGAAAGACATTTCTGATCCTTCATTCAAACTTAAGGCTGCACCAGCCCCACAAAGCATGGCCACTGAATAAGGATGCTACTCAAATTCGATAAATCTTCTAAGTCCCTACGGTTTTTGAGACATGACACTGTGAGATACTGACTGAAGGTATTACAATCCCCTAACTGCAGGAGCTCTTGGACGAAATACCCAAAAGGTTAGACCAAAAAAAGACTAAAATCATAAACTAAAACTCTTTCGTTTTCTAAGTCAGCCCTTTATGGCTTTTGGTCAAAGACCATTGGAATATTTCTGAAATTCATGTCTCCAACATACCCACACTTTTCACCCACCATCTCCTTCACCTGAGCTACCTCAGTACCTCCCCACGTCCACACCTGCTGCCTCTACCCTCTTATTGACAAAATATGAACATGATTACACAACACACACACACACAGACACACACAGACGCACACCTGCTTAAAATTCTCTACGGTTTCCTACCACACTTTGGAGAATAATCAAGGTTTTAAAAATAATCTAGATCCTTACCAGTTCTACTGGATTTCAACGTGAATAAGTTGAACTTTTGCAAGATATGTGTGACATGAGAACCTGGAAGACTGAGATAATTTCAAAAAAGTTTCAAATATTCACAAGATACTACAAACATTTACTAAGATTTGAGCCTCAGAAGTGACAGTAAAAAGCCACACATACTCCTTTCCTATTACTATTTCCTACAAACATAGTGAAACAAAGAAATACTGAAAAATATTAATGCTGGAATAAATGCTGCCCCAAATAGGCCCCAAACATCTTGATCAATGCAGAATTCTCCTGCACATCAATGTGAAATACAGTGGGGAATGGGCCAAGGGGCACAGTCAGTGGGAAAGTCTATTTTCTGTTATAAAACACATTTAATACCTAGATTCCACTGGTTACAACTGATACATAATAAATAATTTCTGAGACCCAAACAGGGAAATATCCCACCTTCACAAACAAACTCTTAATTTTCTATAGAGATTTTTCCCGTAAGGATAATAAGGAAGGGATTCTGACAACAGAAGAACACTGCACTAAAGAGTTAAGTGGTATTTGCTAACGTGAGAAACTGCAGGCTCTGGGAGACGCGCTGATGCGTTTACAGCACTTCCATTTCCAGGTACTTAAAATTTAAATAGACCAGAGAGGAGCTGTACAGGAGAGAAGAATGTGAACACTTTCTAGGGTAGCTGTAGGAGCATCACATGGACCATACTTCTGAAAAGCAAATTTTAATGGCTGGGCTTTATTTATAATCGTGTGAACAGATTAATTTGGAGCATTACTGGTACATATTCAGGGAAGCAGCGTCTTAGGTGTTAAAAACTTCTGTTATTATCTGTTATTGTATTCCTGTCAGGGATAACTGTCCATTTTTTAAAAAATTAAAAAATTTAAGTCATAAATTGATTTTTTTCAACTTTAATGTAATGTCAGGCCATATTCAGAAGGACTCGCATTTCTTAAAGTTTAAGTCACTTAAAATTCTAAAATATAAAATTTCATCTGCAGTGCTTCAAAAAAAAAAAAAAGCCTACATTCTGAGGGAAGAAGGTGAACATGAGACACTGATTAGACTAACCTCTTGGTCGCTAGTGATCAACCCAATTATTATTGGCACCATCTTCTCTCTTCAAAATTAACTTCAAAAAGGAAAAAGGAAAGGTTTCAAGAGCAATTTATTGGGTCTGCAAGAAGCAAGCTGTAGAATTAACCTCCTCCAGTATCAGTGTCATTCATTACACTGAGAAAAATAGATGGAATTTAATAAATTGCAATTGAAAAATGTCAATGGCCCCTCACGTTAATAACCGACCGAGGTCGGCTCAGTGAGGACACATAGACATAATAGCAATAGGGAAGTCTTTCAAACACCAAGAATTTGGCCTCTGTTCAGCATGACCCTACGAATGGTACATATTTCAGCTCCTGCGCCTACTGCAGCTTCACTCTGTGGTGTGGACTCAAACCACGTAGTGAAAATTCCTAACACATTCATGAAACACGAGCGCTCTCTGGGAAGGACCGCCATGTTGAACATATCAATATTTACAACATGCCCAGCATCATACAGTCATCCTCCAAGCACTTTCCAAAGTGCCCTCACCTTGGATCCCCTATGGAAACCCAGGTCTCACACGATGTGAACCTGGAAAAAAAAAAAAGGTAGAAGAACAGTCATGCAACTCACCTCCCTGCCTCAAAAGTGAACCAAGCAGCATCTCGTCCATACCGCCGCAGGGCGCTTAGCGGCCAAGAGATGAGTTTGACTCTGGGATTCTGGACGTCCCAAAGACAGATGTGCTCATATGTAATCTGCAAGGCACATTCGCCATGTACATCTAAGTTAGGAGATGGCATCAAATACACATTGAATCTCTCTGGGAGAAAAACAGAAGGTTAGTCTAAAATCCCCAGGAATAAAACAGCAAAGACATTGTAGGAACAAAGAGGCATTTCAAAATAATTCACGCTCTTACTCTACGTTTTGGTTGAATATTCAGGATGATAAACCTTTCTCATAAATTAACAGTTCCAGAAAATGAGTTTTTAAATGAAGACCCTATTAAATAACATAATAATGACACATGCTAGTCGTCAACATACATGCAACACTATTTACATGAGCAAAAAATCATTTTCAGAATTTTAAAATTTGCATAATAAAAAAATCTGTATGCCAGTAAAAGACTAAAATAATGAAACCATTAAAAGTAATATTTTTCATGCCAAGTACCTGTTAATTACACCCACATTTTTGTGTTCACAATAGATGCAGGTGCAAAATAATCGTTGCATGGTTCAATGATATTAAAGTCATATCGATCAAATTACAATTAAATGAATACAACTCTACCCCAAATTATTTAAACAAAATTAATACTATGCACTTAACTGACCAACGGTTTGGAAAAATTCCAGTGGCTGTATTTGAGCTAGTTTGAGCTAGTTTTAACAAAGAGCTCTCTTTAGCCAAATACCAGAAAAAAATATTCCTTTGCTTATTTGGATGATTGTTAAAATTTAACCAAGATTGCTCTAAATAAAGTACTTGGTTTATTACTGCAACTGAATTTTCATCCCTACAGATACAGTTGTAGTATTTCTGTTACGTTTCCAGAAAATTCATTAACTTACGAAGTTACAGAGTCAAAATTTTAAGTGAACTATGAACAAAAATAGCATTACTATAGCAAACACATTTTCATCTATCATGACTGTAGATTGCCTGTGTCTGAGGAAGCAGCGTGGCAGTAATAGTATTACTGGTGTTCTTTTTTTTTTTAACATTTTTAATTGATTTATAATCATTTTACATCTGGTATTCTTAATTAACTGTTTTATAATAAGGACGTCATTAGAATTTCCACTGATTTTTCAGTTAAGTTTAGCGAGCAGGAGGGTCAAGGTTGTGTTCATGCATCCCTTCTTCAAATTTCCTAAGTGATTTCAAACTTCCAATAACCAAATATTCACCACTTTCTAGTAACTATTATTTTAAAAGTATATCCTAGTGGAGCAAATATCTCCCTGGAGAGTGCTGGCACAAGTAGGAAACACTGTCATCATTAAGCAAAAAGTAAGAGAGAGCATTATTAATTTATTTGCTTGGAAGTTCTTCTGTAACTGTCTCTCCCAAGGATAACATCAGAAGTGGTAAGAGTGACGACTTTAGTTACAATTTCTTTGTCAGACAATTAGTATCGTAAAAAGCCTCAAAATACAGAGCTGAGTTGCATTATAATCCCTGGTAGTTATATACCAGTGGCATCCTTACTCCTATTTGACAGAAGAGGAAACTGGGGCACAGAAAATTGGTATAAGAAAGGTGACTTCTAAGCACAGTCAACTCTTGAATTCAGTTGGTAGCACTATCAGCATACAACTTCCCAAAACTAAAATGTGAAAAGTAAGTGCTGATCTGAGCACTCTAGGTTAAAAAAAAAAAAATCAAAACCTGTCATGTTCATCTCTTCATGTTTGGCTTCATGTGCATCTGTCTGTGGGGCAGTAGGGGGGCCTCCCTTCAGCCCAAGAGTACCCTGATTGAGTGAACTGCAGAGGGAGAGCTCGGTTGTGTGACCTGGCAAATGACTTAACCTCACTGCAGCTCAGTTTCTCCATCTACAAAGAGGCTCTCCTGAATTGGCCGGCACTCCTAAGACTTTGTCAGTAACACTTCCCCAGAGATGGATTAGGGCGTGCATCCAGGATAATCACAGCCTGTAAATGCGTCATGAAGACAGAGTTCCAGTTGGGAGGGAGGTCATTTTTTACTAAGTACTGGAGTGTGAATCCACGGAAAGGGTCGGCACAATTCCACCTCTGCCACGTTTGTAGTCAAGCCAGGTGAACTGTAGCCTCTTGGGTTGTGATATATCCTCACAGATCAAGTCAAGAGGCTGAAGTGTGACTCTGGGACCCAGTCTATCCCATCACAAGGCTCAGTCACTTGGAGACAGAGAAGTGACTCCTCACCTCCAAGCTCATATTGCAAACCAATACAGATTTTTGCTGACATGTTCATGAATATTTTGGTCATCATTATTTATAATGATTGATTCCCAGGCTGAGTATTGAATTCAAGAGTTAGCTCAACTGTTAGAGTTTAAAAAAAATAAAAATCACAGACTTGGGTGGGTTCAAACTTGACAAAATATTCATGAAGTTTGGATTCTATTAAAAACACTGGAAAGTGTTCACTAAAATTTGATGTGAAATAGGCAAGACAAAAACCCATGTGTGCTATTAAATCTGCACATTATAAATACAGGCCCAGGAATACAGTCTGGAATCAAACACCAGTTACCGGAATTGGAGCAAGATCCTAACTTTTCTAAGCTCAATTTCCTCATCTGTAAAATGGGGGGAAGTAACAGTACTTATATCACAGGGCTGCTGGGGAAATGAAATGATCTACTGCATCTTCCACAGAAAGCAGCACCCAGCAGCTTCCCCATACTTTCTAGCTGCTATTATTAATATAGACACATTCATATGATGCACTGAAAACATATTAATAAAAGAAATACACTGAAACGTTAACACAGGCTTTAGGTGAAATAAAAGGTTATTTTTTACTCTTTCTTTACACATTTTTATAAGTTCAAAACTTTTACACAATGAAAAGACGTCTGTTTCATTATATGGGGACAAAAACAGTTTCAGAGAAGAGCGAAGGAGAGAATTTTCTTTACATACCACTCTGTTCTCTCTCAACCCCAGTGGCCAATAAGTCAGGCTCTCCGAGGCTGATGTCGTTGATCCGCGTCCCTACGCACTCCATCTGGAGCACTTTGCACCACTCATCAGCTTCCAGATCTGCAGAAATGTCCAAAGATTAACGTGCACGCCCGGCGCCTGCTTTAAGGCTCAAAGCCCAAGCCCTCCCAGCCCCAGACCAACCTGATTCACAAGCAAAGGTCTTGGAGGTGTCATCACTGAAATAAATCCCTATGGCGTGTTTCTTGGTGCTTTTTGGCAATCGAGCTACGTTCTTCACGTTGTTCAGTTCGGTAACCTGAAAAAAGGAACAATTTGCAAGTTTGATGATGCTTCAGAATGAAAGCTCCCAGTCGGCACCATCGAAGGGAGTGCAGGTGCAGAAAGAACAGAAGGTGAGCACGTCCCCGGGGAACACAGCCTGACGGAAGAGTGCGGATTCAAAAGCCACGGATTATTTCAGTGTCATCCGCGATGCCTAGCAAGGAAGGTTAACAAATTACCTCCCCCTTTTTAGATTTTTGAAGCATATTCAGGGGCACAGGCTCAAAACTTCACAGACGGAGAAACTTGTTTTAGTCTTTTTATTGCTTCCCCCCAAACTCTGCCTCTCCCATAGTCCTCATGTCTAACTCCGTCAATGTGGACAGACTTTCAGATACTCCATCCCTTGAGGGTACTCCCAATGTAAGCATCTTAAACACATCCTCCTTGGAGGAAGGGAAGGGAATGGCGGTCCAATGCGTAACTCAACTGCCTCACTCTTTGATAATCAGAGTGTTAGGGTTCTCAGAGATGCCCCTCTGCTAGGGGTTCAAGTCATACGTTCTAACAGAGAGAGTCGGTTTGTGAAGTGGTATTCCAGGCTCTCCGACTTACTCCTAGCTTCTCAGTGGTTATGGTGCCACTGTTTTAGGGTCTGAGAACATTTCTATCAGTAGGGGAAAGCTTTCCCCATTAGCCATTCTCCTCACCTTCCCCTCTCCCACAAAGGGTATTGGCTTATTGTGTTTCCAAAACGGCCACCCCTCATTCAGTTACATCTAGGCCCCCTGCCGCGTCCCAGGCGTGTGATACTCGGGTCCTGCAGGACAGAAGGCTGAGGTGGCTTCAGGGCAGAGTGTCTACATGATAAATGACTCTGACTCTGACAAGTTTAGTTCCATCTTAGTATCTCTCTTTTGTGTTATAACAAAGAATGTGCCTCCCCTCAAACTTTGCCCTTCTGTTGCTCTAAATTCAATAAATGCCTGGCTCAGGATGTAGGTGAGAGAAATAAATACCCTCCATGCACACACTGACCTGATCATTTCATTTCCCTGCCTCTTAACCTCCACTCGCTCTCCTGACAAGATCATGCAAATTTCTCGGCATGAAATATCCTAAGAGTTGCTAAGGACCAAATGTTTGCAGCCACCCCAAGTTCCTATGTTGAAATCCTCTCTCTAAGGGGATGGTATTAAGAGGTGGAGCCTGTGGGAGGTCATGAGGTCATGAGGGTGGAGCTCCTGTGAGTGGGATTCATGCTCTCACAAAAGAGACCTCAGAGAGCTCCCCTGTCCCTCCTGCCCTGTGAGGCCACAGCAAATAGATGCCTTGAAAGTGAGTTCCCACCAGACGCCGAATCAACCTGCGACTTGCCCTTTGGCCTACCCAGCCTCCAGAACTGTCAGAAATAAATTCCTGCTGTTTATAAGCGACCCAGTTTATAGTGCTTTTGTTACAGCAGCCCCAACAGACTAAGACACCAGGGTTGCCCCAGAGCTGGATAAATCAAACTTGCGAGTGACACTTCTCTCATTCCCCAAGTACACCAAGTCTCTTAGAAGTCACCAGATGCAACCGTTTGTTTTTTGCTTATTTATGTGTGTGCTAACAGCTCCATCTAAGCCACTGTCATCTTGCCACAGCTACTTCCTGGTCTCTCCACCTCCATCCTAACCCCATTAATTCACTGTAAACACAGCATCCAGATGATCTTTGTAAAACACAAGGCTGATTGCAGCATTTCTGGGCATAAAACAGAACACTTCAGTGGCTTCCATTTCCAAGATGGCACTCGGAACAAAAGCCCAAATCCTGAGAATGATTACTTCGGCCCTCTGTGGTCTTCCCTCCAGCTCTCCCCAGCCCCCTGCCTGAACCCTTCCCCACACGTCCTATGTCTCAGCCCCATGCTGAGTTCCCAGAAGGCACCTTGCGTCTCCTGTCCCCTGGCCGTCCCCACTCTCTGCTTACTCCACTCCCACTCGCCCTGTGGGTCTTAGTTCGGCTCTCAGTTACCCGCAGAGCCCTAGTGGGCCACCCCCAACCCCCGCCTGATTGAAGTCTCAGGGCTCTGGGACCCCGCGACGCCTCTGCCCTCACAGCCCTGGGTGGCTGGCCACGTGGGCCGTGGGTCAGGGCCTGTCCCACCTCTGCAGGGAACATTCCACAGGGCAGAACAGTATTTCCTCTGCCCACCACTTCACCCCTTGAATCTAACAGAGATTGTCACACAGTGAGAACTCAATGAATTTACACGGACTTGATGAACGGAAGACGAAACTCACCCACAAATTTACTTGTGTGGTGCTTCTTCAGGGAGAACGTCTCTCTCCCTCCTGCCTCTTCTCCCCAGGGAAATTTCACTTTCCCTGCAAGGTTCACTTCCCCTGGGAAAGCTGCCCTGACCTCAGCGTGAATGAACTGTTCTCTCTTTCTGCTCCCGTACACGCTGCATTAAGCTGTGTTCTATTATCTGTTGTTGTAATTAATCCATTTATCTGTCCTCCTCACAGCGAGACCTGAGTCACCTATCAGTGACTTACTGATGAGCCAAATCAATGAAAAACAATCATTTGAGAGTCAGCGTTTATTGAGCCCGCACCAGGCACACATGTGCTCCATGCTCAGTATTTTGTTATAGACTGTCTTATTTGATCTTCATAAAAACCCTATGAAATTGCTATTATTTTCAGTATTTTCCAGATGAAGAAACGGTGGATAAGAAAGGTTAAACTCATGTGCCCAAGTTCACAGCTAAAAAATGGCAGAAACGAGTTCTGAATGAGGCAAAGTGACCCCAAAGCTCGTGCTCTTCACTGTTCAAAACATTAATAATGGCTGGCTCTGAAAAGGTTCAGCACAGAAAACCTTTACTCTGAAAGTCATCTCCTATTTGAGGACGTCCTTCCTTTCACGGGGCTGGAAGCAGGGCAGCAGTGCCCTAGGTTTTATTCTGACCCTCTACTGAGATATTATATAAGAGCAGTCCACCCTAGCCTGAAGCACAGCAATGACCTTGAAATATGTCATTTCATTACACGTCTATTAAGGGCAAAGAGGAAGGAATAAGTCATCTGCAAGAGTCAGGACATGTAGGGAGAACTGCATGAGTCAGAACACAATTACCCATTCTGGAAATTGGTTTAGACGATAGGGAACCCAACAGCCCCGCTCAGGGGAGGCGACTGGATGGGAACGCGGAGCCGGCAGCGTTATGTTTCACGTGTGGAAGGACCACCAAGTTCTGAAGCAGCAGTCTCAGTCCCCAGCTCAGAACTACATCTCAGTGAGCACATGTACACACACATGCACGCACGCACGCACGCATGTATGCTCACCTTATTTTCAAAAGAACTGCAATCTACTCTAATTCTTCCTTAAAATACATGCAAAAAGGATAATTATGAGGATTAACATTTGCAGATACATTTATAAGGTACATAAAACTTTTTAGAAGACATATTTATTTCCACAATCACTCCATTTAGTAAATGAGAAAACCAGGGCAGGATGAACTGTTTTAATATTCCTTTTACAAAGAAATCATTTGCCCCTAAAAATTCCTTTTGTTTGGTAAGGTCTCAGATTCTGATGTAATACGAGCAGTATTTTAAACGGGGGAGACACAGTGTAGCTGACCATCAGAGGTGAGGGCGCCGGAACCTCGGCACCGGCTCACAGAGGACAGGCCCGCAGGACCCGTGCCCCCAGTGACTCCAGTCCACCTTCCGCACGAATTTCCTGTCATTTCCTTATGTCTCAGATCACCCAGAAGTTATTTCCTGCCAAGTTCAAAACTTTTAAGCAGAATTCCCTCCTGAGCCTCTGTAGTTATAGATTTTATTTTTCTTTCACGGAGAAAAGACACACCCTATGCGGAGAACACGTCGTACACCCTCAGCTTCCCGCGAATGATGCTTTTTGTGCGGAGATCCACAGATAAAACGCGAACGCTTCGCCAAGGTGTGGCAGCATCAAGGAGGGAGCTGCTTAGACACAGCTGCCCGAGAACCACACTCCCTCTTCCAGAATCTTCCCTGCACCCATTCATTCACCAAGAAGTTTAATTTATTTACTATTTATGTACTCATTCATTCATATATTTATCTTCAGCATTAACTCTGTGTCAAGCACTGTTTTACTCACTAGAGATAAGAAACGGAAGCTTTGTGCATCATTAGTGGGAATGTAAAATGATGCACCTGCTATGAGAAATAATACGGAGGTTCCTCAAAAAATTGAAAATGGAGCTACCAGGTGATCCAGAAATCCAACTTTTGGGTGTACATTCAAAGGAAATGAAGCAGGACCTCAAAGGGATATTTACACGCCTGTGTTTCTGCGGCGTTATTCACAACATCCAAGATAGGAAAACAACTTAAATGTCCACTAAAGGACATTTATACAGCCACAACAGGATATTACTCAGCCTTAAATAACAGCATTTTCTTTCCGTGGTACTTCTTTTTAAATGTTACCTCCTGTTCATGACAAGTGATACTGGTTTTCTGTTGATGGTAGTAAGAAAATGTTCTCTTAAAAGTGGATTTATTTAAACAAAGAAGTGATCTACTTTCAAGCAAAATACTAAGTAATAAGAGTAGGGGTGATATTGTGACAATAAACATTTATGAATAAATGATAAATGAAGAAAAACAACGTAAATCTACTACTACTAATCTAATCCTATTATTATGAATCTGACTTTTATTTCATTTTCTACTGACTCAAGAGTCCAGGTGATAACCAATTGACCTAAAGGTCACACAGCCGCCCAGAACAACTCTCATGTGCTTGGCAGAGGCATGACAAAAGATATCAACAGAAAAGTGGTACAGATTTGGTTCCCACTTGTTATCCCAAAGGTCACCCATCTGGACAGGACCATTTGTTTACTTTTTGCCTTTTTTGCCCATTTCACGATCGAATTTCCTAAGTGAGAAAGACGACGAAGCATTTCAAGCCCCATGACCAAAATCTGAAATGTGTCTGAGAATTATGATTTAAAGGTCAAAAGAGTAATTCTCAAAAGAGGTCTAAATTAAGACCCACTTACAAATATTCACTACAAACAGAGGGTTTTGATAGTCAGCAGAAAAGACAAAGAAGTCAAATTTTGTAATTAAAAATGGTATATAGAGTTGAAATATTTTAGCCTACCCTTTTGTATAATCTTCATGCCAAAACAATAGTTGACCGAGATAGACAATCAAAATAACTTCTGTTTCTTTTCTGGGCGGTAACCTATCTGGTTTTTCTTTCAAATTAATCTGTGACCTTTCAATGTCTAACCTTCCTTTTCCTTTTCCTTTTCCAGGATATATTTAAGTTTACCGACTCCAGAAATCTCCTCTTGAAATGAAGCTAAAATCTGAAGATCAGAAACACCTGTATGGCTTACTGAAAATGTTAATATTTGCACCTTGAAATGCTTGATTTTCCCTAGAAATTGAGTATTTACTTTCAAAAGCCCAGGTTAGCTTCAGGCTTAATTTGATTTTGTATATCCTGGGGCCAATTCAATCCTTGGACTAATTCAAAATTCACTGAAGATAGCGGCTCCTTGAAAATTCTTCTGGTAAGAGATAATGAACACTAAAAAGGAACCTCCCTGAGGCATAAAGTATGCTTTTGAGCATGGAGGTTGAAAAGATTAAAGACAAGACTTGGCAAAAATGATTCTCTCTTTAGGATTTGGAGGTATTTAAAATCAGATCAAAGGCAAATTCTGTACTCACAGCAACCTTCATGTTTAAGATTGAACTATTTGTTCAAAATCATCCATTCCCTCCTGGTCCTTGCGACTCTTTCCTCACGAGTTTGGACCGGATCCTGAAACTTGCTTTGACCAACAGAATGTGAGGGATGCGCCTCGCCCAAGAAGATGCTCTAAATGCGTGTATAAGTTAATTCCTTATTCCCTTGAGCAGCCCTCCACCTCCGTAACAATATTCCCCTCCTTCTTACTGGACCTCTGAGTGAACAGACAGGTGGACTGCAACTGAGTCAAATTGATCCAGCTACACTCAACACACCGCACAGCCAACTCAGATCCCTCATGCAACACGGGCAGAAGATAAAGATGAGCTGCTATAAGCTACTAAGATTTTGGAATTTTTGCCACAGCAGAAGTTGGCTAATACACCCTGTGTTTGATTTCCTTTGGCCAAGAATTTTCAAAGTTTTTCTCTCAAATCTCATTGTATAAAAAATATTGCTTCTGGTACTAAGGAGACCAGATTTCCTAGTCAAATACATAATAATCCACTAGAACATTGGTTGTCACTTTTATTTTAGTAATTGAATCATTTTGTTTTCTAAAATTTTTTTTTCAAAGGAAATCTTGTATGGTGTCACTATTATACAGAAGTAGAACTAGTCTGATTAAATGAGGAAACAGATCCCACCTGACTCCTCTTCTAAGTTATAAATCCACTTCTCAAGAAGGAAGCCTGCCCACCTCAATCAACTACAGAGTGTCGAATGGCCACAGTGTAATACTAATTTCTCAGGATGATATAACACCCTTGGTACCATTACAGGGATGAGCAGGAGAATCAGGAAAGTAACTTAATTATGATTTCCCAGGGAGAATGGAAGGGCAGAGCCACACTCAAAGCTAGAACTTCTGGCTTCTATTAGTGTATGTCATTTCTAACAGTCCCCTCCACAATATGTGCTCCTTAAAAAATACTAAAATGAATAAATGACTGGTTGAATAAATGAAAAAAAGAATAAAACTGAAGATGCAAACAGTTTTGGAAACATATTAAATGACATTTCTGCAAGTTGTAAACCATCTCTTGAGAGGAAAAAATAAAAGTAATGCAAATCTTAATTCCTAAGTAAAAATAAAACTACTTGTCAACTCAAAAGAAGACAGTCTTAACTAAATTCATCTTTCCTACTTAGACCTTAAAATGTTTGAAGAAAACTCAGCTTTTCAAAAACCACTTGCTTTTGTGTGGGTACACATGGCACCATGGTTTGTATCCCAAGCTACTGCTCTGGCGAAATTGTGCTTGAGACACACACAGGAATCGAAATATCAGGTCCTGTGCATCAAGCACATACAATAAAAGGCAGAAATCTCAAGATTACAGTCCTGCGAATCTGCACATGTGTACACACACCGGGGTAGCTACCACCCAGATCGACATATAAAATATTTCAGTCAATACTGCCACTTCCTCGTTCAGCACTGACCATAGATAAAAACCACCTCTCTTATCTCCATCACCACTGGTTAGTTCTGCCTTTTTAAAAAATGTATATAAATGGAATCACATTATATGCATACTTCTGTGTTGCGATTTTTTTTACCCAACATCATGTCTGTGAGATTCATCCAGGCTGGGTGATACTTTGGCATCATGTGAATAACTTGTTCCCCAACCACCTTTCAGAGAATTGTCTTAGCATCCACTGAAGGCTCTTATCTGCATCAAAATGCTATTCTTTTTAATCCAACTGGTTTGCCAACCTAAGCCCATATATCTATGGTTGCCACAGTCAAATAAATATTGACTAAGGATGCTTTTACAGTTCCCACCTCCCCACTGCTTCCTATTAATAAGGAAACACAGATCATGCATACTACTAGAATCACTGTGATTCTTTGTTTATTATTTCAAAAATGTGGGCTACCGTATTTAATCAGGTGAGCCAGGTCAGCTATCTAGAATTCATTCTGCATGCTTAGAGGATATAAGTGCCCATTCTATACCCTTTTTACATCTGGACATCCTCATCCTCATCCTCAGTTTTTAATTTAGATTTGCCAGTAGGTAAGCTGGTGTACACAACGGGGTAGCTGACTCCAGGAGGGAACCAAGCCATTTGTGACTTGACACCATCATCAGTCTCTTCCCGGGCATCTCAGCAGGACAGCCAGTGGGCTGTTACCACAACTGCAAGTTCTAACTTAGTTACTTAGGATTCGAAGAAAACCAGGCACAGGTGAATTTGGTGGTCCACTTAGGTCACACTTCCAGGGCCTCTTGAAAAGGGATGTTGGCTATTCTCTGCTTCTCAAGCCTTTGGGTGGCACCTGCACACCGTCTCATGAGGGCCTTCCAATCTTCCCCTGCACTGACGCATCCTTCTTCCGACAGAGACTCCAGGCAGATGGTGAAGGCGGTCCAAGTCGCCGTATCTGCGCCGGTGCAGAAAATGACAGAAGGCTACCTTGCTGGTGGCGTGCTGTTTGGCTCCGGCGTGTGATTAGGTTGGATGGCACAGCCCAAGAATCAGTTTGAACAAACTTTGACTCACTTTTTTCTTTTTTTGATTCACTTTTTTCAAGATACATTCCAACCACGTGTATCCCTCCCACACGCTCTGAGCTCCTCTAAGAGAGATGGATTTCCTTCCAAGAGTCGGAAGCAATACAGCTGCACGTTGACGTCTCCACAGCGCTCCTGCTTCCCGGGCGGCCAGTTCTTTGCACCTTTCGGAGTGTCCCTCACACCCACCCCTCTGCCCGTACGGCCTGCTGTGACGCCCAAGGTCATCACAGTGCAGAGACACAACTCTACTGAAACAAAGGTGGTGCGCAATCTATCGTTCTCCTTTTCTTAAAAGCCCAGCTGAAGTCCCTTTCCTTCATGGGGTCTTCCCAGTCCCGTCAAGCAAGAACACTCAGCGCTTGCTTTTCTTTTGCCTGGAAACACTCCTCCTTTGGGTGAAACAGGCTCACTCCTGCCCCGCCTTCAGCCGCTCACGTATTCTTTCCTCTTGAGCACGCTGTTTAAAATTGCAACACTCTCATTCCATATTCCTGTTCCTTTTCCCTGCTTTAATTTCCTGCTGAGCATTTATCAGTCACACCAACACACTACATATTCTGCTTCTGTATCTGCTTTATGACTGTCTCGTCCCCGTTAGAGAAGAAGCAGGGAGTCACCTGCTCCGTCCTCTGCTGTAGCTCCAGTGCCAAGAACTGTGCCTCACGCCACGCAGACCCTCAACAATCACACGTCAAATGAAAGGTGGACATCACCGTCATTTCCACTGTAAAGACAAGGAGACTGGGCTGCAGCGATGTGATGACCACGCCCGGGGCTGGACAATTCCTGCCCTGCGGCAGGGGAAGGCTCTGACTCCAAGCAGGCAGACTCTTAATTATGTGCCGGATCTTGGGCTCCAAGTACTTCGTATTGATTGTGTTATTTAATTTTTCATGACCTTTCTGACTAGCTAGCACTGTGACATTCCCCTTGTACACAGAAGAGTGTTGAGGTCTACAGAGGTTGAATTTGTTCACTCGGCTGGCAAACAGCAGGGCTGGGATTCAAACACAGATAATCTGATTACTGTTTACTAAGCCACCAAATGCCACTAAATGAATATACAGAAAAGAATCAGAGGGGCCACCATTCCTGAGTCAGGCATTGTTATTTCTAAGGTGGGTCACGAAGGATGAGCAAGGGTTCATGAGGCAAAGAGGAAAGATGAATCTCCTGGGGGGGTTAAAAAAAAACCCTAATTAAGCACAATGATGAAACTGCAGTTTGTTGTGATAAAAACATGAGGAGGAGTGGTGGCGAGGAGGCTGGCAGCGGAAACAGACAGCACGGAGCTGGACCAGCTGGACCAGGGTTAGATCCCAAAAGGCCTGGCGCGCTGCCATCAGGAGTTTACTGTGGCTTACAAAGTCTCAAGAGCGTGTATTCAAAGGTTTTCAGCAGACAAATGGAATGATCTTACCTATGCAGTAGAAAGATTATTCTGTAGGCCAGTGGTTCTCAATCTGGGGAAGATTTTGCACCCCCACATCTCCAAGGGAAATCATTCCACAAAGTCCAGAGATATTTCTGGCTGTCAAAACTGGGAGGTGCTCTAAGCATCCAGTGGGCAGAGGCCAGAGATGCTGTTAAACATCCTACAACAAACAGGCCAGTCTCCACGACCGAAATGTTCACAGTGCAGAGGGCAAAAAGCCCTGATACAGGAGAGTAACAGGAGAGAAGGAGCAAGGCCGACGGGTCACGCAACTACAGAGCCATCCACACAGAGCTGGTGAGGATGGCGCCCTCTGCAGCTGGGTGGTGCACAGCTCGCTTGGCCACACACTGTGTCCTTCACCTTGTGGGGAAGGGAGGGAGCTTGACCTGAGGATGGAGGTGAGGTCTAGACAGGCCAGGACACAACCAGGCAGTAAACGATTAGGTTAGAATGGGACGAATGAAAAATCAGGGAGAGATTTAAGAGTGACTTAATGACCATGCAGCCTTTGTTTTCCAGTTTTCTGAGTTATCAAAAATCCAAAGTACTATGACTCCCTGAAAAGAAAGAAATGTACAACATTCTCCTAAATTTCTGATAAATCTTTAAATATGCCATCCAATTAGGTATTCCCCCCCAAAAGGACTGCCAAATTAATTCAGCTGTTTAAAGCCATATTCCAGATGTGTTATTCATCATAAAGGATAGTATTCATTGAAATAAATGTTTAACAGCCAGCGATTAACAAAGTGGCCAGACTTTTAAAAGTTTAATTTGCTGCCGATTTAGTTCTGCATTAACAACTTGGAAAACAATTACAAATTACACAATTCAATTTTCCAAATGGATCATTTTGTAACTAGGCAGAGAAACTGTTGAAATTTCTTCTGCTGTGTCAAGGGAAGGTTAAAACAGTCAGATTTTTAAAAGTACATTCCCTTGAGGAACTGGAATACTCCTGTCAGAATTATCCAGTTAGTCAGCATTGTGTGTGAATATTAAGACTGTTTCTGGTATGCTCCAAAGTCAAAAGCCATTTAGGAAAACAAGGATTTCATTTCCTACTTTTCCCCTCCTTTTGCTGATGGTAATTTACAGATGATGATTTATTTATGTTTATAGAGTGAAATGGAGGCTGCTACCTAAAAGGCAATTTTCTGCCTTCCTTTTGTGGGCTGCATCCTAATTATTTCTCCCCTTGTGGGACTGAATGAATGAAGTGAGCAGTTCACTTTGTATATGCAAATTGCGAAGTTCTGCAGAAGCTCCGAATTATTTCATTCTTTAAAAAAGTGTATATATACAGCCATTATCCTATGGAAAATGATGAGGCATGAATGCCTTTAACTTGTGTAGGTTGTCTTTGAAAATAAAAGGAATATAAAAGTAATCCATTTCTGAGTCCATAATGTTTTCTCAAGTATATTATTAATAAAACAATTACATTATTATTATTGTTATTACATCATTATTATCTGTTGAAATTTTCAGAGCACTCTAAGAAACGCTAATAAACATTCCTATTAAAAATTGCCAAAAGACTTCTCATAATGTGTTCCAAACCCTTCAACTTTCTCATTTTGTCTTTCCTTAGAAAAACTACCAACAGTTTTAAGATGCAGTGCCAGGAAGCAAGGACAGACAAATAAGGAGAGATGTTCCCAGTTCTAATCAAAAGTTGCCAGCACGAAACATTTCTGTCCACAAGTCTTCCCTCAGGACCCGGAACATAGCAGTTTGAGCAAACATCTTATAAAAGATTTCTTAAGAAAGAACCAGTCTAGACAGTTACATCCCAGCCCCCACAGAGACGGTTTCATTCTTTCCAAAAATATCTACATGCCCTTGGTCACTTAAAATAAACTGGACCCGTGCCTGTCTGAGGTATCAATCTGGACTGTCTCCCCTGAAGACTGGAGCTTTATTTGTACATGTGAAATAACTGAAGTAATCCATTCATCGTGTCTTCCTTAAAAATAAAAAGCCACACACACACTGAAAAGTCTGCATCTGGAATTTATAGAACAGAGTCTGGGGTGAAGGGCACTCTCCTAAGCTGCCAGTGGGCGTGGGACCTTGGATAACCTATCTGGAGACAATTTGGTAGCAGCTATAAAAATGTTAAAAGGTGCACGATATTGCCTGACCTTCTCAGGTCTAAGACTTTTCCTCCCAAAAAGATTAGCATGAGCAGATACAGACATATGCACTAGTTTTTCACTATCATAGAATTGATATTAGTACAAAATTAGAATCCTTTTTGTCCATCAATTTGGGTATTTTTAAACAGATTACAGTGGATCAATATTAAGGAGTACTCTGGAGCTGTTCAATGAAGTGTAGCCACTAATTATTGACTTATTAGAAGCAGGAGAGAAAGCATATAATTAAGGTGACCATTTATTTTATCTCATAAACCAGAATTTTTGAATGTGAAAGAAATTGCTACTAAAAGTTATGCAAGGACTACAGGCTCATCAAAGTGTCCTGCGGAAATGTGCGTTTATGGTCTTCTTAAACACAACATGGACAGCATATAATGAGTCGTTTCATTTTTGCTTTAAAAATGTGCTCTATATATTTGTGACAACATGTTTCTATTTGTATAAACAGAGAGAAGCCTCTGAGAAGCACACATCAGTCTACCAGCATTTTTTTCAGAAGGACAGGGACTAGGGTCCAAGAGAGGATAATTGTGTTCATTTTACTCCATACCCTTTAGAATTGTTCACATTGGCTACAAGGAACATGCATGATACTTTTATTTAAAAAAAAAAAAAGGAATAGAGTGAAGAGGAAAAAAAAGAAGAAGAAATTTGTACAGAAATTAAAAAAGTAAAATGAGCTAAGTGGAGCTCCGTGCTTTGTCAATGCAGCTTCTTGAGCAGGAACTCACTTGGTCAAAAATCCCCTGTAATTTCTCACACACCCAAAAACCATTCGACTAATTTTTCACCAGCTTGAGAAAATCCACCCTTTTCTCTTTGACATTATAGACAGAGAGCTTCTATGTGTACTTGTATTATAGTCAAATGTTTCCACATAAACACAAAGGTGAAATCACACAGATCATGTCCTAGAGATAAAGATTTAAGAAATTCATGTAAGAAATACATATGAATGGGGAAGAAAGCATTTCAATTCAATGAATTTTGTAGCTAAGTTTGGTTTTGTCTTGTTCTTCTCATTTCCTGGTGTGTATATGTGTATTTCTTAAGATTATAACTGAGTCAAATAAACTAATAGACTGGTCACAGAGGAAACAGATTACACTTTTAATAAACCCTCAAAAACTTGAAGTTTTTCCAAAATGCAAGGACAACTAGTCAGTTCTAATGATTAGTCAAATAATTGTGGGGTAGAGGGAAAAAATAACTTACACTAGGTGATTGTTTTATCAGATTATAGGCCAAAAATGACTGATTTTGATACAAATTAAACATTTACTTCAAAAGGGCTTCAAATTTAATCCAAGTTAAATGAAATAATCACATATAAACTTAATAAAACATGTACAGGATATGAAGGTTGAACATTACAAAATGCTGATTAAAGAAATGTAAAAGAATCGAAGAAGTTCAAATAAATGGAGTGCCCATGATTATGAACTGAAAGACTTTGACACGGAAAAGATGCCAGTCCGCCCACAGCTTCATCTGTAGGTTTCATATAATTATTTTCAAAATCCTAACATGGGTGTTCTGTAAGCACAAACCTTCATTTAAAATTTTATGGAAAAGCACTAGAATAGCTAAACCAACCTTAAAAAAAAGAACCAGTGGAAGAAATGATTCGACCCATTATTAAGGATTATAATATATTTACAGTAGTCAAGAGACTATACTGGCAGAGCTCAATGAAAAAGAATAAAGAACCCAAGAACAGATCCATCTAATATGCCCAAAGGATTTTTGACAAATGTGCAAAAGCAATTCAATGAGAAAAACATAACTTAGTTTTTCAACAAATGATATTGGAATAACTAGTCAACCACAGGTAAAAAGAATGAAACAGCCTACATCTCACAGCTTCTACAAAAAGTAAATTTAAAATGAATCATAGACTTAAATATGTAACTTAAAACTATAAAATTTTAGGGAAAAAAACAGGAAGAAAATGTTCAGGCTCTAAGGCTAGGCAAAGAATGCTTAGACTTAACACCAACAGCATAATCGATGAAAGTAAAAATTCTAACATTGAACCTCACTAGAGTGAAAACTGTTGTTCTGCCAAAAACCCTGTTGAGGATGAAAAGATAAGCTATGGAATGGGAGAAAATATTTGCAACCACATTTCTGACAAAGGACTAGAATCTAGACTATATAAAAAAAAATACCTAAAACTCAATGGTTAAAAAAAATCCAGTAAAAATTGGTTAAAAAAATACATGAAAAGATATTGCAAAGAAAAAGATACACAGATGGCGATTAAGTGCATGAAAATATATTCAGCATCATTAGCCAGTAGGGAATGCAAATTAAAACCACCATGAGATATCACTATCAGAACGACTAAACTAAAGATAGAGACACCACCAAATGCTGGCGAAGATGCAGAGAAACTGCATCTTGCTGGTGGGAATACAAAATCCACAGCCCCTCTGCAAGACAGTTTGGCAATTTCTTATAAAACTAAACATGCAGCCACCATATGATCCAGCATTTGCACTCTTGAGAGTTTATCCCAGAGAAATAGAAACTTTATTCATAATAATAAAAAACTCTAGAAACAATCCAGATGTTCTTCAATGCGTGAACGTTAAGTAAACTGCAGTCTCTGTACTATGGAACATTGCTTAGCAATAAACAGGAACGAACTGCTGATACACACAATACAACAACTTTGCATGCTTCTCAAGGGAACTACGCTGAATGAAGAAGTACCAATCTCAAAAGATTTTTTTCCACCACCCCGTCATTCCTACATGAGCTAGGTTCTATCCCCACCAGGGCACTGAAACCCCTGGGACAGAGGAGGCCAATGACCTCCCACCTGACAAATCCAGCAGGAATGGTTTTCGTTCTTATCTTAGTGGCACAGGATTAAGGGTGTGGGTTCTGGAGCAAAGAGCCCCCCTCATTTAGGGATTAGTACTGAAATGTTGATGGATGGAACGATGTCCGGGATTTGCTCTGGAATAACACACAAGTGGGAGGAACGGGAGAGGGTAGAGATGAAAAAAGATGGCCATGAATTGACAGTTGTCGAAGCTGGATGATGGGTACACGGGGGTTCATTGTGCTCTTTGGTCTACTTAATGTTTGAAATTTTCTATTAAAAAAAAAGTGGATTTTGAATCCAGACTGCATGGATTCAAATCTAGATTCTGTTTCCTACTAGCTGTGTGATTTTGCAAAAATAGAAAACACATTAGTGCCTGCTGAGATAGGGGACTGGGAGACGTAGGTTATAAAAGGGAATACAAGGGGTACTTTTGTTGACGGAATCGTTCAGTATCTTAACTACGCTGATAAAATTGCATAGAACTAAACACATGCACACACACAAGAACAGGTAAAACTGAGGAAACCTGAGTAAAATCAGGGGATTGTATTAATATCAATATCCTGGTTGTGATATTGCACCATAGATTTGCAAAATGTTACCATTCAGGGAAGCTGGATAAAGGATATATATTTTCTGTGTTACTTCTTACAACTGCATATAAATCTTCAATTATCTCAAAATAAAGTATAATGCAGAAAAAGGTAAGCAAATGGTTTTCAGATGTGTTCCCTGGAATCAATGAGCCTCTGGGACTGTGGGGAAAAGCGGGGTAAGAATGAATGTCTGGATCTCTCTTCCCCTTCTCCACCCTCCATTCCTGCTTCAATAACAGCTCTCCTTTCTATCTGTTTAAATATTGAGTCATCTGTATAAGGTGTCCCATGGAGTAAAGATTCCACGCCCGTGAGACAGTACCATGGTGATCAAGGACGTGGGCTATGGAGCCCGGATGCCCAGGCTCAAACAAATTCTGTCACTTTCCAACCATATAATCTGGGGCATGTCCCTCAACTCCACTCACCCCGAGCTTCCTCATCTGTAAAATGGGGTTAATATCAGGATCCATCTCTCAGGATGGTTGTGGAATTGAATGAATGTTTGAAATACTGAACTTGTAAAATAATGTAATCATCAGAATTTGTAAGAAAAAGGAAGAAAGAGTTGGCGAAGGATTATATCAAGAAGCCAAATCACTAACTTCTTACAGTGGGGGAATCTGCTGATAATGCGGGAAGTGGTTGAAATAAATAAGAGAGGTGTAATGTATAGTTGAGAATCACAGAAGCAACTACCAGCGTGACGAAGTCAAGGAATGAAGGTGACGACTGGGTCTGGGGAGGTGTACTCGCTCCCCAGCTGCGGTAACAAAGTAGGACAAACTGGGTGTCTTCTCTCTGGAGGCCAGAAGTCCAGGATCAAGGAGTCAGCATGGCTAGCTCCTCCTGAAGGCTCGGAGGAAGAATGTTTCAGGCTTCTCTCCTAGCTTCTGGGGGTTGCCAGAATCTTTGGCATCCTGTGACTTGTACACATATCGCTGCACATAGGAATTTCAGATGATGAAGAATGTGGCATATGATTCACAAAGTCCTTTTTATTCTCAGTGTACCAGAAGGTCCCCCAACATTTCCACCATGCAGGACCAGTGTGACTAGATCACAGATCATTTCCTGGGCACCCTAAGTGTCCTTGGGAACCAAAGCATCCGCTTTGTGCAGACAACATACTGAGCCCCTAGGATACAAAGATGAATAAAGAACAGTTTTCATCTTCAAGGAACTCACAATTTAACGGAAGTAATCATAACAGAATTCCCTGCCCACAGTGCACCGGATGATGAGGAAGATTAATTACACCTCTATTAGTTAGAATTAAGCTCTGCTGCACATGAGAGGAAATCCAGAATCATAAAGGCTTAAACGAGATAGAAGTTTATTCCTCTCATAGAGAAAAAAAGAAATACAAAGGGAGATGTTGGACTGGATTTTCACGGTGCTAGACTGAATATTTGTGTTCCTCTAAAATTCAGGTTGAACTCTAATGCCCCAAGTGATGGTATTAAAAAGTAGAGCCTTTGGGAAGTGATTACGTCATGAGGGCAGAGCTCATGAATGGGATTAGTGCTCTAATAAAAGAGACCCCAGAGGGCTCCCTAGCCCCTTCTGCCACATGGGGACACAGCAAGAAGTTGGCCTTCTGCAGCCCAGAAGAGGGTCTTCGCCAGCCCCCAACCATGCTGGCACCCTGATTTTGGACCCACAGCCTCGAGAACTGTGAGAAATAAATGTCTATTGTTTATAAGGCACTCAGTCTATGGCATTTTGCTACAAATGGGCTAAGACCTATGGTGTCAAGAAGCACAGACCAGCCCTGGACACCTCTCTCTAACCTTCTTCTATGGGATGCGTCCCAGTGCATCCTCAACCCACAGTCTTTTCAGTATCTTGCACCAAGACGCTGATGTCCATTTTCTAATCAGCAGGAAAGAGCAAGAGATGAAGGACATGGCACCTTCCCCGCTGACACTCCCTTATGCCAGGATTCAGTCCTGTGGCCACACCTCCCCGCACAGGGGTCTTTGCTTTGGGCAGCCTTGTGTTCAACTACAAACCAGCACCAAGGAAGAAGGGGTAGGATGAAGGCGTCAGAACCAATAAGACAGAACCTGCCACTGACAGGAAGACAGAGCACTGCTTTCAGTGTGACCAGTGCATCCGTGCAGAAGGCGCCCAGCAAACGGACCAACTCAGGGTGGGTTAAGAAGGGTCTCAGGGGAGGTGGAGACATAGAAGAGATTTTAAAGAATCCGTTAATGTCGGCCACACAGACCAGGAGAGGAAGCTATCCGTGCAGGGGAAGAGCCTGTCAAACCCGTTCAGTGGACAAGGCAGAGGGTGAGTCCCGGACGGCTCCTTGGCCCCTGACTTGCATAACAGAATGGATCCTGGTGCCGCACACCGTGACAGGGGGCCTCAGAAAGGAATCGAGTTTGAGGAGGAAAGATAGCGAATTCAGCCTTGAACATGTCTTAGGAGTTTGGGGCACACTGGTGCGTACTTTTATCCCCTTGATTAGTAGAAGTGCTTAAATCATAAAAATGTAGTTTGGGGAGTACAATTAGCCCCTTCTAACCACTCTACCAATGCCTTGGAAATGTGAGATGGGCGCATTCACCTTCTGGGAAAAGCATCAGAGTAATAAGTTATAATTTAATTTATGGAAATGTAAGAGTCACGTCCCCACTGGCATAAATGAAGGCAACTTCCAGAACGGGGCCCGGTGGGCAGTTTCTTGCACAAGGAAAGGATGATTCCAAAGTGGGTGTTTGAATATAGAAAGAAGAGGCTGTGGCGTAGTTTAAGATTTTGGAGAGATGTACTGCAGACAGCCCCATCAGAAGAAGAAACGTTTTAGAGGAGGGAGCAGCTGCCTGAAGAAGAATGAGTCACTGGAAGAAGCTTTGAGACACACAGCAAAGTTAGGGTGAGGCATTATGCTAAGCGAAACGGACCAGGCGGCAAAAGGCAAACGCCACATGGTCTCATTTGCATGTGGAATCCAACAATCACAACAAAATGACAGGCTCGCTGACACACAGAACAGATTGGCGGTTGCCAGAGATGGGGTGGGGGTAGGTGAAATGGGTGAAGGGAGTCAAAAGGTACAAACTTCCAGTTATAAAAATAAATAAGTCAGGGGGAAATAATGTAGAGTATGGTGACTACAGTTAATAATACCGTCTCACGTATTTGAAAGTTGCTAAGAGAGTAAATCTTAAAAGTTCTCATCACAATAAAAAAAAATAATCCCATAGCTATCTGTGGTGATGAATGCTAACTAGATTTATTGTGGATCAGTTCACAATATATTAAAATACAGAATTATCACATTGTACATCCGAGACTAATATAATGTTGTACATCAATTATACATCAATTTTCTAAAAAGGGGGAAAAAAGATAAGTTAGCAGAAATTCCAGAGAAGTACATTTCAGGATGTTGGCTCACTGTGAGGAACCTGGAATCCTATTTTTGCACTAACCAAGAACAAAGTCTGGCATTGGGCTTCGGAGACAGAAGTGCGACTCAGGCACTATGGAAGGATCAAGTGGCAGAACAAATAAGCCGGAAGGGGTTTGGCAGAATGACAAAAATAATAATGGCAATTATTCCCTGCAGTGAAAGGGTCTTTCATTTTCTAATTACATTCACAAACATTATTCATTTAATACACAAGCTAATCTATGATTTCAGTGAAGTAGGAACGATCATCCCTCGCTGTTCCTTGTTGAAACACCTCAGAGCCTGTGATAAGCTAAATTGGATTATGAATCTGAAGGTTGGGGATGGAAATATTGCAATTCCCAAACTTCTGTGACCACAGAATCCTGGTCCTTCCAGAAGTCTCCACTGCCACACTAGCACACACTTTGGGAAATGATGTTATTAGAGAATTTGTTGGAACTGTCTTTCTGGCCCAAGGTGAACTGAATCTTGCAGGCTGAGCACTGAGAGAAGCTATGATGTGACTTGCCTGGGGGATCACCTTTACATAGAAGTCAAGCAACTTGCAAGACACATACAATGTCAAAGCTAGATTAGAATGTAGGTTTCCCATGTTAGCTATCTTGGTGGTGGTGGTGGTTTTAATGGTGTATACACCTATCAAAGTTTATCAAATTGTACATCTCAAATATGTGTAGTTTACTGTGCAGGAATCATACCACAATAAAGGTGTTAAAAATAAAATAAAATAATATATTGATAATTTAGAGGGAAAAAAGAAAGAAGGCAGATTTCCCAAATAAAAACATTAATCTGAAAACACATATGCACTCTAATGTTCACAGCAGCACTATTTAAAATAGCTAAGACATGGAAGCAACTCAAGTTCTCATCAAAATAGACAAGTGGATTAAGAAGATGTGACGTATATATATAATGGAATATTACACAGCCAAAAAAAGAATGAAATACTGTCATTTGCAACAATGTGGATGTACCTAAAGAAGATTATCCTTAGTAAAATAAGACAGAGAGACATATACTGTTATTACTTATATGTGGAATCTAGACAATAATACAAATGAATGTTTATGCAAAATAGAAACAGACTCAGAGATACAGAAAACAAACTTGTGGTTGTACCAAAGGGGAGAGGGAAGGGAGGAAGGTCAAATTAAGGGTATGGGACTAACAGATACAAATGACTACATATAAAATAGATAAGCAACAAGGATATACTGTGTAACAGAGGATTACACCCATTACCCTGTAACAACCTCTAGTGGAGTATAATCTGCAAAAACACTGAATCACTATGTTGTACATGTGAAACTAACATGATATTGTAAATCAATTACACCTCAATAAATGGATGGATAGATAGATAGATAGATAGATAGATAGATCGACAGATAGATAGATAGTGAGGTTAACTAAAAAGAAAAAAGAAAAAAGGTTTCCAAAAACCAGGTCCAGCACACTTCCTACCACACTATTTGCTTTGGTCTCAAAAACGATAAATGATGGTCCTTTCACTTAGATGCCCTCCCAGTTGTTACTCACCCTGAAAAAGTAAAAGTACGCATAGAAACTCTCAGCCTTTCTGATGAGCGTGAGCAACTTTGATTTGCTGAATGAAAACAATAAACTTGTGTTTCACAGGAAGGTCAGGAACTATATTTAAAGTTGCTGGAGTCCTACGCCTCAGACTTAGACAGTGATGCATGTCAATTATTTCTCAATAAGACTGGGGAAAAACTAAATAAAAAATAAAGTAACTGGAGTCTTAATATTGTTGCAATTACAGTTAATCAAATTCACAGCCGTCTCTGACAGCTGTGGGTGCTTGAAGGATGCTTCTCGGAAGAGGTAACAAAATGAAAAATGAATCGCTCTGTGTGTGCATTATTCATATATTTATTTTCCAATTTTTGTATGAGAGCATCTTTAGCTACCTTGTCAGTGAGGAAGGCATCAAGTTTTAAAATTCTACAGTCAATTTCTTGTCTTAAAACTTCTAAAAAGAATCATATACACAAAACTGGCATTTTTTTCCATAATAATTATCTTTTAAAGTGAAACATTAAAAGCACTATATTCTCATAGATGCTACAGATTTCCTACTTGAGAGACAGATGTATATATGCCACATCTCTGTATTGATCAAAAAGCATAATGTACAGCTCCTCATTTCTTTCGGAAATTGCTTTATTTATATTCAAATAAACTCTGAAATCTGGTCACAGTGTGCTACTTATGACCCTAGCATTTCATTGTCAAGATTCATAAATTACACAGCATTTAGATAAAAAATGCATATCTCAGAGCTACTCCAGCTTTTTATATGCCCCCAAGAGATTAATACTAAATGTATCAGATCTAAAAGAGTAAGGAGGATGAATCAGCTACAGGAACTCATCAAGGGCTGGGAGGCTTAATGCAGATAATTCTTCCGTTCTAATGCTTTGAACTTAGGTTAATGATTATTACAGATGAAAGAGAATGTGGCTCACCACATTCCCCGAAGATTTACATATTAAATTCCAAAAGCCGGCAGGTAGAAGTCTGAAATAAGGCCAGTCTGTCCTCCATCTCCCTTCACTTGTTTCACTTTTCAATTCACTTCGTTTTCACACTTGAGTCTGTACAGATTCACAGACTCTTGTGACAAGCAACGTGAAAGTATGGCACAAAGACCTCTATCTGTCTGCCACGTTGATAATATTCACTGCTTCTCAATCAGTAGTTTAAAAAGTGTCTGCTGTGTGTTAGGCACTGAAAATGGGGAGAGGCGGACTTGCCCACCCCACCCCCAGCCCCGACAGAATCTCTGCCCTTGTGGCCCTTATTTTATGGTGGTGGAACGGGGACGACGATAAAAAACCACCAAGTACATACGTATGAAGTAATAAGTGCCAAAGAGAAAAGTAAAGGGAGACGGGGCAGGGGCGGGGCAGAGGATTCCGCTTGAAATCATGGGGGCAGGGAGGGGCCTCACGTAGAGGAAGAATTTGAACAGTGACCTGACCAAAGCAAGGAAATGAGTGACGTGGGTATTTGCAGGGAGAGCCGTCCAAGGGTAGGGAAGAGCAAGTCTGAAGGTGGGAAAGTGCTTGGCATGGTCCACGGAAAGCAAGGAGGTCAGCACAGTGGGACCGGGGAAACTGAGCAGGTGCGGTTAAATAGGCGAAGAAGGAGACAAAGCGTGAGACTGTACATGATGAGGGCTTGGCTGAGGGTTCTAAGCTGGAGTCCCATGATGTCATAGAAGTACTTCAAACAGACTCTAAAGGACTGAGAATTCAGCGGCCCGGTGGCTCGGACCACAGTGGAGCAGCAGAGCTGTGAGAAGCATCTAGCCTCTCTATACTTACTGAACACAGAGCCAACACCATTTGCTGATGTGCTGGATTTGGGGAGGTCCTGTAAAACATTCCTCACGTGTCCTCTTCCTTCTCTTAGGTCTACATGAGTCTGTGAGCAGAGTATAGCCTGATTTCTTTTTCTAAGTTCAGAAAGGCAGGGACAGGTGATTGTGAAGAATCAGATATTTCCAGACACACCTGCAACTCTAACAAAACAAGGACGGCTCATCACCATGATGGCCACGCACGACGAGCACACAGAACAAGAGTGTGATGGCGTCCTAGTCCATTCGTGCTGTTGTTAACAAATTACCATACGCTGGGCGGCTCATGGGCAGAAATTTATCTCTCAGTATTCTGGAGTCTGGAAAGACCAAGGTAGGGGCGCTGGCAGATTTGGTGTCTGGTAAGGACTCGCTCCCTGGTCCCTAGGTGGCTGTGTCCTCACATGGCGGAAGGGCAGAGGAAGCTCTCTGGGGTCTCTCTGATAAGAGCACTAATTCCATTCATGATCTTATCACCCGCCAAAGGCCCCATCTCCAAACACCACCACACTGGGGACTAGGTTTCAACACATGAATTTAGGGAGGACACAAACATACACCCTAGAGCAGATGGAGACTGTGAAGTTATGGACTGGCTGGGGTGCTCAAGAGAAGAGCTGATGTATAACCACAACTGCCGGCCACCTGGCAGATGAAGATGGGTGGCTTTATTTTTTACAGTGTGAGGGCAAGGAAGAATGGTTGATTTTTAACCACAGTAGATTTTCATCCAGTCCCCAGGATGTGATGGACCCGAGAGGTGGAGGGGAGCAATCAGTGTCAGGTAAGGAAGGAGAGAATGAAAGCAACTGTGCCCTCATCCTACAGATAAACCAAACACCTCTTCGGGCATTTTGAGCTCTGTTTCAAGGCAAGGCCTCTCAAGTGAAAATGGAGCAAGTCATTTTTGTATCATCGTTCGCCATCTTGTTGTTAGAAAAGACACTGGGTACGCACACAGGATAACTGGGGCATAAGACACCTGGCCCCAAACGACTGGACGTCCATAGTTTCAGGTGTTACAGGAATGGAGAGACTGGCTCACGATTATTTTTAAGGCTGCAAAGTGATACTGTCCCTGGCTTTCCGGATCACCACGCCTGAATAATACATTTGCAACAATTCCTTCCTGGCGACAAAACAAAAGCTTTCTTTGAAGAGTGGTGATATCTGGCATACGGAAGATAAATAGTGGAGGAAGCCTAGACTCATAAAGAAGTCCACCTGGGTCCTCCTTTGGCAAGAAGCAAGGCTGGGAGTGGGGCTGGCCCTGCAAGGCAGAACTTCACTGCAGAATAGCAGGGAAACCAAGCACATGCAAGATGCTACTCCTGACTCCCCTCGCCGCTCATCTCTAGCCCTCGTTCTGAGCTTTTCCTTCCTTCACGTCTGTACAGGTGCACCTACAAAGCACAGAGGACTCCCCGTCTCTAAGCTGAGAGGGAACACGTCCTGCTCCACTGCTTCTCACTGTTGCATAAACCGAGGTGTCAACACAGGCCCTTACTTAGTAAGATGGTGTCAAGTCACCACTTTTGGAGAATTTGCATGAAAGGACAGGTTACTCCCTTTCCCTCCCCCACCGAATTCCTGTGCTAGTGGATTCGCCTCCTTCCAGCTTCCTCCCCTCCCCCTCCCCCCACACTCCAACACTGACTGAGGATCAGTTCTGCATCTCTGTGCTGGACGTAGGGAGGTCCAGTCTGTACCTGCACGGGGCTTCATCACTGGGAGTAGGGTCAGCCACACAAATTGAAAATTTACAAAACATGCTGATTTCCACACTAGAGATTGGGGAAATACTGACAACTTGCAGGAAACCAGAAGAGTTCACATCAGTCATTTATTCTAAACAGTTAGAGTGGATATTATTTTAGAGATGCGGTGCCCTTGGAGAAAGTATATTCATATCTTTGTTTAAAAAGCAAGACAGGTTTCCAGACTCAAAGAACTTGAGCTCCCTCCTTATGAAGAGATTCCTGGAAAGCCACCACCACAGGGACTTACCTTGTGATAGCACCTAAAATATGCAGCCCGTTCATCGGAAAATTTCTCCAGCCTTTTTGGACCTTTGCTGGAAGCTTTCTTGAACACTAGCCAACATCGCTGATAAATCTGGAAGGAAACACAAAGACCAGCTCAGCATCGCCACCGACTTAGGTGTTATCGACATCTGCAACTAAATGTTTTCTTTTTGATGTTTTCACCTGTCAAATAGTCACAAGCTATAAATGTGATGTTGTTTTGGGAAAATAAAATTTTAAAGCCCCAAACGGTTTCCACAATGGGTGTCTTATTCTGTTCAGGTAATCTGTAGAATCAAAAGAAAATACGTATTTGGAGGCGAACTTCTTGCTTTGATAACAACTTCGGCAGAAAAAGTCCCAGAGATAAAAACCCAAATCAGCACAGATAACACAGGCGTCCATGAAACATGCTCTAATTTCAAGTGCTGTTACCTATGGACTCCCTGGCCCAGATATATGCTCCAGCCTCCACCAGTAGGCAGTTCTCGAAAGAGACACCCACTTTGGACCGTATGACATTCCTCATAACTGACAGTCAAGTTGGGCCACACACTAGACTAGCTAATAAATGGATGGTCAACACCAATCGGATTCTCACTCGGAAAATTCAAAGACTCATCGCCAGGCTGAGGTGCAGTCCGAGTTGAGAGGTCAACACTGGTAGGTTACAAACTGAGCCTGGTGGCCATGGTGAATCACGCACGTAATAGTTAAGCAGTGGAGACAGATGAGCATAAATGCAAGACAGAAACAGACTCACAGACATAGAACACAAACTTGTGGTTGCCAGTGGGGAGGGGGGTGGGAAGAGACAGACTGGGATTTCAAAATTTGTAGATGCTGACAGATACACATAGAATAGATAAACAAGATTATACTGTATAGCACAGGGAAATATATACAAGATCTTGTAGCTCACGGTGAAAAAGTATGTGACAATGAATATATGTATGTTCATGTATAACTGAAAAATTGTGTCCTACACTGGAAATTGACAAACATTGTAAACTGACCATAACTCAATACAATAAAATTTTTTAAAAAATAGTTAAGCAGTGGAAAGTGATTCAGAGAACTAGGCAATCTCTGCTCTAGGTAGAAGAGACATTCTAGTTCTTTGTCATCTTTCAGCTGCTGACTTTGTGATTTAGCCCTTCCTCTGGCTTTCCTGGGAATCATCTGTAACCCTAGGAACCCACCACCATCAACATCACTACAGCTCTTAACTGAGATAGCTTGCATGGGGTTCTGCTCCAAGCAACCAAAGCTACCCTGATTGGAGTAACCAATGTAAACTAGATGAGACACTGAAAGACTAATAATGCCAAGGAGAAAAATGCAAAGAGCTAATGAGCATATGGAAAACAATATTCTCCAAAAGCAAAAAAAAAAGTAGATTTTTAAACATAAAAAAATTTAAAGGGCTTAAATTAATAATAATATTCACAGATGGCAAGGATCTTAGTGGCACTCTTACACTCAACTGGTGACCTCTAAAGGCCATTTGACAACAAATATGAAGAACCTTAAAAGAACAGGAATCTATTGTAAGGAGAAAGCTCCAGATGCAGCCAACAATGAAAGAGGAGTTTCAAATTCAAGTGCACGCAAATGGGTATTATTCAATCCTGGTTATCTTGATCTTTAAATCACCTCCAAAGTACCATATATACATGGTTTTGTATATTCAACCCATAAATAAATTTTATGCTCTACAAAATTTAAAAACTCTGAGCTAGTAAAGAAGAAAGAAAATAAAGTCCACATAAAATTCTTGGTCATTCACGCTATACTCAAAATGCCTGCTACAACTGTATTAGTAAATGGCAGGCGGACGAGGAATTCAGCTTTGTTATTGCTTGTCTGCAGTGCTGTATGTATTCTGTTTCTGTCTTCTGACTCAGTGAACTGAATGAACATCATTCATTGTTCTGTCTGAGGTGGTAAAAAAAATGAAAATGAAAGTATAATATAGTTTTAGCAGTATTATTTATGATAAAAGTTCAAAACTACTGAATCTTCAAGAATAAGAAGTGACAAAGTAAATTATGGTACTTCTAAAATATAGTGAAATATTCACTGCTCATCTATAGGATAACAGGTAAACAGTAGGATACAGTAAACAGGTATGTGTAAATACAGTGAAAATGTGGTACTAAATCTGGTGTATACATAGTACACACCTATAACAGAGATGGTGTACATCTCTAAGGATAACAAAGGCAGTCATTAAGGTATAGTAACATAACTAGAACGTATAATACATAGTAAATTACACTACCTCAATAGCACATACGTTATTTCTCCCTAGGATAACATAGGTAGTTCATTTGACACAAGTTTCAGAAGGTATTCCTAATGACATAAAATGTTCATAAAAAGTTATGTGAGGGGGAAAACCAGAATAGAAAACTTTATGTCATAATCCCCACTATAATGAAAATGCACAGAAGACAAAGAAAATATACCAAAATGTTAATAGTGTTTTTTCTGGGTTGTGAGAATGGGTTTTTATTTTTTATTTAAGTTGGTCTTTGTTTTGCTTAATAAACACTAATACTGTGAAATAAAGGAAAGAGAATTCTGTTTTTCCTCAACTATCCAGAGGTAAAACAGGAAAATTAAAATCAGCTTTATTGGCTTTCATCTTCCATAGTCACTGAACTTATCAAGGGTCATAAAGACATGGAGACAAAAGCGGAGAAGTACCTCAGTGGATGGAGGGCAGCTTTATAAATACAAGATGCTGGAATAACTAAATATCCACAGGGCGTCAGTGAGCACCTTAACCTAAAACACTTGTCTTACACAAAAAGTAACTCAAAATGGACTTGAATATTAAAAAAAAAAGCTATAAAAATTTACGGGATAAAAAAGGAGGAGAGGTTTGGGATCATGGTCTAGAACAAAGAGTTCTTGGACCTCATGCCAAAAGCACAACCCATAAGAGAAAAACTTGCCACGTTGTACCTCATCAAGATTTAAAACTTCCACTATGTGAAAAATTCCATTAAGAGCGTGAAAAGACAAGCTGGGAAAAAATACTTGCAAATCACGTGTCTGACAAAGGATTAGTATCTAGACTACAGAAAGAGCCCTCAAATCTTGGGAGTAAAGAACCAAACAATCTAATTACAATACGGACAAAAGACACAAACAGACATTTCACCAAAGAGAATATACAGATAATCAAGAAAGCACATGAAAAATGGTCAACATCATTTAGCCGTCAGGGAAATCTAAGCTGGAACCACAATGAAATCTCACTCCACACCTATCAGACTGGTTGAAGTTAAAAATAAATAAATGAATTGATTAACTGATTAATTAATTAATTTTTTAAAAACCGCCAAATGCTAGCAAGGATGCAGAGAAAATGGCACAGCTCTGAAACACAGTTTGGCAGCTTCTTAAAAAACGAAGCAGGCAACATATGACTTGCAGTTGTGCTTCTGGGAATCTATCCTAGAGAAAGGCCAGCATCCCCCACACAAAAAAATGTGAACACAAATGTTCGTAGCAGCTGGATTTGTATCAGTGCAAAACTGGAAACAACTCGTCTATTCTCCGCTGGGTAAATGGTTAGACAACTGGGGAAACAGCCACACCACAGAATACCACTCAGCAATAAAAACAGCAATTTGAATGAGTCTTCAGAGAATTATGCTGGGTTGGTGGGTAGGGGGAAGCCAAATCCAAAAGGTTACAAACTGCATGAATGCATTAACTGCTTTCTTGGAATGACAAAATTAGAGAAACAGGAAACAGATCAGTGGTTATCAGGGGTGAGGTATGAGTGAGGAGGGAGCAGAAGGGAAGAGGGCATGTCTATATAAGGGTAGTAACAGGAGGATCCTTCTAGTGATGGAATCATCTTGTTTCTTGAATCTGTTAAAGTCAATATCTTGGTTACCACATTGCATTGTAGTTTCAAAGATGTTACTTCCAGGGAAATCGGGTAAAAGGTGCAGGGTCTTTGTGTAATATTTCTTACCAAATGTGAATCTACAACAATCTCAAAATGAAATGCTCATACATTTTTAATGGAAAATGTAGAGATTATTTAATCAAGATCTTCAAAATCACAGCCTAATCGAATAACATTATCAACTTTTTTCTCCAGTCCTACTTTAGCTATCAGACCACAGTCTAATCGCTAGACTAAGTAGCTTTAAGGGAGCCAAGCGGCAAGAGCCTTTGGTAAGAGTTCAAACAAAAAACCCTTTTCAGGATGGAGAGTCAGCCATGAAAATTAACATTTTCAGGACTACAGTTGGCAAATAAGTCTTACCAGCATCTCACTGGTGTCTGAACAGCAGATGAGATCACCAGCTCCCTTAAAACCTGACCACCAGAGAGAGGACCATAATTACAGTGGGAATGACTGTCACTATGATCGCTCAAATAAAGGATGTGGAAAATAGGTTTCTCGCTGTCACCCTATTATTGGCAACTCCTTCCTTCCGGATATGTCCCTGAAAATGTGTTAGAAACTGATCATGCTAAAGATACGCAAGAAAATGCCCCCTACAGTGAAAAAGTATTTCACAGAGGACATTTTCTATTCCTAATTATGCCTCAACTTTTAGGCCCAATCTTGAATGATAATATTCCTAACTTTTTTAAAAAAAAGTATTCATTTTCTTTGCAATCAAACCAGTATTTCCCTGGCTTTTGTCTGAAGTCTGTTGAATGCAAGCTAAAGATTCCTCAGTCTCAGTATGCATAAAGATTTCCATCTTTGATTTGTCCATGTTACACTCAGGGGATTTTTGTTTTTCTTTTGTTTTATTAAGTAGTCAGAGCAAAAGTGCAATGGTATAATCAAATAACTGCAGTAAGTACTACCGCATAAATTCACATGCAGTGTTGCTTATAAGCCCTGGCTGGCACGTCACCGTGGACGAGATTAAAACCTGTTGGTTCATCAGGAGACAAAGAAAACCAAAATTTGGTTTGTGAAACTGAAGTTCACCATGTAAAATATCACTGTTCATTAGGAGAAAAGGAAAACCAGAACTTGGTTTATGCAAAGGGAGTTTAGGATGCTTGTAACATACAAACGCACGGCACAAAAACAGTGCAAAGTTGAAAGCCATCGGTGCCGTCAAGGCCATTCCTTTATTCTGTTTACAGCAAATGCCAGTGCCTCTCAGAGCTGACCCAGCTTCACTCAAGATAATTGTTAATCATGCAGATTCCTAGGGATTAGCCAAGGTCTACTGCGTCAGAACCTCTTGGGGCGGGACCAGACAAATCTGCTCTTTAGCACATTCCCCAGGTATCTGGTTTGTAATTTGCGAACCAATACCATGAATATTCATAAAGACTTGCAGACAACCCCGTGTTTCCCACACGGGACTGCCAACAAAGCTCTCCAACAAACGCTCCATCCACAAGGGGGGCCTCGGAGCTGTGTGGTTTCCAACAAGAGATGCACGGTGGTCTTTGATGCAGAGCAGCGCGAGATGCCGTCTGGAGTCTGAGAGACACACTGAGGGCGAAAGTGAAATCTACTACGCTACAGTGAACTCCCACTTCCAGCTGCCGTCCACTCTCTGTCCCAGGAACAGAAGAGCCACCCAGTATCAGGGGAGGGAAAACATCTCCCCAGTATTTCAGTATCAGTTAGAGGAAATGAACAGGAGGGTTTACTGAGCGTGGATATACGAGGAGCAGAGCTGGAGTAATTCTGACACACAGTTAAAAGGACCCCAATTTGAGAATAACTTCACTTGCTTAATAGCATAGGGCAGTTTTCTTTTCCTTTAAATTAATTCATTCAACCACCTCCTTCATATTTCATGTAACACATCGACTGACCATCTATAGGATTTTTAGTTAACATTTTGGTTTACAACTGACTTTTTTTAACTCATTTTTTTTTTAATTTAAAAGAGGAAACTTTTATCCCAACCAGAATAGCACAGTGTAGTTTCACTGGACATAGAGTAGGTAATTTTAATGATAACTAAACCGTTAAAGAATTTGGTAACAGAATAAATTTCATGTTGCACTATCTCACCTCCTATGCATCAGGGTTTGCAGTCTTGGCCCTACCGGCATTTTAGATGAGATGACTTTTGGCAGTGGGAGGGATGGGGCTGTCCTGTGCAACAGGGGATGTTGAGGAGCACGTTTGGCCTCCGCCACCTGAACCAGGAGCACCCTCCTCCTACCCAGTTGACGATCTCATTGCCAAATGTCCCCCGGGGGCAAAGCCAGAACCACTGCTACAGATGGATACATGCCGATCTGAAATCCCAGAGCTGAAGAACACAAGGCTATGTGAATACCTTCAAAGTCCTGGATTTGGACAAGTCAACCCACACAAGTCACTGTCGTAGCTAAAGCAGACAAGCACGTCACACAGTGCTGGCCGCCTGGGCGGGTGCACAGCAGACTTTGCAGTAACAGGAAAATCTCCTTCAGTGTGTATCTTATTGTGAGTGGTGGGAGCTTTATTACACCTAATTTTCAGCCTTAAATTGTCACCAACCCATATCTGATTTTTATTATTTTTTCCATTGTCTTCCCTTTCTTTAAAACTCAATATCCTTAATAACCGCTTAACTTCAGTTTCAAGTCCCTGACACTTTTCCCAGCTACTTTTCCTAACAAAGAATAGTCTGGTAAATTCACCAAGATTTTTAGGGCCCTGGAATAGCTGAAATAATTAAGCATTAGCTTGGAGTTCCTAATTTTATTAGCAGCCCATCACAACGTCTTGAACAACAGAGTCACAAACTAAACTTCTATAGACTGCATCTTATGAAGATAACAGAAAGCAAATTTTGGTCACAAAATTCCTGTTAAAAGGAAAATTATATACTGCCTTTATGTAAGCTCAAGAAAAGCATAAAGCACAAGTGAGATGTGACCATTTAGGTCTTTAGGGTCTATTGCAGGAGTCAGCAAACTCCTTTCTGTAAAGGGCCTGACAGTGAATAGTTTAGTCTGGTTGCAACTCCTGAACTGTGCAGCTGCAGCATGAAAAGTAACCATAGGATGCATGTAAATGAATGGTGTGCTTATCTTCCAAATGAACTTTATTTTAAAAATCAGGCAATGGGCCAGATATGGCCCACAGACCGAAGTTTGCCAACATATGGTCTTTGGTAGTATTTCTCAACTGTTTAAGCTCAGGTCAACTTTTAATGAACATAAAAATCTGTTTGACAAGTTCCTCCTTGAGGAAAGAGGAGAGGAAATATTCCCTAGGTGAGAATCTCTATATATTCCACATCTCCCCAGAAGCCAAATTTAACTTCAATCAAATTACATTAAAATGTTGACTTCAGGGGTGGGTAGAGCTCAGTGGTAAAGCGCATGCTTAGCATGCACAAAGTCCTGGGTTCAATCCCTAGTATTTCAATTGAAAAATAAAGTTAGGTTTAAAAAAAATATATTGACTTGATGCCTTTCAACACCTTTCAGGTCTCCCTGCCCACTGCTGGGGACCCACTGCTCTACAATGAATGCAGGCGGTGTCCTAAAGAGCCCTTTCATGTAGAGACATTAGCATCCCATCTGCAGCCTTGGGCTATAGTCAGCTTTTTATAGTTATCTTATTTACGCAGGGAAGGTGCACTGTGGGGGGAAAAAAGGTAAGTTAGAACCATTTTCCATTTTGCCAGCATCCCCTTCCTGTAATCCATCGATTTTCCTCTTTTCAGAACATTCTCTCCAACTCTGAAGATGTATCCTGAGCCATATAATGATGAATTAGCCTCATTTCTCACACTCTGAATCTGTTTTTACCTGCTCTCCAAAACAAATCAAATATTCTTCCTATCCAGGGTGTTAATATCAACATTTAGCCCCGGCCAAACCCCTTGTGCATGCAGAATGCTGATCCCTTTGTGTGCATTATCTCAATTAACCCTCCCAACTGCCCTATAAAGCAAGGCTGTTATCATCCCCACTTGACAACAAGGAAATATGACCTTAGTGAGGTTACTCACTGAGTATTACTCAATGGCACGAAGCTAGAAGAAACAAGCCAGGATTCCACCCGCAGTTTGCCTGATTCTGGAGAACAAGCTCTTAACATTACCCCAGGACATTCCCAGAAAAGTTGGTCTCCTAGAAATGCACAAACTTATGCTGAGGGTAGAGCCGTCTGTAAGAAGTTGGTTTTCACACTCACCATAATCTAAAAAGAGTCATTCGGTTGTAACCATATGCTCCTTCATCTGGACGACAACTTTACCGTCTAGCTATTTTCGGTGTGACATTTGCATTTTTGTGATTTTTAAGTTCCCTGGCACCAAGTGTTCACCCAGAGTGATAGTTTTTAATGGAGTATTTCTGCAGTTGGATTCTGAAGACCCTACTCCAGGACTTTAAGTTGTCCTAGCAGTTTGTAAGGCGTGTTTTCTTTTAAAAGAATTCTACACTCTCTCTCCTTAAGTGACAAAGTATTCAGTATCCTTGACTGAAGTCCAGAAACTCAGAACATGCTAAGTATTTCTAACTATATGGTAAATATCTCATGCAAGTTCTCAGTTCTTCTTGGCCTTCCTTCCCTCTCTAACCTTCAGCCTCTTTACCTGTAACTATTAATTAGTTACAGCTGCAGTAAACTAATGTCCTGGCTAACTGGCTCCCTGCTGGCACGTGCAGTCAGATCCCTGGGGCTGACCAGTCACCTCTCTAAGGGCATCCAGCCCTCGACTTTGGCCAGTGATGCATGGCCACAGACACCAGCTGCCCTCCCACAGTCCTGGGCTCCTCTGTGACTGAGACGGATGAAATGCCACATTCCAAGGACAACTCAACAGCCATAAAAAAATGGCACTGGGTGATGCAATCCGTCTGCCACGGCAAATTACCTTCCACAGTAGAAGAATTTTAACCTGGATGATCTCCGAGACCAAGATGGTTATAACTTTCTAGTCTCATGAATGACTGTCATTATGAGATTTCAGAAGGTAAGAAATGAAGAGAATAAAAGAAGCAGTAGTTCTTTAGCACTGCTGACTCCTAACTGGTGGGCTGCTACCAGCTCCACCTACCAAAATAATGAGCTGGTTCAGAATTAGGTATTTTATGAGGGGGAGAAAAATCTTTTTAATGAGTAAGCATGACCCTATGCCTGTCATTTATATATACCTTTCATTTGCAAGGAAAGAAATGCTAATCTGGAGAAGGTTGCACAGTGGGTAGCAAAGTACATTTTAAATTCACTGCAAGGAAAAACACCAGCAAAAAACAAGATAATTAATCATGAAATAAAATTTGTAAGAAGAGGAATAAAAGTACTTCAAAAGCATCCACAGGCAATAAATTAGCTACGTCGATCCTCTGCTGATGGTGAAGTAAATTAGCACAACCTTTCCAGGGGCGAAAATATGCCTGTCCTCTGACCTGGAAATACTATTTCTAGGAACTTCCCCCCTGAGGACGTAATTAAGGAAATATGCAAACATATGGGAATAGGGTTCTTTGGCATAAAAACTGAAAGCACTCTAAATGTTCCAGGGGACTGACTTAATTAACTACGGCATATCTGTAAACTGAAAATTGCCATCATTAAAAATGATGTAAAATAATATTTACACCATAGAAAATGCTATTAGTAAGTTATTAAGTAAAAAAGTAGGTTATGCCTGCTTTTGAACCTGTATCTACTCCAGGATCTATACTCATTCAGGAACTAGGGCCCAGTTGCTGCTGCAAAAGATTGAGAGCTACAGTTCTCCCCTTTCCTACCTCCCCTCATTCTCACACACACACACACACACACACACACACTGACAAGGGAAAATGTCAGCTTCAGTGGAAAACGATGCATTCTCTAGCACACACATTTCCAGGGTTATCTGCTTCTGATTCTGTAGGAGCTATTCTACTACTCTACAGTGTAGATTATTGATAGAAATGCAAAATAATTCTAGTCTACAAAGATGTAAATTCCATCCTGATCAGGAGAGGTTCACTTGGTTTCCCTCCCCCACCGTCATGAAGCTAGTTTTGCCTCCTTTGGAACATCCAGTTCATTATGCTGGATATATAAGCGTCTGGGTCCTTTGGATTCCCCTTTGAACGAGTTACGATATTCTGTCTTGTTATCTCAATTAGCGAGCCAAATAGAACCTTAAATGCACGTTCTTTCTGCATCTGTATGGGAGACCTGATGTTAACCAGTTTTGAACATTATTTTTTAACACAATCCACCCATCACCCAGTCCTGTATATTCCACCTTCTGGCTAAACCCGGAATATCTTCACATTTTCGCAGGGACCACCACCCTAATCTAAGCCACTGCCTCCTGAGTTTCAGACTTTCCCTACTTCCATTCCTTCCACTTTTCAATCCACTTCCTGCAGTACATCTGGGGCGATCTTTAAAACACTCATCTGACCACATCAATCTACTGCTTACAGCATTTCTGCGGCTGCCTGTTGCCTCTGGGGTAAAAACCAAAGTCTTCATAAGACATTCCAGAGCGTGCAAATACTGGCCCCTCCCTACCTTTTGGGCCTTATTTTGCTGATTTCTTCCCTTATAACGATGTACACCTTGTGGTGAGCATACATTTCTGAGTAATAATCAAACAAGTAACACGAGGTCATTTGGAAAAATTCTCATGGAGTCGGTATCTGCCAAGAACTGCTCTCCCCACACATAGGAAACCGTCCCCTCGGCAGACAAAGCTGACCAACGCTGAGAGCGGACACGAAGGAGTAAGTGGTGGCTCCTTTCCTTCTCTCTCCGATTCCCTTCTACGCCCCACATCCACAAAGTAGGAGGAAGAGAAGTGAGAAACAAAACTGCCTCAGGAGGCCGTGCACAGTCAGATGGCCTCGTTCAGCTTCCATTTTTAAGCAGCCTTATATGAAAAACCAAACTACTCTAAAGAAATGCTAGAGAATCTTAACTCTTGGGTGAGCATTCCATGCAAGCAAAAAATTGGGGAGCTGATATCACTCATTAATTCATTCAGCAAATACTTACGGGGTGCCTACCATGTACCAGGCACTGCTTAGGCATTGAGGATACGACTCTGAACAAAGTGGAGGAATCTGCTGCCTTCGTTGGGCTTACAGAGAATCCAGAAGATGACAAGATGCGTACGCGTACGTACATGTGCGTCTTACAGTACACGGGTAACATGTCACACAGAGGTAAGTACCACAAAGGAAAGCAAGCCAAGAGAGTGGATGGGAATTGCCAGTGGTGGGTGTTTCTATTTTAAAGAGGGTAATCAAGGAAGTTCTCAAAGAGAAAGAGACCTCTGAGCAAAGACCTGAAAGAGACAGGGGGCTGGGGGCAGAGGGCTCTAGGCAGAAGCAACAGCAGACGGGCTGTGAGAGAGAAACATGCCTGATGTGATGAAGGAAGAATGAGGAGGTCGCCGGAAGTCGGGGGAAAGCAGAGATGGAGGCGGTTCACTGGCCCTATGGGTCTTATTGTGAAGACTGACTTTTTCTCTGCAGGAGACGGGAAGTGAGATGAAGGATTTTGAATGGAAGTAATGTAATCCAGTTTATGCTAAGTACACTGCAGGGAGCCACGGGCAGAATCTGGGAAACCAGTTAGGAGGCCACCTTGCAGTAAGTCACATGGGGAGTGATGGGGCCAGGACAGAATTGGGGAGGGATTAGAAAGGGTCTGAATCTGGAGATCTTTTGAAAGTAGACCCAGTGAGACCCACTGATGAGACTGGGTGTGAGGATGAGTAAGGAAAGTCAGGAATGAGTCTGAGACTTTTAGCTCAAGCAGGTGGAAGGATGGAGTTCCCACTGACTGAGGAAGCAAGGCTGGAAGGGGACCAGAGGGGTTTGTAGGGATTTGTAGGGAGGATGCAGAACTGGATGATGGATATAAGGAGTTTGTCTTACCTATTAAACATCTAAGTTATATAAATACTATATTATTAAGCATAAAGAATAGTCAGTAATGTGCATATGGTATACATAAGTCTATATATACAAGATTTTACTGTACTTTTAAAATAAATTAATAGCACTATCTTCCCTATTGGCCTGTAGTGAGAATAGAATGAATTAGTGCGTTTATTTTTCTTTTTGTTTGGTGGGGGGGGGCACGACTGGTTTACTTGTTTATTTAGTTTTAGAGGAGATACTGGGGATTGAACCTGGGACCTCATGCATGCTAAGCACGTGCTCTGCCACTTGAGCTCTACCCTCCCCCTTGAATTAACGCATTTAAAGATGGCTTCAGAGGTCAGCAGCTCATACCATCCAACCAAGTAGTGATCTGCCTGCAAACAAGGACAACACCCATTCTGGTTCCTTCAATCACTCATTAATTTCACAAATGTTTACTCAGTGTCTACTGCGTGCTCGGCCCTGTTCCAAGCCCTGAAGAAATGGCAGGGATAAAGTGAAGTCCACGAAGTTCGCTTTCTCATAGGCAGAGACAGGCAAGCAGGCCTCCAGGCCCCGCGCACAGTCCTAGCACAGACGCGGTACCATCACAGGCCACGCGTGCGGGATGCTGTCACTCGGGAGTACGCACCACGTGAGTGTTTGGCAAAGTTAAAAAAGAAACGATCTCATCGTGGCTTCCGAGGCGGTCTTTGAGTGATCACCAAACCCAAATCACTGACACCAAGTTCCAGCTTCCTAGCCTGGCTCTGCACCACGTGACCCGCGCCTGCACGTCGGACCTCGTCTCCCACCGCTGCCTGCCGCACTCCCGGCACGCCAGCCTCCAGAACGCGGCATCCTCTTCGGATGAGGGATGAGCGGATTTGCGGGAACTCTCTTCCCTTTGCTGTTCACAGGACGGCCTCCTTCTCAGCCTCAGGTCTCAGGTGGAATTTCTCTGTCAGGTAGTCATCGTTGCAGAACGAACCACCCCGAAGCTCAGTAGCTTACCACAAGAAACAGTTTTCATTTCTCGTGAACTTGGCGGTTGATCAGGCAGTTCTGCTGATCTGACCCGGCTCCGCTAATCACGGCTGGGCTCATTCACAGGTGAGCGAGCGGTCAAGGCACGGCTGCCTGGTCGGCCTGGGGCGACTCAGACCTGCACGGCGTGATCTCGGATTCCCCAAAAGGTTAGCTGGGGCTTACGTGCGCAGAGCAAGCAGGAGTCCGAGAGAGCAAGCAGAAAACCCGTCCACACCTGAATCAAGGGGGCCCTTCATTACTGTGGGCGGGGGTGGGAGCTCTGTCTCCTCACCTGATCTCCACTGGTACCACAGAGGGGCTGGTCCACTTACCACTGGGCGTGATGAAAATCCTAACTCTCCACTCGGCACCCTCTGACGCCACCCCAGGGGGAGAGGGGTGGGCACCTCGCTACGGCTGGCTGAGGGAGGATGTGCAGACTGACACCAGGGTGGGGAGGGCCAATTCCCGACTGGCCAAGGTGGCAGTCCCAGCTCCCCACTTGGCCTTCATAGGCGCCATCTTGCGGGGTGAAATGCCTTGTTACAGTTGAAGAGGATCAGAATGTACCCCCCAAAATACGCTGCTTTGGCAAAAGGGTTATTTTGAGCCGAAGGCAGCTGAGAAACAGCAGACACAGGAGGATCTCTCTGCCCTCCCCCTTCCTACCTAAAAGCAAGGCACACCTTTTTTTGTAAGTGACATGAACTTGTATGTGTAAAGGTGTTTCCCTCTCTTATACCTGGAAGACAAGAGATGGCACCAGGAAGAGTCTGTATAACAAACCATATTAAACAACCCTTAACTACATACAGTCTGCTTCCTCTACCTTCCCACAACTTCCCACCGCGAGTTGCTCAGACTCCCTCTTCCTTGTCTCATCACTCCTTCACAACTTCTAACCCTGTGCTGAATCGGTATATACGATTCCGAGCCTAAAGTAACACACGTTGTAGAGGTGAATGCTTTAAACAGCTTTGGTAAAAAGTATTATCAGGAGTCAAGACAACAAAAGAAATGGCCAAACTGTTTTGTAACAAAGTGATTTGGTTTCCTCTTCTCTTCTCCTCTCCTCTCTTCTCTTTTCTCCCTTCCTTCCTTCCTTCTTTTCTTTCTTTCTCTCTCTCTTTCTCTCTTTAACTTTGAGACAGGGAGAAACAAGAGAGAACAAAAGCACCAGAAGGGAGAGGGAAAAGTCATGAATCTGGGCACTTCTTGGAGAGCAACAGGCAGAACACAAATCTGAGTTGCGGCAAATAAAGAACTTTAAGGAAGTGGAGTGACCTAAAAAAAAAAGAAAAGAATCTGAGCCAACCATTTCTTTGGATTTTCACATATTTTTCTATTTATCCCCAAGGATATGAAGGTATCAGTGAAATCTGCATGCCTTTTGTCCATTTAATTCACACTGCCAAGGCACTGCACCTAAGAGGATAGAGGAAAATAGTTTACTCTCTGGCAGAGTCTCACAAGGGAGGAAGTCTAAACTCCTCACTCAGCCTTTGCTGGCATGGAGGGGGATGGAGACACACTCTATTCTGTGGTGTTTGGCTGATACAGAACAGTTATTTTCCAGAAGTTTTCTATATTGCTCAGCTGCCTCATTTCCTGGTCCTTTGACTAGAAAAGGGGTTTTTATTGGGGCTTTTTCTCTCTGCACCCATTGGCATTTCTGGCTTGCTGGCTTCTTTAGCTCCAAGTCTGGGATATATGAGACAAAAACAAAAAACAAAAAACAAAAAACAAAAAAAACCCCAGGAAAATCACCACTATGCTGTCCCTCAAAACCCGAGGTCCCTAACCAGTCTGACTTTTCCACCTTTCAGAATCTTCTTAGTTTGATTATATCAAGTCCAAAGTTTTCAGTTGTACTTAGCAAGAGACATAGGGAAAGGTATGTCTATTCATTTTTCCTAGAAGCAGCAGGTAAATGTCTTTTGTAGCCTCTGCGTAAAATGCTTTCATAAGCCTCTGTTGGTGTCTGGTTTGCCAATATTTTATCTCACATGTGTCTCATGTCACAAGCCCAGAGTCAGGGCAGATAGGAACAATCAAGTTTCAGAGTAAAAGTCATGGAAGTAGCTGAGGCCGTCGACACACTCACAATCTACCACGATGCCACCTCCTCAAAAGCATCTTCCCACCAATCAGATCTGAAATACTCCCCAACGCCCGGCACCGACTTAAAATCATTGTCTGAAATCGTCATGCTCATTGATTTGTCTGCATATTTATCTTCTACCTTCTTCCCCAGAAAGTGAAAAACCATCCTATTTTATCTTGAGCACCTTGAATTCTCAAGGCCTAGGAGAGCATAGGTTTTTAATTTTTTTTAAATGACTGAGTGATAATAAGTAAATGAGCAAATAAGTGAATGGGAAAAAGCAATATTCAGAACTCATGAGCCCTCCGCAATTTCATAAACAATGCTCTTGGATATCAAAGCACCTCAGAATGGCCCTGACATTTCCATGACAGCCTTAACTTCTTTACACAAGAGAGTATTAAAAAAACAAAACAAAACTCAAGATATGTCAGATTATATTGACAGGCACTCTTTTAAAAGAAACAATTCTATAACCACATTTTTCCTTAAAAAGTGCATTCCAAAAAATGCTATTTTCTATATCATGGAGAAAGGCTCCAGTGGCCATTGGTCACATCGGTGTTTTCAAATGTCAACAGGTTTAATCCTAAAACCACAGAACCTCAGGGTGACTATACTTCCCTATCGACTAAAACAAATATTTTCCTATATTTAGAGACAGGGTCTAACCAAACTGGAGAGAGAGCTATCTGCCATGGCAAAAAAAAAAAAAATTAAAAATCCCAAATTACAAGGTTTTCATGAAAAATGGTGCCTCTGAAGTTGAGCCACTGTAATGATCTCAGAAGGCAGCATTTCAGCAAGGCTTGCTCCTCCACGCCGCCACATTACTGGGGCATCACTGAGTAAAAGACATTCTGCAAGAGGGTTCACTACAGAAAATTAGAATGTCACTCTCAAAGAAAGGAAGAGAAATGAATTCCATGGTTCAGAAAGCACTCTTAAAAATAAAATCCACAAAGAACGTATGTTGCCAGAAAAGGGCAGAAGGGTGAAGATTAATAGTCATGTAAAAAGTTCTAAGCCAGGAATTCAAGAGAAGGGAACCTGGGTGGTCACGGGGGGAACGGTTTCAGATTTTCACGGGTAATTTACAACAAAGAAACACATTTTCAGAAATTATTCTTGCTGTGAAGGGATGTGAATTGACAGCACCTGCAAGACTGGTTGGTTTGGAGACTTTTTCGGCGGGGTAGGGAGAGGGTTTGATTTAAGGACGAGTGGTATGAAATGCCAACCACACATTAACTATTTATTACGTATCATCACTACCAACCTTCACAAAGTGCTCATTTCATCACTTGACTCCGTATTCCACAAGCATTTTCTCATTTAAGTGTCACCAATGCCATCTAGCAAGGACCTGTTAATGTCCTTTATACAGAAGAAAAACTAAGGCTCAGAGACTTCAGCAGTGTGACCAAGGTCACACTAACACACCACGTGTCACACTCACACATCAGCTAATACATTACGGAGTTCAGTACTTGGAATCAGGTCTGTCTGATCCACATGATCTACATTCCGAGCTCTAATGCCCAAAGTTTGAACAGAAGCAAATATTTAGGACCATTCATTTTTTAGATTCGATGTCTGGTCACATTGGCCATTTTGTTTTTGAATACATCCTTCAGTGATTTGAATTTACTCCTGACAATCAAGTCACACTTCACTAGGTCATGAGCAGAACAGTCAAAAATGAGACGATTATCAAAGAAGAGATCTAATCCAGTTGTCCACAGACAGTCGTTCTGGGGACATACTTTTTCTAAAATTACACAACCAACCCAACACTATGAGTTCCATCTTTTCATTTTTGACATTTCTTTAGGAAAAAAAAAAGCAATAATTTATCTTGTGGAATAAATCAAACACTAACCAATGATCAAGAGATAAAAATATTGTCATATCATAAAATTAATATTGAGAGGTACACCCAAGCTCTAAAAATCCTTTGTATAATCAAGGTTAATAAAAATACGATCTTTTTTGTTTTTAATCAGACTTTGAGCAAAACACTTACCCTCTTTGAGCCTCAGCAGTTTTATCTGTTCAGTGGTGATAAAAGCACACATTGCGTGTAAGGTACCCAACACTTAGTAAATGTTCAGAAAAGGTTACTTATTATTTTATTCTTTACACATTCTTTTCCTGATTGTATGTTTTGCTATTTTATTACTATTCATATTAATTTAATTACAAGCAGGTTAGAAAAAAATGTCTAAATCAGATTATTGAAATGCTGTGAACTGGCTTTTTGCCATATATCATTGAGGTTACAAAAACAATCTACATCTGAATGACAGAGGTCCACAGACGATGAACCAGCCTCCCCTGTGATTAGATCAGTGGTTCTCAACTTGGGGCAAGTTTGTCCCTGGGGGATGTTTGACAATATCTGGAAATATATTTACTTGGCACAACCAGGGAGATGCTTATCACTGTCTAGTGGGCAGAAACCAGGGATGCTGCTAAACATCCCACCATGCACAGGAAAGGCCCCACTACAAGGAATTATCTGCCCTAAAACGTCAATCGTGTTAAGAGTGAGAAAAAGATGACATTAGAATATGTATGTATATGCATGACTGGGGTGTTGTGCTACACACCAGAAATTGACACATTGTAACTGATGGTACTTCAGTTAAAAAAAAAAGAAGACGATGACATTAGATAAGCACCTTCTCAACATCAGAGCTTTACCCCAGATTTAAAAGGACTAATGACCAAAGCGAAGTCTATTTGATGAGGCAAGGTTTGCCCTCAGAGCCATAAAATGCAGCAAAGCCAAGTATTTGTCCTGTTGGAAACCAATCATCAGGACGACCAAAAAGTTTCTGTTGATGTGACAGAATTCTTCAGGGTCAGGCAGACACAGATACTAATAAGCTGAGACAGGCCCATCATCCCAGGATGAGATATTTCAAACTTCAAAGAATTTCTGAAGTCAGGTGGCAGTAATTAGTTCTGGGCCAGGAGGTCTGGACAAAGCCTAAGGAAATGCCACTCAGATCGCAGGTCTCAGAGCCTCCCAGCATCCTGCCCAGATTGGAGCCTGGCTAGGAGAGTTACTGCCGACAAGATAGGGAAAAGGAGAGAAAAAGAGGCAGGGTGAAGATTAATCAGTGGGAAAAGAAACACAGCCAAGGCTGTGAGCAGCAGCAATCCCTGCACAGGAAGCCTCAAGCCTGCATGTGAACATGGATGTTTTCTGCCAAGCTGGGCACGCACCCTCCAGCCCTCCACATCACCAGGCTCCTTTCTTTGCCAAAAGCATCCTCGCCTTCTTTCTTGCACCTATTGGAATGCCTCTACGTGGACCAGCCTTCCCATTTCACACCCTCCAGCCTGGATCCTTATCTTCCACGTGTCATGTTACTTCCTCTAGAAAACCATCACCTCCTGTCACCCCTCTCCAAGCCAATACAGATGCAGATCATACAAAGATGCACATACAGAAGTCAGGAGCCCAGCCTCAGGAGCCAAACTGCCTAAACGTTGATTCCAAAATGCACAGGCTGTGTGGCCTCGGGCAAGTTCCTAACCTCTCTGCACTTCATGGGGTAACTAACTGCCACAGCACCTACCTCACTGGACCTTCAAGAGGATCCAAGGACTTACTACATTTAAAGCACCTTGTGACAATGCCTGGCACATTATAAACCTTTCATAAATGACAGGCACTCTCACTTGAATGCAACCTCTGTGAATAGAGGATATTTGTCTATATTCCTCACTGTTTTATTCTCAGCTCTAGTGCAGTGCCTGCCATACTGTAGGAACTCAATGAACAACTGCTAAATAAATGAACTGCCTGAGGCCCCTCTTATGCACACCCAGAGGACCTTGACCTTCCACCATCATATATAAACTGTATTTAATGTGATTGTTTAATTTTCTCTCTCTCTCTCTCAACTGTGAGCTCCGTGAGGGGCAATGCCTGCTTTAAGCACCACTCTACTTACTGGATCATGGTGAACACACATCAGAACAGTTCCCAAATGGAATGAAGAAATGAATCAAGGTCTAACTTATACGATAATGTCTTGTAATAATCTATAATGGAATATAATCTGCAAAACAAAACCAAAAATGAATCACTATGCTCTACACCTGAAACTAACACAATACTATAAACCAACTATATACATCAATAAAATAAAAATAAGATAACAGAATAAATAAGGTGTCAGAAGAGCCAGCAGCATTCATATTTTGCTCTCTTAGAAAATTATACCCAAGTTTTGCTAGAAACACCTTTGCCTTTACCAAGGATACAAAGAAATGGGAGCTTTTCCGCTAGAAAACTGGAAGCCAGCTCCCCCAAGACTTTGTCTCCAAGCAATAATACGTGGAGGTAAGAGGCTCAGCTTTCCCTTCCTCGTCTTCTAGGTTGGCAGGAAGCTGTGGAGGGAGCCACAGAAGCATCCGTTTTGGGAAACTAACAAGAAGCCCTCTGGGGCGAGCATCCCCCACAGCGAGTCCTGGAGCACATACCGTCCAGTGACACCAATGTGCCTGGATCTGAACTCAGCCGTAGATGTTGTGACAACACGTGGTTCCACAAGAGGAAGGGAGCGACCAGGGAATTGCAAGTATAAAGAAGTTTTGTGACACTGTAAGCACAGGCATCTACAATTAAAATGTCTCTTTATTCATCAAACCACAAAATAGCTATTAATTGTCAGAGAATAAGATAAAATAAAACTTTTCAAGCCACCATTCCCAGAAAGAAGGCAAATTTTGAACCACAGAGCCTGAATTTTGCCATTGGACTTAGAATTACAATTGTTTAGCTAAAACACATCTCATATATTCATTCAAAGACCAGATCCAGGGTTTTCAGGCACGTTGCTCAAGCTTCCAATTTTAGAGAGAAAAATTTACCAAGGAAATTCTCAAGATTGCCCTTTTCTGCTGAAAGTACAATAAGTTCAGTGTCCTTATCAGCCCTACACAGAAACCACAACTATTTTGAACCACTTCTCAGTAAAGCACAAGACAGGCAAACTGTACCTTAACAAACACTGTCTCTGATAAATAAAATCTCATTATTTCACAGACATCACCTGCTCGTGGTAACCAATTGATTTGAAAGCATTTCTGCCTCTGAAAAAGAAACTGCACTCGCCTTTCACACTGGTGTTCTGAAAGGAAGGGGAATAAAAAGGCCGCTTTCTGGTAACAGGCAGTCCTACAGTTTTCTCTGGGAGTTCAGACACCGCCGTGTGCATGAACAGATATCTATTCCTGGAAGCTGGAATTGCTCCCGGTGTTTCTGAAAAACAGTTTAATTTAATTACATGGCTCAGGAAGCATCCAGCAATGGGACATCTTTCTTTGTGTTTTCAAGTTGGTGTGTGTGTGTGTGTGTGTTAACCACACATGCTTATTTTCTGCCCAATCCTCACTTGATTTATAATCAAGCCACAAGTCTGCAGCAAGAAAGTTCGAATTCTCAAGCCACAACCATGATTTCTAACGTTCTTAATACCCGAGTCATCAGTTTCTACATTTTCTTTCTCTTTCCAGCCAGCACCCCTGGCAGCCAGCTCTGGATCAAAGGGTACAAATCTATTTCTTTCCTGAATATTCACCAGCTAGAACTCCTTGAATCCTGGCGCCAGACTGTCGGTATCCCAGCTTTGGGGCCTCACCCATCACAATGCAAAGAAAGGACACCTCTCAGAGGAAAAGTGTTCTTTAAACAGACTGTCTTTATCCAAACTTATCAACAGAAGGAGAAAACTGTCAGGTTGGCAATTCTGAAATGTGACCTCATCAAACCTAAAAAGAGAGGAATGCGGGAAATGGTTAAAAAAAATTCTTGGTTTGTTTTTCCACAGGCTTCTCGGCCAGAGATCAGAGAAGAGTGAACTTCAACTGGGAGAAGCAGCCAAATTTAAAAAGTAAGACCTATTGAGGGAAAGTGGTTAGAGCAGAAGAGAAACAATGCGGCCTGCAGCTGGGAAGTGGCATGAAAAAAAAAAAATCACACACTCATGTGCACACATTGAAAACAAAAAAAAAGCAATTTGGTTCTTAGTGCTTGGCCCCAAATCTGCAGGCGGATCTTCAAAAGAAGTTGAATCACCAAATGGGAAGGCTTACGAGACCTGAACACAACTTCTACCAAACCCCCCTATAGTTTCGTAAAGATGAAAGGACTGTCTAAATTATTATCTTTTTATTATTGCCTGAATTATTATAATAGTAATTTTTAAGTTGTAAAAACAGACAGCACAATGTTTGAGTAACTCACTTTCCAATGGACAGTCAGAGTCAATATTTAGGGGGAGCCTCAACTGTGGGTTCCTGTATAAACACATATTGAACCCTCCTGACAAGAGGATTATTATTGTCATCTCCACTTTGTGGATGAAGATATTGCCCAGAGGTTAATGGACAGACTTTGACATCCTGAAACCAGATCGGCAACCAGATTTCTCCGTATTCCCTCTTAGCTGTAGCCAAAGGTGTCCCCCAATTATTTTAAGCCCTGAAGAAACAAAATAATTACACTAACAAAAACATAATGTATTATTTGCTCTTCAGGGGCATTTCAAGGAATGTTCTCCCTCAAAGTACTTACCTCCTGCATTAAAACATTCAACAAACTCACATTTGAAAATGAAATAAGAATTGTAATGTTCTCGTCCAAAAGAGAACTCATTCTGGCTTGTTTGGTGAAATTCCACTGGCCCTGGTAATACTCCTCTGCAATCACACAGAGAACCGGATGAAGGTTTCCAACCAACCAGGGGAGCAGGATTCCACCTTCTCCTGCCTGAGCTCAGGTGTTTGCTAGCCAGTCTCCCATCCTTGGGGAAAACGCTTCCTTTCAGGGCAGGGGCAGCCATAATTAGACCCACTACAAAAAACCTGGGTGTTCAGAGCAGTGCCACTTGGAATATGTAGCATGTGAACAGAGCGAGAACTCTGCTCACCCACCAGACAGCGACCATTACCCACTTAGGAGCATCCTGAAATAATGTTCTTCTCCAAAGAGCTGTCCTCTGGTAGAAAACTAATTGCAAACAAAGCACCCACAAATTAAAGCTATAGAATGAGAAAACCCCAATGTTTTTCATTCTGTCTTTCAGGTCTGATTTTCCATCTGAAATAGATAAATGTCAGCTACAAGCTCAAGAGCATGCTAATTATCTTAAAGAAAATTCGTTTTAAAGAATGATAAAATAAGACAGCAGAGGGGAAATACCAAAATGCCAAGAAATGACACGTGTTGTAAATTTGCTCTAAGAGTCGCAGAACGCTGAGTTGGAAGCCCTGCCCTGCTTCTATACGGTGTGATTTTGGGCAAATAAATCCCCTAACTCCTCTGAGTCTCGGTTGCCCTGCTGAACAATGGAGAAGATGCAGCCAACACCTTCACTGCCCCTACAGCACAGCTGCCAGCGGGAGGGCAGGTCGGGGGTGCACAACGGTGTCAGCATTAGTCACCAGAACAGGGATTCCTAAAATCAGATCACTCAAGCAGATTACATGATCAGAAAAGCCAGGTTTGGGGTTTCTGGGAACTGTAGGGATTTCAAAGGGCAAGTCCTGCTCATTTTCGCTGCATCCTAATGAGAACACTTATCAGCACTTAATTGCCTATGTCAGCAAGGGGACCAGACTGATACATGAGAACAAAGGGACAAAGGGGTGAGAACTCCCAGTTGCATCTTTACTTGCAGCAAAGCTGCCCCTTCACTTCTTCCTGCCTTAGCATCGACGCCACTCCCTCCTTCAATCCTAGACTTCCCTTTCACAGTCCTTTCCTCCCTCTCCCACTGTACTGCTTTCCTCCCCTCAGCCCTCCACCACCTCAAAATGGGAGGCCCCTCAAGCTGGGTCACACCTGGCAAGTGCAGAGGGTGACCCAGTGCTAACACTGTGTCACAGCCTTCAGTCCAGCACCAGCTTGCAAGGCTGCTGCACAGCCGATTAGCAGGACTGCATCTCAATGTGTCAGTTCTGCAGGCAGAACAAATTTGGCCCCTGCTGCTGACCTTAAATACAGTTATTTAATTAATTCTTGTAACATTTTTATTGGAGTTTTGAAGTTAAGCGCCCTCATAGAGGCAATGGTCAGTGTCTCCTTTTAGTGCGCTTAATGGGTTTCTGATTTCAGCCCTACACCAGCCAGCAATCACGTGGGTGGGAGCTGCTCCCTCTAGTCAATAGGAAATAGAAGCCTTTCTCCTTTTAGCCACCATTCATTCTCTAGAAAATATTTACTGAGCACCTATTATGTGCCAGGCAAATTGCTTTTACTCTCTATAAAGAGTTGCATTAGCCAAGGGTCTTTGGCTTTGAAAAATCCATTAAAACTTTGCTTTAAAATGGGGGGGTGTATTTTCAGGAGACAGGTGAAGTTCTAGAACTTTCCAAGGAAAAGAAATAAAACAGAGTGTCAGGAAGGACTTAAATTCAAATGAGAAAGCTCTTTAGAAAATCACCTTGTATTTTCTCTCTCTCTCTCTCTTGGGTTCTGAGTCTCATGGAACATGAATTCACTCAGCCCTGCCTCTATCTCTGGTCTTCCTCTATTAACCTGAATTAATTAATGCTCAACTTAATTCAATTAAGTAACTCATTCAATAAATGTTGATCATCTATGGTGCGTCAGGCACTGTTCTGGGTGCAGAAAAACAGCGGTACCAAAACTGACAAAAGTAGTGTGCTGCGGTGGACTTTAATTCTAGCAGGTGCAGGCAGACTGTCCACATCTAAGGACAACAGGAAGCAGGCTGGCAGGTGTGGTATAATAAGAAATGTGTATTTTGTTTTTGTCTCTGGTTCTTGACACAGAGCTCCTAAAACCCTTAGAATTTCCTGACAGGAAAGAGAGGAGTTTTAGAAGCATCTTTTATCGTTCATAACTAAGTCCTTTCAACCATACCTAAATTTATGCTAATGAAGTGACTCTTGGCTGGTCAGAGGAACCAAGTCTGTGATAAGAGGGTTGGAACTCTCAGCTCCACCTGCCTTCCTCCACCTCTGGGGAGGCGAGAGGGGCTGGAGATTGACTTCAATTACCAAATGCCAATGAATTAACCAGTCAATCCTACATAATGAAAATCCTCCATTGAAATCCGTAAGTGGCAGGGTTCAGAGAGCTTCAGGACTGGCCAACACATCGAGGTACTGGAAGGGTGGCAGGTCGGGGAGCTTCCATAGGCAGGTATGTGCACTACAGAATTTACAACACACTTGATTTTCAAAGACCAGAATGCTAAGACAACTGGCAACTCTCTTGAGGATTTGAAACAGTGTTACTAAAAGCCTACAAGTAAGATTTGCTACAGATAATCTGCAATGTCTACAGCACCACATTTCCTCGAAGCCAAAACAAGTAGGAATTCAAAGATAAAGTTAGACAAATTGGTTATTTCGTAGTACAGAGACAAATTCACAAATACAGTTACTGAACGCATCATTCACTATGAAATGATGTAGCAAACCATCAGGTTTAAAAAACCCGTTTCTCTTAACTGAATCACAAGAGGATGGTGTTAGAGCCCTAGTGATATTTGTTTAAAAACACAAGCTAGTTATTTGAAGAGATGAGTGCATCCTATTCAAACCCAAAACTCTGCCATAAATGAAACTTTTGTTTCTGACTCTCAATAGATATTACAGAAATGTCATCATTCCCTCATCTTCAATTGTACAGGTGCTGATAACTTCTGGATCTCTACAGAGAATAAATAATTTAATCATTTCAGGATGGTTTTAAATGTTAAAGGTAACCATAGAAATGGAATAAATAGAGATCACAATTTATAAGTAAAAAAATATATATCTAACATTAATTAAATACCCAGCACTTATATAACACTGACTATGGGACGGGTGCTAAACATTTAATATATGTTACACCTCTTTTAATCTTCATAACACCTGACCTCTTGATACAAAAAAATGCAGTTCAAATCACTAGAGTGCAATAAAGGCATTAAATGAGATACACTACACATTAAAAGTCAGTCACATCTGCACTGGCGTCCTAGATGTGCTAATTCCAACCTAGGTAAACCTGGACATGCTAGTCAATCCACTAAACCTTCACCTTCTCATTAAAAATAATGAGATTATAATAGTACCCATAAGAGAGAGTCAGTGAGAACACGATGGGGTGATGCATCTGGAATATTCAGCATGGTACCTGGCCAAAAGTGAGGGCTTAATAACCGAGAAGCATTTTCATCAATATCATCAACGTCATCACATAACCCCGCCACCAGCACCTTCATCATCACCAGTCCTATAAAAGGAAACCTATTATTATTCCTATTTTACTGACAAGGAAACTAAAGCTGAGAGATGTTAAATAAGTTACACAAAGCCACACAGCTTATGAAAGTCAAACACAGAATTTACATTAGGCATATGCACTTCAAAGATGACATAATTCACGTTCAAGTTGTGCGACTTCAGCCTACAGAAAAGTTAGTCTGTTTTGGTGTCCCAAGTTGTGTTAATCATAATGCTTCCAATTTATTTGAGAACTTGAAACTGTGATGGTATTACTTTGATTCATGGAACTCCTACACAATAGCATTTGACCCCTATAAGAATCCATACCTCTGCCCATTATTCGGGTGAAGAAACTGAGGACAAGTTAGCTCAAGTGAGTTAACCAAATGCTAATAAAACCTTGACCAAAGACACAGAATGGATGAGAATTCAGATTTACTGAACTCAGTGGTTTAACACTAGATATAAGGTGGGAAGATATATGGAATCAAATAAGTCTTGCTAACTCTTTAGGGATTTTGTACAAGCAATACATATTATCAAGTTCTCAAATAAACAAAAGAAATTGAAAGATTTTTATAGAGCAGAAAACATGAATCCTGGTACATGTTGTATTTAAAAGCAAATGCATGGCTTTCTGGAAACCTGACAGTATGAGGAATTTTGAGCCCAGGAGACAGTCTGTAAAAACAGAATTGCTTCTGAGAAAACCTGGTTTTAAATTCAGTGCTTCTGAATAAAAGCAAAGATGTTAAAAACTTAATTGCTGGTTTAGAAGTGGAATCCTCGCTCCCTGTAAATTCTTTGAGGGCAGAAACCAAATCTAACTTCTATATTTCCCAGTCTAGCAAAAATCTCAAGCTTTAGTATTGGTGATATAATAATAAATTATATATTTGGTCTCTGTCCCTGTTTCCCAGAACAGAACTCCTAAAACCCTTGAAATTTCCTGCATGATGGAGGTGAGAGCAATTGGAGATTGACTGAGTTAATCACCAGTGACCAATGATTGACTCCATCATGCCATGTCATGGAACTTCCGCAAAACCCCTTACACAATGGGGTTCAGAGAGCTTCCGGGTTTGTGAATGCAACCACATGCCAGGAGGATGGCACACCCAGCTCCGCGGGGATAGATGCTCCCGCACTTGGGACCCTTCTGGACCTCATTCTATGTATCTCCATCTGTCTTGCTCATTTGTATCCTTTATAGTATCCTTTATAATAAACCGGTGGTAGTAAGTAATGTTTCCCTCAGTTCTGTAAGCTGTTTTAGCAAATTATCAAAAATAAAGAGGGGGTCATGATGACCACCCCCCAATCTGTAGCCAAGTCAGACAGAAATGTGGATAATCTTGGGACCCAATACTTGCGACTGGCCTCTGAAGTAGGGGGCAGTCTTGCAGGTGAGCCCTTAACCTGGGGGGTTGGCACTAATTCTCAGTAGAGAGTGTCAGAATTAAATTGAACCGTCGGACACCCGGTTGACGTCCGGAGAGATGGAGAACTGGTTGGTGTGGGAAAACCCCATGAACATTGGGTGTCGTAAGTGTTCCGTAAGTAGAAAATGCTCATAGTAGTAAGTGCCTATTTCATAATTGAATAAATGAATGAATGAGTAACCAGGAGGGACCTGAGTTTTTGTAAGGATAAAGCTCTTAGCGTAGGATGTTAGAAGGGGCAAATACAGCTCAGACACAGCTGTATCCTCTCCCAGACCCAAAGAAGACAATAAAATGTCCCCAGGGCTAGAGTATTTCCAAAGGGTTAAATTTAAATGATATTCTCCTCTCACTTATGTCTTTCCATCTGCTGTAAAAGCCTCTTTAAATAAAGCAGGGCTATGGATACACACACACATACTGTCTCCTAAGAGGCAATCATTTAAACAACACTGCTCAGTTCTTTTTAGCCTGAATTAGAATCCTAATTTGAATAAAATCAACCCCCACATCATATTTAAATTCGTGGATTTTTTTTTCCTTACAGTAATTAAATATGTATCTGTAGCTGACAATGGGTTCTCCACATGCATATTTAAATAGAGCTCATCTTCCCACTGTTACAGGGTTATGTAACCAGCCACACTTCTGCCCACTAAGGAATTACGTACAGGGAAATGAGAATTGGGAGCTGGGCTCTGAGATGCTGCCTCTCTTTAGCCTGAGGGTGCACGACACACTGGAAGTTAACATTTTACTATTATACACACCTTTCTTTTTGCTTCCCCTGTCCACTTTAAGAGTCAGAAGTAACTCAAGCTAGAAAAAGATGGGTTGTGTCAGGAATTGCTGTCAGCTAATGCGTACCCAATCACCGCAGCATCATGGAATTGCATAAAATCATACTCTAGACACTTACGTCATCGCCTGACAAAACTGGCTGACTGCCAGCAATCTGGCTCCTCCGTATTAGTAGCATACATTTCTGTGTCCTGGGCATCTCCTTAGGAGGTCGAGAACCCGTCACAGGTCTCTCTGGTTGAACCATGCCTCTTTTAATGGGCAGCATAAAAAATAATTTGTCTGCTTGGTAAATAGATTAAGCAATGCATTAAGCAAATGCATTAAGTAAAAGAGAACACAAGCTCGAAATGCTACAAATTTGCATCTACAGTGACATTGGTAGGATATCCCCCATTGTAAGAGCTCAAAATAAGAATTTTAATCAATAGCAACAAGATATACTACGGTAGACAAAAAAAAAAAAAATGTCCCCCCAAAGATGTCCACATCCTAATGCCCAGAACCTGTGAAGATGTTGTCTTCGAGGACAAAAGGTGCTCTGCAGGCATGAATAAGCTAAGGATTTTGATATGGGGAAATTACCCTTGAGTATTCAGGTGGGTATAATGTCATCACACGTGGCCTTATAAGAGACAAGCAAGAGGGCCAAGTCCGAAAAAGGAGATGTGACAGTAGAGACGGTTGGAGTGATGGGCTTTGAAGATGAAGGAAGGGGCCATGAGTCAAAAAGCACAAGCAGCCTCTAGAATCTGGAAAATGCAAGGAAACGATTTTCCTTAAAGCCTCCAGAAGAGACACAGCCCTGCTGACACCTTGATTTCAGCCCCGTAAGGCTCAATTCAGACTTCTGGCCTCCAGAACTCTAAGAATATAAATCTGAGTTCTTTCAGACCACTAAGTTTGTAGTAATTTGTTACAACAGCCATAGGAAAATAGTACATGTATCATTAAATTTTTTTAATGGTACAATTTCAGACAAATATTTCTGGAATTAATTTCCACCTGTGAAAACTGAATCCATATGTAACTTATTAAACATGAGCATTACAGTAACTTAAAAGAATTCTTCTCAAGTCTTAAAAATGTATCCTTGTGTGTTTGTTCAGTATCACACATTCATTTAGTCGTTCATTTCATCTTTTTTTCACTTGATCAACAGCCTTTATGGAAAGCCCACTCTGAGCCCAGGTAGGTTAGGAAGACAAAAACAAAAATGTCAAGTCCTACCCTCCAGACGCTCCCAGTCTAATATAGGAGGAACACGTGTCAACAATTTCAGTACTGTGTCGTAAATATTTGAATGAAGACATGGATGTGCTGCAAAGAGTATAGAGAAGATCTTTCCATGTCAGTATATGTGCATGTGTATTTCATTCTATATCTTATTCATTCTTTTTAAAACTGTACAGAACCCCCGGTACACATAATTAATCGTTATTTGGCCACTCCTGTTTTAGTGAACATATATGCTGTTTTTACTTTATACCATCACAATTCCTGATGCAATCTTCTTCCTGCTGTATCTCTGCTATGCACATGTGCGTCCCTCTAGCTAAGTAAACAAGCATCCTGCAGGACACTCGGTACAGGATGTCACACGTACCGAAGAATTATACTTCTAGGGATCCCTGTATTTATCCAAATGCCCAGAAACCATATGTAATAATACCAGGCAAACTGATAAAAACTGTCACGCCTGGTAAGGAATTAAAGGCAGGACGGTATTGCCAAGGACATTTATTTGTAATGTTTTAACTTCCTACAATGAGAATGTCCTATGCATGATTCACTCAATTAAAGTTACTGATAAAATATGACAGCGGCATATGTTCCCAAGTCAGACTGAGGAGGCATCACCCGGGTAGAAACTGAGGAAGAGACACAGAAGAGAAAAGAAAAAAGGAAAGAAGCCCATGGGGCTTCAAAGGAACACAGAAAACTTGTGCGTCTCTTCCAAGGCTGTGTTCCCAACAGGAACTCCAGAGAATGGAAAGAACGAGGTCCTGGTCTCTCTGGAAGGTTGGATGAGAGCCAGCTTCCCTAAAACACACTGTGCATCCCTAAAACCATCGTGAACCAGCTCAGCATTCTGTTAAAAACTATTCATTCATTTCTTCTCTAAAACACACTTGTTTCAAGGTCTAGAGCCCTTATATTTTCAGAAGACTGAGAGATTTGATGCACTGGGAGGGAGTGTGCTAGAGGCAGGATTGCTTGTCTTGTTTATTATAATAAAGTGAGTACAGGTGCCTGGCTCAGAGATGGCAACGAATGAATATTTGTTAAAAGGATCAACTCAAGGTTTCCTGTTTCACATGGTACTAAATGGTTCTACTAACTTAAACTGATTTTCCCTGTTTTCTTCTATGTCAAGGAGGAAGGAAAGAAAAGAAAAGAAAAGAAGAAAGGAAAGGTGGAAAGAAGGAAGGAGGGAAGGAAGGGAAGGAAGGAGGGAAGGAAGGAAGGTAGAAAGAAAGAAGAAAGAAAGAAAGAAAGAGGGAAAGAAAGGGAAAGAAAGAAAGAAGGAAAGAAAGAGGGAAAGAAAAAAAGAGAGAAAACAAATAAACAAACACAACCCTTCAGTGTGCAAAGATGCACCAAGCAGCACTGTAAGTTCACAAAACTCCCACGCCAGTAGAACTCTGCAAAGTTCAACATTCAGCTCTTCCATAAGTTAGCTTCAAACCTGGACTGACTCAGTAAAAACATCTTTCTCAGTGTCTTTTCATCTTGATCAGTGGTAATTGTTTCCCACCAGGCTAAAAGAAGCAGAATTAAGAAGAAGAAAGTCGGTTATGAAATCAGTTATAGCTAACCCGTATCTCGAAGCCTGAAGATGGGTCCACAGAGCATTAAGATTTTCTATGCTATTTTTTAATGGACTGAATTGTGTCCTCCCCAAATTCACATGTTGAAGCTCCAACCCCTAAGGTGATTATATTTGGAGGAAGAGCCTTTAAGGAGGTGATTAAGGTCAAATGAAGTCATAAGGGTGGGGGCTCTGATCCATTGCACTGGTGTCCTTACAAGAAGAGGAAGAAACAGCAAAGATCCATCTCTCTCTGCCAATGTTATCAAGGCTGTTGCCCTGGAATCATACCCCTGCCCCTCCCTCAAATGGAAACCAACTGCTCTTACCTGAGTTTCAGGAGGAAGCTGCAAAGAGAAAACTAAGAGCTGGTTAGAACCAGACAGGCCCAAGATGGCGAAGATCTGACTTCCAGTAGACCCTGAGCCTCATTACACGCTCACTGTAACACACTGGCCTGCTGAATGACACACCCACCAGCGTCACAGCAGTTGACAATTGCTGTGACAACTACTGGAAAAGCCCATACAAGGACTGAAAAGGCGTGTTGCCTCAGTTTCAGGTCCAAAACACACTCTTTTTCTCAGTCATGATTATTCCCTCCTCTCTTTCCAATTCCCTCCCTTTTACCTCAATCCTCCCATATATATGGTTTCTCAGGCTGAATCGGGTTGAGAAGTTGATTTGTGAACTAAGTTCCTGCTTCTCCATGCTCTGGTCATTGAATAAAGCTGGTGCTGTTCCCAGTCTCAGCTTGGTTTCATTACTGGCTGCGTGAATCCGAAAAGAAAAAGGACCTCTAGGGGTCTTGGCCTGTGCTAAGACCCTGGCTCAGGTCCAGGCAGCCAACTGGGCGACATCAACTCAGGAGGAAGGTCATGTGAGGACACAGCAGAAGGCGGCCCTCTCCACGCAGGAAGGAGGTTCCTCACACAAGACAGCAACTAGGCTGGCACCTTAATCTTGAACTCAGATCCCCAAACTGTTAGAAAACACATTTCTGCTGTCTAAGCTGCTGTCTACCACAGCAGCCCACGCAGACTAATACACTTAAGAAGAAGAAGGACCGCTCAGAGATAAAAAAGTATCAAATAATGCCATTTGCAGCAACATGGATGGATCTGGAGATTGTCATCCTAAATGAGTCAGAAAGAGAAAGAAAAATACCATACGATATCACTTGTAGGTGAAATCTTGAAAAAAAAAAACAAAGAAAGAAAGAAGAGGACAGTAATGAACTCACCTACGAAACAGATACAGACTCGCAGACATAGGGAAAGGGAGTGGGAAGGGATACATTTGGGAGTTTGAGATTTGCAAAGGTTAACCACTATATATAAAAATAGATAAAAAACAAATTTCTTCTGTATAGCACAGGGATCTCTATTCAATATCTTGTAATAACCTTTAACGAAAAAGAATATGAAAATGAATACATGAATATATATGCATGACTGGGACATTATGCTGTACACCAGAAACTGACACATTGTAACTGACTATACTTCAATTAAAAAAAAAAGGAGAAGAAGAAGGAAGGAAGAGAAGAAGGGAGAGACAGAGGAAGAAAAAGAAAGAGAATATTTTCATAATTCAACTCCCTACGATACACTTCACTCGAACTGTTCAGCACAAGCAAAGATAAAGTAGAAAATGGTTTCCTTGAACTTCTCCATTGCCTCAGACACAAACTGAGTGTTACATGTTCTCTCTAACGTCAGTTTTATGTGACCCCAAGTCCCCAAAAGACCCGTTATTTTTCATTTATTTCTCAATGAACCCCATCTCCCATTACTCTTCCCTGATGGCCCTTCTGCAGCAGAGAGACAGAGAGAGAAAAAGCAAACCTCCCTTACACAGCTAGTGAGCTGTAGTTACTAGGCAACCCTCCATATATTTTAAAATAACTTGAAGTTCTTCAGCAAAAAGAAAAGAGAATATTTAAGACCCTATTAAGCTTCAAATTTTTAAAGCACACCTGAACCAAAGTTAGTACGAGAAGAGATCCACTGCCATTTCTAGAATCCTTAGAATTCCTCTTCTGTCTGAAAACTGAAGTACGACCATGGACTCCTAGAAACTCTTGACACCTTCTGACAAGTGGAAAAGGTAAATTCTCACGCTCAGTACAGTACTGGAATGAGGAGGGCTTTGCAGAGTTATTCAAGAATAATGAAAGAGGAGAAAAATGTCAAGTTGGCATCTGTCAAGCTGGAAGACATGACTTCCCCAGGGGAAATTTTGTTTCTCTACCTCCAAAAGGAGCCCTCTATTCAAAGCGCGTGTCCAGTAACTGGAGCAGTTATGGCATTTGAGGGGCAGAAGACTCTCTCAAGTCATCAGAATCCCAAATCCCTAAGGACGTCTCAGTTCTTCCTTTGAATTGCACTGTGCAGTGAACTGAGTGCAAACGGTTGGGTGCAGGGGGAGGGTATAGCTCAGGGGTAGAGCACATGCTTAGCATGCATGAGGTCCTGGGTTCAATCCCCAGTGCCTCCATAAACAAACAAACAAACAAACAAACAAACAAACAAACCTAATTACCTCCCCTACCAAAAAAATTAACAACAACAATAATAATAGAAGGTTGGGGGCAGCAACTGAATCCCTCCAGAATAAATAATCACAGCCTGAGAATTCCAGATGTGGGGGGAGGGGTGTCATCCCAAAGTCATCCCAACGGACAAATCCCTCTGATAACCTGTCCCATTTTTGAGAAGTCCTTACAAAATAAGGGTCCATAGCCCTCTTTCCTGTTCTGCCTAAAACAGAGTAAGTCCTAGCATCCAGACAATTTTTCTCATGTTATTCACAATGATTCTCCTTAAAATGAATCCATTTTCTCTTTGTACTACTCCCTAAAAGACAAAGGGTAATTAGTCAACATTAACTGTTTAAATTCCATCATGTATTTGAACACTATTAATTAGCCAACCCACGGCCCACTCTTCTCCAACATAAAATCTCAGTGTTTTTCATCTTCCTTTTAAAATCTTATTCTCTAGCCGTCTTTGCGACTCGATTCTGAATTACCGCTAACCTCTCCAAAGCTTGTTGAAGGAATAAATGAAATTGATGAATGATCAGTGATGATGGCAAAAATGGCAGCTGCAAATGGATATGGAGATGATTCTTTTTTTTTTTTTTTTTTTTGCTCACAGAGTATTTAAAACTATAGTTACTGCTGGAGAGGGTGTGGAGAAAAAGATACTCTCCTGCACTGTTGGTAGGAATGTAAATCGGTGCAGCCACCATGGAAGGTAGGAAAGTTCCTTAAAAAAACTAAAAATAGACTGACCACATGAACCAGAAGTCCCACTCCTGGGCATATATCCAGAAAAGACAAAAAGTCTAATTCAAAAAGATACATGCACCCCAATGTTCATAGCAGCACTATTTATAATAGCCAAGACATGGAAATACATAATGAAATACTACTTAGCCATAAAAAAGAATGAAATACTGCCATTAGCAGCAACATGGATGGACCTAGAGAAAGTTACACTTAGAGAAGTCAGCAAATATATGATATCACTTATCTATGGAATCTAAAAAATAATACAAATGGATGTATTTACCAAACAGAGACAGACTCACAGACATAGGAAACAAACTTATGGTTACCAGAGGGGGAAGGGCGTAGGAAAGAGATCAGACGCTAAAAATCGTATGAGTACAAAGTTTAAGAGAGGCTTTTTCAAAAGGTTATGTGACTTCACGTACATGTATTTTAGGAATAAGCATAAAGGGTGACTGTTAATTACTGAGCATTCATGGAGAGAGAAACAGCCCTGTCCACACCAGCCTCCCTAAGGCAGAAAAGAAAAAGGAATAATTCTGTTTCTCACAGCAAAATCATTTCCAGGAAATTTTGTGTAAGCAAAGAAGGTAAATAAAGGAAAACATAAATCGGCATTTTTTTAAAGTGTCCACACTCCTGTCCGAAAGCTTCTGATGGACATCTCTGTGTCTGTGTCACTGGATGGTTTTTATTGGATTAGCCCTTAGGCAGCGTTTTCCTTCAGGGGCAAGGGGCAGAGGGCAGGGTGAGTTGGCGTGCAGCCTGTCCTGGAATGAAATTTCTTTCTCTAGGATCAAAGCTATGGTCTTTATCAGCATGAGTTCAACTAACAGCATTTAATTAGAAAAAGTGGAGAGAGAGGAAGGAGAATTCTAATGAATAATAAATATTCTTGTCACCACCTTGCTTGAAACCCTCCCATCTGTTCTTGCATGGCACATGTTAAAGGCAAATGAGATGAGAAAACCAATGTAAACTGCTTACAAAAATGCTGGATACCCTCTGGAGCTTAAAACCCACCACTGGCCTCCTGTCACGTGGGCAGGTAGATATACATCGAGATCATTCTCACAGCCCAGACGCTCTTCACGACCCAGCCCTGGCACTGCCCCCCAGAAACAATCTGAACCGTTCCTCACCATCACCCCCCACCTCCCTCCACATTGTCCCACTCTGTTCTCTCCTAAGGCATTTCCAAAATAGGGTGCAGTGAAGGGAAGGAAAACATTTTAAAACTTGTATTTACTTGCATGCATCTGGAATAAACAAGAAAGCAAGTTTTTCTAAAATACACCATAACAGATGGATTGACAGTACAGCACATATATAAGGAATAAATATTAAAATGTTCGGAGTTGCATCTGTCCAGCCACAACAGCCTCAACGACGACCCGGAGCACTTTCTGATGGAGATAGAGCAGCCCACCTAGGGCAGACCCTGGACCCACTCGAGCTAATAAAAACCTAAGAACTAGTGAAAAAAAAAAATTGGAGTTGCTTTTTTTTTAAATGGAATGGATTATGTAATCAAAACAGTTTGAAGACTCTCGGTCTGAAACACACTCCGGGTCTTACAATCCCACCTCAACCCATCTCTGCCTGGGCAAGTCTTCTTGATGACACACTCCATTCCAAGCCGTCCCTGACCGTCCAAAGCTGGACTAGATAGATCTCCAATGGCTTCCATTCTCCAAGGGCGCCACTGCATTCTGCTTCCATTCTTGCCTCTTAACATTTCATTTTCATCTCCCTTCACAGTAGCCAGTGATAGTGTCATTGTATCAGTTCTTACATAAACCCTTTCATTGATTCTCAGCACACTTAGGAATTCAGCCACACTCCTCACTATGGACTCTAAGTTCCTACAAGCTCTGGCCCCCTGGAGCTCTCCATCCTCATGGGACTACCTACCCCCTTTCCCCCGGGGGCTCTAACTGTATTGATCTGTCCTTAGTTACCGCAGGAAGCCCATTCTTGACCTAGGCTCTTTGTCTTGTTTTGTCTTCTACACAGAAGGGCTTCCCGCAGATCTTTACATTGCTGGATCCTTTTTGTCATAAGGTCTCAGCTTTCCCTAACCACTCAGTCTAAAGCAGACACCCAGTCGCTCTAAAGACCTGCACCGTCCAAAATGGTAGCCATTGGCCTCAGGTAGCTTTCAAGCACTTGGTATGTGACTAGACCAAACTGAAATGTGCTCTAATAAGTCAAATGCTGGATTTTGAAGACTTAGTAGAAAAATAGTATAAAATGTCTTATTAACAATTTTTATAATTATTATGTTAAAATGAAAACATTTTAGATACACTGGATTAAATACAACATATTATTAAAGTTAATTGCACCAAACAGAAACAGACTCACAGACACAGAAAACAAACTTACGGTTACCCGGGGCAGGGGGGAGGGATAAACTGGGAGTTCTAGATTTGCAGATACTAACTAATATATATAAGATAGATAAATAATAAGCTCATATTATATAGCACAGTGAACTATATTTAATATCTTATAGTAACTTATGGTGAAAAAGAATATGAAAATGAATATATATATGTTCATGTATGACTGAAACATTATGGTGTACACCAGAAATTGACATTGTAAACTGCCTACACTTCTATATATATATATATATGTATAGTTAATATATATTGTTATATATATAAGTTAATTGCACCTGCTTCATTTCCCTTTTTTAATGTGCCTTCTGGAAAATTTAAAATTGCATTGTGGTCTCGTGTGCGGCTCGCTTTATATTTCTACTGGACAGTGTAGCTCCAGAAGACATTTATTTTTATTTTCCATGTAATTTTTAGCTTCGCCCACCATTTTCATTTATTTGCCATCTGTTTCCTACCCCAGCCTCCCTAGGATCTCCTTAAAGGCGGGTCCTCATCTGTCTTGTTCACACTACATCATTAAGGCTATCCAAGCCCCTGGCCCATGGTGAATACTCAACAAATATTTGTGAAACAAATGAATGATTTTATAGCACCTTTTATACTAAGACAATGTTTATTGAGCACTTAGATGCATTATAAAAATCGACTGATGTCTCTATTTTATAGATGAGGACAGGAATATGGGAGACTAAGTAAACTGCAAATGGCTAATTTCACAGAAATCATGATGTGGATCCAGGCAGTCTGTGTAGTTCCCCAAACTCAATGCTCCAGACCAGAGATCTCACGTGAAATCTCTAAGGATTTATCTGTCTCCCGGCCCAACACCATGAAGACAGGGGTGGGAACTCATTCGCTGCTGTTTCTCTAACGCTGACATGTAGTGGGTTATTTATATATATAATTTTATATTAAATTTATGTATGTTACATATAACCGTTAACATTTACTGGTTATTTACTATGTGGCATGCATTATTTAAGCACTTACATTCCCACCTGGGTCTCTGATAGGTATCTCAAAATTAACATGTTCAATTCTGAATTCTTAACCTTTGCTCCAAAACCTGCCCTATCTCCCATTTTCCCACATTTCAATTAACGGTAATCTCATTCTTCCAGTTGACCAAGTCAAAGTACTGAAGTCATCCCTGACTTTTCTTCTTTCACAGTGCATTTCTAACCCGCCAAGAAACCCTCCTGTTGTTATTTTTACAGCAGATCCAGAACCTGACTGCTTCTCACCACCGCCACAGCTATCGCCCTGGTCCATGAGCCCTGAGCACTGCTATAGGCACCAGATGAACTCCTAACTCCTGCTCGTACCCTCTGCAGGCAGCCAGAGAGATGCTTTTAAAAAGTAACCCAAAGCACACCATTCCTCAGTTCGCCAACATCCTGCATCTTCCCTCGTGCTCAGAACAAAATGCAAAGCCCTTGCATTGGCCGAGAAAGCCCCACCCCATGACCGCATCTTCCAATTCTCTCCTATGCTCACTCTGCTTCCGGTACATGGGTCTCTGTTGGTTCTTGAAGACTCCCAACACACTCCCACCTCAGAGGGCTTGTCCTTTTGTACGGCTGTTCCTTCTACCTGGAACATCCCTCCTCGTGTGTTTACATGGCTCCATTCCCCAATTCCTTCTGCTGCATAAATGTCAGCCTTTCAGTGAGGGCTCCCTGGTCACCCCAATTAAAACTGCAACTCACCCCATACATACACACACACACACACACTTTCTCTCCCTTTCCTGATTTTTCCTTCCATAACACTGATTACCACTTAACATATAGTTTCCTTTTCCTTTTTTTTTTTTTTTTTTTTGTTTTATTGTCTGACTCCTTCTGGGAACTGAAAGCTCCATGAGGGCAGAGATTTTTGTCTGCAAGACTTCGCTCTTGTGTGCCCAACACCTACACATAGTAGCCAATAAGCATTTGTGAATTGAATTTATATGTATGAACTTATTCAAACCAGGGTTCAGTGCACTTTCTCAGTAAATCTCTCCAGCTCTGTGGACCATAAGGCCTCTGCCACAATTACTCAACTCTGCTGTGTACTGTGAATGCAGCCACAGACAATACAGGAACAAACAGGCGTGGTGGTGCTCCAATACAAGTGTGGTTGCAAAAACAGAGACAAAAAAAGGGCATACTGGGCCCATGGAGTCACTGTTTGCCAATCCCTGATTTAAATCTCACAAACGTCCAATGATTTGGAAACAATAATATCCCTATTTATCAGGACCTCTAATGGCTTGTCCAAGATTACTTGGTTGGTCAACTGCAGAACCAGTAAGAACCTGTGCAGTCAGAGGTGGGATAGGGCACAAATTCAAGGATGCTGGGAAACCAAGAGAGACTTGGGGAACACCAATGGGACAAATCTGAAATGGAAGCATCTCAGTGAGAAGCCAGTCCTTGGCTGCTTCCGCCTACACTTATAAAGGCAGTCCCTCAGAGACTCAAAGTCATGAAGTTTCTTCAGCCTCTCAACATTCTCCAATAAGTATTGGGACGACCATCACACCCTCGGAGATGGGAGCCAGGCTGGGCTTATTTCTCACCCACCACTTGAAAGCCAACAAGCCTTTGATGCACACAATCTTTGTCCTTGACGTGTGACAGGTCTTCAGTGCGCTGGGTCTACGGATGATAAAATCCCATCTGGCCTGGCTCTTTTCCCTCTTGTATACAATACAGTCCTCCCCCGGGGCCATTACCTTCACTTAAGAAATAGAAACGGAGAGAAGAGCCTGCCAAACCTAACACCATCTCCACTCACCACTGCATATTCCTTAAACCGTGGGAGGACGGGGAGAAACTGCATTGAGAAAGAGACTAAATAACGTGCAACTTCACAGTGAGAAAGATACACATTTTGTCATTTCAATCCTTCTGAATGAGTCAAGGAGAATTCCAGTCAGTCGGTAGTAATGATTTTTAAATGTCTCTAAAGTCTGCTAATCTTCCTTTCCAACAAAGGGAAAGCCTCAGGATCAGCGCCTTCATTGAGTTATGTCTGGTTAGAACTCAATGATATTGTTTGGTTTTTACTGTATTTACTTATCATCTTTATACTGTATTTACAGTTATCTTTTATGGTGGGTTCCTATTATGTCAACCCAGTTAAGCAGGAAATACTTTTCAAAGAATTGCCTTCCCTACAGAGGTCAGTTAGTGTGGACCACAAGACCCGGAAGGAGGAAGGGAAGCAGCGCTATGCTGTTTTTAAACTCCGGAAGCCCAGTGCAGGGCGCCCATCGCTGCTCAGGCACGCTGTCGGAGACCTGCTGGTTCACCTGGTGGGCGTGAGGCAACCACGGCACCGCAGCTTCTTCAGCTCCTGCCAGATCCTCCTCCAGCCCCTCAGAGACATGGGCCAAGAGTCTGTTTAGCTCTTTGATGACAGCCGCCATCTTCCCGTCTCCTCGCAGGACACCTCCACCGCTGAAGAGGGTGGATGGGAGGCTTTGCAATCAAAGGCTTCCGGGATGGAAGTTCCGGTTCCAGTCTGTCTTTGCTTCCGCTGCTTCACGTCCATCTTTACGGCTGATGCCGGCTCCAACATCAGGCACACCCAGACTCTGTAAAGCAGCTCCCGCAGTTCTGAAAGAACTAATCCTGAAAACAAATCCCTGGGAAATCTCCCCGAGCGGTTCCGCTTCTCCGGCGGAGCCCCAGCCAGCACGGCTTCTGTCATGGAAAGCGGTACTGGTCTTCTCACGGATGGCAATGCTACAAAACCTCAACATAAAGAAAGTAAGTCATTTTAAAGGAAAGATAACAAGTGAGTCACAGCAGAAGCTTTCCACGGCCATGACAAAGATTGTGGAGGGGACGTGTGAATGACTGATGGTTGGGAAATTCTCCACTACTTTTCCATTCTTCTTAGGAGTAAGGGAGAAAAGCAAACCTCTGAATTAGATCCTACCGGCGAGCAAGTTCCATGGCCAAGTGTCCTCTGTGACGTATTTCACCTGACGGTGCTATTTCCAGATACTTCACTTGATGGTGCTATTTTCGGATATCCCGATTTTTTTTTTAAGCCATTTGTATTACATTTCACTTTTGAACCTCATAGTTAAAATTGAGATTTTATTTTTAAAAGTAATTCATTCACATGGTTCAAAATGCAAAATGATTCAAAATGTCGATTAGCCTGGCTCCTACCTCTCTGTTTTATATTCCCTGAGCCGGTCCTTGCCATCCGTTTGCAACAACATTCATTCATTTCTCATGCAAAGACTAGCACATACATCCAAGTGTAAATACACAGCCTGATCCCCTCCTTGCACACACGAAGTACAGTATTCCATGTATACTGTGGATCAATACTTCCACATTACAATTTTGAAAAAATATTTTTCAATAGCCATAAAAATTGACTCCACTTTAAATGTACGATTTCACTTATTAAGAAAAAAAAATCTAAAGGAACAAAACCTAAGTACAAAGATCATCTCTACAATACTACTTATAATAACAACAAAAAAGAAAATAATAAGCTTAAGAATTCCAAATTAATAGAATATTTAACACAGTGGAATACCGTGCAGCTAGGGAAAAAAAAGAAAGAAATGAGACTGATCTTTAAGTAATGATAAGGAGAGATTTCCAAGTTGACTAAGTAACACAAGGTAGTAATGTATATAGTATATATACATATAAGTAGGGGGAAACGGAGTACAATATATATATGTATGTACGTATGTATGTATATGTTGATATATGCCTGATATCCAGCTGGAAAAAAATGATAAGAAACTATAACACTGACCACCTATTTGGATATTCGGTAGCCATGGAGAAAGGGAAGAGAGAATTCTTCCTGTGTACCTTTTAAACTTTTAATTCTGGAATTTTAAACCATGTGAATATCTATAAAAATTTTTAATTGAATAGCATAACATTTTTTAGAGTAATATTAAAATTATGGGTTAAGTAAGTACATTGATCATTAATATATTTTCCAGTTTACTTTCATTCACCAGTTATCTATTAGTACCAAGAATTGAAGTTTGAGGGAGTGGGTAGAGCTCAGCGGTAGAGTGAATGCTTAGCATCCTGGGTTGACTCCTCACCTTTTAAAAAGAAAAAAAAAAAAAACCTGAACCTTGCACATAGTAGGCACTCAAAAAAAGATGTTAAATAAATAAATGCATGTGTGGAATGCATGGACCCATAAATAAACGTAAGATCAGTAAATATTTTAATCTAAAATAATGATTAGGTCAGTAGTGTAATCATTATTCAACAGGTCTCAATGGCTAATGTGGCTTCTGATAGAGCCATGCATATACCACTAACAGCCAGGGGTGCACATTCCCTCAGGACAGAACTTACTAAAAAGAACACACTCTTTCTTTGTTAAGTCTCCCAGCTTCACCACAGATGCAGATCATTTCATCAACAAAGTATACTTAATAAAAGGCACAAGGCACAAAACCAAATCCTTGCTCTCCACTGTCAGCAGGTATAACAAGTAAATTGCATCCAGAGTATTAACTGAGGAACCAAAATTTGCATAAAATTCAGAAAGAGACATCGCAGGTCCTCTTTCCAGTTTTGGAACAAATGAAACCAAAATGGTCATTGAACTCATTTGGCAGTAATTACTAATGTGCCGAAGACAGCACAGTTCACCATTGCAAAGGGTGTATTTAATTTTTCTCTGGTTATAATGGAATTCCTAACTGAGCTAAAGAATTCAGAGGATATAAATTTTGGAAGTTACAAAACACACTGTACATCTTCGTGCTAAGGGTGGAAACACACATTGAGGACTGTAGGTGTGACTTCATTATTTACTGTGGGATTCTGAGCCAAGGTCTATAACCAGTGAATGGAAGACGGCAAAACAAATAGAACGTCGGTTTCACCTGTGGCAGGCTGCTAGATTTCTTAAAAACTAGCCTTTGTCCCCTCACAAACTGCTGACAGGAGTGTAAATTGTTGTGGACCTTGGGGAAGTTAGTTCACAATGTATATCAAGGGTCATAAAAATATCCAAACTCTCCAGCCTCCTAATCACATTGATTATTAGGGAACAACCCAAAACACGGTCAGAGTTATAAGTCTGAGTATTATTTGAATTAGAAACAGTTTAACTGTTTTAACTATCAAGTAAATTATGCACCTACTCAAGAGCATCGTAGTCTTCAAAATGATGGTTTGCAAGAGGGTGTAACCATTTGGGAAAATGTTTACAATATAACACAATATGTTTTAAAATATACACAGGGTATGACATTGTGAATATATAATAACTGCAACCATGTGAGATTTTAGAAGCATGATGCGGGGTGGAAATGGAGAGGGATATACTAAAATAACAATCTTGTATAGGGGAATTAGGTTTATATAACTTTATGACATTGAAAAATACTGGAAAACCTAGTAAAACTATAACCAAAAAAATGAGGAGAAACATTTATTGACCTCAATGTGGACTTTCCTGTTCTTTTCGTGTCTAATGTTCAAATTTAGTTTACCATATTGAATGAGATGATCTCAGTTATTAAAATTCTTCTAAAGATCCTATTTATAGAACCTAGCTTTAGACTACTAGCCTGTTTTTTAAAGGCATTAAGAAACTCACAAAGGGCCCAGACACCCCAGCCCCACTCTTCTTTCAGTTTTTCAACTCAGTTGTATGATATTCACTTTCATTTCCTTCTAATCCATTTCTTAAGCCTTTTCCTGATTAACAACTTCAGATTTTCTTAAATTCAGAGCATCAGGTAAAAAGTAGTCCAAGAAAATATCTAAAAGAGGCAATCTTACAGCAGTAACTCGAAGCCCTTATCTAGTCCTGCTACCAGCATTGCAGTTACAAGGCTTGGATAGAGGGGCCTGTGTTAGTATTAGAGAAATTAAGCAGAGAAAGGTCTGGACGGGTCTGAACCCCTTGCTTCTCCTGTTACCAGCAGGGCAATCCTGAGTAGATTACGCAATCCCCACAAACCTGAATCCTTCCCTTGTACACTGAGGACAATGACAGTACATCGTACTGGTTTGAGACTGAATTAAAAACCCAGATTTAACCATCGTGCTGTATGTTTAGTCAAGTAATATGCTTAACCATAGAAACAGATGTCAGTGTCTTGTTTGTGTGACCTTGTAAATGACTTAATCTCTCTGTGACTTACTTTTACCAACGCTAAGAAGTCCTTTTAAATTGGCCAGAGACAACGTAAGGGGCCACTCCTCCCACTGAGCACTCGTTCCACTAACACTGGCCCCGCAGTACCACAGCGACACAACGTCCTGATGAAACTGTGTCCCTCCGCACCCATGTCGGCGTAAGAGGACGGATGGTAACAGCATGGAGGGTGGCGCCACGGATATGAATTCAAATTCTGCTCCGTCCCTCCACCATTTCTGTGATTCTGGGTAACTTCTAACTTCTTTGATCCTAGGTTTCCTGAAACTTTAAATGAAGCTAATAACCTGTGCCTTAGAGCATTAGTGAAGACAAAATCAAAAAGACGATGCATGCAAAAAATCTAGCACAGCACTTAAGAATCTTCACTCTCCCTCCAAAGGGAGTGACACCAATGATTAAGTGTTGTTCCAAGAGTTATAACATGAATTAAGTAAGTGTGCCAAAGCCCAATTCCAGGGTCATCTTGCTTGGCCATATGACCTTGGACAAGTCATGTCACTGCTCTGACCCTCACTTTGTTCATCTATAAAATGGGGTAACAAGTAGTAACTAACTCCCTGTCCGTGTAAACAATGTTTTGCTAAGGACATCAGCTATTAAGCGTCCTACTACTGTGAAGTCCAAATGCAGCACACTGAGTCACAGAGCTCATAGTAATTTCCGTCAATATTTCTACGTTTCTACATCCAAATTACAACCAACCACATTGACATGGTAATTAGACTGCTTTATTCTTCCATAGAAAAATCTTTATTTGGCTAAAGGGCCAAAACCTATAAAAAAAATACTAGCTTTTGGAAACAAACCTTTATAAAACCAGCTCAAGGGGGCATGAGTCTCTCCTTCCCTGCTTTATGTTATTGTCACAAAGTATATTGATTATACACTTTACACAGTTCACCAAGACTACGCTCTTAAATACTGGATGTGATTTTGCTACATAAAAGCAAACACCAGCACTTGCAAAAAAACCACAGAAAACTCAAATGAACAAATTATCAAGATAAACTGAAATTCCAAATCAGCTTGATTTGTTCCGAAAATCTGACCCAACTTCCTTCTCCCATTTGTCCACCCAGCCTCTCCCTGCTGAAGCTGCCATGTTTAAACACTTGAGTGTAGGAATCCAAATGCCATCTTTCTCTCTTGACAGACTAGAGTTGTTGTTCCCTTGATAAACTTAATACAATATGTAAAGAGACCACTTCATCCTCCACCTGATGACTGTGAGAGAGATGTTGCTGAAACCCTGGGCTCTCGGAGCTCTTTATTAGAACATCAGAAGCGATCACTAAAGGAAAATGTATTCGAATTGTGATGGATGTGAAGGATGTCTTGTCATGTTTCTGAAAAAGCCATAATAATTATGCTAAGGTGCAGAAAGCCACATGACCTGGCTTCCTCTCCTACAAAAGAAAATATACTGTGAAAGTGACAAACGGACGACTTTATATATGAATGAACATAATCTGTTGCTCTCCCAAGTCCCAAGAGACACACAAGGGAAAAGGTCAGTGATGCTATTGGATGATGTCCTTCAGGACAACACAGTAAAGGAGGACATGCCCTTGTTATTCAGAGAATTAATTTTCAATAAACTTTAAATAAAATGAGTTCACTAAAAAAAAAAAAAAAAAGGTTTATCCCCCACCACTGTTGTTTGTCTCTGGCCAATTAGGGTCACAATACTTCTTTTTTTTAATGGTACTACAAAAGGTATGAATGTGCATTGTAAAAATAAATGAACAAATAGATAAATACATAAATAAATTAAAAAGTGTAAAACTTAAAAAGCAAATGACCACCCATCTCATTTTACGTCCAGTAGTCCCACTTCTTAGGGGAAAGTACAGTTACCTGACAAGAGTTATGACCAGAAACTGTTCCTTCCTTCATGTTTGTATGCCCATACAGAAACACATATGTGCACACATTCGTGCCAAAATTCCTCACTTTTTTCTGCCACTTGCTTTTTTGTACACTTCACAATACATCAGGACAATTTCAGGTTGCACACTTCACAGCTTAAAAAATAAGATTTCTGAGGGGCCAGAGTCTTGGAGAAGCCACGAAATCTCTCGGCCTCAGTGTCCTCATCAGTCAAATATAGGGATCAAAGAGGTTAATATCAAATCTCTTCGCATCAGGAATGTCTATTCTGGTCCTTTCCTCTTTCCTCTGGTTTCAGAACTTGAACTGATATCATTCTTTTTATATGCTGTCTCTTAAATTTAGTATCATCTTCACTTGTATGCCTCTCTAGCTCGGAGAATAGTAAGAAATAGTTTTATTAAAGTATAATTGACTTACAATGTTGTGTTGGTAAGAAATATTTTTAACAACCCTTTATATTCTCCTTGTTAGCTGTTTCTCCAACTAATATGCCAATGCCTTTCAGTTTGAACCTTGACAAGACAAAATGAAAAACTGCTCACTTCTAACTCCACACGCCTCACGCCCATCTAAAATCACGATTACAAATTCCCTAGAGTGTGTGACCTTAACTGGCAGGAAGCTGACCCACACTTTGAGTTACTGTTAGAGAAATTAGTATAACAAAATGATTTTTTCATCTTTGAAATATCCAACTTCATCTATCTCTGAAAAATAAGCTTCAAAGTTAAACACCAGTGAAATGTCCAATCTGTTTCATACACACTCTATTCTGTACCCATCTCTCTCCAGTGGATTTCACTTGAGAAATGTATTTCTATATGATAAAGAACTTTTTCAGTCCCATGTGTAAAGCTGTCAATGTCATTAAAAGGCAGTCCAGCAGCCTGGGGAAATACACTTCTTTCTACATCTTTAATCAGTCTCGAAACATCTGCCAGTCAGCATATCTTCTGGAACTCCATTTACGTTACAAATGTTCTGCATTACAAATGCTCTTCAGAAACTCGCAGCTGCCCAATGAAATGACAGTTATGGGGGGAAAATCAAATTGTCTCCTCTCCATGAGTGGGCTACTTGACTGCCAAACGCTCTGTTCAGGATTAAAGTGGAATCAAATCCACCAACAAAAGTATATCCCTTCCCTCTGGCTACAATAAGATATAACCAGAATTCTATTTTTATGACGGTGTAAACAGGTACTCAGGAAGAAGAACTGTAATCAGGCCTTTCAGCAAGAAAAGCTAAAGTAACATGCCTGCAAATCTTGCCTACGGTTTATTTGGAGCTTCTTCCTCCCAGAGAAGACCATGGCTGATATTAATAATGCGCAAACTCAATGTAATGAACTGGGTAAGGTATTTCCTTCATCCATTCATTTACTGAGTCTGCTGAAGAGACTGGCGCATTTTAACAACATAAGAAATGACATAAGCCATCAAACTTTCATTTCCTGAAAAGTCAACTAAGGAACCATTCTGGTTTTGAGAACACTGGGCAAAATACAGGCAGAAACCATGGGCCAGCAAATCAGGCAAAGCCCATTCTTGCCAAAGGCCTTGGCTCCCTCTTTGGAAGGCTGAACTAAAGCTGCAGACTTCCAGTTACAAACCAGGGTGTTGCAAGGTGAGTTTGCCAGGAAGCAGGTGCTAAGAAGGAGATGTGCACTCAGCAAGTTTCACAGGGACGGCTCTCAGAAGCAACACCCAGGAGGCAGTCAAGGATGCAGGTCAATGTCACGCACTCTCAACAGTGCCCTCTGGGGATCTCCCTCCCCCACCCAGGAACCTGAATGCCTGTAGAGGTGTCCCAAGCTGGGGCAGTCGCTGAGTGCAGGCTGTGCCCCAGGAAAGGGGCTTGGCTTAGGCCAGGTAGCGCTCTTCAGCACCAGCACAGGGCTCAGCGGCAAGCTGTCTGTCTTCCATCTCCTAGCGCTGCCAGTGGGGGAAGGAAGGCTTCCACCTTGGAAGAGAAAGGTGGCAATCTGGAAGGCACACTGCAATGCCCGCTGCACTGGTCTAGCCCAATCCCACTCCACCTTTCCACAGTTGGGCAATGGATGCTGAAATATCACGTCCAATGGGAAAAAAAGAATCCCAGATGATGGTGGTGAAACAACCAGGGTCCTGCTAAGTTATCCAACTGGAATGCTGAAGGCGATCTACATAAAAACATGGAGGGTCCAACCCCCCTCGCAAAAGGCCTGCTCATCAATAAGGCACAACAGCAAAGGCAAGAGCTTGGAGGACTTTTTTAATTCACTCATTCATTCATTCATTTCATTCAACAAATAGTTGTTGAACCCCTACTGCATGAGAAAAGCAAGGAGCAAGACAAGAACAAGCTCTATCCTTGCGGGGCTCACAGACTAACGAAGTCAAAACCATCAAAACAACAGGCTCAACTGCGTATGTTAAAACAGCCACGTGTGTTATGAGGAAATCAGGGCGGCGCTGTGCAAGAGAATTCTCAAAAATGACGGAAACAGCCGGTATCTGTGCTGCCACCATGGCAGCCACTGACAGAATGTGGCTGCTGACACCAGAAAGTGTCTAGCATGACTAAGGAACTGAATTTTTAAATTTTTATTTGGTTTTAATTAATTTAAATTTGAAGATCCACGTGTAGAGACTGGCTCCTCCCACCATTTAGACGTGGGATGGTGCTGGCAAAAAGCATCTCCACACCAGTAACACCCTAGCTGAGCTATCTCAGGATAAGAAGGAAGTAAAGAAAGCAAAAGTAAGAAGAATTTTCTAATCAATGAAAAAAGCACGTGTAAAGGAGGTATCAGAGGACAGGGAGCTTGGCCACTGGAGGAACTGAAGTGGGTAGGTTTGGCTCGAGTACTGATTTGGGGTGCGATGATCTGAGCACTAATCTGCGTGGGATGAGCTACGGCAGGGTCGAGATCACAGAGTGTCTTGAGTACACTGCAGAATATTTATACGTAAGGGGAAGGCATTAAAGAGTGTTAAAGCAGAGGTAATATAGGATTGGATTAGATTCTTAGATGATCAATTTGCTGTAAGCAGAATCAATCCGGGGAGTGCAGGACCGAGCCAAGGAACAGAGGCAGGAGAACGTCCTTCAAAAGTTGAACACGCACATACACAGTTAAACACACCCCCAGGTGAAGACTGGCAGAAAAAAAGTATCCCTGAGCCATCTCGGTGGAAGTACACCTGGCCCAGCTTCTCTGAAGGAAAATTAGATCTATTCATCAAAGTTGGAAACATACACAATTTCGTAAGAGCAACTTCCTTTGTAGAATTTCGTAGAAATATAGTATCATGTACGCATAAGTGTATGTGCAAGGATGGTCACTGATTCGCTGTCTAATGAGCAAAAATTAAACATTACATTCAAATGTCCATTATTAGTGTGAACCAATTAAAGAAGTCATGGAACAGCAAAACAAGTGAATACTGGGCACAAATAAAAATTTCCGAAAACTGCTCCAACATAAGTTAAAAGAACACACAACAGAGTACATAACAGTACTAAGTAATATGAACCCATGTGTGCAAAACAAATTATACACACACACAAACACGTGCATTTTTTATATGCCTGTACACACATATCTCCATACAAATGTACCAGAATCTGCCTAGAACTGCCTGGAAACAGAGCCAAGTCTGGGGTATGAGGGATATCTCCTCTGCATTCCATCCTTTTTTACATTGTTTCTTTACCATGTACATGCAATGCAAAACACTAGTAAATTTTTTTAAAAATTGATAAATGTAAAAGCCATCTTCTGTTGTGGATAGAGTGGACCTGTTTCTTCTTTCTTTCCTTTCCTTTTTTTTTTTTGCCAGAAATTCAACACTGCCTTTTGAAATCCAAATAAATAATAAATTTTAAAAATTCTCAAGTTCTTGTTTTGTGGTCTAACACAAGTCACAGCAGCACAGTGGCATCCAAAGTTTTCTCTCGCTGTTTTCCACTCAGGAGGCCGATACCAGAGCACTGGGGACACTGATTTGGGACCAAGTGGAATATTTTGTGTGATTGGGCATGCTCTTCACATCCCCAGTCACACTCTGGCTTGGAGGTGGACAGGCGGTAAGAGAAGGAGCTTAGACATTTGTGTCTCCATCTCGCCATGGCGGAAGCTGAGATGTGAGAAGTTCAGTGACATGCTTTGGTCACAGCAGATGGCCAGCAGCAGGACAGGGTAAAAATCAGGCCATTCTTATTCCAACCAGGTTCCTCTTCTCCACATGTTTGGTCTGCACTGAGGATCGTAGTTTGGCACCCAAGTGAATTCCACAAAACTCTTGAAATTTCTTGGGATTTATGAATATGTGTGCACATGAGATGCTAGGGTGACTGTCTGCTTCATAACTGAACATGCCAAGTGTTATTTTAGGGTTTCGTTCATTTACTTAAATGTTTACTGAGCACCAACTCTGGGCCAAGACACTATTCTAACCGCGGGGAATTAAGCCATTAACAAAACTGAAAAAGATCTTAACCTCTGAATGCTCAGAAGCAAGCAGAAGAAATGAATCATTTAAAAAATCATTACAGTTGTGAGGAGTGATCCTGAATGAAACCAAAAGGAGAAGGGGACGGAGAATATCTGATGGGGGCCACCTGCATTTATCAGTCCAAAGGTTCCTCATCATCCCTCGTCCCACCTGGACCCACCTGAAGCATCTTACAAGACCGAGCAAGCGAATAAAAATAATGTTTGGGCAACATCAGTCACTATGTATTGGTTTGAGTCAATAAACATGTCTTTTTGCCCAATATATGCTGCTCACATGTTCAGTTTTATCATTTTATTTTTAGAATAAAAATAACAAAGACAGTCACAGTTAACAGATGATTTACCATAACTTTTGGGTCAAAGATTTGGACACAGCATTTCCCAGGAAGATGCTTTTCTAAGAAAACAGATCATCTTTTATGTGTTGCTAAATCCTTACTCAGTAACTACTTTTTAAGTTGCGTAAATGTCACTTTTACAAGAAAAAAGACTGCAAAACTGAAAAGACTCTAATGAAATTGCCAAGAACTCAGCCTCATGCTTGAGAAAAAGCTATGCCCTGATATATCCACTTTTCACCTATGGGATTAGCAAAATCTTGCAAAAGCTCTCAAAGCACACTTTTCCAAGATGAGAGGAAACAGGTGTCCTCATCGATTGCTGGGAACATTCTCCAAGGCAACTTTGATAAAATTTCACATGTGAATATGCTTCGGACAATAAGTCCACCTCTGGGAATTTTTCACCAGTATGTTCACCATGGGATGGGATGAGAGGGGTCTGCAGCACTGTCTGAAACGGGGGAGAAGAAAGAATTACTCAAATGCTCCACAAGAGAGAAGCAGCTTGAACTCAAATTTAGGCTCTGCCATGTATCAGCTGTGTGACTTGGACAAAAACTTAACATCACAGTAATTCAGTTTTGTGATCTGTAAAATGGACATAAAACACCCACTTCATGCACATATTTAATAGTATATAAAAAGAAGACAGGAAAGAAGGAAGAATGAATAAATAAGCAAATACACAGGATTAAGAGTTTGATGTCTTTTATGAGAAGCATATTACTGCCCTCATTTTTGCACATAAGGGAGCTAAATTTCAGTTCCATACTGAGAGAAAATATTTGCAAACTACATGTCTGAGAAGGCTTCATATCTAAAACATATAAAGAATTCTCAAAACTCCACAGTTACAAAACAAGCAATCCCCTTAGAAAATGTGCAGAAGACTTCAGTAGGCATTTTACCAAAATGCACGTACACGTGGCAAATTAAAACATGAAAAAAAAGCTCAATATCACAAGAAGATAACAATTATCATCTTATCATCACAAGGAGATATCAATACACACACATCAGAATGTCTAAACCAAACTGACACAAAAAACTGGAGACAACATCAAATGTTGGCAAGGATGCGGAGAAACTGGATCACTCATGCATTTGCTGGTGTGAATGTAAAATGGTACAACCACTGTGAAAACACTTTGGCGGTTTCTTAAAGCACTAAACATGGAACTACCAATACAATGCAGCAACTGTACTCCTGGGTGTTTTCCTAGATGTATAAAAACTTATACTTGCACAAAAACCTGTAGTTAAATGTTTGCATCAGCCTTATTTGTAACAGCCTAAAACTGGAAACCACCGCCAAGTGCCCTTCAATAGATGAATGGCTGAACAAACTGTAGTACACCCATACCATGGAATATTACTTAGCAATAAAAAGGGATAAACCACTGATACTCACAGTACCCAGAGCAACCATGACAATTCCAGAGAACTGTGCTGAGTTAAAAAAAAAATCCCCAAAAGTTACATACTATATGGTTCCATTTATATAATATTTTTGAAATGATAAAACTATAGAAATAGAAAACAGATTCATGGTTCTCAAGGCTTTAGGGCTGTGGGAGGGGGGAGCAGAAGGGGCAGCTATAAAAGAACAGCATGAAAGACCCTGCAGTGAGGGGATGTTCTGCACGTTGATGGTACCACTATCAGCATCCTGGTTGCACTTGTACTACAGAGCTGCAAGACGTCAGCATTGGGAGAAATTGGGTAAAAGGCATGGGATATCTCTTTGCATTATTTCCTACACCTGATGTGAACCTACTATTACCCAAAATCTAAAATTTTAATTTAAAAAGATGAGACAGTGGTCCTTAATCTTTTGGATGTTGTAGAGGGTGAGAGGTGAGAGGGCTTGGGGCACAAAAGTACAGATCTCTCTAAGAACCTCATAAAAGCTACGAAGCATCGCCTGAGACAAATTATTTGCACCCTAACCCCAGGGACTGTTTAAGGACTCCACTGAAGAACACAGCACACACAGCTAACATTTATGTTGTCTGAAATCCGGGACATCCACAGAGGCTTAGAACACTAACAGAATAAACCCAGCCCTCCAACCGCTCAAAAAGCTGAAAAAAAAAATCAGCTTCCAGATACTTACCCAAAATGTAGGCATCTGCATTCTAGAAAGAAGCTGTTTTAACGTCAACATTCACATCTATCTGTGGCATTTCTAAACTCCCAATTTCATTCTGAATTTCATAGAAACAAGGGGTCGCAAGGAGAGGCAACATAATCTCTTCCTGGCTTAGAATCTCCAAAGACTGTATTTCTATTCAATTGGAATCAAATTTGTAGAGTAAGAGGAAAATCAAATTTCCCCTTTCTGGCTTCACAAAAGTGAAACAGGGAAAGACCTGCACATGTCTTTTCACATCAGTGCTTGGCCTCTTACGCAAATCAATTCATCCTTAACTACAGTGAATATATTAATCTCATGTCAACCATACAAGTCCAAAAACAGACTGTCACTTCCTTGAGGATGTTGACTGTACCTGCCTTATTTAAGGTGGTTTTCCCTGAGCTTCTTAACACGAGTAGGCACCTAGTAAATTCTTGATGCATGAATGAAAGCACATATATCCCAAATGAAAACTAAATTCTTAAAATACCAAAGATAACGATTCCCCACAAAAATTACAAAGCTGCTTAAAAAATAAATATTTCTAGTCATCTAATGAATATGATAAAAAAAATACACTGGCAGATGTGGGGAAAATCGTCTCATCAGTAATGTGGTTTATGTCTAAACATAAAGATCACTAAATTGGCCATTCTTTGCTTAAATCAGTTTGGGGGACGATGATTAAAGGCTGACTTTATGCATAATTAATCACACCATCCACAAGGACCAAAGAACAAGGCTAACTAAAATACCAGCTGGAGAGCACTTCTGACGTGGAAGCCAGTGAAGCTGAGTCCAACGGGGCTAAAATACTGCGCGCTGACTCAGGCATGTGCTTCCAGTCTATCTGGCCGCAGATTTCACCACCGGAAGTGATCCCAGAGTCTCTTCCCTCTGAGGAAGGCAGAGGGTGCTCGTGTGTCTCACGGAACGGGTGCGTGTGTTTGTCTGCGTGTGTACGGGCACTTACGTACCGACAGTGCATGACTTTCTTCCAGTCCTATGACCTTGATGTAAGGAATCTAACTTGGCCATGGCACCATTCAAAACGCACAGATTCCTCGCTGTCTATAAATTCAAAAACTCTAAATGAAATATTAAACCTCTCTGGCATGCTGGGTCAAGGGAATCAGAGGAACAAAAGAGTGAGGAAATATTTCTGAGGAAAATTTGGCCATTGATGAACCAATTCTTCAGATCCAACCTCCGCCACCCAAGAAAAAGATCCCCAGGTGAACAGTTATGTCCTAGTCCGATGCGCTTGCTCAGACTAAACTTCCATGGAGATGAATTTCTCTGTTCTTGATATCTCTGCCGTTTATCTAAGGATCGTGGAAAATCCTACAAAGGCTAACACCCCTTCCATAACCTGGCATCTGTGCTTGTGTTAATTATTTCGTGGATATGAAGTTTGTTTTCCTAACTAAACAGCAAGTTCCTTGAGGATGAGAGCTACTGCAGCAGAAGCGGTGAAGGTAACAACCAGCCAAGCATCCCCCTCTTCTCGCAGCACGAGCAGTGAGGGTGGGAGCGGCGAGGAACACGACCTGGGTTTCGCTGTGTCGAGGGTCGTGTTGACCGTCTGTGAGGATCATCTGTTAGGTGGCTATTACGAGTCTCCCTATTTTCACACAAGACTGAGGCTTGTAAATGCTAAATAACCCACCAAAAGTCCCATAACTGGTCACTGAGCTGGGATTTTCAGAGTCTCCTGTCAGAGCCTATGCTCTTAAACCAGGACACAGTGATGGCTTCATTCATTCATTCATTCATTCAATACATGTTCATCAAGTGCTTCTCTGTGCTGGAAACTGGAAACTGCTCCAGGCACTGGGCTTCAGCTCTAATTAAAAGACAGAGAAGTCCCAGCTCTCACAGTGTTTCACATGCTATCTGGGGGATACAGGCAACCAACAAGTAAAATATACAGACCAGTATGTGAGGGGGTGAGTCTAGAGAGAAAAAACGGAAGAGAGATGGTGGGAGAAGGAAGGAAGAAATAAAACGGGGTGGCTGGAAGGCCTCAACAAGAAGACGGCATTTGAGGAAAGGTTGAAGGAGGTGAGGAGCCAGCCAGGAGGGGATAATCTGGGGGAACAGCATTCCAAGCAGAGGGAACGGCAAGAGAGAAGGTTCTGAGCCAGTACAGGGCCTTGGAGCCCTTGCAAGGCTTTCACTCTGAATTGCATGGGAAGGCACGGGTGGTTTGAGCAGCGGGGGGATAAATTAGGAGATTATTACAGTATCACAGGGAGGAGCTGACGGGGGCTTGGGCCAGGGTGGTGGCAGCAGATGGTGTGAAAAACAGTCAAACTCCAGATGTATTTCTCAAATAGAGCTTACAAGATCTCCTGACGGATTGGTTGTGGGGTAAGAGGTAGGGAAGGAGCAAGAAATGAGACTGAGTTTTGACTGTTTGCTGCTCGCCTGATTTTTCGACTGCTGGGTTGATTTTTGCCAGGGCAACTAAAATATTGGGCCCTCTAGTGGCTGAGGCACGGACTCCAGGAGAGGCAGGTTTGGATGAAAAAAAATCAGGAGTGGTTGGACACGTGAAGTTTGAGACTAGCAGACATGCAGGTGAGGATGTGGGTTAGACAGGAAGGGGAAGGGGTCCTTGGTAGACAAGAGCACAGAAACGCTATTTACAGGCAAGTAACTGAGGGAGGCTGCGTGGAGATAAACTGAACAGACGTGACTTGTATAGTGGACAAGCCACGGCTATTACTGCCTGTGACATTCTCCCTGTCGCAAAGGAACAAACCAAGTGAGGACGGTTATAGGATGCCATCTAAGTCACACAGCCAGGTCAATGATGTGCAAATCGCCTGATACACCATTCCTCTAGGGATAAATTCTGAGTGCCTTGTGTAGGATTTGCCACATAATTGTAGACAGCTGTTCCCTCTCTCCCCTTCCCACCCCCCAGATAGTAACATCAACATTCCTGAACAAATACTGCGCCCCAGGCACAGCCTGAAACCGCCATGAACCAATGGAGGTGAAGCTGGATGATGAAGATGTGACGATACTGAGGCTTTTGAGTTAAATAAGTTAAATTTCACTAAGCTTTTTAATGTTTATAGAAAAAAGCAAGTCTGTATGCATCTGCCTGCTTAAATCGCTTAGACTGTTTAGGATCTCAACCGAAAGTGACCGCTCATCTGCAGCCCATTTGAATGGGGTTGGCCTTAGAATGTTTCATGTCCCATCCAACAATCAGTTAAATATATCTAATTTGTAAAAACTTCATCCAGTGAAAACACTCTAGAGCTGCATCATTTATGCCTTTGGACACATCTAGATAGAAAGATTTTTAAAAACTTAATTCCTGTGTCTTTCCACCAATCCTACCTCATCTTTGATTATAGAAATAATGCAATCAAAAAAAGAAATAATGCAATCAGAATCACAGCTGTACGTTTTCACTGCATTTTCACAGGTATTTCCTTACCCAATGCCCACAGCATCATCAAATAGTGTTCACTGTACAGGTAAGAAAACTGAGGCCAGGAGAGGTCAAGGGTCATAGAGCTAATGAGTCAGAGAAAGAGAATTTGTTCTCTTTTCTTCTTTTTTCCAAATCTGAGGGGGCATTCCTTGGCACAACAGCTGCTTACCATGAAATGTTGTTTTCTTGTTTAATTATAAACCCTCCCAAACATGGTTCTAATCCACAGACACTTGTCTGGATTCCATTAATAAAAGTGACCCCCATGTCATATTAGTTGCTCAGGAGGCTTATGAACTGCAAAGTCACACATTCACCCTGTAGTTCATCCACGTTCAACGTGCACTTACTGAGCGCCTGCCCTGTACCAAGCATAATGCCCTAACGCTCTTTGAGGTTTGCACACGCTGCGTGCTGTCTGCAGCCTAGATTAATACTACTAACATTTCTTATTTTGGACTGAGGTTCCCTATGTCACTTCCCTGAAGCATTTCTTCTTGATGCCACTATTAAAACTTTAGTCTGCAGTGTTTTCTGACAACAACTATGTAATCAGCCTCCTTGGTTAATATAAATAAATTATATCATTAGAACACTTTTTAAAAACTAACTGGTGATAATACCAATCTTAACAAATGAAACCAGATTCTATCCATTATATTTTTGACGTTTTCTCTCCATGAGAATAACCAGCATTCAATAGATATTATAAAATCTGAGTGTTAACACAGACAAAATGAATACATCCTGATAGAGTACACTATTGGTTGGCATCCAAAATACTGTAAAATATAAAAGGAATGCAAAGTAAACTATATTTCCTTTCCTTCTGCTTCAAATATCTGTCCGTAAACATTGGCACACACCGAGAACTTCATTGTGTCAGTTGCAATAATACAGAAAAATAATCTCAATTACTATACACTAGAAAGTTATGGTAACTAGTCTTTCAAATAAATCACCATGTGTCACAACTTGGCATAAACTCTGATCCTTATGAATAATTCACATTTCGTGCATTAATAATTCATGTCCTCTTTCTATTGGAATGCTCTCTAGCACAGAATGGATGTCTCTTATCAATTTTCTCAATTGACATGATGCAGTAAATCTAAAATTAGAATGGAGGTTTTTTTTAATGCTTTTCTTAAAACTGTGATTCTCATTTTTATTGGCCCGTAAGGTTATCAAAAACATAAAGTTGCTATTATTTATCGCCCTTTGCATGAGAGTCACCAGGTTAAGAACTGTAACAACAGTTGTTCCCCTTGATGAGAATATTTGCTTAGCAGAAAAAGAAAAGCCTAGGAAACTCAGGAGGGGCTGAAAGGGTTGGTTCATTCCGTTACATATCTCCCTGATTATATATGCCCAGTAACACGGGACATAATTGCTAAAACATGGTAACCAGCAAGCGGAAGAAAAGAAAGAAAGCAAAGGATCAAAACAAATCAGGCAGGAGTTTTGAATAATTACAGATACTCCCCTATCACCAGGTTTTCCTCCCTAGCTGTTTAACACTGTGAAGTTCCCTTCAGTAAAATTATCTGGCACATTAAAAAGTCCAAAGACCAAATAAGAGAAAGGTGCCTATGCTGCACATTTGTAGAGAAAGACATTCAGTGTATCACTGTATCTCCACTTCCACTGTGGCCATTCCACGTCATTACTGGCATTATTATTTTTTTCAGACATTAGGAAAGTAAACTTTCTTTCTCCAACCCCCTCACCCAGAAGTGCACAGTAAACAAAATCGCCAACAGCACTTGACACCAGGCAAAGAGAAATGGGGTAGTTTGAAATTTCGAAAAAAAAAAAAATCATTCCAGGATTCTCCCCCTCCCTCAAGAATTCCTTTGCCATCATTCGAGCCCAGAATGAGTTCTCTCCGAAGTCCATCAATGAAAAGCAATGGGGAAAGGAGCAAAAGAGAGGGAGTTTTAAGAGAGGAGCCATCCGTGTGCCGACATCTGTCCCCCAGGAGGGCCCTCTGGTTCATTTATTCTTCCTTTCAGCATACATTCAGGGAAGGGGCTCTTGCTCTGTGCCAGGTATTATGTTCCGCCCTAAGTAATCTTCCAGTGGGTTTCCAGTGTGTATTCCAGCAACAAATCCAATACCCAGGCTCAGGACCAGGGAATCTACCACCTTTGCCAACACCTGGACCCCGGGCGGGTGGCTGTCCAGACCCGAAGTCCGAAAGGACCTTTCACTTGGCAGAAATCTCTCCCTGAGGTCAGAGGGTCACCGGCCTTGTTCACACTGAGAGCGTCTGCCTTTTCTCAACCAGCTGATCCACCCCCTGGAAAAGTTAAGTTGGCGGCGAGTGGGAAGAGGGGCACCGGGGCCATCCTCCAGGCTCAGCACCCCCGCCCCGGTTTCTCTCCCATGGCTACCGAGAAATATTTATTTCCAGTAGATGGGCTCCAGTGGCTACTGAAGCCGAACACGCGGCCACCATCAGAAAGCCAAGTCATCCCAGAGATAAAGATAGATCTATGACATACCGAGCCCCGGCCTTACAGTGGCAGCCCCAAGAGATGTGGGTTTCGGCTGAGAAACCACAGCGCAATTCACCGGCGCGTTGCCGGCAATCTCCTTCCATCCTCCAGGGATGCTGGCTAAAGGATAAAGACAATTGAACCGGCGAACGGGGGAAAAAAAAGGATCGATACTTACCCCTAGGCGTCTGCTCCGGATCCTCACGTACCCTTGCTTCACTATATCATTAAAATTGGAAGCCATCCCGGACAGCTGGTGACCCCCTCACCCAAGTGCACGCACCCTAAGTGGCTTTGGGGAGGGTCGAGAGCGGGGTCCAGAGAAGGCTTTGGGGTGGGGGAGGAGAAAGTTGAAAAGGTGAGGCTGCTAGGGCTGCGGCTCGGCGTGGCTTCAGAAGGCGCACATCACTTTCTCTGTCCCCCAAAGCCTGAAAGTGGGCGGCCGGCTGGCAGCCACTTTGGGGGAGCGCAGAGAGCGCGGCGCCGCGAGGCGAGGCTGGACCGCCGGCGTCAGCTGACTCATCAGCCAGCCTGCCAGGAGGAGGAGCGGCGGCTGCTCAGGGATCCAGCCCTGCCTCTTCCCGGGGCCCAGGAGGAGGAGGAGGAGGAGGAGGAGGAGGAAAAGAAGGAGGAAGGGGGGTGGGGGAGGGCGAGGAGGAGGAGCCGCGCGGGTCCCGCGACCGGCGGTGGCCACCCGCCCGCAGACCCACTGGAACGCGCTCACCCTCCTCCTCCCCTCCTCTCCCGCCCACCTGGCCTGACGCCCTTCCCCTGCCGACCCCTCCCATCGTCCCAGACCCCGGCATGCCCCTACCCGCCCGCGCACCTCGCCGACACCCACCGAGATAACGCCGGGTCTCCTCTAGCTCCCGGTTTATTTTAGATGGAGAGGAAATTTCACTTTTTTTCCCAGCCGCCGCCTACCCTTGCCTCTCCCTTCAGCCCCATCTCTTCCCTGGGAAGGACTGGCTTTTACCTCTGACGTGTGTGTCTGGGGAGGTGGTGTTGCCATGGGTTGCCTTGACCTTGGCATATGAGGGTAGGGCTATTGTCATGGCTTAAGCTGCGTGCTTCCTCGGGTTTCCTTGACATCCTTGACCCAGCCCTCAGTGATATCATTTGCCACATTTTCCTTGTTTGAGCCTGTCTCTCCCGCCTGAATGTGAGTTTCCCAGGGGCTGACCCCTGGCCTCATTAATTCGTGTACCCCTAAAGCCTGGCCCAGAGCAGGTGCTGAATAAATTCTTAGTGCCAGGCACCTGCTAAGCCCTTTACACGGGCTTATTGAAGCCCTCCTGTATCTTATGAGGTAACACCTCCCCCCACCTTATGTGAATACCAGGACCATATTTATGCCTCCCTAGCCTGGCAATAGAGCTCATGTTCAGAGCCATGACTGGATACTGCCTATAGAACAAGACAAAAGAGAAGTCAGATTTTTACATGCACCTGCCCCTGGCTGCACTACCTTCCTGAAACATGTTTGGGTTGATAACCACTAACATTTATAGGCACCAGGCATTAGGTATTGTGTTAATTCTGTTAAAGGAAATCATGAGATAGGTACCATCATCCACGTTTTATAGAAACCGAAGCTCAGAAGAATTAAGAGACTTGCCCCAAGTCCCACAGGAAGCGGGGTGTGTGTGGCACCAGCTCTGCTGGTGAATACTGTCCTGTAGCCCTTCTGAAGAGCAGATGTCATGGTGGAGGGAGGTTACTAGTGGTTTCCAAGGAAGATCTTTCTAATCACTTGCACTGTCCACAAAGGCAAAGACGGCATCAGAAATTGACAATTCTTGTTCACTGGAGGTGACCAAACCGAGGCTGGGTGACATTTGGTCAGAGCTATTGAGAAGAGGATTCATTTATTTAGTGAATTGTTTGACCTGATGACATTCAAAGGTTTTCAATTCTAAGTTTATATGAATCTTTCCTTTCTCACTGGGAACACTAGCTTTTTAGTCACCTTGGTTTGATGGGTGTCAGTTAAAGAAGAGAATCACCCAAGAATGTGTCATAGGCGAACCGAGACTAAATTGGGACAATCAAAAAGCAAATATTCCGGCGGGGAGAACTCTTTTTGTTATATAGTAAACCATTAGCTCTGTCATCATGTTGTCATTCAAGGTAAATGATGTTTTAAGTTTAAATCTCTCACCAAAAGAGGATGAAACCGTTTTTAAAAATCATTTGGAGAGTTCTTTTTGAAGGCTTAGGACTTAAAAAAAAATTGTCCATGGTTGCCGTGAAGTAGATGTGTACATGGAAGGCATTTATCCAACACGTCATTTGTAGAACAAACCCACAGTATCACAGAAACAAAGAATAAAGGAATTTAGGCATGAGGAGCTTGAAGTGAACGGCTCAAGATAACAGAAATAATTACTGACAAAAACTGAGACTGAAAAATCCATTCCTTGATAGTTAATGTTGAGTTTAATCAACATCCATAAATAATTTAGCTAGAAGTTAGGAAACTAGAATCAAACTAGAAAATATCAAGCCAGACATGCAGAACTTTTTTTAATTGCAAGATTGAATCCAGTGTATGGTTTTGTTTGTTAGTTTGTTTTTGGTGAAGTCAAACTGATATACATGCAAAATACACACTGTGTCGTACGGTTCAGAGAACAGGCAATATTGTGTCCATTGTCTGTACAAGACACAACTGTTGCAAAGGGGGAAGGGAATAATTCACAGATATACACAATGTAAGCAGTGCTCACAGAGTCGCACAGTGCACAACTTGCATGACTGTACACTGTCAGACACACAGTCACACACAATTTAGTTTCACCAGTGATCAAGTGTGATACACAAAAATGATTATTTCAATCCCTGCTTTTAACTCAATTTTTAACACTTGAAACCTCCTATTTGTTGTATCCACTTCTGTTTGCTGCCTCAGCATGCAAACTCCCTTCTTCCAGCAGTGACGACCACTGTCACTTGGGGTATACATATCCCCTGCTCCCAGCACAAGTGTACAGCAGGTGCACTGCCTTCCTTCAGCTGTACTGATTGGTTTAGACATGGACACATGACCTAAGCTGGTGAATTAAAAGGTAATTACATTACTTCGGCTGAATGCTGGGGCAAAGATTCATACTGTGTTTGGCTGAAATGGAGTCTGGATGAACAGAGTCCAGGAGCTTGGGGAGTGAAGGCCACACAGAAGAAGCTGAGCCAAGAGATAAAGAGAAGCAAACCAAACCCCTCTAGAACTGTTGAACCCCCTTATCCAGCACCCCAGGAACCTCTTATGTTACAAAGGCATGTGAAGCTGGTGTAACAATTAGACCCCAAAATGCAATGACTTAGATTGGATAAAAGTATATTTTACCTCACAATCCAGGTAAGCAGATAGGACACTCAGTCCCATAAGTCATCCAGGGACCCAAGTTGGTGGGTCAGCTCTGGCCATGGTTTCCATTCCTGGGACTAGTTATCTGCCCCTCACAGGAAGGGAGAAGAGCACATGGAGGGAAATTAGCCTCCAAATACAAATTTCATCCATATTTCAAACCTCTCTTTCTCTTGCATTCCACTGACCAACAGATTGTCACTTGGCCACCTCTGTCTCCAAGGGAGAATAGGGAATGTGGTCTCGGTTCTGGCATGGCTCTATTTCAGGGAGAACAAAACTGAATCGGTATTGGATGGGTCAGTTGGTGTTTTCCACCTCTCTGCGACCATTCATGGACTGTTTAGTTGCATAAGGTTAAAAAAAAAAAATTTCCCCTTTTGCTAAAACCAGCTCAGACTAAAGTTCTGTCACTTGTAATCAAAAGGGGTCCTGTTTAAGGCTCCATGGTATGATTTGAAACCTCAAGAATCTCAACTAAATTGTATACGGACATGCCTAGACGGCCCAGAATACTTGAGAAAATTCTAAGTATTTTTGTGGCATTTTCTCATAAAGCTAGAGACAAAGGTGACAGTAACCTCAGGTCCAATCTGGTCCAAACTCTGTCATCTGGGAATTATTTCTCTCTCAACTCTGTGATTCTGGTGGAGTGGATGGAGATCACCACCAGCTCACCCACCACCCGGTTGGACACCTGATCAAGTCTGGCCAATCAGAATGCACCATCTCTGACACAGGGATTGGCACAGAGATGGGCATGTGACCTAGAAGAGCCAATCAAAATCTCCTCTGAGGTTAACAGATGAAAACACTGAGATGCGCAGCTGCACATTGTCATATTGTTTCCAAAATGTGAGCCTAGTTGGGAATAAAGCCAAGAAAGGAGAAAGTCAGATTAGAGGCAGAGCTAGAGATGCAACCATCCCTGAAGCCAGAACTACCTTTTCCACTTCTCAGCCACACACTTTTTCTGTTTTGTCTTATTTATCTGCACCCATTTGATGTGGGTTATAAGGAGCATGCTCCCCAGGGCTGGGACTAGGATGAAGCACTTACAGAGCAAAATTTAAGGAGGCACTTGCTCTCAGGGCTGTGTGAGTGCTGCGCCTCCATTTGCAAGACCCTGAGGGTGAGTACTTCCTTAAATCAGACCTTCCAGGAGTTTCTTGTCTCCAGGCCCCACCCTAACTGCTGCCTTTCTTAGCTCAGACTGCTGTATCAGAATAGTAGACTGTGTGGTTCAAATAACAGAGGTTCATTTCTCACAGTTTTAGAAGCTGGGAAGTCCAAGATTAAGTGCCTGCAGATTCCTCTTCCTGCTTGCAGGCTGCGGCCTTCTTGCTATGCTATCACATGCCAGAGAGACACAGATGGCTCTGGTCTGTCTTTCCCTCCTTAGAAGAGCACTAATCTTAGTTATGAGGGCCCCACCCTCACAACCTCATCTAAATCTATCTGCCTCCCAAAGAGCCCACCTCCAAAATACCACCCTGCTGAGGGTAGGGCTTCAATGTGTGAATTTGGGTGGAACACAAACATTCAGCCCATACCACTACTCTTATTAAAAGCGTATGAATTAAAACGAAAGGAGGATCAGTTCGCAATGGATTGCATATAGCAGTATTCTGTTTGGACATCTCATTGTTATGAAACAAAACTATATCATGCACCGCAATAGAAGTCTATAACCGTAGCACGGCAGCAATTAGCCCAAAGGTGGCCTAATGCAATATATTCAGAGCAGAAATCCACTCTATCAGCGGAGGGTATAGCTCCACAGTAGTGTGCTTAGCATGCACAAGGTCCTGGGTTCAATCCCCAGAACCTCCATTTTAAAAATTAAATAAATAAATAAATAAGTCCAATTACCTCCCCCGGCAAAAATTAATTAAAAAGAAGAAGAAGAAATCCACTCTAGCTTGAAACACGAACAACTCATGCCTTGTTCTCTACATTCCATCCAGCCAATCACCATCATCATCACCATCATTCTCTGTAACAGGATAGAAAATGCAGAGGCTTCTGCACTTTCCCAGAGCAGGTGTCCAAGCTTCATCAAAGGCGGCTGTACTTTTACCAAGCACCACAAAGCACCAGGGCAGAGGCTGAAATGGCATGTGTCCAAAATCTTTACCCAAAATAACTTGAGCTCTGGCCCCGTCGCCTGCTGCTCTCAGTGGGAGCATCACAGAAACATATGCAGCCTTTTCTGGGCGGAGTAAGGCGGCGCCAATGAGAAGGATCCGGCTATCCCAGAGGACAGGGTTGTGGCTCCCTTCACCGGGCCTTAACCCACTAAAGCAGGACGACCTGGGAGGTGACACCCAAGTCAGGCCTGCTTCCCTGCTTCCTTCCTGCGTTCACAGATCCTGACTGAGCACCTGCTATGAGCGCAGTCTGTCACTCACACACACACTCCCGCCCCAGATAAACAAGGTCCAGGTCCTCCTGGGGCTTATCGCCCAGGAGAGAGAACAAACAAACGAGCAAATAAACAATTCAAATCACTGCAGATGGCGATAAGGAAGTGAGCTGAGTGCTATGTCGGGACTAGTCAGCAGCCCTATGTCAGGGAACAGAGTCAGGGACGTCTTCTCTGAGGATGTGACATTTAAGCCAAGAACAGGGAAGAGGCAGCTATGTGAAAGGTCAGGGGGATGGCTTTCCACCCAGAGAGAAGAGCGCTTGGAAAAGCCGGAGCTCAGGAAAGAGCTCGGCCAGTTCAGGCTGCCGAGGGGAGGAGGGTGTGTCTCAAGCCCAGGGAAGGAGGGAGCGGCGGGGAAGGCAGCACCGGAGGAAGGACGGGACCACCCAACCCACGCCCGGCAGCCACGGCGGGGGGACTGCATCCCACTCAGGAGGAGGAAACCATGACGGGATGGCTGGTTTAGATTTTTAAAATATTTTTCTCTCTGAAGAATGAAAAACGGATTAGAAGGGACTTGACCGGAAATGGTGAGACCGTATAAAAAATCTAGTTCTAAGGACTTTACCAAAAAATCTTTCGGAAAAGAGAAATAAAGCTTCCTGATGAGAATGTAAACTTACATCAACTGACACAACTGTTTTGGAGCATAAGTGACGCTACCTGTTAAAATTTTAACACTTTGATCATTGCTTATCCTAGGTCCTCAACAATCCCAGTTCCGGAAACGTATCCAAAGACACAAATATTTAGTTACAAGAATATTCACTGCAGTGTTGTTTATGATTATACATATATATATATGCATTTTTTCACATGGAAGTGTGGGCATACATGCAGTCAGATTTCCAAAACAGTCGGATCGCTCAAATGTAATCATCCCCCATCAGACCGCTTATCAAGAAGTGCTTTCTCCAAGGCCGAATGAAAACTCCGAAGGGTCACTGGCCTTTCTGATGACTCCGGGGTACTAAAGGGTCCCTTTCAGCTTAAGAACTACATAACACCGACATCTTTCAATTTAGGGTTTATCCATCAGCCCAGTTCAGGACTGGGAGTGCGGTGAGGGAGGAGAATGGAGCCTGCACCGATTTTCTGCTCTGCCTCCTCTTCCATTAATAACTACAGGATTCAGGACCCCCCAGGAGTGGAGCCCAGAGGGAAAGGAGAGGCCAGAACACAGTCTGCCTCGGGTGGAGGCCCTCTGGGCTGCGGGAGTTTAAAAGTCTGCTCGTTCTCTCCTGGAGCTGTTGTGAGTTCCTCAGAGACACACCTGCTGAGAGCTCACCTTCCATCCCTGCTCAGTTGGCCTCCCTTCACTCCCCAGTCCCCCAGATCCCAATGCTCCAGGCCGATGTTCTGGCCCCTTTGCCCTTCCAGGCAGTCCTCTTGATGGACTGATTCTGAGACAACCCCTGCCTGTTCCCTCTGTGCGGGCAACTGGCTTGAGGGGAAACTCACCCAGCATTGCCCCAGTAATGAACGGTCAGCTCACTCCCAGGGCAGCCGCCACTCTCATCGCTGCCCCACGTCAAGGCAGCTAGTCGACTGCAGGCCTCTACCTGTAGACTACTAAGGAGTGGGTCAGCACCAGTCCCCGTGTCCACCACACTCATGAGGACTCAGGTCTCAGCCTTCTGTGTGAGTCTCTTGGAAACCCCTCCCTTGCTGTGAAGTAACGGAAGCTCCCCTTCCCTGCCCCATCGTGGGGTGGGGGGGGGTAACTCTCTGCAAGGCGTCTTCCTTCTTTAATCTCTTGACACACAATGTCCTGTTGAGGCTGGAGGTATCTGATGAACTAATGCAGACCAGATGGTTTTGAACTACCCTTTCTGCACAGACGGCCCAGCATCTTGCTTTGGGATGTTTTCTAAAGGTACCACCTCCCCCTCGCCTGGCTTTGGGAGGCTTCCACTGAAACTGAGTCATCAGGAAAGATCATGTTTTATCATTCTGTTACAAATCCCTATCACAACCATTAAAACAGATGTAAAAGAGGTCCCTTCTGATTTGTTCTTTCAACAAACATGACAGGAGCCAGGCCTGCTAGGCACTGAAGGGTCAACGGAGCAGACAAACAGAGAGCAGAGTCTGCCCTCATGGAGCTGACAGTCCAGTGGGCACACAAGATATTAATAAAATTCTCAAATCAGTGTAAAATTCTGCACCAAAGAAAGCGACATGATGTTAGGACAAGGAGAGAGGACCTGCCCCTGTGGAAGATGGGGGATGGAGAAATGTGGGGGCTGAGATGGGAAGGAGAAAGCGCTATTACCTGGGGCAGGGGAGGGAGAGGGTGGGGGGAGGAGGACCCTGCGCTAATGTCCCAGACAGGGGAGCACATGGTACGTTCAGAGCAGAAAGCTCAGGGCAACTGGAACTTGGAGAAGAGAAGAGGGTGGTGGGAGAGGAGGCCAGAGGAGATGAAAGGGCATCTCATACACTAATTATAAGTGATCTATGCAGTCTGGCCCTGTTTTTTTTTTAATTATAGATATAGATACATAGATATATGTATACACACCAGGTCGAATAAATCTACACTAAAATATTAGCAGTGGCTATGATTTATGGGCAGAAGTAAAGTATTGAAGGTACTATTGTCTCCTGTGTGTTTTTCTAAAAATAAATTCCAAATGCAATTTAAAAAAATTGAATGACTCTTTCTGCACAGTGGACCTCACATCTTAAGTTTTATAACCAAGGACGCCAAAGCAAGCCTAAACCTCCAGTGAACTTGATTGGGATACAAATTTTGGAGCCTTGGGATCAAGAGGCTTCTCCCAAATGTTCAAGTTTCTTTTCTGATGAGAAGAGGCCTCCACTCTGCAGGCTAACGCAAAGCCAAGGAAAATCTAGGCCCACACATGAGAAAAAGACCAGAGAGAAGCACCCAGATGACAAAGGCATTGGCATTCAGAGAGCCCGTTTCCAAACAAAATATGTGTCCAGCCGTTGTTGCAAGATTAGAAGTCAGTATTCCAGAGGTCTCCTCAGAGCCCTTTCCCTAGTTCACTGAGCGACTCTGGCCAGGCCCCGAATTCCTCCTGCCTCACAGCCCGATCTGGAAAACAGAGATAAATGGGACCAGCCTTATTGGTACAGTCTGTTGAGGTCCCCGGGTAAAATGTGCCAAGAGGGCAAAGTCTTACGTTCAAAGTGTTCTGCCAATGCTAATTAATCCTCACAGCACCCCCAAGCCCTGTGATATTATCCACATTTCGCGGCTGAAGGATCTGAAGCAGAAAGAATAAATGACTCGTCCAGGGACACGGAAAGAAGCCTGCTCCGAGAAGGGGGATCAGCGCTCGACAACACTGGCATCCGAAGAGGCGGCGTGGTAACTTCACTCAGAAAATACAACTAAACTGCACCTGGAACGTTTCTATTTTGAAAACATAGTTTCTGTGTCGATGAATTATAAGGCAGCACAAACCCCAGACCCATTTACAATAAAATACGACAGACAGACCCCTATGCAATCTTAGGAACTCCTTCCTCGGACCGATGACTATAATTAGCTGCACACATCAATTTCACTTGTATCTCAATGGGCAGAGCTTGGTCACGTGACCCTGGCTTCACAAAGGGAGTGGGAGTGGGGAAATGTGGGTTTTATTCAAGGCAGCCAAGAGCCAGGCTAAGCATAGGGGTCTCGGGCAAAGGCAGAAGGGCTGCCTGGTTGGGGACTGGGTCAGGGAGAACCTGAGAGGAGGGACTGACCAGTTAGGAAGGTACTGGGGACAACTAGTCACCCTACCGCCCTGCTCTTAGCCACAGTCTTCCCAACACTGTCCCTTCTAATATTTACAAATTATATCAGTTAGCACGTGTTTAGCTGAAAATAGCGTAAAGCTCAGATGCCAGGATCTCAGATCAGAGGCATTTATGGCTATAGTTCCTGAAATCTAAGATGCCATTAATTTTAAAGTACACGACCACCTGATGCCCTAGTAAGGAAGAAAAATGATGACCAGCTTAACTTTTGGTGCCAGTGACTAACTGCGAAAATTTTTAACAGCTTCATTGAGGTCATTGACATATGACAAACTGCACATACATAAAGCATAAAATGTCGTAAGTTTTGACAAAGGTTTACACCTGTGAAATCATCACCACCATCAAGGTAATAAATATACCCCCCCAAAAGTTTCCTCATGTCCTGCTGTCTCATGCCACCATGCAATAGTGGTAATCATTTTGTAATATATAAACGGACCAAACCAGTACTTACGTACCTTAAACTTATACAATGTTAGGTGTCAATTGTATCTCAAGAAATCGGGGAAAACGTATTTTTCTATGCCTGTTACGACAGCCTGCCTTTTCCTTCTCTTCATTCTGTGGCGGCACGTACAGGTTGATACACTTAAGCCCACCGGGTCATTACACTACTGAATCATATTCCATCCTATGACAATAATACATTTTATTTCTCCTTTCTCATTGACAGACATTTAAATTATTTCTATTTTAGCCCATTACAAGCAACAGACATTAAATTGTTATGCCTAAAATATGAAGGGCCATCATCTTTCTAAAAAGTATCTAAAATCACTGACAGCCATTGACACTCAATATCAGAATTCTTAAAGAATACAGGTGCTTGTGAGCTTTTTTTTTTAATGAAATCAAATGATCAATAGATCTTCTAAGAAGCCAGTGCAATAAAAAAAAAAGTGTGCAGAAGCTCTGCAGCAAGAATGAAAATAATATTTTTTAAATACTTCTTTGATTTCCCTGGTAATTTTCAAACGTGAACTCTCACATGGGTCTATTTAAATAGCTGTAAACATGTAACTACAAACGATGGAAGCAAGGAGATGTAGGACAATGCATTAGTGTTTCAGCTGGAAAAAAGATAACATTTGGTTTTCCTTCTGAAGTGGCTTCGACAAGATTATGTTCCATTTGCACACAGAATAAAATCCACTGGCCTATGAAGTCAGACATGCCCCCAAGTCCTCATCCACCTCCCTGACGTCATCTGCCTCCTGCTTCTGCTCACCCCCCACCATCCACAAAAGCCTTCTCCCTGTTCCCAAAATACACCAAACTCATTCCCCCCTCAGCATCTTAGCATTCACTCGTTCCTCTCTTTCGAAGCCTCTCCCTTCAGATTTTCACATGGCTGAACCCTTCTTGTCACTTAGGTCTCAGCTTGCATCACCTCCTCCAAGATGCCTTCCTTGATATCCAAATCCAAATTAGCTCCCTTCTTCCAACCAAGTCACTTGCCCTCATAAAACTCAGGGTTTTTTTTTTTCCCCAAAGTACCACAAATTGAAATTACCTTGTTTCATGATGTGTTAACCTGTCTCCCATTTGTTCACAGTCTCCCATGGGAGTAAGGACCTTTCTAATTTGTCCACTGTGAGCCTCAGTGCCTAGTGCGACCCCCAGCATCGTGAATGAATGAATGAGTGAGTGAATGAACGAAGGCTATTATTTGATATTGCACATGTCCTGAGATGCTGAACAAACAGTAGAAAACTAAATTAATTTCTGCATTGCCATCTCATGTACAGCTTCCTTCGGGGTGAGCCATTTATAGGTAAAGACCCCTGCCTCCTTACCACATTGCTATAAATGAATGCAGTTAAACATCAATGGACAGTGCGCAAGATAGACCTGTTCAGAAAGGTGCCACATATCAAAGAAAAAAATCTGGATAAATAAGTAACATCAACCAGCAGCTCTGGCCTTAGGGGTCAAACAGATTTGGTTTGAATTCCTCCTCCACTCCTTACTCTCTCTCTGAACCCGTGGTTCTCCACTGGAGGGATTCTGTCACCCAGGGAATATTTGTCTGGGGACATCTTGATTCTCGTAACTGTGTGTGGAGGGGAGCTACTTGCTTTTAGTGGGCAGAGGTCAGGGATGCTACAGACACCCTCAATGCACAGGGCAGCCTCCCAGCTAAGAATTATCCAGCCCCAAATGCCAATAGCGTGGAGGCTGGGAAATGCTGCTTTAAAGAATTACTTAATCTCTCCTGTACTCAGTTTTCTCAGGTGTAACTTGGCAACAAACAATATCAACCATGTAGGATTTCTGTGGAGATTAGGAAAAAATATATTTAAGGCACTAAAAACTGGGTCTTGATTTGAAGTCTACAAATACATTTTGTTTTCATTATGAGCGTCACATGTTGTATTGCTTACTACTTGCTTCTATTTATTACTTATATAGGAAGGCATGTGGCTCCTTCTGTGGCAGGTTTTTGGTTTTTTTTTTCCTCTGTCTTTGAATCCTCGGTTCCTAACAGAGGGTCTGGCAGATGCCTTAATACATGTAGTCTAAATTATCTAAATTGAACATTGAATTATCTAAAACATCTGATACTTTGCTCTCATTTTGTCCTGCTCTCTCAACATTAGTCTGACCACTCCTATCAGTGCTGTCCCCTAAATGTTCATGTTTCTTTTTAATTTCTTATATCTTGCTGGCCTCTTAAGTCAAGGATTGAATTGGGTGACATAGACATTAATGATCTGGACCCTTACCTGGCTTTGTCATCATCTTCCACCTCCCTCTCTCTGATTTACTAGAGGCAACACATTGGTCTTCTTGCTATTTCTTGACAAGCCAAGCAGGATCCTGCCTCAGGGTCTTTGCACTTCCTCTGGCTAGAATGCTCTTCTCCCTGGATATCAACATGAGATCTTACATGTTCATTTTTTCTGGTTATGATGGGGTTGAGCATTGTCATAATTTTACGTTCTATTCATGTTTTCTGTGCAATGTGTGTTCATGTCTTTTGCCCAATTTTTTTTACATATTTTTGTTGTTATTTGTAGGAGTTTTTTGTTAATGTATTCCAGATAACAATTTGTTGGTTGTTAAGTGTTACAAAAGCCTTCTGGCCTGGGGTTGTCTTTTCTTTTTCTTCACGGTGTCTTTGAATCAACAGAAGTTTTAATTATCATTAGAGTCTAGTTATAGATCATTTCTTTTCATGGTTAGTCATTTTTGTGTCTTACGAAATCCTTCAGGATCCTAATGTCATACGTATTCTATATTTTTTTCCCACAAGTTTTACAGTTTTGTTTTTCACATTTAAGTCTTCAATTCAGTGTGAATGTTTGTTTTACTGGGAGAGAGAAAGGTGCCTTGGAAGACTGGGATCTAATTTATTCATTTCCACGTGGAAACCACTGGAGTAGCCCTGCCCCACATCAGTCTACAACATCTCATCTGTCACAGATCCGACTTCCTCACCCGGGGCAGTTTCTGCGTATTCAATTTTATGCCTGTACCCACCCCCTTAGTGATTATAGCTTCCTATCATCTTTCCTCCTTCATCTAAGCCAGCTTCTTCTTGGGTTTTTTCCGCATTTTTTTGGTTTTGTTGGTTTTTTTTTTTTCAGGCCCTTTTCCTTTCACTCTACCCTAAACACTGATGTTCCCTGGGGTTCAGTGAAGTCAAGTCCTCTCTTATTTTCTCATGCCACACCTATTCTTTAGGATACCATTGCCATCTACAAGCATATACATCCCAAACACGTCTGACCTGTGGCTTGTCTCCCATGTGCCATGACCACGTGTACAAAAACAGCAGACCACATACACCGAGTGCATACTGTGTGCCAAGAACAATCCGGACCCGACCAACAGCCCAGTGTAGCAGGTGCAACAGTCACTGCCCGCAGCCTCCAGCAAGAAAGCTGTTGTGTACGAAGGTTAAGAAACTTGCTCAAGCTCTCAGAGCCAGCGAGTGTGGGGACGAAGGCTGTGAACTCATGGACAGGACAGTGCTCACACTCAGTCACCAGATTCGCTGCTTCCTGGGCAGCTCTACCTACCTGTCCCCAGCACATCTCAAAATTCAGTGTGCCCCATGTCGACTGAAATAAAATGCGCCACCTGAAAGTTGAGAGTTATGTTTTACTGTTAACTGAAGAAAAGCAGACATCTCAAGTTCAGGACTTTAGAGCTTTTCTATGCAGGGGAAGGTGCAAAGGTCTGGACTCACTGAAATCATCCTTTTGATATGCACCTTAGCTACCCAGGGCCAGTCTCTTGTTCTTTCACATCCCTCTGGGGGTCCCACTGGGGGCTGGGCTGCCTGCATGTCTGCATCCTGAGTCCCCCTACTCACTGGCAGTGCAGGGCAGCTGACGACATGATGGCCACAGCATGGCTTGCAATATTTTTCCATTCACATCCAACCTGAACTATTGCCAATGGGAGTTTTTCAGTGTCCTGAGAGGAACAGTGTGTGCGCACATGTGCACAAGTGAGCATGCACATTCACAGGGAAAAAATGATACGGGTGTTTGCTTTTTATTTATTTTGCTCATATTCAATTTATAAAATTCACCAATTTAGAAACCTAGGTGCTAAAAAAATAAGGGAGAAACTAGGTGCAGAGTACAGCATTATCTTTGGAACTTCGTATAGATCTGTAAGTCTTTCAAAGTAAAAAGTTTTTAAAAACCTGGTTGTTCTTTTTAACTTCAACTGTAAAAAAAAATTTGTACTGTATTTATTGGTTTTGCATAACATGACTTTCACTTCTAAGGACTCTTTGAATATTGCTTGGTTCATTTTCAAACTTAAATATCTTTTCACATTTTAAATTCTATTTATAAATTTAATATATTTGATTTCCTTCTTTGGACTTTAACTATCTACTTTAGCATATAGCATGTTCCCCAATACAAATATTTTTTATGAATTTAAAATGTGTAAGTACTATGAGCCTAAAGTATCTCGATGCTTAGTAAAACTTTAATCATAAGCCCAAATCGAATTCTTCATTTACTTTTTGTTTTGTTTTGTTTTGTAGAGTTACAAAACTTTTACTTCAATAGACCAAATTCTTTTAAATTTTATAAGTAGATTACTAAAAAGACTAAATACAGGGGGAGGGTGTAGCTCAAGTGGTAGAGCACATGCCTAGCATACACAAGGTCCTGGGTTCCATCCCCAGTCCTTCTTCTAAAAATAATTAAGTAAGTAAACCTAATTACCCACCTCAAAAAAACCTAATATGTAACAAATTGTCAGTACTGTGGTTTTGATTCTGTTAAACCTGTTTTACTCAATTGTAAATCTTCCTGGTTTTCAGGAGGCATAGAATTTAGGAAAATGAGAATCAGCTCAGTTTATGAAGGTGCTGAGATTCAGTGCTGAGATTCTGGTAACCATCAACTAACACAAAAACAACTTCATTCACATTCGAATTAGTTTTGGGGGGTTTCCGGTTCTGGGGGGCTTAAGGTTCCCAATGCCTGGGGCAGTGAGGGACGGAGTCATCTCAGCAATGCTTTTATTCACGGTGGACTCCACCCCAGAGCTGCTAAGTCACAGACCGCAGAAGGTAAGACAAGGTGATCTGTCTGGTCACTTCGGCTGCACTTCTGGATGCAAGTTATATTCAAGATCCCAGTTCTTCGATCTGCTCCCAGAAATGTGCAGCCCCACTCGGTTGCACTCTTGACTGGAATTTGCATTTCTCTGGCCCTCGAGATGTGTCACAGTTTTCTGTCTGAGTCTGAATACCAGTGGGGTTGTCCGGGTTCCCGAATTTCTGCGTAATATTTCCTTCCATGGAGCACACAACGCTTGCTGATATTTAAAGTGGCATCCCTTTGAGCTTCGCTTTCTCACTTTGGTTTGGAGAAAGGACGTCACTCTCCTGATTATTTCACAGTCCCCCTCAAACTTATCTTTCCCCTTCCCGTGCAGACCTCCAAGGCTCTTCTCCATCACTTCCCCCCACACCTCAGCTCACTCTCAATAACTGGCATCTCTTAGTGACCTAACCCCAGACCACATCTTCAGCCTTAATTCTTCTTTCTCCTACATTCGCCCTCCTCAACAGTTTTTGATTTATCTATTTTGATGCCCTTTTATTTTATGCATAGTCACATGACCATATTTTTTCAGAGTTGTGTAGCATCAAAATAAAATGAATCTCTTTTACAATGTTAATAATTTTTACTCTGAATTCTAAATTCATGCATTCGTATACTCCCTCACTGTTTTTGCGATGGTCTGAGACATCACAGCTCACCCTTTAGTTTTAATTATTTATCATTCTAAAGTATATGTCTTCAATTAGTATATAATTGAATGCATCATTTCACAAGGTAGTTGAATCCACTTTCATTTTTAACATTCATTGGTATATTTTGTCTTCCCCTTAATTTCTGTTTTCTGATTTTATGGTCTTTTTTTACTCATCTTTCCTCCTTTTTTCTATACAAGCTATGTTTTCTTTTCAATTTTTAATAAAGCCAATGTTAAAAAAGTGTTGTTGACAACTGATACCATCGACACCAACACACTCACTGTCTACAGTAACATGACTCCATCATGCCAGGAAGTTCTTGCCCCGAAAAATGAAGTTGCAATAACTTTATTGTTTTCTCTCAGGAACTTGCTGAAAATCCCATTTATCTGCACAATACACTATTCTCCTTGTTCTCTTCAGTACAAGGAACAAAAGTCCTTTCTTCCTATTAAGCAACAGATTGCTCAAGTGGATTCATCAAATTACTGTTTATTCTTTAAAGACTCACTTCAAAATCTTTACCCCTCTGAATCCATCAGTCCTCAACTGTTAGAACACAAACGTTGCCAAATCCCAATCAGCTGTCTGCATTGAAAGATTTACCTTAAATCAGACCACAAAAAACCTCACAGACATCCCACTTTGGGCTTCCCCTTTAAAGATGCTACTAAGACTGCCCTGTCTCACTGCAGTAAACAAGAAACTTGGCTTGGCTTGGTCTGCAGGCTATTTTGATGATCTCTTTGGGGAGTCAGCTGTCAACACCATCTTATTTTTATTCCCCTGGCAGTTAACTTTATAATTGTGTGCATATTTTTTTCATGTTTATATCAAATATTTTTGAAGTCTAACTTTCTGTAAGAGGTTAAAATGTAAGCAGCTTTTTTTTCCCCCAGACTTGACCCCTTTTCCTAGATTTTGTTCATATGATATGATATAATACAGAATTATAATGATAAAGATGATGGTGATTTTACATCATACATGTTCTTTCAATAATTTCCGACATTTTCATTAGATTTTATAAACATACAAACATCCATGATGGAAATTTTACCACATTTTATCTTCCATCTCTCTCTTTGTGTGTGTATATATATATACATACACTCTATACATACATATCTATTCTATAATATCCATATAACCTGAGATTTTTCAATCCATAGATCTATTATTCATTTTTTCTGCATGTTCTCATTCAAATATTATTTCTGAAATTTGCTACTCCTTTCACATTTAAACCCTATTATAAAACTGCCTCTCCCTTGATCACTGATGCTTTTTCGTACTGTCATTTTCCTTCTCTGAAATTCTTTGATGCATTCTGTTGAATAGCAGGAGGGTGTCTTTGATTTTATTTTTAGGAAAAGGCCTACATTTTCCTGCCAGTAGAATGACCTCATAAGTTTACATGCAAATCAGGCAAAGGTCATGTGTGGTATACAAAATTTTACTGGATAGCATTGTTAACATCTCCTCAGTTATGTGAGTTTGAGAACATATTATTTTAAAAATGAGCTCATCAAACTGACAAGTCTTTATCCTTGGGTAGAAATTATACTTACATGTCTTTAAAATTCTATCAAATTCATAAATCTGAGTTAGCAAGGATCAATGTTACGTGTGTTAAGATGTGGGGTGGCGGGGGCAGGAAGCAAAAGTAAAACCAAATCAAGCAATGGGTCAAAGTCACAGACTCTGTGAATAGACAAATGAAGTCACAAACGTGGGTAACTTGAATTTGGGGAAATAGGCAAACTGATCACATCCTGAAGTTACGGAGACATGAGAAGGACACTATAAAAGAGACTTGAATGAGTCCCAGCAGGGTAGTCACTCAAAATCCAGGCAGTCTCCTGGATGTAACCTCTGGTCATGAGTAAATCCAGTTAATTGAAATGATAACCATATTCCTTAAATATGAACACAATTGTTAAACTTTAAAATTAAGTTTAAAAATTTTAGAGTTACAAAATCATAGTATTAATATTTCTCTGTAAAGATTGAATTTGTACACCCTTTATACATACACATTTGAAACATCTTGAGAAAATAAAAACTTTAAATCTGTATAAGTTTAAATACTAGTAAATGAAAAAGACTTGATAAATATTCCAGAAGGTTGTTTTTATTAATTCAGTCTCTTGAGGGAACTTAGAGAAAGCAGATATATTAAATTTATAAAAGCTGTTTAAAATATTTGAACTGTTTAAACTTGGAAAAAAGAGCCAAATATTTTTCAAAGATCCCTTAAAAGCGATTGCCAAAATCTGCTGCATTTAAAAATAATAGATTTGTGAACTGTGCTTAAAGCCTAAGAAAAAGCTAGTTTCTTTTTTTACAACTGCAACTTTGATAAATTGAAATCTTATTTTTAAAAAATAAAATACTTCTGAATAGTATTATCTATATGTACAAGCATCCCTTGAAGACACCAAAAAATCCTTATATAAATATAACCGTCCTTTCATGTTGCTCGTCAATCACTTATTTAATCATTAAACATAGATTCATTAAATGCCCTTTATAATCTACGTAATGGGCAAGACACTGATGATATGTGAGATACGAGGAAGGGTTACTAGTAGTAATATGTTCACACAGACATGAATTTTTGCGTTTTTATAAATTTTGTAAGAGTAAGATGTTTAAGCATAATTAAGTTAGACTGCTGCTTCCTTCCCCATCAAATTCCTGCTTGCTACACTTCCCTTTTACCAGTGGTGTTAGAGTGGTGGTGAACGTTTCTTGGATCTAGCTAAGGGAATGATGAATTTAGAATACCCTGAGTTTTAGAGTGGGGTCCTTATAAGAAGAGGAAATTTGGACATCAGGGGCTCAAGCGCACAGAGGGATAACCCTATGGAGAGGTAACAAGAGGGCGGCAGAAGAAACTGATCCTGTGGGCACGCTGAGTTTGGACTTCCAGAACTGTGAGAAAATAAATAAATTTCTATTGTTTAAGCCAAAAAAAAAAAAAAACACACTGAGTTTTAGTTTAGTTCAGTGTTAGTGGGATACATGATGTGATTCATTAGTCACTGATGTGTTCAATTAAATTTTTGCTAATTATTCTGGAGTAGGAATTGCTTCCTGAAAAATTCTCAGTGCCTACAGGACTGACTCTCCTGGCATCATGACACACAGATGCAAAGACAGGATCACAAGAGCCATGCCCCTGCCCTCACAAGTATGTGGGCCGTGGAGGAGAAAGAAGGCTTGGAATGCTCAGAGTCAGAGGACAGTCTACAGGAAGTTCTGACACCAACAGTCTCTATCATACTTGATAGAGAAGCTACTTGATAATATAGCATGAGTAACGATAAATGCACCATACTTTTTCATTTCTCTTTTGATGGGAATTATGAGAATTTTAGAATTCTCAAATTCAGGATGTACAGAGTAGCAGCACATTAAATCACATCTCAGCTCCTCTGACACATCTTGTCCTGAAGGAGTCTTGTGAAACCAGACACAACCGCACACAAAATTGCTCCCAGAAGAGAAATAATCAACCATAGGAGAAGAAAGACTAAATTATCTTTCAATTCTCCCTTTAGGAAATATTATTGTGAAATCACTGACACATGAAAGAAAGAATGATCTAAAGATATGCCCACAAAAAAAAAAAATGTAGGAAGTGAGTGCGACAGAGGTGCGAATCACTTAATTAAAAAAACAAAACAAAACAAAACAAAACAATTTTTCTGGACTTTGGGGCTTTTTAAAAATCAGCTTTAAAATTGTGATTTATGATTTTTAATGATTTATTATTTATTTCATGATTTATTTTCTCATTCTAAGTAAATTTTTGCCCTGTATCGAATTCTGTTTTCATTATTTTATATACATTTTCTTTTTAAAGAGGGCTCTAATCATTATAAAAAACTTCAGGCCTCAAAAATCAGGATTAATCACTACTAGTGGACCAAATAGCTGAAGTTCCTGGGTTAATCGAACTTACACTGTAGTGGGAAAGTGTCTGTCCATTGCCCTTGAACAGTAATAGTGATTGCCCTTCATTTTTGCTTTTTTAAATCTTTTTTTTACTAAATCCGTAGACATTATTTCATTTAATTCTGGGTTTTCACAATGTAGAAGACTGGCATATTGGGAAACAAGACAACAGGGCAATGAGGGGGGTGCAGTGGCATTATGACATTGAAAAAAAATGGTGCTTCAGTGGAAGACTATTCATGTCTATAGCACACCCTCTGAGTTTCTAGAATCTAGCTCTGTTCCTTGACTTTGAGCTACGTCACAACTCTGTAAACTCTGTAGATGACTGACAGATAGACAAAGTACGTCTTATCCAGTTGAGGTTTAAACTGTCTTCACTCCTACCCTGTGGAAAAACCAGTTTTTGTCTTTGCTTGCAATTCATCTCAACATTCCTTTACTCCAGAAAAAAATCTGTGAGTTTTGGCTTTCTCTTTGAACCAGTTATAACATCAGCCTGGGCCCCAGAGGAGTAAAATAAAGTCTTTAATACACTTGTTCGTTTTGATATCTGTATGTAAGGCATGATTTTACCTCTTCCTGTAGATTATCTTTCAACAATGGTCAGGGCTGTCTAATTCCCTCTCTCCCAGAAGCCAAAGTCGAAGCTAGCCTCATTTTTGTTTCATTATAGATCATTTGATTGTTCCCTCTAGATACGTAAGTTATTTTTCGTTATCCTTGAAGATATAAAGTGTCATCATAGATGAATGTTATTAGTTTGTTTTGACATGGTGAATTTAAAAATGTAGTTGACAACTTTTAACTTGAGACACAGCAAAATTTTCCCAAAAAATCATTCTGATTATCTTATTTGTGAACTCTCTGGTTTAGTGGAATTTGTGGATGTTACTGAATATTGTTTAAATGCAACAAACTACTGATTTTTCACATAAAAGCATTAAACCGTTTTAGAGTTAGACAAAGTCAAACAGACACTGTACAAGCCCACATTCCTGTGCCATTATTTTATTTCATGCTCATTGAGCCTATTTTGAGCCCTTCTAATGGTATTATCATCTTAAATTTCAAGGATAAATTTTTAAAAATCTGATGTGTTCTATGTTATTTTGATCTAAAAGTTGTTCTCCAGACAGATTATCTGAGATTGTTGTAATGCTGTCAGCAAGGCTCATCTGTCTTACAATGATGCAGTTTACGGAAGTCTTAGGCTTAAAGTGTCGCATATTTAGCATGCTCAGACTGTATGTTTAAATAAAGAGAAATGGTTATTTTTAGAAAATAAACGCACTGCTTCAAACCCGCCACTTTCCCATCTACATTTTCTTTTTCAAGACTTTCTTCTTCATTCATCACTTAAAATTCCCCTTCAAGGAAAATGAACCATTTATTTACTTTATTTCGGTGAACCCCACAATGAGTTGAAATATGTCAGGACCTAATCAATTTTATAGCTGGGAACAGTAGGAGTTCACGTTTTGGAAACATACCACCTGGATGCTATCCTAGAGTGTAGGACCTCTCCTTGCTCCCAGAGTTAAACTTCTTTTGAAAATGCAGATATATCACAACACTATCTAGAAAAAAATCCTTTCAGGACAAAGTTCACAATATAACTTAAGTGAAAAAAGAGAAAGAGAAGGAGACAAAAATCACATCTGTTTTAAGACTATAATAAAGTAAAATTAAAATAAGCACATTATATTGAATCTATTTTTAAAAGATATCCATAAAACACACACACACAAAACCTTACCTCTGGATGTTGAGATTAAAATTGATTTTAAGCTTCATATGTCTACTTTTCTATACTTGAAGTTTCATATAACATGAGATTAAGAAAAAATAGTATTAAGGAGAAAGTTATTCTCTATGATGATAGAGTTCAAATTCTTCAGGATGGCATATAAAGAAAACACAGTATGGCCCCAGCCTCTCTCTCAGACCTCGTCTCTCACTGCCCCCCTCTCCACACACACCTCACATTCTACACTCCAGCCACACAGAGGAAATGATACGGAATCTATACCCCTCAGCCTTTGCACAATCACACTCCCTGCTTTTGCTGTTTCTTCCTGAAGGAAACCTTTCCTAATTTCTTTCAACAGCATTAGTTGTATCCACGGCATTTCGGAAATACTTCTTCAGTGGAACTGACCATATTTTGGCTATTCCTTTACGTGTGTTTTCCACTCAGCTGTGGGTTCTCTGTGGGCAGGGACCACCTCTTATACATCATGGCACCTCCAGCGTCTGCCTGATATCTCGTGGACCCTGTATTTGTTGAATAAATGAGTGAATGAGCCATAAAACCCAGAAAAGATTATGGGAGCTTTTTTTTTCCATTTCATGTGAACTTAACTTCTTGAGAAGCCTGAGAATTCTTCCTCCATCCTCCATACAATTACTGTCTGAATTGACATTCTCTTCTACAAGCTCGGTGAAAAAGCCAAATATGAATGGTCTGTGTTGATGAAAATTTCCTTTTCTTCCAGGACAATCAGAAGAAACACACCTTTTGTTATCTCTGGGGAGAAACTGTTTCTCTCTCAAGAAATGTCCAGTTTATAAATAAAGAAAGCAATTTCTGAAACTTGCGTCAGAATCGTATCTAGGTCAGAAATTATCCTTTTGCGTATATCTCACTTATTTTCAAGTTACTTATTACTCTGGTAAAAATACGTCATGGGGAGATTAGCTCCTGTAAAAAGGAAGTTGGTTGGGTGTGCAATAAAAAAAATTTATAGATTTCATAAAGGTTGTCCCATTAATATGTCCTCATCTTTTGGATTAATCTGGCAGGGATATGTTTAATAATTATGGAATCTCCTTATTCCTCAAAGGACCTGAATTTCATTATTCTCCCTTTAGCACTCCCATGAAGAAGGTCATAAAACATCATAAAGCAAATGAGACCATGAAACCTGGTGTTATGGAGTGAACTGTGTCCCCCTCCCCAAGAGATATCCTGAAGTTTCTAACCCCCAGTACCTCGGAATGTGACCTTTTTGGAAATAAGATCATTGTAGATGTAATTAGTGGAGATGACTCCAAATAAAGTAGCTTGGGCTCTTAATCCAAGTCGACTGGTGGCTTTATAAGAAAAGGAGAAGAGACTCAGAGACAGAGACCCACGAGGAAGAAAGCTATGTGTCAGCAGAGGCGGAGATTAGAGTGATGCACCTCTAAGCCAAGAACTGCTGAAGATCGCTGGCAAACACCAGACGCTAGAAGAGGCAATGGCAGCTTCTCCCCTACAGTCTTCAGTGACTTGATTCCAGACTTCTGGTCTCCAGAACTATGAGACAACACATTTCTGTTGTTTTAAGCCACTCAGTTTGTCGTGCTTCGTAAGAGCAGCCCCAGGAAACTAATACATATGGACAGACTCATCCTGTATCTCAGGACTTTGCATCTAATTTACTGATGACAACAGGACTGCGTCCAAGTCTTCTGTCCCCTGGGTCAGTCTGCGGTCAAGTAGCAAACAACTGTAACTCTCTAGTTATAATTCTCCTCGTTCTGCCCAACACGTTGGCCATGATCACTGTGTTTTGAAAGTTGTAGAAGGTGAAGCATGAATTTTCAGAGAGATAAACTTGTCTTTCCCTTAATTTTCCATTTAACCTTTTGCAAGTTTTGTCTCAGAGTCAAGAACAAAGCCAGTGGGGCTAAATGAGGCTATAATTTTGCATTATTGTTCATGGAGTCATTTATCTGCCCTGATGTGCTGTGAAGTCAAGACTTCTGCTTATTAACCTTTCAGCCAAAGCAAGCCTGACTTTTTGCTGAGAAGCTAAAATATTAGGAACAATTACCTTAAACGGCACTGCACTTCACCTCAAGGAATTTGGCTATGCGGATGCTCTTTTTCAAGTGGCCGTTTGTTACCTAAAAAAGGGAACAGAGATGACAATAAAAGGATGAGCTAAAATGAATAAACTGTATAAATTCAAACCAGGATTAATTAAATGCCTGTCAGTGATCAACTTGTGAGTCTCACCAAAAGCCAACACTTGACGTGAGAGGTAGAAGATGGTCACTGTCAAAAGCACAGAGATGGATTCAAACTTTCAGTTTTAAAATCCTGGCTCTAACTTTAAAATAAAAAAAAAAAAAAACCAACCCTGGCTCTTCCTTTTACCAGCCTTAAGATCCCAGGCAAGTCATGTAAACTCTATGCATCTTTGTTTCCTCAAACATCAAGTTGAAGGTGTAAGAATATCTCCCTTATTGCATTGCTGTAAGCAGAAAAGGTTCTCAGTATGCAGATTCAAGAGAGAAAAATGCTGATGGCACTGGTTGCTAGTCTACATCTAATCCATCCCAAACGAGGCTGACAACTCACCCAGCACCACCCTTCCCCGGGGCATCCTCGGCCCCAGGCAACTACCCAGACCCAGAGAACTGGAGGCAAACCGTCCTCCTCAACTCTGCTTCTGAAAGCCCACCAGTCCTTGAAGTCCACACTTCTCTAAACCGTAAAAAGGTCAGCCTTTTCTCTGCTTGTTCAAAGCGAGACTCAACTAGATTAGTTCTCCCTTCTTAACAAGCAAAACAATTACACTTTTTATTTCAGACATTGAATGTGGTTTCTTCCATCAACACTGGAAGGATTGAACCATTGGGGATATACACAGATCCCTTGGAAGTGCCGTAAACAGCCAATAATTGCACATTATAGTTATTGAAAACGGGTGGCCCTGACCTACTGGACACACCAGCAGGAAGAAGAGGCAGTATGGAAACGTGGTATTCAGAATGTAGCATTCGGGAATCAGCACAACCTGAGTGCAAACCCTAGTGGCCACTTAGCTATTTAAATACAAGCAAATTACCTACCCTCTGTAAGAGAGGTTGGCAAACGATAGCCAGCGAACCTAGCCCACTGAGTGTTCTTACAAACAAGTTTTACTGGAACACTGCCATGCCTGTTTGTTCATGAAATGGCTGTGGTTCCTTCTGAGCCTCAATGGCAGAGCTGAGCAGTTGCAACAGAAAGCACACAGCTCACCAAGCCTAAAATATTTACCATCATGGCTTTTACAGAGTCTGCCGGGCTCTAGACACCTCAAGTACCACATATACAGTCGTCTCTCAGTATCTTCAGGGGATTGATTGGTTCCAGGACCCCGTAGATACCCAAATCCAGGGATGCTCAAGTCCCTTATACACAATGGCATAGTATTTGCATACATTCTACATGCATCTTCCTCTGTCCTTTAAATCATCTCTAGATTCCTTATAAACCTAATACAATGTAAATGTTATGCAAATATTTTTCAGTGGGGGACAATTCAAATTTTGCTTTTTGGAGCTTTCTGGAATTATTTTTTCTTTTGAATATTTTCAGTCCAGTTGGTGGAATCCGCAGATGTAGAACCCGCAGATACCGAGGGCTTGGCTGTACAAATGATGTCAGGAACTGGACCTCCTTAACGAGGCTGTAGTCATGTTAAATGAAAGAACACGCATAGAATGTACAAGACAGCATTTGGCAACAAAGGTTGGAAATTAGTCAGCTGATTCAGTGGCAAAGGCTACAGTTTTTATTTGTTTTTATTTTTTTAATTGAATTTGAATTATCTTAGGTGGGGCATGTCTCTCGAGCTGGGACTAAGCTCTCACCCTGTCTCTTTCCTTTCACGTTGGGTTGACTTCATGCGCTGTTTACCTGCCCGGTTCCCGTAGCTGTTTAAACTAGAGTGCACCAAGCTAAGTGTTACCCGTTATTATTACCATCTTTCTTCCAACAGATCACCTAAAATCTCATGAGTCCTCCTTGAGTTTAATTATCCACCTAAATATTTTCTTTAAAAGAGAGTAATTAGCACATACTGGAAGCATCCTTCGTGTAATTTAAATTAATTAACTACTAGCACCTACTGTGTGTTTGGCCTGGTTCCAGGCACTGGGGAAGGGAGAATTACTTTAAGTAGCGTTGATAAGAAAAGCCTGGGTTGGATGGAAGCGTACCGAGCTGGTCACGGACAAGGCAGAGAAGAGCATGCCAGGCAGAGTAAAGACCCTGAAGCTGTCTCAGTTTGGCTCCTTCAGTGAAAGGCGGTAAGACAGGATGGCTGAAGCCAAGAGACAGGGACTAGGGATGCAAAATGATACAGAGCCAGGCAAGGTGGGGATCAACCAGATCTTATGGGCTAGGGTGAGGGGACGAGCTTTTCTTCCAGATGCATGAGAAACTGCTGAATGTTTTCAACATTTAAGAGGGTTTGTGGTCTGATTCACATTCTTCATAAGTGTCTCTGTGTGCCCTTTGGAGAAAGGATGAGTAAATGGATGAATGAATGAACAGTGGTAGCCAGGATTCTGTAATCATTATTAAAAAGCCAAACAGGAGAGGGTTTGACAGCTCTTGCCGAAACCGGGAGGCACAGAAAGCCGATCGGAAGCTTTCCTGCGGTGAGTGCTGGGTGTCCTTGGATGTTGCTCAGCGGTGCTGTGAGTCAGACCTGGAAAAGGGAAACACCAGCCGGGTGACGGTGAGCCGGTCTGGAATCGCAGCAGGTGGTGTACTTGTCCTCCCCAAAGGTTCTTGAAAAAGTCCGTCGTCCAAATATTTGAACTCTTGAGGTTCAAGACAGAAATATCCAGATCTACACACAAACACGTGGAAATCTTTCAGGCTGTAGTTCAAAAGAATCTAGACAAGGGGTCCTTTGCTGTCGTGTGTTTTGTGAATTCTGGTAGGGTAGGATACGTTTTGAAACTCCTCTGCCCAGAACATCTTGGCACTGTCTCTAAAATTTAATTAAAATGAAAACTAACACAGCCTGGAGCTCTTTGGCCACGTCGAGATGCGCTACTGGTCTGTTCCATTTTGACTCACTTGACCAATTACTTAATATCATTTTGGTGCTAATACACGTTTTAAAATATTTACAGCATATGAAGTAGTGTTAGGCACATAACACTGCGTCTTATCCTCACAAGCCTCTTTAATTATTAATATTAATAATAGCAAATGAGTGAGTACATCAGAGGTACTTAGAACAGTCTCTGACCCAGTAACCATTAGCTAGCATCCTCACCATCATTATCACTATTATTATTGCTGTTAATAGTACTCTTGTGTTTGCAATTATTAACTCGATAGATGAAGAAACCGAGGCTCAGAGAAATTACGTAATTTTCCCAAGGTCAGATGACAGGGTGTGAAACCGAAACCCCAGGGTCTGACTTTAGAACCATACTCTGACCCACCAGGCTCCCTAGATCTACAATGATAATTATCTTGTTGGAAATATATTATTATTTAGGTCACTATTTGAACCAGCGGTCTACAGAATCCCTCCTTGATGTCACTTTAAGATTTCCTATATACAAATACACACACACACACACACATACACACACACACACACAGAACTGGCCATATAAAACACATTCACAGTTCGAGAACACTTAGGACCTCTCATAAATTACAATAATAAACCCTTTGTGTGATAAATGTGCTGTTTTTCAAGTAAAAAAGAAAAAAGACAAGTTTTTTTAAACTTTTAAATAATATATTACAGACCTAATAGTGTAAAATAATTCTCAATGAAAAAATATCCCATGATCATGACTCCAATTCACAGCAATAAATCTCCTCGTGCTGCTGTTGTCATTTCAATGGGTGCAGAACTTCATGTGCCAAAGCCTGGAAGAATTTCCAAAGACATTCTTCTGATTAATGCACAACTTGAACATTTTTATTTATTTATTACTTTTGCTGAGCTCAGGCATTTTTTCAGCAAGGTCTCAGGGAAGCAAAAAAGAAGGATTATTTCAGTGGGAACATATGCAGAACTTAAAACCCTGCAAATTACTGTCAATATGGTGAATATTATTAAAGGCAGGGAAATAACGCTGACTAAACCTGCGAGCAAACAGACTGTGCTGGATCCTGGGTCGCGTTACCCACTGAGAAACGTGGCATTCATTTTGCTTGTTTGGGATTTTTGTGACAGGTTCCAGGCATACAAACAGCTCTCTCTCCGCTCCTTTCTGCCTTCGGCCAGTTGACAGCTATGCCCAGAAGACCTTCCCCTGGCTCTATTCAGTGACTCAGGAGAATGCAGCGCTCGAGCCAGATTACAGAATAATTCCCATTTGTCCCCTTTTGTGTTCTTTATTTAAAGTTCACTGAAGTGGAGTTCTTTGCCAAATTAATTAGCAGGCTCTGTAGCCACCGCCAAAGCAGGCTGGCGTGAACGGCAGGGTCCCTCCTTGCCGTCACCCCTGGGAGGTCACCTACAAAGCCACTACTTGTGTCAGTGATTATGGGATGCCATGCAACCTTCTTGCCCGGTGCCCTTGTCTAAATGCCAGAGAGTAACTGGTGTACAAGTATGCCAACCCAAAGGCTAAAAACTCCTCTTCCCCTTAGTCACAGAACCTCAATTTTATTCAAATGTCTGGCAGAGATCCCCCAGGAAAGAGTGGTCTAGGAGTGATCATGTGACCCAACTAGTCATGTGACACAGGTGAGGCCAATGAGCGCTGATCAGAAGTTCCCTGGGGGCTCTGAAAAAGTGAGTTTTCAGCCCTGACAGGAAGATGGCATTGGAAAAGCAATACTCTGCACCCCTCCTCCTTGCTTTGGAAATCACTGGGCAAGGACGCCATGCTCAGAGTCAAGTCCATCACGTCTGTAAGTGGAAAGTTTAGAGACTTGCAGGGATGCTGACCTGGGGCTCTGATATTCTTGAGCCCCTGAACCGTCACCAGCAAATCACCTTTTGCCAGAACTTCATTTTATGTGAGAAAATGTAACATTCCTTTAAGATCCTGAAAAGCAAACATTCCCTTACTTGCAGCCAAAAAGCATTCAAAATCCTTACCCCAATACTCTGATTTCTTATACATCTGTCTGACCTTTATAGAACAGAGTGAGGGGTAAATGTGGGACAAATCCATGACCCCAAGGAAGCGGCGTTTACACACATGGTTCTGCCCCCACTGTGGTAAGCTGTAGGCCGGGTGGGGCAGGAGGGTGGGCAGCAGTCACGGGGCCTGAAGCCCTCCTGCATATTCTCAGTGGGAGTGCCTAGAGTGTGAGGCCCAGGGCGCTCTTCAGGGCTCTGCTAACAGCAAGCAACCTTGAGGGATAAGGAAACATCTCTTCCAGATGATGAGCAGACTTGCTTACAGCTCACTGCCAGGGCAGCGGATTCCCCAAGCTCAGTGCTCCTCAGTTGTAATGCAGACCCACTTGGGTCCCTCTGCAGTGGCAGCTACCCCTTTCCCCACCTCCCTTGGGACTTGGAGGGCAGTGGGAGCCAAGCCAAACATAAGCTCATGCTGCTTGCTGTGCTTTATATAATAAAGTCCTTCGTCTCTGACCCAAGAACCTTATGTCTGCTGCCAGCATGAATGAAACTTCACTTGCAAGTAGGATAAAATCTCAGAGCCTTCACAGTTGTCAACAGACCTATGGAGCAAAATGTTGCTTGAGATAAAAGTCAGGTTTCCCCACATCCTCAGACTACTCTCAGCCTTAACTCCCATGAAAATCTACAGCGACTTTCTTTGAAGTCATGATACTATAGCACTTAAGAGCACAGTCTTTGAAATTTTACCAACTCTGTGTAGAGTCTGCCATTTACCAACTATATGACTATGTGTTACAACCAGTACCACAGAAATACAAAAAATCATAAGAGAATACTGTGAACAACTATATGGAAACAAATTGGACAACCCAGAAGAAATGGACAGGTTTTTGGAAACATACAGTCTACCAAGACTGAATCAAGAAGAAATAGATCACTTGAACAGACCAATCACTAGAAATGAAAAAGAATTAGCAATAAAGAACCTCCCTACAAACAAAAGTCCAGGACCAGATGGCTTCACTGGGGAATTCTACCAAACATACAAAGAAGAACTCATACCAGTCCTTCTCAAACTCTTCCAAAAGACTGAAAAGAAGGGAGTACTCCCAAACTCATTCTATGAAGCCATCATCATCCTGATACCAAAACCAGACAGAGACACAACCAAAAAAGAAAATTACAGGCCAATATCACAGATGAATATAGATGCAAAAATCCTCAACAAAATATTAGCAAACAGAATCCAACAGCACATATGTGACTATGTGCAACTTTCTTAACTTTTCTGAGCTCCAATTTTCTCACCTGAAAAAAAAAATAATACTTTTTCAAAATGTTGTTAGTTTTAATATTCTTGAAGGGTGAATGCAACATCTAATACACTGTAAGCAAATAATCTTCATGGCTTCCCCCAAGACCAAACCACCACCGTCTCTCCGCAAGATGATGGTAGCAGTCCCCAAATCAGTTGCCTTGCTTGTACTCTTGCCTCATTTCAATCTGTCTTCTACATAATAGCCAGAATAACACTTTAGAAATCAGAAATCATCTTACAAATTCCTGCCCCCAACCTCTCCAATAGAATAGAATCACACACCAAATCCCACCTCAGAGTAGGACCCCCCATCTTTTGATCTCCGTGTACCAATTCATCAATCTCTCTATTTTTCATTGTGTTCCTTGAACAATTCAAGTTCATTCCAACGTTTGGGTATTTTCACTTGCTATTACTGCTACCAGAAATGCTTTCACAAGGGATCTTTGCATAGCTCACTACTGCTCATCATTTGGATCTGCACTGAAATATACTCCTGTGGAAAGACTCTCATCACTCTATCAAGATTTGTCTCTACCAATTAATCTCTTCCTTTACTCCCTTTGTTTTCATAGAACTTCCTGCAATTATCATTTTTTGCTAACTTGGGAATTTAACTTTTGTTTTTCTCCCTTCATTAGGATGTGAGTTCTATCTTGTTAACTGCTATACCTCTTGCAACAAGAAGAGTGCCTGGAACCTAGCTATTTTGTTGAATGAACGAATGAATGAATGAATGTTATGCTTATGTATCAGGATATTAAAGAAGCAAAAGTCTATAGTCATTTAATGTCTCAAGGCAGGACTGCAACAAAAAATAACAATCCTCAAATCTTCCTCAGCCCATGTTTATTTGTAGAAATTCAGTGATTTGTGAACAATATTATATCTTAATATTTTTTTTGCAAATACAGTATGGAAGGGATTCCTTCAGCTTTAAAGGTAACCCTTGTGAACTTTGCAGTGAATTCCCTGGAGATGGTCTGTTTTCACAAACATTCCCTTGACAAACTATGCCCACAAGAACTCAGGCTCCTTGTGGAAGCTAAAACACCATAGAAACTGAAGGGCATCATGATGAGCTGAGAAAAGCCCACAAAATATGTAGAAAAACACATTTTATGTTGTTGACTTTTGGATAAATAACTTTTTTTGAGAATATGGTCTTTTCTTAGACTTCTATGGTTCACAATCACATTTCCTATCTATAGTCATTTATTCCATAGGAAATGACTAGTTGGGAGATAATCATCTAAAGTATTTTCCTTTCATCTGAAAATAGCATTTTGGGAGTAAGGGAAGGACTTTTAGAAACCATGGTGTCCTGTAGAAGCAAATTTTAGGCTTGATTCTTATCAAATGTTAAGTGCAAATAATACATAGCCTTAGTACCCTACGGGAAATCTGGCTAGGTCCTTTATAACTTCTTTGCAATATTCAGGCTTTGGCTGCAGATATAGTAACATAATGAAACTATACACTGGACTGTAAACATCTTACCAGTTTACAAGCAATCTGAAAACTGCATTTCTCACGATGTTTATCACAGTTCTTCACAGGTAGTAAGTTTTTAATACAAATTTATTAATTGCTGGTTATAAGCATAAGGAAAAGATTTTTGTTATGAAAGAAAATATGTTAGTATAACCCATCACAATCTAGGGATTTTATGGAACTCTAATGCCTTGGTTTCTTTCTATTTTTGGTTTTGCTGTTCCTAGTGGGTGGCTTTATTCTTAAGTTTGCCTCATGATAGCCATATGGCTGCTGCTGTTCCAGCCATTATGTTCACATTCCAGCCAGGAAAAAGAACAAAGGGCAAAAGAGTGCTTGTGAGTTGAGCTCTTTAGGTGCTTCCCAGGAAATCCCACCAAGAAATTTCCATTCACATCTCACTGGCTGAACTTGTCAAACAACAAGCCCTGTCTTCAGGGGATGATAGGAAATGTAGACCTTTGGATGGGCATGTTGTTTTCATCACCAAAATAATGACTTGTCTTAGTAAGAAACAAAAAGGTTGAGTTATTGATTGGGTAGGCAACTTCTGCCTTAATAATGTAATATATGCATCAATTTCCCTTAATTTTGGAGAGCAGACATGTAAGATTGTGCAGGATCAGAGATGGAAAATAAAATTTTTGATATGGACTAATTTATGACCTTCAATCCATATATCCTGATGGGTCTATTCTCAAATTCTTTAAAAAATTAAACGTCTAAAATCAGGGTTCTTATCCAGAGAGATGGAAATAAAATGACGTAGCAGGTAAAATTAAAATATTATCATTTTTACTGTTGAGTGGTGATGGTCACTGAATGCTAAATGTTGCACAGTGAAGGTATTATGATACTGCAAATGCCATTAGATTATCAGAGATTGTGATACACCTGATAGCTTAAATGTAATTTAAAAAAACACATCAAACAGTGCAAATCACTCAGAAGGGTCCATTTTGAAAGCTGGCATTATCACTTACCATCGTTGACGAGATACTGCTGCTGGTGGTGGTGGGGATGTTGACAAAGGTTTGGTGGGGCTGGGGGAGGGAGTGGAGAAGGGGACTAACATACAGTTGGAGCCTAGAATGTGCCTAGTCCTGTTCTAAGCACCTGCCATAGTCTATCTTGTTGAAAACTCACAACCATCCTACAAAACAGCCAAATATTTTTAACCCCATTTTATCGATGACTGAAGACAACAGCTAACAACCCGAGGGCATCGGGATGATAAGAATTTGAAGTCTGACTCCAGAGTCTGGCTCTTCCCTCTCACATTACACCACTTCCCTGGAGGGATGAGGAAAGGGAGGTCCAGCATGACTCAGAAGACCTGAGCCCTCATCATGATGCAAGGCTTGTACCACTGGCTTTCTATATACCTTGTTCTGGCCCATAAATGAGCCAGGCCCAGGAGGGACCCTTATCAGTGTGTCCATCAAAAACCACACACATCATGAAAGACACAATGTATGGAGAATCTTGTTCTGGGACTGAAACTGGTGAGAAGTAGAAACTTTTTTTTAATTGTTTACAATTACCAAAAAAACAGATTTGAACCCTTTTCTGGTCATTTTCAAATATTCATAAAATAAAAAATTTAACTTTGGGTCACTCTCTCTCTTGCCTTCTGAGATCACCCACACTCTGTCCACAGAGTGTGTATCTGCCTTTACTTTAACCACCAGCCCCCAACTCCAAATACCTCTCTCTAAATTAATCTACTTTTACTTTTTAAAAGAACTGTCCCAACTGGGACACTACTGTGATGGACACTGGTGTTGAGCAGGGAGGGATATTTAAACAAGAACTACTTTTTGAAGTAGTTTATTAATCAATACACTTTTATATTACAACAACTTTTATTTTCTCCTGAATCACAGGGTTCAGATAAAGAAATCTCAGATAATGAAGACCCTCACATGTAAATGGCGTACTGTGGAACTATTGCTCTCAATTTGCTTTGTTCACTTAATAATGTACCATGAGTATTTCTCGTATTATTAAATATCCTTCCATAACTTTCTTGTAAATGTATGTACAATATTCTACTGTGAGTCCATACTATACCTAACAGTATATACCAGACACTTTGACTCTAAAAATTAAATTATTATTAATAATGCTGCACCATATATATTTTTAGTTTAAATATTTGCACATATCCTTAACTATTTGAGGTAATACATTTCTAGAAGTGGGATTGCCACATTGAAGGATTTATGCCTGGTAAGAAAAATTTTAAATAAATGGCTTTTAATTAGACTTTACCAAGAGGTTGCTTTTGCCAACTGCCTTCCCTAATGTCGTATGAAGACATGATGGGGCCGCACTGGAACCTAACTCCCAGTTTATATCCATTAGCTGCTGCATGCCAGCTGTATATTGTCGCTACTGAAAGATGGAAGCCCCTCTAGCCAGCCCTCCTCCTGCAATTGTTTTTCTTCCAAATACTGTTCTGGGTTTTTCTGTCTCATTCTATTTGCCTCCCTTCCAAACCCCTTGAGCAACTTGGGAAGCCAGCAACATGGTTACCTGAACCCCCTTGGTTACCTGAACCCCCTCAAGTTCCTCAACCTGCCTCCCCGTCCTCCACGCCCTCTGGTCCTTGGTATCAGCTGAATCTCACTCTCCTCCAGAGCTGGGCTTTTCTGTAGCCCAGGGAAGGGGTGTCACCCTCTCCCACACCCCAGTTTCCACAGCGTAAGGGACGCCTGGGCACTCTCCCAGTTCCTCGTCTCCTCCCCCCAGCCCCTGCCTTACATCCTGATGTGGAAACACCCTCTCCTCTGGGAGTTGTGGCATCTGCGGTCTGCCCAACCTTCCCACCTTCTCTCCCTGCTTATCTCCTCACCTCACACAGCAGCCAGACCGATCTTTTTAAAATGCATAAGTCAGATCATGTCATCCTTGGCCTGAAATCACCACGTGGTCCCCACTGCACACACAGGAAAATCTGAAATCCTAGAAGGCCCTAAAATACACGTGCTCAATTTTCCTTCCTTGCTACTCTCCCGGGACGCTGCCACCTCAGGGCTCACAGACACACCTCCATCTGCCCAGCACTGGTCCTCGGCCGCCACATGACTTAACTTCCACCACCCGCGGTCCTGGCTTCAGCACTGTCTTATTCCAGGGGCCTCTCCAACCAGCGCTTCAGAAGGACGGATGGGTTCCCTACCCTCAACTCATTCTCTGTTCTCTATCCCTGTGGGGTTCTTATTCACAGCCCTCACAACCCCTCTCATGAAATGGAATGCTAGGCATCATTTTTGTTCAGCGGTCAGCCTCCAGTATCTTCTCTCCTTGGCACATCAAAAGTACTTAGAAGTATTTGGTGAAGAAGTGAATGAAGAAATGATTATCTACTTATCTCTTGGTCCCTCATCCACGTTTATTTTGACACTCTCTCCTTCTCTTTATTATAACATAATTATCTCTGTTATGCCTGTCTTGTGGAATAGACTACGAACTCCCTAAAGGCAGTTTCCTTCATCCTATTTTTGGTCTCACATATACTTAGGAAGGAACTGACATGTGAATGGAGACTCGGGAAAGCATCTGTTGAACTAAACCCTCCTCCCTTTAAGACGCTTTTCTTACCTCTCTGATTATCCCCATTTTTCAGAGGAGAAAGGGGGCTAGAGAAATGTAGAGACTTCTCCAAGCTAGTCATGTGACTTTAACTCATATTTTTACACCAAGTCTAGCTCTTTTTTTTTTCTTTTAATCTGGCTTTCCCAACTAATGGCCTATCCTCATCTTGAATTGGTATATCCAGAAGCTTCCAGCATTACGCACATGCTGTGAAAAGTTATGTTTGAGACCTTGGGATCCTTAATTTGACAAATGTTTGGAAGAAAAATATACGGCTCTAATTATAGAATGCAGATGGCACGTTGAAAACTTACAAACTATGTCATTTAACAAAGTGGAACAAAAGGAGAAGCATGCTGTATAAAGTGACCTTATTTTCTTAAAGAAGCAATTTTTGTGAATCTTTGAAAGGTATAAACAGGCTGCCCACATATTCTGTTGATAAGAATACCTCAAGTAAGGCCATTACGCACCAGTTATAATCATTTTAACCATCAATTATAAAAGTGGGCCTTTCTAATTATAGGCAACATTTAGCATTTGGGGCTGAGTTACTGCTGGTTATATAAGTTGCAGATCTAACGAAAGCCAAATATACCCTAGCTGGATTTTACCCCACGCTTCTAAATTTCTAATTATATTGCGACAGCATCAGCACCACCCTCTGCAGACGTTTAAAACCTCATGACTCAAAAATAGTCTATAGGGAAACTTCCAGAAGTGAGGGGGAAATGTGAATGAGGACGTGGCCCAGTGTCAGAATCAAACACCCAAGGAACAAGCTCTTAAACACAGGTGGCTACAAAAAAAAAAAAAAAAAGTGTGAGTCTTTATTTTTTTGAGTTTTCTAGAAGAAACACAAAGTTCCCGGTTCTGCCATTGTTTCCTATGGGATGCACACGACCGCTAAACCAGAGCAGTAAAACACATCGTGACAGGTCCCACCTCACCCCCAGAGGATGACGTGAAGACAGAGATGGGATCACTGGATGAATGACTGAATTCCGTTAACACTGACGGAGCAGTGAATCACACCAAAGATCCCAACTTTTCAGAGTTTATATTCCAGCTGTGATTAAGAGTGATTATAAAACCTACTCAAGAGGTCTTTAAAAATAAGCTTGTCAGCTATCTGAGATGGTGAAAAGAGGGCTCCTGTCTGTCTGAAGTAGAAATCCATCAATGTTTCCCACAATGTGGGGTATGAAATGCATTCAGGTGTTAAACTTTTAAAAAATCGAATGCCATTATTTTAATGTATGTAACATAGAGAGAAATAAAGATACATTATATACAATATCCATTTATTTATATATATAATTTTTACATATATATTTAAAGGAAAAAAGAGAAAATTTTCCATTTAAAGAAAAATACCACAGAAATAAGACTAGAAGTGGTATGATACACAGATTATGGCAAAAATTGTGAAGGTGACACATGATCAAAGTTTTGCAAATAGTGATCTCTTCAGAAAGTGATTTTAACTCACATAATTCCAAGTTGCAGACATGAAATGCTTGACATTAGAAAGAATTGCTTATCTCTGATAAGTTTTATCAAACACATGTGTATGTATATATACACACACACACACATATAATTAATTGTGCAATAACAATAATATTGATTATGGTTTTATTACATTTCAGGCACTGCTCTAATTATTTTACATACTTTGTATCATTTAATACATACAACAAAATTATGAGATCAATAAAATTTCTGTTTCATCTTACAATTTACGGAACCATGGCACAATAATAAAAAGTAATTAGAGATATGAAAATTAGGGGAAAAAAGAGTAAAGCTATCCCCATTTTGATATGACATATTTATTTATCTGGAAAACCTAAACAAGTCTGCAGGAAAATACTACAAATAATAAGGTAATCTAATAAAGTAGCAGGTATAAAATCAACATACTAAAACCAACAGCCTTTCCATATAGATAAGACCATAAACTGTAAAAAAGTATAATGGAAGAGAAGGGAAATAAAAATGAGCGTATGAATAAAATACCTAGGTGTAAATGCAACAAAAAAATGTTCAAGAACTATGAAGAAGACCAAAAAACACTCGCGAGGAGCACAAAAGTTAATATGAACAAAAGGGAACACAGCATCCTGTGAAGATATGGCATCATAAAAACGTCAGTTCTCTGCAACTTAATGTGTAAATTCAACATTACCTCAGTAAAAATACTAAAGTTGTTTTTTTTTCCCCAAGCAAGAAAAGTTTATTATAAAGCTTCCTCGGCAGAACAAAAAAGCAAATAAAGTCAGGACAACCCTAAAAAGAAGAATGATGGTGGTGTGGAGACTAACCAGCCTTGGCAGATACTAACACACAGATAAAGCCTCTCAAATTAAAATGGTGTGACACTGGTTCCTGAATGGACATAAAGAACCATGAATCAGAAGAACCATCTAGAAATAGACCCAAGTGTATAGGCAAAGTTAGTATGCAATAGATTCAGAACGGCAACTCAACTGGGTAAGATAGACATTCTAATAAGCAATGTTCGAATGTTCGAATAACTAGATTGTTATAAAGAAAAAGAAAAGATTGATTCTAGTCCTCACACTCTACACAACAGAGATTTCCAAATGGTCAAAGATGTTAAAAAAAAAAAAGATACATTAGAAATATTAGAAAAAATATTAGGAATAACAGGAAAAAAGCTGATGAATCTCACTGTAACTTGATTTTGCAGAAAGCTTTCATTATTATAATTCAAAATCCAGCTGCAATAAAGAAAAAGACTGACTAACTCCTTACAATAAACTTTTGATGGGTGAGGGTATAGCTCAGTGGTAGTGCCTGCTTAGCATGCATGAGGTCCTGGGTTCAATCCCCAGTACCGCCATTAAATAAATAAACAAATAAATAAATAAATAAACCTAATTACCTCCCACCCAAACAAGAAAAAATAAATAAATAAATTTTTGCTCCATAAGCAAAGTCAAAATATAAATTACAAAACAGGGAAAAAAATATTTTCAACTTATACCAAAGGATTGTTACCCACAAGACCTGAAGAACTTCCAAAAAAAAAAAAAGTTCAACTGTGTGATTAGAAACATAAGCAATGAATACAAACAGATGGTTTACAAGAGAAAATGCAAATAGACCTTAGACATAAGGCAACGTGCTCAACCTTAGCTCGGGATGAAACTGCCAAGATAATGAATAGGAGAACAGCAGACCTGGGACTCTCTCTTCCTCTTCTTAGGTTTACTGCAAACATTTTTAGGTAAATGTTTTTAAATATTCTAACACCTTTACCAAGAGACAGCTGGTTAACCTAGATTGCCTGTCATAAACAAACGCCTGGAATTTATTGCTGCGTGGAGCAAGGAAGGGTGGGAAGTAGAAGCTGAGTCGCACAGACTCTGTCTGCTCAACTAACACAGCCAGAACCAGGAAACCCAGACTTGAAGCTTCCTCCGGGCTGAGTTGCATCACACATATTGTCGCTCTTCTGTTGGTCTCACTCCGACACTGAAACGTGTGTTCCAGTGGAGGTGAGAATGGTTTCTGGAAACTGCATCTGAGAGTTTCGGGTCCCTGCAGTGAAGCAGTGTCTTTGCTCCTACTGACTTTTTTATTGTCAATTATTAGCGGAGTCCAGTGTTAGGTAAGATCTATGATTTGCCTGAGTCAGCTCTCACAATTTGAGGTTTTGCTGTGAAGTCGTCACTATCATTCACCTATTAGGTTGACAAAAATAATCTGTTGGTGTAGCTGCGGGGAACAAGCACGTTCATAATCACCGGTAGGAAAGCTAAATAACACGCGGCACTTAGCAGCACAGAGCACTATTCCACGGGATCTAGCCGTGGATCTAGTGCTTCCTCTTCTAGAGGCCGACCCCAAAAATAAATCAGCAAGAACTAAAACAAAATAAAGCAAAAAAAAAAAGCCAAACCAAACAAAACCCCCACATGTACAAGGCAAGAAATATACTTGCAGCCCTATTTGAAATAGCAGAAGACTGGAAACAGCGCAAATGCCCATCTGCAGAGAACTGATTAAAGCAGCAATAGAACGTCCACACAATGGGATACAATGCGACTGCTGAAAAAAATGAGAAATTATCTTAATATTAATGTGCTGCTGTGGAGTGCTTTCCAGAATATACTGTTAAGTGAAAAAAGCAAGGTATAGAACAGTGCACATAACATCTACATTTTAGCTAAGAAATGAACATTATACTAATGCATGTTTGTTTATATTATAAATAAACAATGGAAGAATAAACCAGAAATGTTAAAAATAAAAGATCATCCATAAAGCAAGGGGGAAAATACGTTGAGGGGCAGGGATAGAAGCTAAAATTCTCTGGATAGTTCTTGATTTCTTGATTTAAGTTTTACACAGTTATAAAACAAAATTAAAACAAATTCTTAAGAAGCAAAAAGCAACCCCTAAAATGAAAGCAAAATAAATTACAGCAACCTAATGAGTACCGATGGGTGGCTTAACCAAACAGACAGAAACTATCTTAAGTGACTTTTAAAACACAGCAATTTGACAGTATCTCCTTAGTGGGATAGGTTACAAAGACAAAATTGTTTTAATAACAGTATTATTTTTCTCAGGGACACACACACATAAACATATACATTATTGATCATATGTATGTTAATGATAATAGCGACATTATTATTCTGATATACACATGTGTATAAACACGAATAAAATTAAAGCCAAGAGGCAATTATGTTGCTATCATTAGGAACTAGCATATTTCAGCATAAAAGTAAAGAGATTCAAATATAAAAACCAAAGACATTAAGAATCTTGTAACCATAAATTTAAATTGGTAATAGCAGTATAAACTCATAATTTATTTTTTTCTTAAGAAGTAATAAGCATATAACCTGTCTCTGTGCACAGAAAGGCACAGAGATAAAGACCAGCCTGGGATGACTGTAACCCCAGCACCTAGGTGGTGCCCTTTAAATGCCATTTTCCTCTAGCGAGAACTAGGGCTCTTTGGAGAAATGGCAGATTCCAGGTCTAGGTAGGCAAAGGACACGATGAGCTACAAACATCTTGTGCAAGAAACCGAGAAAGCTGTAAAAGACTCCTGAAATTATGTCACAAGGACCCAGGAGCAATGTGAAGGCACGCCCCTCGGCCAGAGATAAAAAGAATTGAGCCTCGAAAAAAGAAAATTAAAAAAAAAAAAAGACAATGGATGGGAAAAATGTGTTAAGAATACATTCATGTTAATACTAAAAAAAAATACTAAAAATAATCAAATAAAACAAAGAAATCCTTGTCGGTTATCTTTGTGGAATCCTGGTAAACACAGAAAACCACTAAGCGTTCTTCCTGCCATCCTGTGTGGACTGCACATAAGGGTGACCATACAATAGATCAGGGGACGTTTTCAGCCCAGAAGAGTTCCAAGTAACGCATACGGGTCAGATGAGACAATCTGCCACTTTCAAAGCCTATTGAAATAATGCATCAAGGATTGCTAACACGTTGGGTGAAAAGCTCATAAGAAACTCTACAATGGATAGGTCAATCACAATACCAAAAAACAGCACTAGACATCCCATGAGGAGGGAAGTACCACCTCCCACCTATGAAGTATCCTTGGGGTGGGGAACAGGGAACTCCACTGCACTTACAAAATCATCAAATGACAGAGTGACTTCTTGAAGGATACCACGGGAAGCAATGAACCAAATCCACAACAGCAATTTGACAGAGCAATCTAGTTTCTCCAACCAATAAACGGCAAGAGAAAGGAGGAAGTGAGAGGTGAACTTGTACACTGAAAGACGTAGCAATCAAAGGAGACGTGTGGACTTTGGATCCTGATTTGGAAAAAAAAAATTCTAAAAAGAAAACATGTATGATAAAAGCAGGAAAATTTCAACACTGATTGGATCGTTTATAAAATTAAAAAAGGATTATTTTTTGCACGTGATGAGAGTGTTACAGCTATGTTGAAATTTTCAAGTCCCTAAGGAAGTGCCTATAGATGAAAAGAATATGATTTCCAGGATGGGTTTCAAAATAATCCAAAAGTTACGGGTAAGGGTCAAAAGCAGGACGCTTAGACAAAAAATACATCTGGCCGTGAGTTGAAAGTTCTAATTGATAGATGCATGCTCATTATACAATTCTCTGTTCTTCTGTATACATTTGAAATTTTCCATAGTAAACTAGTACACACACACACACACACACACACACAGAAACAGGCACAAAGATGTTAACTAACTTGACCAAGATCACTAAGCTAGTAAATGACAGAGCCCAATGCTTCCACTATGGCTTATAAAGCCCATCTTATCTCTGCCAAGTTTCTTCTGTGATTTTATTTGAAATAGTACAAACATTCGGGAAAATACAGTCAAGAACCTGCGTAACATACCACAAACCAAGATTTAACATTTTGCTGTAACTGCTGCAGATCTTGTTAATGTAATAGCTTTATTGAGATATAATTCACATACTGTAACATCCAGCCAGTTAAAATATATAACTAAATGGATTTTACTCTTGAATGTTTTCATCACTGCAAAAAGAAACTTCTTACTCACTAGCAGTCACTCTCCATTTTCCCTCAACCTCCCCAGCCTCTAAGAAACCACTAATCTAATTTCCACCTCTATAGATCTGCTAATTTGGGCATTTCATATAAATGGGATCACATGATATGTGGTCTTCTTTGGTTTCTTTCACTCAATATGATGATTTAAAGGTTAATCCACATTCTAGCACGTGTTCACATTTTATTTGTATTTCGTTCCTTTTTATAGATGAGTAATATTCTGTCATATGGATGTACCACAATTTATTTATCTGTTCATCAGTTGATGGACATTTGACTTGTTTGCACTTTAGGGCTGTTATGATTAACGCTGTTATAACCATTTGTGTACAAGTTTTTGTATGATTATCTGCTTTTGTGTGGACATTTGTTTTCATTTCTCTGTACATAGAGCTGCTAGGTTACAGGTTATCTTTATGTTAACCTTTTGAGGAATTTCCAGACTTTCCCAGTGTGGCTATGGTATTTTCCATTCCCACCAAGCAATGTATTAGAGTTCCAGTTTCTCCATATCTTTGCCAATACTCATCATCTATCTTTTTTATTCTCGACATTCTAGTGGGTGTGAGATGGTATCTCATCGTGGTTTTTATTTGTATTTCTCTGATGGTTAATGATATTTAGTATCTTCTCATGTGCTTATTGACTGTGTATCTTTGGAGAAATGTCCATATTAGATCCTTTGCCACTTAATTTTTTTTGAAGTATTGAGTTGTAGGCGTTTGTTATGTGTTCTAGACATAAGTTCCTTATCAGACATAAGATTTTCTCCCACTCTATGGGTTGTCTTTTCACTTTTGTTTTTTTTGGGGGGGGTAATTAGGTTTATTATTTATTTTTAGAGGAGGTACTGGGGTTGAACCCAGGACCTTATGCATGCCAAGCATGCACTCTACCACTTGAACTATACCCTCCCCCTCTTTTTGCTTTCTTGATGATATCCTTTGAACAATGAAAGTTATGAATCTTGATGAAGTCCAGTTTATCCATTTTTCTTTCATTGCTTGTATTTTTGCTATCATATATAAGAATGTTTTGCCTAACCAAAGGACATGAAGATGCACTCCTATGTTTTTTTCTAAGGTTTATAATTTTATCTCTTAGGTCGATGATCCACTTTGAGTTAATTTTTATGCATGGTGAGAGGCGGGGAGCCAACTTCATTCTTTGCACACGGATATCCAGTTGTCCCAGCCACCGCTTTTTGAAAAGATTATTATTCCCCATTTAACTGTCTTGGCAGCCTGGTTGAAAATTAATTGACTGTAAATGTGAGCCTTTATTTCTGGACTCTCCATTCTACTCCATTAATCTGCATGACTATTCTCATACCAGTATCTCGCTGTCTTGATTACGGGAGCCTCATTCCAACGTTTGAAATCACGAAGTGTGAATACTCCAAATTTGCTCTTTTTCAAGATTGTTTTGGCTATTTTGTGTCTCTCAAATTTCCTTACAAATTTTAGAATTAGCTTTTCAATTTCTGCAGAGAAGCTAGTTGAGATTTTTATTTCAGTTGCAGTGAATTTATGGATCAACTTGGTGAGTACTGTCGTCTTAATATTCTGCCTTCCAATCCATGAACAGAAGACGTCTTCCCATTTATGTGGGTCTCCTTTAATTACTTTCAACCGTATTTTGAAGCTTTTAGAGTGTCAGTTTGGCACTTCTTTTATTAAACTAATTCCTAAATATTTTATTCCTTTTGATGCTACTATAAATGGAATTGTCTTCTTAACTTCCTCTTTGGATTTTTTACTGCTAATGTATAAAAATATATGTAATATTCTGTGTATTGATTCTGTCCCCTGCAACCTTGTTTCACTTATTTACTAGTTCTAATAGTTCATTAGTGGATCCCTTAGGATGGATGCTGTATAAGCCTGTATCATCATGGACTTTGAACATGCCGTTCCTTTAGCAGAAACACTTTTCTGCCCTTAAGGTAGCCAACTCAGTCTCTTCCTTCAGATCTCCCATTAAAAGTCACCTCCTGGTCACCTCTTAGTCACATCTTTCCTGACCACTCAGTCTCAAGATGGCCAACACTATGACTTAATCTCAGTCTCCTGACTCTGTCTTATAAGGTGTAACAAACAGAACTTGTATGTTCATTATGAAAATGTTCAAGCAAACAGAAAAGTAATCCGAATACCATAGTGGAGTCCCATATACCCATCAGCCAGATTTAAAATTTTGCCATTTTTAATTTACTGTTTTATTGTTGAATACTTTTAAGCCAAATTGCAACGATCTTGACATTTTACCTTATATATACTTCAGTATAAATCTCAAAAAACTAAGGACATTTTGCTTCATAACTGCAGTACACATACAGAGACACAAAAGCATGTCCTTAACATCATTAATACTCAGGTCATATTCAAATTTCCCCAACTGTTTCAAAGTCATCTTTTTCAATCAATATGTTAAAACCTGAATCAAATCAAGGTCCACAATTTGCATTTGATTATATCACTTTAAAGTTAGAACAGAACCCAACCCCCACTCCTTTTTAAAACCAGCATTGTGGAAATCGGACCAGTTGTTTCATAATTATTTTGTGTATTCACTTGTCTACTTGTTTTTCATTTGAGTCTCAACTGTCAGCTCCAGGAGAGCACTGGCTTTCTCTGTCTTATTCCTTGATGAGTCCACAATCCCTGGACTATAGCTGATACTCAATAAACATTTCTTAAACAACTAAGTGAGTAAGTAAATGGATGAATGGATTTCTATGATACGGAAGTGAACAGAGTGCTCTGAGAACACTGAGCGGGTCACTTTTTACCGGTCCCCCTTTAGGACAAACAAAGGAAGCGAAGAACATAGATAACAGGGACTAGGCATCTTAAAATCTTCCCCGCTTCAAGGGAGAAGCACCTCTCTTTGAAATGCCCTCATTGACAACAGGCATACATCTGGATCCTTATTTAATTAGAAGATGAGCCACAGTATTAAACTGCAGGGCCAACTTCTTTGATACTCAACTGGTCTTTTCATCTTTCTCCAACCTCTCCTACTTTTGTATTCATCTTCTAAGAGGGAGAATTAAAATCCAAGCTCGTGGCATGGGCACAAACTTTTGGGCTTTAGAATAAACATAATATAGAGTCCATATGGGGGTGGGGAAGGCAGAACTTGTAGCTACAGTTTTCCTCCTGGAACTTAAACTCTCTCCCTCTTCAGCTTCGCTGTAACTAATGTAAGATGGATCCTCTGGCATTAAGGAAGAAGTTAAAAGTCTGAGTGCACTCACGTTACTTTACAAGCAGGAGAGCCTTACACCTCCTGACAGAGTCCCATTTCCCTAACATTAAAACTTAACACCAGCATTTCTCGTCTTTTCAATCTGGTGTTTAAAAATGTAAGCACTCTTATATTCAAGCTCTCTTTAAACAATCCTTTCCAGTTTCAAAATGCCTTGTGTGAACCCTGGGACTTCTTTTTCCCTTTAGAATATTGGGGCCACTGGTACCTTTCAATGTTGTCATCAAGAACAAAATGCAAGGACCTTGTAATGATTTTCAGTGAAATGTACGTACTGAGTTGAATTGTGTGACCCTCTTTTGAAGGCAGGCAATGACTAGGAGACAGTAAAGGATGGAACAGTGGCTTAATGATGCACTTTCCCAAGGCCTGATACAGTGGTCAGAGTTTGATTATCCTCCTAGAGACCCTAGGAAAGGAAATGTTAGGGATGTGAATGATTTTTTATGTCAGTGGTCCTCCCATCCGCATCCATAATAGATGGACATTTTAGTTTGTTGCTTGGTTTATTTTTCCTGCCCGCCACCCATTCTCTGTTCTTCAGTAATAGCCCATCTTTTGTTCTTCGGAAGTAAAGTTTCCTTAATTTAGTGCATACAGTGTATGTAGGATTGAACCTACTCATTTCGCTCCAGTAGAAATCGTACAGGTAAGGCATGTCCAATCAGAGCACTTCTTTTACCTGGATACCACATTTGGCTCAGGGACGTACACAAGCCAGACCAATGAAACACAACCTTAAGATCTCGGTGACATGATAAAAGAAAATTCCATTTATGGTGGAGGTTGCTCTTCTAATAGGATGCACATCGAGAACTGCTGGAGGACATTTTGCTGTGATGACTCAAGAGCCTGATTCAAGCCAAAATAGAACAAAGCCAAGAGAAGAGATAATGGATAAATTCCTAATGACAAAGTCTGAGACCTGAATTCAGCCATGCCTGAAGATTACTCTGAACTTTTCTGTTACATCAGCCAGTAAATTACCACTGAAAATAGTCTGACATATTTTTGTCTTTCAGAACTGCCAGCCTACAAACAGATACAAAGCATGGTTATCTGGTCATCCTTGGCTCAACTTTGGGAATTCAGAAATAGGCCAGGCGATTCTCATATTAAGTGCTTTAAGCAAAGATTTCCATGGTGTTCAGCCAGAGTCAAGGGAATTTACAGGAACATCTATTAAGAAATTATCCTTTGAAGAAATATCTCATCTTATACGAGAGCTCTAACAGGACATTGTCTATTTTCCTTCTGGTTCTATGCTTGGTAGACATTCAAAAGAAAAATGAAAGTTTAGAAAGTAGTAATTTTCCAGTCCACATTCAAGTCTATCTATCCATCTGTTTATTTATTTATTTATTGCATTTTTAGGGGGCTGAATTGCTGCTGTATGTTCAACTCAACTTTGCCAGAAGGCCAGATTGGAATACCGATTTAGCAGACAGACAACTTTTTGCCAGCACGGCCAAAGCACCATCTGTGGCGAATGAAATCTGATTGCCCTGCACAGTCTTCTGGGTCCCAGTTGTGGACGAGGTTCAGAGTCCATGAGGGTGAAAATGAGCCCAGAAGCTTAAATTTCCCCTTAAATCACCCACATTCTTCAGACAAGGAGGAAAAGTCCACGTACAAATGACAGATGATCAGCGCTGCTTGCTCGCTAAGTGAAGCTGCCTGATCTGTTACCTGTGAGATGATTTCACGGTGTTACAGAGGAGCCTGCCCATATTTCACATTTGCTAGGACATAAGGCAATAAATTCTAAGCGTGCTTCATTGCCCTGTAATAAGTTATTCACCTCATCTTCACTCTAGTCAGTTACTGATCAAGTCATCAGGTGACCATGATTGAGACTGCAAGCACATGTTTGGCAAAGCATTCTGTACTTACTGCAGATGTTTCTGTAGCGGGAAGATTCAAGGAACTGCATACCTGGAAGTTCCTGAACTCTGATTTCAGTTGAATAACATCTGATTTATTCAATCACAGCACATTATTCACAACCTGTGTAATTTTCATGTACTTATTTCTAAGGAATCCAAGAGCATCCACGCTTTAACTTCATTTATCTCCATAATTTCCCCAGGGTGGGGAAAGGAAAGGACTGGTTGGCAAACCAGACCCAAATCATCATGTTTTGCAAATGAAGACTTCACATCACAAAATGTTGAGCTCTTTCGCCCCAGGGCACTCACACACAAAATCTAAATTATCAAGGCTCTATTGATTTTTCTTTCTCACCACTGGGTCTCAAAGACCCTGAAGTGGAAAATGAAACTAAACCTATTGGTGATGCTGGTAATTACCAAACAGCCCCTCTCCCTTCCTACCACATATCACCTCTGCTCACAGACCTGTCAACAGTGCAGCTCAACACAACACACACACAGGATTTCTCGTTATCCCTGTGCCTCTGTCTGTGCAACGCCTGGAGGTTGGAAGTTGAATGTACGGGGACTCTCGCCCTCCAGGACCTCTTAACTGATGGGAGAGACAGAGTAAACACACCAACATTTTGGTTCTATTTCAAACATTATGTCTTCTTCACTGATTTAATAAACAGAAACAAGAATGAAAAGCTGGCAACCTCCATCTACTCATCTGATTCTAAACCCTGAAGCAATAACATAAACAAAACTGGTATGGTACCTTCCCCGCTATTTTTTTTATGCTTGTGTAAACTCATACAAACCTGTGTGGGCTTTTTTTGTTGATTTGCTAAATGGAATCATACTATATAACATACACTGCAACTTGCTCTTCTTCCTTTAGTAACATCATGCATATCCTTTTAAGCATATATGGAGAAAGTGAACTTCTTAAACAACTGGATGGCATTCTGTTTATGGATATATCCACTTTATTCAACCATCCCATAATTGGTGGACATTCATGTTATTTTTTTCCCAGTGATTTTTCTTCCCTTTTCTCCTTTTTCCTCCCCTCCTCCTTCTCTTTTCCTGAAGAAAAGATTCACAAAAATGGGATTTCCAGGACAAGAGGTATATTTTTAAGTTTTAATGTCAGTATATACAATCGTTACTTCATCTTAAGTCTTTTGTACTTTGGTAAAGTAATCACATCATAGTCAACTTATTTGCTTATATTTGTATCTTTTCTTTTACTGAATGATTTTATGATAATAGGGGCCTCTTGTAACAGTCCTAAGGTTATTAAAGTTACATGTAGTTTATACTAGCAAATGCATCAGCACAGATGTTGTTCTAAGAGCTTTCTTTCTGTTTTTCTTATTTTCTGGCTGGGGCAAGGGGGAGGTAATTAGATTGACTGATTGGTTGATTTATTGGTTGATTTTTAAGTGGAGGTACTGGGGATTGAACCCAGGACCTCGTGCATACTAAGTATGCACTCTACCACTGAGCTATACCCTGCCGCCACCAAGAGATTTATTTCTGTCAGCCCATCTGACCTTACAACAATCCTTGTGTCATTAGTGTCTCCCCTTTACAGAGAAGGAAACAGGCAGAGAAAGGCTAAGTAATTTGCTGATGGTTACACAGCTCCAAAGGGAAGGGCGAGGATTCCAGAGTAGGAGGTCTGGCTGGAGCCCACATGCCTGTCCATCAGCTTTCAGCAAGCAAAGAAGGGCCTGGGAACAAGAAGGTAGACAACTTCGGTTCAACTATTGACTCTGCTACTTATTAGTCTCAGAGCCTGGAGAAATTACTTATTGTTCTGAACCTCGGTTTTCTCATCTTTAAAATGGGTCTGATCTCAACCTCTTAGAAGGGAGGGGTGTCATGAGAACTGAACAAGGTAATGTTTGTCGAGTGTCTAGCACATGGTACACTAATCCTTTGTTTCTCTTCCTGCTCTTCCTCTTTCTTTTCCTTCATTATTTCCTTTTATTCTTTCTTGTATTTCTAGCCCCTCATTCATTGTCTGGCATGCAATATTCAAAAAGCACGTTATTTCTCTTCTTTCTTTCTTTTCCTTGTTCACATCTGCTCTCAAACTGCTGCTTTGTCCTTTAGAAGATATTCAGTAATTAAAGGGTGAATCTAGCAAACTTTGGTCTAGCATTCAAATCACTTGGACATTTCACAAATATATATTTATGTACATACATATCTGGAGAAGCACCTGCCCCAACCCTTGAGAGCTGATTTTAGTCTGAGCATCAGGAACTTTAAAATTTCCCCAGGTGATTCTAAAGTGCAGCCAGAATTGAGATCCCCTGGTCTAACAGGGAAGCCTGTACTCTTAGCTGTCTTGATGTATCAATGACTCCCATCCCCTGAGCTTCTGATCCAGTAGGTCTGGAGAAGGACCCAGACTTGGCATTTATAAAAGTTCCCAGGTGAGGGTTACGCTGCTGATCAGCAGATCATATTTTGAAAACCTCTGTGTTTTATTTTTGGTGAGGAAGGATGATGATGTTTTGTCTTCCAGGATCTCTGTTTTGGAATCCCAAATTAGGCTGTGACCCTACCCTGTGTTTCTGTAGTACCTAATACATACCAAGTGTGTGTTTCCATCATAAACCTTAGCATGTTTGTTTTCCCAAGTAGACTTCAATACTTCTCCAGTATTGAAACTGTGATTTCTTCATTCCTGTAACACCCCAGGGTTAATCTAGCCCTTGATACACAGTAGGCACTCATCAACTGTTGAATGAATATAAGACTTCTTCCGAAAAGTAGAAGCAGTAAAGGAAGTTCTTGATTAATCATCAAATAGTACCTTGCTTGCATGGCATGAAACTCATTGGACATTAGAGAAGCAAATGCAGTGGATGGAATAAAAATACTTAATTCTACATCACATCCATCCAGTTGCTAGTCTTCCTAGAGCAGAGACACAGACAGCCACCTCAGATGGGGTTTGCATAGGATGAAAAACAATTTCACATCCCCACAACATCAATATTCAACCACTCCACACTCCTTGTTTCTGCCACCCACTTCATTTTAATTTAACAGGTGTTTAATAGCACATAATTATATCTCACTACTGTTTGGGGTAGAGAAATTAGAAATCCAATTTGCATTTTAGGAATAATTTGGAAACATGAAAGATAATCGTCTAAGATCAGATTTGGCCAAATGGAGTAAGCTGGCTCTCATTTGACAATAAACTCTGGTATCTAGCTGAATAAATCCAAGAACTGGGCTTGAACTCATTTATAAATTAGTCATTCTTAGATAATATTCTTAGTAGGGGACACTTTATTTTTTGCTGGCCCATTTTATTTGTTATTGGGGGGAGAAATCCTCTCTCCACTTTTGTATGTCGTCTTAGTAGTAAGACAATCCTAAGGGTTGCCTCTTCCTATGTAAGTTAGTGTGGGAAAAATACTTTCTTCTTTTGGCATGAGAAAGAGGCTTGCTTGTGAATAAACCTCAGTTATCAGGCACTCCCTTCTAGGATTTTAATTTTAACAACTGATAAAAAGAAGAAAATATTGCCAGCATCTTCAGCCAGGTCATTCCAGATAAAAGATGGTTGCTAACGGTCCTGTATCCTTGGTTCTGGGTCATTCCCAAGCCTGGTGTATCAATTCCTTTTAATTCTGTGAGTCTTCCAACTCGATGGCCCCACACTGTTCTCATAAGTGCTCTTTGGTTTACATTTGTCATATTTGGTTTCTGTTGCTTGCAACCATAAAACTTCTGCACACACTGACTCTAAAACAAATATTTTTAGCATTAGCTGGAACTTTGTTTTCAACTCTTACATTTAAATTAAATATTTTAGGCTCTTCCATAGCTTTTTCCTTTTAAATGAAATCCCCCACCCAAAATTCAGGAGACTTTTACTAGCTATGTTACTACACAGAAGAGTTACAGGTTATATTCAAGCCCTGTGACCCACAGGATGTTTTAATAAGAATATTTTTATCCTCATTAACAAAGAGTAGTCAAGTATATCCAGTGTTCTATAAGAAATAACAGTTTCTTATTTCTACAAAGAAAATTCTATAGGAAAAATATCTGTGTTGCCAGAATTTAGCAATGTTTGGCACATGCTTATTTTTTGAGTGACTGAATATTATTTTAAACAAGTATATTTGAAGAGATGTTAAGATTAGTGAGATCAACCATTTACTTACTCACTTAGAGAGAGAGGTCAGGAGCTGCTGACTTGCTTGTTCAGGGACACCCAAAGCCAACCCCACACCGTCATGATCTCTAAGATCTTGGACTTTTTGTTCAGTCATATATGGGTACTACACACATCACTTAAGACCTTAGAAACTGTTCCATCAAATTTATAATGAGGATAATGACACCCATCTCTTTCAAGATACAAGGGTTTAGTAGAGCCAATCCCATAACAAGTGCTAAATAAATAGTAACATTATCATTGCTGAAAATAAAGTTTTAATCTTTCTAACATTTGATATCCCAGCCAAGTGTCCTTAATGCCACTGCTGCATTTTTCAAAGCGAGAATTTAGTTTCATCATTGAGGTCTTAATTAAAGAATTCTTTTCAGGAATTTTGGCAGGTTTTGGAATTATGGAAGGATTGTGGGCTGAGGAAAATCAAAGCAAACTTGGCAGTTTCAAAACAGTCCAATGGGCCAAGTTACTGTAACTTGGAATTCAAAGTATTCAAAGATACAAAGATGACCACAGGCTACTAATCAAACTTAAGAGTAGGTAGATATGGAAGGTATACATTTTTCAGGTTGTGGAATAAAACAAATATCTTCTGCTTTATATGAAATAAAACAGATCAGGCATGAGCAAAGCATGGTCTGTGGGCCAAATATGGCCTAACACTTGTTTTTGTAAATAAAGTTTTATTGGAACACAGCCACACCTGCCTACTTATGTGTCGCCTGTCATTGCTTCATGTTACAACAGCAGAATTAGTTGGAACAGAGACGCTGCGGGCTCTACAGTATTTACTAGCTGGGCCTTTACTGGAAAAGTCTGATGATCCTTGAGCTAGATGATATGCCCACTCCCCTCCACCCCCCATTGACTTAGTGAAATTCCAACAGCTGCAAAATTCAATTTCCATGACATATTTCCAGGTCTGATTTAAATGCTTGCCTTTTCCCCACGTCTGCCTTCTACCTTTTCCACAGCGTGTACGCAAGTTCACTCTCACCCACAGTCAATCTGTCTTCTGACTTGTATCTGCATTCACAATCCACATGCCTGTTAAGACACCCCGTAATGATGGCTGGAGGAAGTAGATTTGCGAACAGAAATAAGTAGAGAATGCTTCTGGCTTAGGGGTACATATGTAGAAGAAACCGTTGGTCACAGCCATCACACACATGTAATACAAAGTTCTGAGAGTGGAAAAAGCCAGGTCTCAGAAGAACTGGGCGAATCAGAAAAGCCAGTCTTACCTCAGGCTGTGTGTGTTTCAAGAGGCTCTGGCTATTTCACAGCAGCTGCAAGCACAGACCACACACTGAAAGGAATTATTTGGATGCTAAACACAAGGGTATGACCGCTGGAAAGGGGACTCTCTTCCCTGCTTCTATGTGACAACTCCTGGAGTGGAAATGAAAAGACCGTGAAGGGAACCAACACAGAGAGAAGGTTTTTATAGGAGGAGTAGCAGCTGGACTGATGGAGGAAAGGGTATACGCCAGAAGTGGGGAAAGGGGATGACTCCAGGCCCATACACTGAACATCAGTTTGCCAAAATTCAATTTGCTGAATGACCAGCCTGGGTCGTACTAGGGGATAGATCCACAAAATAATTCTGGTAGCAGCTACAGCAGCTCTTTTGACACAGAACCTAGAGCCGGGGGGCCACCCTTCCTGCCTGCCCTGTGGGAGTGTGCACGTGTTCAGAGAGTGGACCGGGGAGTTCTCAGGAGAGTCCTGTGGCTCCCCAGTTCACCCGTGGGCTGTCCGTGGTGATCACGTGGCAGGCAAGTCCAGGAGTCTGTTCCCTAGTGTTTACCAGCGCTGAGCTGAAGTGCGGCTGCAAGACAGGCTAGGAGACGCCCACTATTCACAGACAGCAGCCCCAAGCCCACCGCGGTGAAACAGCTAAGGCACACCCGCGGTACACCATAAAACTCTGGAGGAAAAAAACCCTAAAAGATGGCTAAAACATCCTGTAAGACACAAACTGCCGTGAACTTTAATTGCTAATAGAAACACGTTTTGGCAGCTGAGAGCTACTTCCGAAGCAGGACAGCCAAGGCCATTCACGAGGAGGGCGGGAGACCCAGGGAGCCCCTGGCGCCCTGAGTGAGTGACTTGGCGTGGGAATCCCAGCAACTCTGTGGGCGGAGGCTGATCTTGAGCACTTGAGTTTATTCTAAAGCTTAGTTACTGTGCCTACTTCCTCTGCTTGAAACTATTATTGTACACCTTCCTTGAGACGCAGTCCTCGGCAAATCACATTGGAGAGAGCTTCTTCTTAGAGCTTCCCCCATCCACCCACCCCTCTTTGGCAAAAATACCAGTCTTATCCTACTTTTGGTTGAGTGCTTATATGGCCGTGCACACGTCTGTTTGTTAGAGCGTAGGCGAATGATTAAGCTTCCCTGCTCTGCTGCTCTAAGCAAACAAATGGCCCGCCCAGCTTCAAGGATGTGAGTCAAGAGCTGTGGTGCAAAAACACTGAGAGGCTTTTAAGCAGCCAGAGGAGCCTGCACCATTCTGCAGGGTCCTTGAGTGTCTGTAGGCGGCACATGCGACCTTCACTCCTCTGTGTAACCTTCTGATGAGTCCACAGTTTGTAGACCCCTCTGATGAGCTGACAAGGCCTGATGACACCTATCAACATGATCAGATAAAGAGAACGCGCACACGAGCGTGGAATCTTCCCTGAAGTCAGTGGTCCTCCAGCGAAAGCTGCCTAGGCTGGGTATGCGGGAAATGGAAGCTGGACGCATACTCCACTCTAACGAAACAACTGGAACAAAACTGATGCATTTATTTCAGTGACCGTTTGACTCAGCGGACATCATAGGCCAGGTCTGGTCCACAAGGGGTCCATTATGCCTCCTCCCACCTAAGCTCAACGTCAACATGCAGGCTTCCACTGAACGAACACTTCCTATGCGCTCGGCACTGTGCAGTCTCTCACGTGTGCTACAATAATCCCTCAAGTTAGTTAACACTAGTAACATCCCCATTTTACAGATGAAGAGACTAAGGTTAGAGAGGTCAAATAACTGACCCAAGGTCACACAACTAGGAAGGGGCACGGCAAGGCAATAAATGATGCTGGTCTGACTCCAGTGCCTGGCTCCCAACAAATACACTTAAAACACGCAGGCTCTGTAATAGTTTTTGTCATAAGGCTAACTGGTGAACGCCACCATCCTGGGACTGGCACACCACAGCCTGTGGGCCAAATCTGGGGTTCTAACTAATACAGCTCAGGAGTTAAATAGGCTTTTCTTTTTACATTTTAAATGGTTGGGGGAAAAAATTTTAGAAAAGAATGTAACACATGTAAATTACATGAAATTGAAATTTCAGCAGCCATAAATAGTTTTACTGGAACACAGTCATGCTCGTTCATTTACTTATTGTCTGTGGTGGTTTTTATGATACGACGGCAGATTGGAGGAATTCTGATAGGGACCGTCTGGCCAGCAATGCATAAAATATTTACGCACTGGTTCTTTACAGCAAGTGTGCTGACCCCTGCCCCCACCCGGACTGTGCAGTACAGTTAGGCCTCAGCGGACCGCTTACAACCCATCAGAACTTTGTGAGAAATAAAATGTCAAGAGTGATGAAAAACAAAGACACCGTGTTTGGTCCTTCTCAGACTCACAAAAATTGTTAACAGCTGTCGGTGCCGACTGTTTGAGTCAGAGCTGGAGTTGCCATTTTCTCACTTTAGGTTTAAAAATATCACTCACTTCTGTTCAAAGCCAAGATAAACAGCCAGGCTGCTACTCTGCCGCTCCGTCTCTCCGAGGTCTGCTGTGTGAGTAGATGCTGTGTTCATACTGTCGCTATTGCATCTCAGTCCAACCGTGCAATTAGGAGAAATGCTTAATGAACTCATGGGGTAATGAGACTGACTCATTCCAGAGCATCGGCGGTGGCAGTGACAAATTCCACTGCTGAGCACGATACTGATAATTTCCGGTCTGGGAGCCTAAAAATATATCTTGAAAATTGTCTTCCAGCCCAGAACTGCAGTTTTTCCTTTCTTTAAACTTGTATTTCCATGGAGGAAAAAAAAAACCAGCCTAACACATAAAGTCTTAATCCACTAATAAAGTTATCCCTTTGAGAGAGACTTAAAGGTTAGCGCATCCTATCAGTAGTGTCCCTTCCCATACTCCCTGCGTCTGGTCTCTCCTTACATCGTGCCTATTAACAAACTTGCCAGAGCTTCGTCTCATTACCCCAGACTGCACTTAGTCAATTAACACTGGTAAGCTGAGCAAATTGGGGCTCAGGTTCTAATGAGTAGGAGTTGATGGGTTTCTTTTTCCAAATAAGCACCCTGTTGAATCTGCATTACTTCAATAGCCATATCTCTCCTTTATTCCTGTTTTATGTCCCTCTGAACAGTTATGCTTTTTAAAAACTTTGGCCTGCATTAAAAAATGTATTCCCAGGTGTGTGTTAGGCATATATATAAATACATATATTTTTTATCACTGTGGAAGAGATCTTATATTGCATCATATTTTCTAACTGATGATTTTTAGTACATGGAAAAGCTATTGAATTTTTGCAAATTTATTTTACTGGCCATCTTTTGGAACTAACTTATTTTAAGTTAGATCTTTTTGTCACTTGGATTTTTAGGAAGAGAAAGAATGAATCTGAACATAATCATAATTTTATCTTCTACATTTTAATATTTATAAACTTTTTCTTGTCCTATTATAAATGTGGACATCCTTAAAACTGATCTTTATTACATGTAGCCTAAATGTATGAACTTATGGTAGTGATCTATGTTCTTTTTTTTTTTAAGTTAAGCTATATATAAGTAAATTCGTACATTTTGATCTGCAAAGTTATTGTGCGGAAGTTATTTTTCTGTGTCTCAGATGCCTCATTTGTAAACTGGAAATGAAAATTTCTGATGTTCTTATTTCCCTGGGTAAGTAAAACAAAATAATACATATAGTTTTGCTTAATGAAATTATCAAAATGTTAATTCTATGGAAAAGATGTGATATTTATGGAATATTAAAATGATGTGATATCATTAAGATGGTGACATCGGTCATTCCTGACCTCAGTTCCCCTTATAAGACCAACTAGTAGCCATCCATAGATAAGACACCATTGTGCAAATCCAAGAACTGAGGATGAAGCTGGACCACAGAGACCTAGAAGAACAACAATATGGGGCTAAGAGGAATAGCTACACTCTGACTACATCACCCTCCCCCAGGTCAGCCCAGCATCACATCTAGAGCGGCCCCCCGGAACTACAGCTTCCCCTGTGGGAAAAGAGAGACCAAGGTGGACATCCAGCTCCCTCAGTGCTGTGGGAGACCTCCTGGGAGGCCCACTTCAGGGCCCTGCCAACTGCTGCCCTCAGATAGCCTGCCGCTACACCCAGGCAGTGACTCTGCCCACTCGTGGGAGCACAGCTGACGGCCCCACCCAGTGAGGGAGCCAGGACAGCAGCCCTGCCCACTGCGGATCACAGTCTCTCACCCCACCCAACTGTGACATACAGCTGGAGCCCCTCTTTCCCAGAAAGCCCAGCCAGCAAATGTGCTTCCAACGGCAGATCACATGGCATTAGAAATATATTTTTCGAAAAAAAAAAAGAATCAAGCTAGAAGATGGACACTATTTTATAAAACTTATTATAAAGCTGGATTAAGTGCTTCCCTAATAGTGAAGGCCAGCTTGTGACCCCACCTGATCATAGAGCGTGGCCTGAGGCCCTGGGCAACCATGGAACTCTGCTCCTCGTTCTGCCTGAGCACAGAGTCCAGCCAGCAGCGCTGCCCAGTTGGGAAGCACAGCCTGAGACTCCATCCAATCAGCAGTGAATGATGAACAGAGTGTTTTAGCTTTTCCAGGTTCTTTGTACTTCCACATAAATTTTCTAATCAAATTGTCAGTTTCTACCCAAAAAAAAAAATCTACTGGAATTTTGATTGGGATTACATTTAATTTATAGATACATTTTGGAGAGTGTTCATCTTAACTACATTTAGTCTTTCTATCCATGAACATGGCACACCTATTCCTTATTTGGATGCTCTTCAATTTCTCTCAGCATTGTCTTGTGAGTAAGTCTTGCTTATCTGCAATTAAATTAATCCGTAGATATTTTATGTTGTTTGATGTTATTGTAAACGGTATTGTTACTCTACATTTTATTTCCCAATCTCTATTACCATTCATGATACAATTTTGGAAAAAAAGAATCAAGATGGAAGATGGAAACGATCTTATAAGACTTATTATAAAGCTAGATTAAGTGCAGTATTTGCATCAGAATAATCCAATAGATCATTAGAACAGAAGAGCAACTTCATGAATAGATCTATATACGTATGGTCAACTGATTTTTGCAAAGGTGAAAGGCAATTCATTGAAAAAAAAAAGAGAGTGTTTTCAAAAACAGTGATTGGAACACCCAGGATAACTTTAGTCTTCACCTGATACCACAGACAAAAATTAAGTGAAAAAATCACAACAAGTCTAACATCTATGATGAGAAACAAAACTATAAAGTTTAAGAAGAAAATACAAAATATTTTTGCAACCTCAGGGTAGCTGAAGATTTCTTAGGACATAGAAAGCAACCTGGGGAAGGCAAAAATTTCTATGGCAGAATACAAAAATCGTAAGTTAGGCTTCTTCAAAATGAAAAACTTCTCCTCATTAAAAGGCACTATACGAATATATATATGTGCATGCAGCACTGGGACATTGAGCTGTACACCAGAAACTGACACTGTAGTTTACTGCACTTCAATAAAAAAAATAATAAAAGGCACTATAAGGAATATGAGTCAGGAAGGCACAGACTGGGAGAAGGTATTTGTAAAGGTGGTACCTGACAATGGATTTGTATCCACTAAGCAACTGGATTCCTACAAGTCAATAATGAAAAGAAAATCAGCCCAATTAAAAGGTGAAAAAAATTCATCAGCCTTTTATAAAGAAAGATATGTGAATAGCCAATAAGTACATGAGAAATTGCTCACTATGAACTGCCATCAGGGAAATGCAACTTACAAGTACAGGGAGATACTACCACACATCCACTAGGATGGCTCAAACGAAAAAGACAGACATCATCAAATATTAGCAAGGATGTGGAGTGTCGAAAAGTCTCATACATTACTGGTGAGATGGAAAAGTAGTTCCACATTTTGGAAACCTGTCTGCAAAATTCATATAACTTTATATATACATCTACCATACGACCTACTAATTTTATTCCTATATACTTACCCAAGAGAAAAAATATATATATTCATAAAAAGACTTCCATCAATGTTCACACAGCAACTTTAACCATAATAATCCTAAATTGGAAACAATCCAAATGTATGTCAGTAGGAAAATAGATAAACCAATTCATAGAATACTATTCAGCAATGAAAAAGAACAGACTATTGTTACATGCAACCAAATGCACTAATCTAATTTTTTTATGAGTGAAAAAAGTCCAGACACAAAGAGTATCTCTTGTGTGATTCTACTGATATAAAGTTCTAGAACAGGCAAGACTCATCTAAGGTCATGGAAGTCAGACAGTGGATGTTCCTGGCAGATAAAAGTGGGGAGGGCAGGGATTGACTGGAAAGGGGCACTGGGAAACTTTGGGGGTAATAAAAATAGATCATATTTTGATAAATTAATAGGTTTGTGGGTTATATGAACATATATATTGAATTTTACACTTAAGATCTATACATTTTATAATATTTATAGTTCATTAAAAAGTAACACATAGAGTTGCATAAATGTAACATATACATCCCATGTGTTAGCTACAATTGCTAATTATGGTGCAGTCTCTTGCTTATATATATATATAAAATACCCATATATTTGTGTCTATATAATAGACACATAGAATATCTATTATGCATAACATTATTTACAATATTATATATATTTGTTGTTAAATTAACTGGTTAATTTAATCACACTTCAACCCTTTAAAATAAATGGATTGTTATTTGACTGTTTATGTTACTGACATTGCCTAAGTTTGCCAGCAGCCTGCATAGTTTTGCCGTTTTACACACACTGAAGAACACAACTAATATCATATAAAAGACATATCAATAGCATATTGAAATGCAACCCATGCAATACAGTTTCCCATAAGATCCACAGAATTCTGATTATCTAGCTCTTAATTGAATATTATTTTTACAAAATCGTATCAGTCAATTTAACAGCAGGTAAGTGTTACTCCATGTTGTAGCATCAGTGTGGTTTGGGTTTTAGTAATGGCCAAATGATAAGGCCAAACTAGAGGTCTAGAGAAAACAGCTCCACCATCAATGAAGGATGCTAAGACGGGCACCTGGGCAAGACCAGGGCCCACAGTGTGCTTGAAGGGCCATCCTGGACTTAAATAGCTGTAACTTATGAAGTAGTTCAAATGCATGTGCAGAATACTAAATACACACTCAGCAGAATTTAATCTTTCTTTGATGATTAAAAAGAAACGTAAAGAATGTATAACTGAATCACTTTGCTGTACACCTGAAACCAACACTGTAACTCAACTACACTTCAATAAAAAATTTTAAAAAAGAAAACAGAATTAAAAGAATTAAAAATTCAGAGAGGTTTATTTTATCCCTAACAAAAGAATAAAAAGGAAAAAAGTTTAAAAAAAAAGAAAAGAAAGAGAGAAATGTAAAGATATTCTAAGACAACAGGCTCATTGTTATGAAATTTCCATTGTTGGACCAAATACAATTTTTTTTGATTTGGCTGAGTTCTGAGTGAGAACATTTATTGTATATCAAATGGCTGTGTGTTTAGATAAAAGTACCTTTAACTGAGAAAGTATATACAAAGGGAAACATCATCCTTATTTTGGACAGCGTCTGGCGCTCTTTTGTGAGATTTCAGGAATATGAGCAAGACTTCTACAAGAAGATAGGCATTCTCACAGTCAAACTGGATCCCTGGACATCACTCTAAGCCTTAATGAGCATTACTTTATCTTCTGGGAACAGCAGGAGAATAGCTTTCTTACTCCCCGCATTTGCAACAGTTTGAATTCCAGATGTTGGGGGCTGCTCAGCGGGGTTTTGGCAGCTCCACACATTTCTTAACAGATAGTTCTGCTTTCACTGCCTTGGGAAAAAAAAATGAGTTGGCAAATTTGCAATGCCATCTTTTCTAAGAAGGAAAAATGACCTGCATATTTACTAAGCTGTTGGTTACAATTTTCATCATTTTTGCCCTCTTTTCAGGACCATGAATCACTGGGGAGAGAAGAAATAGAGGGGCTGAATCCACAAAGCCCCAACAAAAATCTAGCATTTGGTTCCCTGACTTCAAGCCATCAAATGTAAAACCACACTATTGTATTGCTCCTCGGAGAGAAATCAGAGCTCGGTTGTTTATCTGGAGGAACCACATGTCTACTATAATAAAGCCACATGCTCGCTTTATCAGAGCACTATTTCACTTTTCTTTTCAGAAATTCATCCCAATACAGGGCTCGGCTTGGTGCGTTAATAAATTCCCACCTCTTCCCCCTCTCGCTTCTCTACCTGGCTCACTATTTGGGACCAAAATTAGAGACAGAAAAATCTTTTCTTTCAAACATAGCTTTGTGCAGCATTAAGAAGCTGCTGAAAAAATGATCAAATGTTGTTGTATCTAACATCCCTGAAAGTGAAAGATCATAAAATAAACCTTCTTCACAGGGTTATGGGGGAGAAGACAAACAAACTTGAAAGACAAGCCAGCTGGTTATAGACTTGTTCTGACACTGATTTAATGAACCAAAGATACATCAACAGGTTCAGATTTGGGGGCTCTGCAGTCAGAGACCTGGGGATAATAACCCATTCTCTGTCACATCAGCTGTGGGAGCTAATCTGCAGTTTCCTCTTCTGTGAATTAGGAATATGCTACACCGACTCCAAAGGATTTTCACAAGGATTAACAAAGATCGTGCCTGCCATGTGCCCGCACAGTGCCTGACCCAGAGTCAACACTGAGTAAATGTTAGCTGCTATTTCTAGAAATTGAGTAAGTTATTTCTTCTTTCAGGGCTTCATTGTGTGTGTGTGTGTGTGTGTGTGTGTGTACATACGTATACACACAACTGTATACACACAAATGTCAATACTCTTTTCCAAATGTGTCTTGAAGACTTCTAGGGTCCCTGTTGAACTTCTTAATGACTAGCAAGGCTGGGGGTATGGTGCATGGGGGCTGGAAGATTCCCAAGGCCTTCACAAAGAGGAAGGGATAATTTGATTGACAGAATAAGGACAAATTCACAGTGGAGGTGACGTTACAACTCCCCATTATTAATAATAATACATGACAACAATCACTGAGGGCTTACTGTCATGCCAGACATCGAGCCTGGTGCTTTACACAAATTATCTTAATTCTCTAAAAACTTAACCAGTAGCCTCAATGTAAGGGTGAAGAAAAGGGGGGCACCACAGCTCTAAGTGGTGGAGCCAGAGTTGGAGCTGGGTCACTGGCTCGGAAGCTGGATCATGGTTACTCAGCTATACAACCTCCCTAAGGTAGCCTGCCTTTGCCGGGTAGAGACCAGATTTCACCATTCTAAGTGCACATGTTTATTCACATTTTCTATCTCAGGAATTGGGAGGCATCTTACATTCAATAGCACGCCACAGATTTCTTGGCAGCATTTTTTTTCCCTCATGGCACAAATAATGGTGCAACATAGATGTCAAAAGCATTTCAGATTTGATGAAATGGGAAGACATTCTGGCAGAAAGTTAAGGAGGTGGGAGGCCCCAGATAGACGAACCAGAATGTACAAAAGCACAGAGACGTGAGTTGGCACGCTGTACTCAGGGAATGAGGAACTGATTTCAGGGATTAGTGGGCACTGGTGAGAGGTGAACCTGCAAACGCAGAATTAGGCCACAACAGGGCTTCTTGGCAAGTGTCGGTGCTTTCCCGAAGGAAGTTGTGGAAATGCACAGGGCCATTCCTCAGCTGTCCTAGTAATGGGGGTTCTATAAGCATTTAGTGAGGAAAGGAGGTGGCCTGAGATGCAAGTGTCTTACAATGCATCAAATAATCCTGCCCAAGGAAGAACTGTCTTACTTTCTGCCCAACTTTCACATGCCATTCACAAGTGGAACACTTGTTTACAATTAACTGAGGTTACAGCCTAAACTTTATTTACATAGGAACACAATGTACTTTTGTGGGATCCTAATATTCAGTGACTTTCCCAAATATAAAACTACTGTGTCAATCAAGAGAAGCCTGTACTCTGTTTTGCTGGAACTTTACTAACTTTTCCTCTTTTACAAAACCTTATCTATCCCCAATAATCATGTGGATCATGGTATTTGAGTTGTTGTTCACACATCTGAATCGGCCTGTATAGGAAGCTGCCAAATCCATAATGCTTCATCTACGGTAGAAGCGTCAAGAGATTTCATTGTGACATGTAGGGTAGTTAGGGTCAAGCATTTATATTTTAAAATGCATGTAATTTTATTAAGATTTATTTTGCTTTTATTTCTCCCTCATAGTTACAGCATTATATTTAACTTATGTGTAGAGTTAGGTTATACTGTTAACGAATCTAATTTCATGATAATGAAGAGGATTTTACAAACATTTGTTACAAAAATGGTGGGAAGGAGCTTGGGTCTGCATGGCTGAGATCAAGTTTTGGACATCTGACAAAGATTCAGATCTGAGAGGCAAGAGAAGGAATCAAAGAATTTTTGACAGATTTTAGAAAATTTGAAAAACACAGGAATAAATTTTAGGAATAAAATAAGAATCATCCATAAGTTAATCATCCAGAAATAAGAACTGTTAAATTTTTTGTCCCTCTTTTCCTACCCACATATATTTTCTTTAAAAAAATGGGATTATATTGTTTTTGGAATTTTCTCCTACACAGTGATTCATGTCATTAATTATTCTTTTTTAAAATTTTATTTATTTGAGGGGGGGATTAGGTTTACTTATTTATTTCTAGAGGAAATACTGTGGATTGAACCCAGGACCCTGTGTATGCTAAGCATGCGCTCTGCCACTTGAGCTATAACCGCCCCTCATAATTATTCTTTTAAAACCCCTCTTTTAGTGGCTGCGTAGTATCTCATCAAAAGTAATTTCATCTATTTATTTTTAGGTGCATTCAGAAGAGCTGGTTAATCCCCCAATATGTCTTGTAAATTGTATATAATAACAGAATTTTAGTGATCAAAGGGGCTTTAGAATTTGCCAGATTTACCTCCCCATGAAACAGATGAGAAAATGGAGGAGCAGAAAGAACAAGTCTCAGAGTCACATGTTTCAAGCAAGAACTAGAATCCTGGTCTCCTTATTCCCAGACGAATGTTTTCTTTGCATTATTCTGAAGCTGCCTTCCCCAGTGCCCCCTGTTTAATGAACTGACCCATGACTGGCATCTCCACGCTGTATTTAATCACTTGTTGTAACTATTGATTTGGCTCTCCACCCAAACAAAAGCTGGACGTTCACAGGGTGTGCAGCTAAAAGGCGATGCTTGCTGCTCTGGGAGCAGCACATACACAGATAAGCAAGTAACCCCCTCGTGCTCAGTGCCCAGCAGGCCACAGCGGGAGCTCTTCACAGCGGAGACCGAAATACTGTATGATTCCAATCAAGTTTTATTACCAGAAACATATGGGAGGACCGATTTAATGCCAGATCATTTTGAGCTATAATAAAGATGATAACAGCTTGACTTCAGACATGATATGTAAACATATGGTTCTGCAAATTACAGTCAGCTTACATGTTCAATGTAACGCATCCCATTCTGCACGTGGATAACGCAGATTCAAAACAAAGGGTGTCTATGGCACTGCATTTATCTGTGGGATACATACTCATAGTCCATACGGCAGACACAAAGAACTGTTCTGGAAACGGTCAAGGGTGGCTCTCAGTAAGGGATACAGACACAGCCCAAGTCAGTGCTGGGAACTGGGCTGAGGAAGCACAGGCAGGAAGTGAGGCCAAAGGAGAAGGGCCATTAGCATTATCTCAGCGAGAAGGGAGAATGATGTTCCTGGTAAAGGAAATCAACCAACCAACGGAAAGACCGGGGCACTCACTGCAGATCAAGCCTTCTAACACCATCGTGCCTGCCTCGATGATTGCGGCAGCTTCTTAGCCAGTTCCCTGCTTCCACCCTTGTCTCCCACGGCAGTCTGCACGATCCTACTAAAACCTAAGGCGTGGTCCTCGGGTTGCGCTGGAGAAAGGCAGAAGTGTTCATGCAGCCTCAAGGCCAGTGCGGTTCAGAGCCAGAGCACCCCTTGCATCTCCCTCTTTCCTTGCCTCTGAGCAAGCCTGGAACCCCTTGGACCAGACGGAGAAGGGCTGCCTGACTAGCATGAGACTGTGACATGAGTAACACACAGATTTGCATTATGTTCAGTCACTGAGATTTGGGATGGGGAGCATCTGTTACTCTAGCATAACATAGCTGTCTTGATTCACACAACTATCTATGATTTTAATAAAGTCAGAGAAAGCCTTGATGAAAAAATAGTCACCTCACATCTCACAAGAGAAGCTGAATTTATTTTCCGACTTATATTTTGTTCCGTAAGAAGATAAATGCATTACGTACAATCAGAGGAGCTGAATCCAATTACCACATCTCCCCCAATACGTTACTCGTCTTAGCGATGGTGTAGATGCTGGTTCAAAGCCCCTTTGAAATTTAGCTTTGAAGGATAAGTGACTTTTATTTGACTGTTTCATTAAATGCCTTCCTCCTCCAGGAATTAAGAGAATCCAAAGATGCAAGTCTGTGAGATACTTTACTTAATTACCGATGGGTGCGGTGGAGGCCAGGATCAAACAAATCAGCTCAGCTCTGCTGAGGGAGGAAACATCTCACTGAAAAACAAAACAGAAACTTCTTCACACATCTTACGTGGGGTGGGGACGAACATCCCCAGAGTGATCTCAACTACAGGGAAAGTCTCTGCTCAGATGTGCTCACGGTGAGGGCGGTGCTGACGCTGCTGGGAGCCTGGTGGCTGAGAAATGGGTCAGGCTGGGCAGCTGCCAGGATGGGAAGGTGGAAATAGCGATGATGACAGAACAGACGTAATAATCGCATAACCACATGAACGACGGTTTGGCATCAAATGAGAGAAATGTCATGTCGAAAAGGAACATGGGTCTGTGCAGATGGGATCTGAGCCGGAACAGGAGTAGAAGGTACAGAGGTGTCAGGAAAGATTTCCTTGAGGAAGTGACATTCGAGGTGAGAGGCTTGAGTGATGCTGAAGGGTCGGGAAGGGGAAGAGTATTTTGACACGGGGAAGATTGGGTGTAAAGACCCAGAGGTAGAAGGGAGCACACAGCATTTGAGGAACTAAAAGAAAAGCACGCAGGAAGTCACAGGGTTTGTGGCGAGAGTGTGGCTGGAGATTTAGGATGGAGGGAGAGGGACATGTGAGGCCTTGAGACCATGCTGAGAGATGTGATTGTCAACTCAGAGCAACAGGAAACCATGTAAGCTTCGAGGGGAAACAGGAAGCGGAAGGGGCTGTCCTGCTAAACCGTAGAGGAAACCAATCCCAAAGCCCATGCTTTCAGTCCAAGCTGCTTCTGCCCTAAGGTTCAGGCAAAATGGGTGGACGCAGAAGGGTCATGCTTCTATTTTATTTTATTTTTTAATATCAAATTCACCATTTTATTAACAACAAAGTTTTTTATTATTACACTTGTTCAATTTAATGATTGCATGTATATATATATACACATACACACATCAAAAAAAATATACACACACACATCAAAATAATGAGTTTTTTAAATTGAAGTAGAGTTGATGTACAATGTTATGTAAGTTACAGGTGTACAACATAGTGATTAACTATTTTTAAAGGCTATACTCCACTTATGGGTATTATAAAATATTGACTATATTCCCTGTGTTGTACAATACATCCTTGTAGCTTATTTTATACCTAATAGTTTGTACCTCTTACTCCCCTCCTCCTTTACTGTCTCTCCCCTATTGCAGCCACTAGTTTGTTCTCTATATCTGAGTCAGCTTCTTTGTTTGTTATATTCACCTGCTTGTTGTATTTTTTAGATTCTCTATATAAGTGATATTATACAGTATTTGTCTTTCTCTGTCTGACTTGTTTCACTAAGCATAATGCCTTCCAAGTCCATTCATGTTGCTGCAAATGGCAACATTTCATTCTTTCTTACGGCCAAGTAGTATTCCATTGTATGGAATACAAATGCTTTATCCAGTCATCCGCTGATGGACATTTCCAGGTTGTTTCCATATGTTGGCTATTGTAAATAATGTTGCTATGAACGTTGGGATGCATGTATCTTTTTGATTTAGTGTTTTTGGTCTTTTTCGGATAATGTACCCAAGAGTGGAACTGCTGGGTCACAAGTTCTACTTTTAGCTTTTTGAGAAACCTCCATACTGCTTTCCACAGTGGCTGTACAAGTTTACATGCAGGAGGGTCATGCTTTTAAATGGGATGCTTCTGCCCTCCTACACTGCTGGTGGGAATGCAGTTTGGTGCAGCCACTGTGGAAAACAGTATGGAGATTCCTGAAAAGACTAGGAATAGACTTACCATATGACCCAGGAATCCCACTCCTGGGCATATATCCTGGTGGAACCCTACTCCAAAAAGACACCTGCACCCCAGTGTTCATAGCAGCACTATTTACAATAGCCAAACATGGAAACAGCCTAAATGTCCATCGACAAATGACTGGATAAAGAAGATGTGGTATATTTATACAATGGAATACTATTTAGCCATAAAATGACAACATAACACCATTTGCAGCAACATGGATGTTTCTGGAGAATGTCATTCTAAGTGAAATAAGCCAGAAAGAGAAAGAAAAGTACCATATGAGATCGCTCATATGTGGAATCTAAAAAAAAAAAAAAAAAAAAGAAGACAAATGAACATAAATACAAAACAGAAACAGACTCATAGTCATAGAATACAAACTTGTGGTTGCCGGGGGGGGAGGGGGGTGGGAATGCACAGACTGGGAGTTCGAAATTTGTATAGATACTGACAGGCATATGCAGAATAGATAAACAAGATGATACTGTATAGCACAGGGAAATATATACAAGATCTTGTGGTAGCTCATGGTGAAAAAGAATGTGACAATGAATATATGCATGCTCATATATAACTGAAAAATTGTGCTCTACACTGGAAATTGACACAACATTGTAAACTGACTATAACTTAATAAAATTTTTAAAAAAATAAATGGGATGCTTCTGAAGGCCTTAGTTAGAAGGCAATAACTGAAAAAAGATTCAAAAGAAGAAAACAAAGAAAAGAGCTATGCAGGTATTTGGAGGGAAAAAAAGACATCTTGAGGAGGAAATGGAAGAAGAGAAGTCCTCAGATGGTACTTGTTGTAAGGATGAGTTCTGGAAATTTTGGGTGGATCCTAGGGAGGCGGAGGACCAGGAAATACCTACGTGCACGTGTGTGCTGGCAGTGGGACGCAGTGCCTACAGAGCTGGACAAGGGCAATGTGGCCTCGGGAGAGGTGGAAGAGCCTCGTGGGTACATGCAGGAGCTTAGGGATCAGACAGCCTTAAATGTGAGTCTCGACTCTGCCACTCCTGCGCAGACTCCATCAGTCCCAGCCTTGGTTTGCTTGTCTGCAAAATGGAGGCAGTATGACCTCAGAGTCACCAGGAAGACTGAGGAAGCGGTGGTGGAACGTGCCTGAGCAGAGGCTGTCCAGGCCCCACCATGTCACCTGGGCTACTCCCCAGGCCCAGTGAAGGCTATGGCCCAACACACCCCCAGCGGATTTTTTTCCCTGTCTGATGGAAGTCTCTGGCCAGGGGATGTGCTGAGCATGCGCATGAGACACAGCAGAAGGACTGGTAGTGATTCCCCAGAAATGACTCTCAAACAATACCTCTGCCTCCTGGCCTCTCGGGGGGCAGCCTGGGCTGTGTTCTGCACGGTCCCCCACAGGGTTCCTGCAGAATCGAGCCCCAGCGGTTCACAGCGGCAACAGTCCTTCAGTGCCCGCTTTGTACCCGCTCCTGCCTTCCGGGTCTCACGCCTCCACTGCCTTGCAGAGCTTCCTGGGAAAGCTCCCAAAGGAACCGCCCGCACTCAGCTATTTCCCTTGGGAGTAAGTCAGTCTGTGCCTGTGCAGAGGGCCTGGTACAGCAAGGCATCCAAGCAAGGCGGGGGGCTATAATTATAGTTATAGGGCTGAACAGAAGTTGAGGAACTGCATTCAGGATGATGAGGCCACAGGAAGGAGAGCCTCGTTCAGGGCCAATTCAGTGAGGAGAATGTAGAGGACTTCCAGGTGCCTCTGTCAGTAGCTGTGCCCACACCAGGCTCGGGCATGACAGCGCTGACCCTGCCAGTGGAGACTGAAAGCAGAGCTGGTCTTACAAGGGGAACGAAAACCACTCCAAAGGCAGGACCTCTAAGAATCATTGGGAAGACCAATTTAATTCCAAACACTGTCTTCACCATTTAACTCCTCCATAAAGAAACTACCCACCAACAATCTCTTTCGCTGTATGGTAAGCAGACGGCACCATCAGTGCACGCATGTGTGTCTAATGTATATTCAGGCCTTGAGATAACAAATTTTTATTGAGCATCTGCTATGGGGCCAAGCACAGGTTTGGTCCTGAGAATCCAGCAGCTTAAAAAAAAAAATGGAAATCATAACAAAGCCTGGACCTCATAGAACTTGCATTCTCGACTGTGGAGGCCAACAGTAAACAGAATAATTAAGTGAAAATTCAGGTGAGACAAGTTCTGGAGACAAACAAACTACAAAAGGAAAGAGGAGGGTTGCTCTTGTAAAGAGGATGATTTCGAAGGGCTTAGGGAGAAGGTGGTATCTGAATAAAGACCTGAAGCTAATGAGGAGGAAAATCATGAAGGTACTGACTAGAAAAAAAAATCTCAAGCCAATGGAGGAGCCACGCAAAGGCACTGAGCAGAGGGTGCACCGTGCTCAAAAGACGTGGAGAAATGGCTGAAGCTGCAGCTCTTGGGGAGGATGGTGGTGACAGCTGAATGGTGTTGTGGCAGGCAGAGGGCAGGGGTCTGCACACTGGTTTTCTGTAAAGGGCCAGATAGTAAATACCTCTGGCTTTCTAGGCTGCATGGTCTTTATTAGAACGACTCATCTCTGCTATTGTAGTATAAAGGCGGCCACAGCAAACATGCAATTGGATGGGGACAGCTGTGTCCAGATAAATCTTTACGGACACTGAAACTTGAACCACACAGAATTGTCACATGCCCACAAAATATGATTCTTTTCCAATTTTTTTCAACCATTTCAAAATGTCAACAAATATTTTTTTAGTTCATTGGCTGTACAGAAACAGGCAGTGGGCTAGATTTGGCTCTCGGGCAGTGGTTTTGCCAACCCCAATCATAGGGTCTAATGGATCTTAAGAAACTTTTGGCTTTTATACTGAGATGGGAAGGCACAGGAACAGCAGAGCGGCGTGATCTGACTCACATCAGTTGTGTTAAGAGTAAGTGACAAGGGAACCAGTGGAAAGAGGAGGCTGAAGAACAGACTTGTTAAAAGACTTGGCACAAAAATATTAGCTGTATTTTTAATTAGGGTTGTTGGGCTTGGAATTACCATGAATGATTCCAGACACATACTTGGACTTTCCAGTGATGGACAATGAGCCTTCATGTCTTCAATCCATTATTTCATGTAACACTATTATCCATTATTCAAACACACACGAGCTATCAAGAAACCTATCAACAGATCAAACGAGCTCTAGAGCAAAAATTCTATTTATATTTGCAATCATCCATCTGAATCGCCCCCGGGGAGATGGTTCCAGGATCCACCCCAGATATCACAACCCGCAGATGTTCAAGTGCCTTCTAGAAGATGACTTAGTACAGCCGGCCCTCTATGTCCAAGGATGCGGAACTGGTGGGTTCAACCAACCAAGGATTGTAAACAGGCCCCGCGGTTGGGTGAACCCGCGCCTGCGGAACCCGCTGACCCAGAGGTCCAACCGTACATTTCATAGCGTTAAGAAGGAGTTACCAGCGAGAAGGGGAGCTTATCTCTTACTTTGCATGTGCTTTCGGTCTCTGACTTCAAAGGCAATGCTCTTTGGTCACGTTTTTAATATCATCATGTTTGTGTTTAACTCAGAATCAAAGCAGACACGAAAGCTCTAGACCCATCCACCGAGCTCTCTCCCAGGCAGCTTCGTGATTCTGGATTTTGTACTGAAAACTAGGAGAGCTGTTACAAACAACGGATGATCTACAACCGAATGACGGCAGTCTGAAGACAGAACTCACCACAGAGCTATAAAAGCGGTGCTATTAGGGCAGGCTGTCAAGAAATGATTAATACTCCTAACCGGCCATCATTTCTTTTAGTCTTCACACTCCACCAGGTCATTAATCTGAAATTGCCACCACCACCATAAGTGCCACTTCCATTGTTCGTCCATAGGGACCAAGATGTCTTCTTCAGAAAGGGGAAATTGAAACAGGTTAAGGTTTAGCCTTAGATTTCTGCCTGGGTATACAGTCATGTGCGTGTGTGTGTGTGTGTGTGTGTAATGTTCTATGGATTTGCATGGAGTCCTTTCTGGGTAATTTAGTGATGTAACATTTCATTAATGCACTGATGTGGTAAATGATTTCTATTTCTGTTCCATTGGACCAAGAATTGAAAAATGCCCATAAAAATTGAGCCTGGGTCATAAACATCATTTTAAATCCACAGTGAGTTAAGGGGAAAAAAATCAGTTTATCTAAATATTTAAGCTCACTTCCATTAAGAACTCTGTTAATAAGGACTTATATTAGAGACTTAGCCCAGATCTGAAATTAAGAAAAACAAGCACTGTTTTCTTATCCTCCCCATGTTTTTAATGTGTGTGTGTGTGTGTGTGTGTGTGTGTGTGTGTGTGGTGCCCTTTTAGGAGTTACAGCCAAAGAACTAGCACCATCACACCATCACTGAATGTCTCAGAGGCATAACCCCCACAGCAGGCACCATGACAAGGAACAAATCGGCAAGGACACGTATGCGCCAGAAGAAATGTCAAACTTACAATATTTCTAATCCAAATGCAAGAAAATTCATAAGGAAACAAAGTCTAAGGTAACCAGCTTCCTTATCGAAACATAATAAAAACAGTAACTACGACACAATAAAATTAGGTTCCATGTTTGTTTCTACCACTGTGAACTCTGACTTTTAAAAATGCTGTGCGTTTGAATGGCTTCTCAACGATGCAGAAATGAGTGATTATGTGATTCTGATCCAGGATGTTTACAGGAAAGAATCACATCTCAATCATCCCTGCCAACAGAGCAGGAAGAATCATCTGATTGTCGAGTCTGTGCTGACAGGCACATTCTAGATTGAAGTTCAAGGATGCACAGACGAACACGGTGATCTCACTGAGATGGGAAGGCAGAGACGGAAGCTCAGGGAGGATGTGGTTCCTAGAAGAGTGGGGTTCCAGAACAGAGGCAGCTATGGGGAAAGGACCCCAGATATCTGCACAGGGGCCCCATTCATCCTTTCAGAATAATAAACTGTGCAAGTGTAGAGCAAAGCTCTACAAGACGAGCAAAGAACGACTAGTAGCTGCAAGACAGACAAAGCTAAAGCTAACTCAAGAGGCCCTACATACCCCTGCTCTTTCTGGGAGTCCTGCCTCCATCAAGTGAACAGGCCTGGACCAGACCATTGGCAGATGAGAGATCACATTCAAGAGAGCCTGGCAATAGAAATAAAAGCAAAAATCAACAAATGGGACCTAATTAAGGTTACACGCTTTTGCACAGCAAAGGAAACCATAAGCAAAATAAAACGAATGACAGAAAATATTTGGAAAAGATGAGTCTGACAAGGGCTTAATTCCAGAACATATAATATATATATATATAATATATAATTATAAATATATATAAATATTTGTATATATACATATGTAAATAGCTTATGCAACTTAATGACAAAAAACAAACAACCCAATCCAAAAATGAGCAGAAGACATAAACAAACAATTCTGCAGTGAAGGCATACAAATGGCCAACAGGCACATGAAACAATGCTCAATATCGCTAATTATCAGAGAAGTGCAAATCAAAACTACAATGAGGTATCACCTCACACCAGTCAGAATGGCCATCATTCAAAAGTCCACAAATGATAAATGTCAGAGAGGCTGTGGAGAAAAGGTAACTGTTGTGTAGGGAACCTACATTGTTGGTGGGAATGTAGTTTGGTGCAGCCATTATGTAAAACAGTCCGGAGATTCCTCAAAAAACTAAAAATACACTTACTGTGTGATCCAGCAATCCCACTCCTGGGCATATATTCAGAGGGAATGCTAATTTGAAAAGATACATGCACCCCAATGTTCACAGCAGCGGTACTTACAATAGCCAAGACATGGAAGCAAACTAAATGTTCACTGACAGATGACTGGATAAAGAACTTGTGGTATATTTATACAATGGAATACTACTCAGCCATAAAAAGAATCAAATAATGCCATTTGCAGCAACAATGGATGGACCTGGAGATCATCATTCTAAGTGAAGTAAGTCAGAAAGAGAAAGAAAAATATCATATGATACCACTTAAATGTGGAATCAAAAAAAAAAAAGACAAGCAAACTTATTCACAAAACAGAAACAGACTCACAGACATAGAAAAGAAACTTATGGTTACTGGAGGGAGGAGGTGGGAAGGGATAAACTGGGAGTTTGAGATGTGCAGATACTAACTACTATATATAAAATAGATAAACAACAAATTTATACTGTATAGCACAGGGAACTATATTCAGTATCTTGTAGTAACCTATAATGAAACAGGCTATGAAAACAAATACATATATATGTCTGTATATGTATGACTGAACTATTACGCTGTACACCAGAAACTGACACAACATTGTAAACTGACTATACTTCAGTTAAAAAAATGAAACAAACAAACAAACAAAACAACTACAAACAACAACAACAAAAGAGCCTGACTGTCCTGGCCAAGGCCATTCTAGACCAACATACAGCCAACAAACCTCTAGACTCCTGAGAAAACACATCTAGTCAGCAGAGCCACTGACTTGGTCTGCATCTGATGCAGCAATAAATTCAGCGGAAATCAGCAAGTATGCATCAGAACCACCCCCTCTGACCCACAGACTTATAATCAGTAATACATACTCACTGAGTCATTGTGTTTGGGGGAGGACAGTTGTTACACAACCATAGCTATCTAATAATATTATATAACTGATATTTGACGCATTCTCAGGAAATGATTTTAATATGACATGTTTACTTAAATCTAAAACGTTTTCTCAACTCCTCAAAAGAAATGAGAGAAGATATAATTGTTAGAAAGAATCTTTCCAATTATTTTCTTTTCCATGACATTTAATAACATTGACAAATGATGCTTGGAAATTACCTTGTGTATTTCTCCCTCCTGGCTATCTGTGAAACATTACAAGCAATCTTCCCTGTGTCTGGGGAGTAGTGTGACTGACACGGTATAAATGCTTCAAAATCTTCCAAGTTTAGGCCTGAGAACTTGGCATCTTGCATCACCAGCAACACTTTCTAGACCAAGATTTTTTTTTCTGAATAGCAACTCTGAGAAATGCTTTTTCACTTGGATCCCGTTACTACGACAACAGTCCCACATGGCTCTTTAGCTCAAGTTCATTCTTTTAATTAGCAGACTGAGATTCCTCCTCCTCCCTAACCTCTTCCCCTAGGAAAATTTTCCAAACATCTCTGGCTCTTCCCTTTCCTTTGGGTGTTTGCTCAATGCCAGGAGGAAATTGCTAATTAGAATTTCTCAGTGTTTGGTGATGGTTTTTGTTATGTTAAGAGAGGCTTTGTAGAGTAGATTTTTCCTAAGAGGGGTTCTTCCCCCAAAGGGATAATTCCATTGTGCATATCTGTACAACTCTCGTTTCTGCAGAGAGGGAATTAGGAGCAGGCCAGGTATTCATGTCGGCAAGATGGGGTTAAGAATGTGGAATCATACTTGAACTGGGATTCTTCCTTAATTCTGTACGACTTTAGGAATGCATCTAACAATTTTTGAGCATATTCCTGATATATCACCAAGGGGTGATGAGTTATGATGAACCATGATGAGACCACGATGAACAAGGCCCCCTCTTCATGGAGTTTAAACTATAAACTATGTGATACCTTCTAAGACAGTATACGTGAAAACTAACTTATCTATCGATTTTCTTTTTTTGACTTCTAGAATGAGTGTAATGTGACTAGCATTATGTGAGGTTTCAGTGAAGAAATGCATGTAAATGTCAGTTGGGATTACCTTCAGCTACGAGTATACAGACAGTCTCAATGGAAGTTTATTGTCCTTAGGTAACAAGAAGTATGGAAGTAGACAGTTGCTGGTGTTATTTCAGTGGCTCCACATGGGACAGTCTCTTGGCTTTTCCCTCAGACTCAAAGTACAGCTCCTGTGGTTCCAGCTATTACCCCTGTATTCACAGCAAGAAGTGGGGAATGGCCAGACTAAGCTAACAGCTTTCTTAGTAAAGTAACAGCTGTTCCCGAACCCATCCAAAATGACCTCAGATTAGGTCTGATGGGCCAGACTGAACCTCAGGGTCACACCTAGCTGGAGGTGAGGCTGTGAATGTGGGTGTTTAGCCTTCACAGCCTTCAAGGAGGAGCGGGTAGGAAACAGGTGCGGAACCCATCAACCTTGAATGTTGGCCACAAACACTTAACTCAAGGAGGGAGTAGAGTGAGAACTCAGAGCCTGGCAGCTGTCTGTTTCTTTGTGTTCTCCTGAAGTTCTAGACACAAAAGGACTTTCTAGATGAAGTGGGCTGATGGAGCCAGCCAGGAAATTGAATTTTCTTTGACTCAATCAATTTAGAGTCAGCCGGCAATTTCCTGGGACTGAGTATAACTGCTCAGAGAATTTTAAATAAAAAAGGCAACTATATCCAGGTGGCATCAGAAAATGCAATTTACAAGAGAAGGAGCAATACTCTATAGAGCGTAATGGTTTACAAACTGCAAAGTGAGGAACTCAGTTTATGCTGGGATACTGAGGCTGACCCCAAGTGATCTTTAAAATTTCATGTTTTCATTTAACTAATAGCACCCCCTCCAGATTGACAACTGGATAGTCTGGATTATGTGAGTGATTTCTGTATTAGTCAAGTCACATTAAGTTATGACACTGTAACAGACAACTCCTAAATCTCAGTGATTAACACAACCAGGGCTTATTTCTCACGGCAGGGCCACGGGCTGGCTCGGTGATGGAGGCTGCTTCAGTTGGATGGAAATGTCAAAAACATGTTCCCCAATGACTGCAGCTGGGAAAGAGCACACGGAGGGCTGTGCACTGGTTCTTACTGCGTCCACACAGTTTTTCTTGGCCAAAGCATGTCCATCACTATACCTATCTTCGCGTAAGAGGGAACGTGCAATCTTCCTGTGTGTTTCAGAAAGGGGGCGGAAACTGAGAATGCAGCAGTCATAGCTGTCCTGGTCGCTGTGTATCTAAGTACTGTCACCCCTTTTCGATACGAAGAGCATGAGTGTATGACTGAGTTGAGGTCAAGTTCCGCTACTATAATTTAACATATAGTAAAATTTCTCTCCTTTACAAAGAGAAAAACAGAAGTGGACCTGATAGGTAAATGATCCATTCATACCAATGGATGGTATAAAATGCATTAGAGTCCACCGAAGAAATGAGCAGTTTAAATAGAGAAAAAATGGTGGCAGAATGGAGTGATTACCAGGCATGAATGACTAAAAACCATGCTCCCTGGTTCTAATGATTAGTACATTTTCATGCTGTGAGCAGAAATCTGAATTCTACAACTTAATGACATCTATCAAGTTGACATTTTCAACTTCAGCTTTATTGGTTTTAGAGTTTCATTTGAAATTAACTTGTAAATCTATTGTGGTTTTATAGTTGTATATGAGAAATAAAGATAAGAAGATTGTCATTGTTTGGCTTTTTTATTAAGTAACGTTATAATACAAGCAATTTAAGCCAACACAGGGGGTCTGCGAGGATATTTTTCCTTTATATGGTACCTGAACTTTATAAAAGTTGGAGACCTACCGTGTAAATTGTTAGAAAATCATGCAGAATCACCCAAGCAAAATTCCCTGGATTATAGTGAAACCCTTGTTTGGTTATACAATATAAGGTCACAGGCCGCGTCGTGTGTACGAAGCTCTGATGCTACAACCTGTGTTTAAATGCCGGCAACACAGCTTACTAACCATAGAAACAATGGGAAACCTTACAACTTCTCTGGACACAAATTTTCTCGTTCCTAAAATGGGCTCTCAATATCATAACTGCCTCAGGTTGGGGCAAAGATTAAACAACATACCTAGTTGCCGGCACATTGTGAACACAGTATAAATGGTCACAGTTCTTATTATGCTTGTTGTGACAAGTCTCAGAGAGGCATAAAGGCTCTCAACGAGCTTTTCCTTGGAGGAACTGGAACCACAGCCTTCTAAATGGATGAATCCCATCCCCTCACTCCCAGAAACACATCACCTGCTTTTGACCAAATTGATCAATTTGGCCCAAACTACAGTGGAAGTCTAGGAGTTTTTTGAGGTAACTTAATTAGAGGAGTGAGTCACATCAGACAATTAACATGCAACATTCATAAGCAATCATCATTACAGGAGTGGAAATGTTAGCCCTGGGAATTACACGGAAAGCACAACCGCTACTTCGATGTTTCTGAAAGTTGGTTTTCAAATCAGATCTTCATAACACTATGCACAATTTACTACTGAGCAAAGCTACGGCAGATGAAGACTGTCATTTCACTACTGTCTTAAAATCTGCTTTGTCCACTTTTCCCTTCTGGGGGTTTCCTGGAGCTGCGAAAGGAAAGCGCTAGAAAGCAAAAACAGAGTTCAAAGGATTGATTGATTCACGAGTGTTTTCTTGGTTGTTGGTGGTGTTTTGTTTTGTGTTTTCTGAAAGCATTCTTCTTTTCTATGTATCGACCCTATGGAGCCTCTAAGAGACACATTTCCACATAGGTATATAAATATTTATAATCCAAAGTGCAGCACACGGCAATAACAAAAGGAGAAACATTTTTTAAAACATGGATGACTTTAATTTGGTGTTGGCAATTAGAATTTTCAAAACACAGAGGCTATGAATATATGAGTACCTAAATTGATCTCCAGTGAACCATCTTTCATTAAACATATGCATTTTCTTCGCTTTGTAAACACCAAAGGCCTTGAAAAGCAATTGCTCAACAAATAATATTTTAATGCCACTTTCTCATTACAACAGCCCAGAGTCACAAGGTAATCGTCAACTAATGAATTTCTTCCGCAGGTTAGAATTTTAAATGAAACTTCCTGGGAATTTTGCTCAAAATATTGAAATTCAACAAGTGTTATGCTTAAGTACAGGCTTCAAAAAGTAATTGGTAATAAATGGAGCAAATGCCTTGTATTATTCCCAACCTAATTTTCAAATTTGATTTTCGAATGTAAAACTCAAAGGCAAAACAATAACCAATCATGCAGCTAATTGCTGTGAAATACAGAGGCATTTTCCCACCAATTTATTCTGTAACGCGGTTTGGTTTTATTCACCTCTGATGCACTCAAAACATTACAACATTGTTCTTATGAAAATTAACAGTAAACAGAGTCTTAATTTGAGAACTGGAGAGTCAGACTTCTTTGGCTTATTTACAAAGCGATCCGTCTGCCCTTCCTGAGCAGGAAATCAAATGCTTGCTCACAGGCTGAAAGCAGGTGGTAACCTCTGATGTGAGGAGGAGGCCTGTCCTTCCCAGTGGGGACAGGTAGTCAAGTTTAAATCATAATTGACCTTTAAGAAAAAGGGCAGGAGGGACTTGACTCAGTACTGACATCTCTCCCTTGAAATGGATGAAGCTTTACCAACTAGATACTCTTTGTCGTGTCTAAAAAATCTGTTTTTCTTGGTCACACATTGGGACTCCAAATTTCTTTTTTTCTCCCATTTGGCTTCAATCGGAGTTTTGTTTTGTTTTATAATTAATACATAAAAATCCATTGCTAACAATGAAGCACTCAAGGGCTCATTCCTGCCAGGCTTCCTAAACGCAAGCGAGGAAAGAATTTCGTCTATTCTTCCATCCAAAGTCATCCTACAATAGCAAACTCTTAATGAACTCTGTTTAGAGACTACCAACCAAGTCACTTTCAGCATCTCCCAATTATCAAGGCCATGTTAAGGTCCAGAGGCGCACGCAGTATTAAAAGGTTATAGGATGTGCTTCCATAAACTTACTCATTTCCATCCATATGCTGGAAAGCCAGCCTTTAGCCAGAATCTTTCGTGTTGTCAGATGACAATGAATTTGTTATGTCACTCATCTCGTTATGTCAGAGACTGTGTGTTTGTTGGGGGTTGGTATTCCTCAACAGTTATGAGCCCTTCAGAGAAAGGATCATGCCATCTAATCTTGGTCTGCCTGGCTCCTCACCCAGCACCTGGCATAGAATGGTAGCCAGATGACTTGCTGAATGAATGAGCCAACAGGTACTTACAGAGTGCCCGATACATGTTAGGCATCATTCTAGGCACTGGGGATATGGTAATTAACTCACAGAGCCCACAGTTTGGTGGGGATGACAAATAATAGATACATATTTAAGCAAACAACAGAAAGTTTCAGCTAGTGATGTGTCGTGCAGGGAACTAAAAGATAACGTGGCAGAGAGGCAGTTCTCAAAGAGAAATCTTCAGAACAGGAGCGTCAGCACCAAGGAAATTCTTCGAAATGCTCATTCTTGTGCCTCCCCCAGGCCTCCTGAACCAGACACTCCAGGCAGAGGACAGTCTCAGAAAAGCTCTCCAGGTGATGGTGACATGCATTCAGGCTTGAGGACAACTGAGCTAGAGAGGGCCAGGGGAGCTCCTTTAGAGAGACCAGCGACGCTCTCTCTTGGAGGGGACATTTCAGGTGAGAGCTGGATTTAAAAAAACAGAAGAAAAGAGCCAGCCATAAAAAAGATCAAAGGAGAGAGCATTCCAGGCAGAGGCACCAACCAGTGCAAATTCTAAGACAGAAACAATCTTGTTGAGTTCAAGGAAAAGGAAAACACAGTCACTGTGGCCGAAGTAGGGCAGACAAAAGCTGGAGTGGAGCACCGGACTGGAGAGCTGAGGAGGAAGGTCTTTTTTCTGGCCTCAGAGGCCACGATGAGGACTTTGGATTTGTTCCTCAAAGGGATAAAATGCCATGAAGGGTTCTGAGTAGGAGAATAGCATGGGCTGAAAATACTAGACAAAGAATGCATAAAATGCATATGAAATGCATGTATCATGTGTGTACATGTGCATATATATATTGCATATATAAAGCGTAACAGTCCCTTTTTTTACATATATATCAGATCATATATATATGTGATATATATATATATATATATATATAAATTCTGAAGCCTCTTTTGTCCAAACAAGTATCTCACTTTTTCTAAGAAAGAAAACAAATTGGTTTGTTAGTTTGCGACAATCAGGCTGGAAATGGTGGTTTGGAGCTACAACCTTCCATGCCATGAGAGGTTAACCTGCTTTGGAGCAAGTGATTTTCAGTGACGGTTATTCCTGGGTCAGGTCCTGATTCCTGAGCTGCTGCAGTCTTTCATAAATACCGCCTGCCAAATGCCTCTCACTAAACTGACAGTGAAATGTAAAGCTGTCGATGGATACAGAGGAAGGAATGATGCCAAACTGAGGAAGAATGAAAATGAGAAATCTTTTGGTTCCATCCATGTGACATCATTTGGTTGCCAATGTGAAGGCTGGATCTTGAGGTTTGGGGGGAGAAAGAGCGCTAGCAGAGCCCTATTTATGAGACAGTAAACATCCCTGATTAACAAATATCAAAACCACTAGCCTATTACCATTGCACTAGGGAGATTTTTTAAAATCACAATGAAACTGTCAATAGGCCTAGCCTTCTACTCAGGTCAAAATAACTGTGTCTTGGTTGTTTGCTAAGAGCAGATTTATAGCAGTCAATGCCCTTACATTCTTATGCCATCTGTAATTATATTCCATTCAAGTAGTTGCTAATTCTTCTAAAATACAGCATTTCTAACACTGTAGAAGACAAGTATAGACAACTTATGAATCTAGAAATTCTTATTCTGATAGTTGCATTCATGAATAATTTGCATACTAATGTTAATGAGATGAATTAATAATTTTTCTCATACGGCAAGATTATTATTAAAATAGTCCATCCTTAAGGATACTGGCCCATTTCTGTGCAGTTCTAACCAGAAGTGGGTTTGAGAGGTCATCAATTTGTGCGTCTTGTCTCTTGTCTGGATCTGCTATCCATTAAAAATAAATTCCAGCATACATTTTTTTTCTTCCACACATTTGCATGTAAATTAGAGCTCTCTTTTGGTAGTAGAAAATTTCTTTCTTTTTATTCTAATTTACTGGCCTGTTAATGGGTTTCTGCATATTTGTTTTCCAATTCACAGCTCCACTCATTAAAAATAGAGTCCTTTGAATGTTATTTTGTTAGAGATAACTTGAGAGAAATTTGTAGGAATAGTTTTAAGTTTTTTTAAAGATCATTTGCTTTGATTAGAAGAAAGACACGGAGGGATTTTAGAACATTGTGGGCTTTTTAAACAAAAATTCAAGATACAAAATGAAAACCTACCTAGTGACTTGCAAATAATTCGGTTACTGCGGTTATCTACTTCTTCCTTAGGGCTCCCTTCATCTCATTAGTGTGTTACAGTGTCTCATAGAGTCGTTCAGTACATCAGGGCTCATCCATCTATCAATCCTTATTTCATAATGAATAAACGATTTCTTGATTGCCTGCTATGGCAAAAGAACAATAATAATAATCCCCGACTCCGAGTTATTTACAATCAAATTAGGATGATGAGATAATTTCTAAAAAGATGATGACCACCTCCAAGGGGGCTGTGCTAAATACCCAATAAGTAACATCTCTCTGATGCTGCTGATTTCTGAGCATGGCTGATCCTTGGAATCATCTCTAGAGGTTCTAGAGATACAGATCCCCATGCAGTGCTCAACATCGCCCCCTCCCTGAATCTACTACATCAGACTCTGCTGGAAAACCCAAGAAACCATGTTTCTAAAGAGCTGCCAGATCACCATGAGACATCCAGACCTGCCCCAGTCTATGGACCACTGCTCTGGAATTTCAAAGGTGGTAAAATCTCACTTCCAGCAGGAATGGTCAAGGAGGTCACTGTGGCTGAGGTTGGATCAAGGGAGGGTTTTGCGAAATATGGCAAGGCAGAGTGTAACTAGGGAGACAGTACAAGTGGTGTGACCTGTCTGAGCAAAGGCAATGACGGGCGTGGGGACCCTGGAGAAGGGCAGGGCCAGGCAATCTGGCAGCACTCTGTTGGCTCAGGGTATGAAATGGGCAAGCCTGTGGTGGATGGAGGATTGCCTCAAGGTGGCAAACTCTTCCAGGGCAGATATTATGTGAGAGGCTAGAAAATATTTTAGAAATATTAAACACTGTTTTTCTGTACCCTACAAGAATTTTCATTTTGTACCTTGACTCTCCTCCAAATGTAATTACTATGTCACTGGTTGCCAAGCCCAACACACATTTAAAAAAAAAATCCATGCACTTCTCTCAGCTAAAACATTTTGAGCACATTTTAATACATGCATAATCATTTATTCTATACTATACACATATGACAGTATATTATATGAATGTTGTATTACCTGAATTAAAAATAGGACTTTTAAATGGTTTGATAAAGACTGAAAAAATAAATATCTTACTAATTATAACTTTAATTTCATATGGTCATGGCAAAACATGTTTTTCATTCCAACTAAAAATTGTCATTAACACGTTATGGGGAACAATATGATCAAGTAGGCTTTATTATTTTCTAAATGCAAATTGAACAGTGAGCCACTGATTTGGGGAAATAAATGATGAATAAAAGCACTGCTACCTTACCCTCTTAGCATAGAAAATACTTCTTTAGATTAGAAAAAGGGAGAAATTAAAGCAGAACCAATGAGAGATGTCAGGGACATTAGGGGTCCCCAGAGAAAGTCCCACACCCCGCTGCACAGGCAGGTGTCTCAGACCCTAGAAAACAGAACCTGGGCTGTGCAAAACACGATTTTCATCTTAGACATGGACTTCAGAACAGAATCTCATCCCCAACTCAGATGCGAATCCACTGTATTATGATAATCTGAACACTGAAGAAAATTCATGAAATGTTTTTTAAAGATGAACTGGAATTTAATGCTTAACCGTTTCACATATGCCACACCAAATTCTAGGGTTTGGAAAGCATGCACCGAACTCAAACACCACTTCAAGAGGTGTTCAAGAAACCACTTGTTGAACTGTTGCCCATTTGACCATGTCTAATTTTAGTCATTTAGCATCTCTAAGACCCCAATAGTCAGAAAATCTGTAGCATGGAAAATCCACAATAAAAATAATCTGTGCAGAGAAGAATTATTTTCACAACAAAAATGGAAGGTAACAGGTGTCAGACTGAGGTCTTCGGACTTTTCTTTTTTGCTATAAAAATAAAAAGGATTACTTACGTTTGGCCAATTAAAAGGGTGAACGTGTGATGCACCTTCAGTACACTGGTTTCTTAGGAAACTTTAGAAATGCTATTTGCCTTGCAATGCAGTTTTCCTTACTAATCTACCCCAGTTGTGCCTTCGACCATGTAGTGAAATCGCCTGTGGACACAGATAATCACAAGATTCACCTGTGACAACTGCAGGTTAGTCGTGTTCTGTCCCCTGCATGACCTGCTACTCAAATGCGGAAGGAGGCAAAACTGAAAGCATCCTACCTAAGAAAAATCAGAGGATGTGAACATGAACTCCTTTGGACAAACGTATTCTCAATCACAAGGACAACTGTGAGATAGAAAGAAATTTCAAAAATACCTTGCATCTCTGTTAGAAGATAATTGGAAGGACCTCACTGCAAAGATGTTTTCTCGTTTTGTAATTGTGGCTACAGAGAAGCCTTGAAGAAGTCCAGTAACACCCTCTTCAAGCACATCACAGGGGGAAGGTAAACACCATCTGGCCTGTTTTCCAAAGCAGGTGGTCACCACAGTTGATGTTAACTCTAACACTCAGTCCTGAACTGAGACGCGGGCTGTATTCTGTGGTCTCTAAAGATGCCCTTCAACTCCAGCACTTAACTCCTGAAAAGGTGTTTTTCTGTTGCTGCTAACGTTTGTTTTGCTTAAACATGGTAAAAACTTTAGTGTGTTTCTAAGCACAAAGTACTTCATGCTCATAATAAAAAAGAAATTAGATCACAAAGGAAAGTATAAAGAAATGAGTAAAAATTACCCATAAGCTCAACACTCAGAAAAAGATGACTATTCATGGTCTATTTTATATGGATATATATGGGATATGTTCAGCTTTCTAATTTAAATAGAAATAAAGCTATATTTCCTGTTTTTGACTTATCTTTACTTACTAAGAAATAGCATGGATTTTTTTTCGTGTCAATAAAATAACTGTATCAGTGATTGTTATGGTTTTATAATTAAAGTGTATGAATAGATCAGAATGTATTAACCAATTCATATTGATGAACATTAGATTATTTTTAATATTTTGCTGTATCAGGCATTCTTTTCTTTTAAAAAAAATCAGCTCTCTTGAGGTCATAATTTACATGACATTAAACCTACTAATTTCAAGCACAGAATTTAAGGAGTGTTAAGAAACATTAAGTGAACGTTCTTATATATACAAAGTTGAGCATGCAAAATTATTTCCTTGGCTTCAATTCCTAGAAATGGAATCTTTGGCCTAAATTAGCATGTGTTTAACATTTTTTTTATACAAATTGCTTAAATGCTGCCTAGAAATACTGTACTGGGAAATATTTTTTTCTGATTCTTATGTTACTCAAAAAAATTTTTTTAAAGAAATACTTGTTGAGGCAACTTTGGAAAGATATTCAAATGCATCAACAAGTCCCCTCATAATGTGGCCCTGCCTCTTTCTCCAGCCCAATCATACACCTGCCCCCGTGTACACAACGCTTCTCAAGCAGGGTATCCTCCCACCACCCTGAGTGGGTGTCTGTTGTACTCTTTGCACAGCTGGGCTAACCTTTTGGCACAGCCCCACTCCAGTAACCAGCATGGCAGACTTCGCATCACTCAAGTCTCAGCTTAAACATCACCTTCTAAGGGAGCCCTTCGGTCACCAACCCATCTAAATTCAACCCACCCACTGGTTCACTATCTAGGCACCATGTTCGTTTCCTCCAAGGTGCTTACACAACTTACAAAGTTACATGTTCATTTACTTCTTTCTTTTGTGTCTTGCCCAATAGAATGTAAGTTCCATGAGCCTGGGGAAACTATGTGTCTTTTTCACTTCTGTAACACTAAGCACCCACTATGAAACCTGTGTAAGGAATGTCCTGTATATGTTTGTTTAAAAAATTAATGAATGAATGAATGAGCACATGGAAGACACCTACTAGTATGTTTCCTGCATATCGGAAATCAGCTGAAAAGCATTTTGATTGATTTAAATAAAATCATATTGTTAATGTTACTTGTTCCAATTTAGTTATTTCTGAGTGTCTCAAAATCCGTAGGTATCAAACATTACTGATATTAAGAGTCTAGGGCACCAATGGATGACAAAAGACTATTTATTCCCAAGCAAACTTTTCCCACCTCTCACTTTCTCTTCAAATGATGCCCGTCTGGGTTCCTGCCCTAAGACTCTACAGAAATTGTCTTGTGTTCACTAATGATTCCCAAGGTGCCAAAGCCACTGGCCTTTCTCCGTGCTCCAGCGGTAATTCACACAGTGGGCCCACTCCAGCCTTCCTAAACATTCTCCTTTTCCTAACTTCTGCTTTCTTGCTGCATGTCTAGTGCTTCTTCCTCAGTTTCTTCCTCTACCTGACCTCCCAACACGGCAGTGCCCCAGGAATTCAGCAGCAACCCTCTTCCTCGGTTTTCTAGACAGAAACGTCTCACCCAGTGCAGATCCCCAAATATTACCCACAGGGCACAACTTTCAAATACTGATCTCTTGCCCAAGTCACTCCTCTGAACTCCAAAAACATCCCGATACCCAACCGCCTCCTGGACACCCAACTGCCACCTTACACGTAGCGAATCTGATGCAGAGGTTCTGTTTCCCGCCCTCACTCCATCCGACATAGCACATACTCTCAGCGCTGCTTCCTCCCTGGATTTGATCATCTTAGTAAATGAAACGCCCGTTCACACACCAGCTCAAGCTTTATATCGGAGTCACTCTTGATTCCTTTTTCTTTCCACCCTTCACCTCAGAGATCTGTAAATATGTCTTCAAAATCCTTCTGCTTCTCTCCATTCAAACCACCATCACTTCTCACGTGGATTACAGTGACAATCTTCTAATTCAGGAGAGGGGACGCCCTTGAGTAGGGCTCATTTATGCTCCCCGGACCTGGTTCCCTAATGCCTTGTTCCATTCTGCCTTTGGCGAGTTACTTTCTTCTAAACCATCACAGAGCATTCTTGGTTCCCACCATGGCATTTGAAATGCCTTGTCGTGAAATATATTCATATGTGAACTTGCCTTGTGAGCAGGGGCTACAATTCATCCTTGTATTTCCCACCCAGCATGGCATATAGAGACCTACTAGATATTCAGTATCCAACTGCTGAATTACTAGTTTTACAAAGAGGTCAGAAATAGCCCCCCAAAAAAGAGCTATATGTGACTGGGAAAACCCATGCCAGACTACATAGAAAAGAAAAGAGAAAAAAAAAATGTCAGTTTCAAGTTTTCATAAATAAATCAAGGGAACATCTCTCTAGCCACAAAATTCTTTAAGTACTGTCTCAGAATCCTAACTTCTTTAGTTCAATACCAGAGAGGAGCTCTCAGAGGAACTGGTAGTTATTTTACAATTAAGAGACTGAAACGTTGCTTTTTATGCTTGGCCAACATACAGACATACACAACTCGATGATGTTCACATTGCAGAGGCTGTACACAACAGACCCCTGCAGGCCTTCTTCATTTACTGTGAGGTGCCCTCATTATGTCGCTCTCAAATAATACAATCATGAGACCTGCAATCACCACCATCATCTGTGTAGATTTCTCACATGCTATGGCCAGAATGTCTGTGCCCTCCTCCCCAAATTCACAGACTTAAGGCTGTCTTCGTCCTTTCAGGCTGCTAAAACAAAATGCCACAGACTGAGTAGCTTATAAACAACAGAAATTTATCGCTCACAGTTTTAGAGGTTGAAGTGCAAAATTAAGGCACCAGCAGAGTCTCATTCTCTGGCGAGGGCCCTCTTCCTGGTTCACAGTTGCACCTTAGCCCAGGGGAAGGGGCTAGGAAGCTCTGGGGGTCTCTTTTACAAGAACACTAATCCCATTCATGAGGGTTCCACCCTCGTGACCTAATCATTTTTGAAAGGACTCACCTACTAAAACCAACACCTTTGGGGGTTAGGTTTTCAACATATGGATTTTTGGGAGAACACAAATATTCAGAACACAGAGAAGTCCTAATCTCCAGTGTGATGGTGCTTGGAGGTGGGGCATTTGGGAGGTAATTAGAGTTAGATGAGGTTATGAGGGTTGGGGCCCTCACGATGGAATCAGTGCCCTTATAAGAAGAGAAAACAGAGAACTTGTTCTCTCTCTCTCTCTCTCACTGCCCCTCTCTTTCTCTCTCTGAGTGCACATACTTCGGAAAGGCTATGTGAACACACAGTGGGAAGCTGAGAGTCTGAAAGTGAAGAAGAAAGCTCTGACCAGAATGGGACCACATCAGCACTCTGATCTTAGACTTCTTGCCTCCAGAACTGTTGTTTAATGCCCAGTCTTTGGTATTTTGTATGGCAGCCCAAGCTGACAAATACACCTTACATTATTTTATTTCATCTTGAGTTAGCTATATGAATAGGTGTTACTATTGACATCTCAGGTATTTACGAAAAATTAAGGATCAAAGATTAAGAAACTACCCAAGTTCACTCTAAGTCAAAGTTTACCAGCCTCAACACCACTGACACTTGGGGGAGGACACCTCTTTGTTGTGTGTTAGGGGGAGAAGGGGCAGTCCCGTCCTGTGCACTGCAGGATGTTTAGCAGCATCCATGTTCTCAAAGTATTACATTCCTGTAATATACCCTCCTCAAACGGTGACAAGCAAAAATGTCTCCATACCTTACTATGTGGTCCTAGGTGGGGAAAATTGTACTACACTGAGAACCACCAATGTGGACTCTTTTCTGTCCTGGTACCACTCACACTGGGAAACACCAATGCAGTTAATGTCTTCTTGGCACTAACTCATGAGAGCTGTCGCCATTTCAATGGAAAGTGCAACTAGAGAACAATGTTCTTTATAATTCGATTTTTTCCAGTCGGATGCAGCAAATCCACAGGCAGCCCTATCCCTGCTGATGGCAGACGTCCAAACTCAAAGAAATCCGTATGTTGCACCATACCTTGTCACTAGTGCCCTTAAGCAAAAGAAAATTTAGGCTGGTAGCATTTTGTGACAGCCCCTAGAGTGTCTGATTTCATATATTTTAAAAAATGATTCAGTCACAGTGGACTCAAGGTTAGCAAATAATTGTACGGTAACTGTTGCTACTCCTGAAAAATATGACAACTTCCATCATATGGATCATCTTTGACTATTTAAGAAATACGAACAGTAGGATTATAGCTATTTTTGTCAATTTCATATTCAGAAAAAGTCAAATATAAAGCCCAGATATGCATTTGGACATTAGATTTCCCTAAAATTATAAAAATGCCGATCTTCTTGATAGGGGCAAGACTTTACAGATTTGATCAGATTAGGTGAGATTAGGCCACTTTGTCTTTTCTTAGCTATATTTCATTCACCTATTGATAGTGCTGTCTTGGGACATCCACAGATCCTCGGATGATGGAAAGTGAAAATTTGAAGGCTTAAATACACCTGAAAAACTAGTTTCATTTCACATGGTCTCCAATATACACCAGGAGAGCAATTTCTGAATTAAGAGCAGTGCTGAGTTCCTGAAAGTATTTCAATCTCCCACCCCCATTCTGATGGCCGTCAGTTGAGGTTGTCAGCACTTGCTCCCTTGATGGACTAGACTCTGACTGCAAATCGACAACACCCAATATTGTTCTCAGTGGCCACAGAGAAGAGAAAACTCTTGGATCGAATACAGAGATAAAAGATTATGTTCCCCCAAACATTTTACTATTGGCAACAGTAAACCAAATTTTGAACCGAACGTTGGTAATGACCCTTCTGAAAATACATTCCTGCTTTATGGGGCATGGGGTTTGTTAAGGTCTTTATAAACATTTCTTTATAAGCTTCAAAAGGTGAATATTTCCCCCTTTCCCTTTTACAAAAAAATAATAAAAGGCAATGACTGCTGCTTACAAAAAAAACTGCAAAAACTAACCAAGATAAATTTGAAACTTCCCTTTTACAACCAAATTCAATTACACTATTCAGAGGAGCTACTGTTAAAGTTTGCTGTATTCAGATTTTTTAAAAAGGAAAGTATCATATTTGTGCACATACATGCATTTTTATAACTCAGGGACTTTATTATCTTACTGCTGCTCATCTTGATGCTTTCACACAACTATATACATAGAAATATTCTTATAGCTCTACTCACATTATTTTATTGACTGGGTATGCTGTAATTTTTTTAAACGCTTACTCTCTTGATAGACATGTAGGTACTTTATAAATCCTGTTGTCACTGTCTGCAGGGATAACCAGTCTGACCATTCCTCTCCACCTCCAGCTCTTCTATCCTGGTCCAAGCTGCCATTCTGACTCTCCTGGAAGTTTACAATGGCCTCTTCACTGGTCTCTCGGCTTTGGCCCTCACCTCCATGCAGTGAAGTCCCCATTCAGCAGCCAGACAGGTCAGATAGAACACAAGTCAGATCATGTCACTCCTCCGCTCAGAACCATCCCATTCTTCCCTAAGTCACTCCAAGTAAAAGCCAGCGTCATCCCAATGGCCAACCAGTCCCTGCACTCTCTGTTCCTGCTCCTACACCTGTCACTTTTCTGATCTCGCCTCACCCCAGGGACTTTGCACTTGCTGTCTCCTCTGCTTAGATCACGCTGCCCCCAGATGTCCACCTGAGCCCCCTCCTTACCTCCTTCTGGTCTTTACTCAAATTTCAATTCTCAGTAAGGCATGTCCTGTAACCACATTTAAAATCACACATATACCCCCTGCAAATCTCCCATTCCCTTCTCATAATTTAATATTACCTATTTTAATTATTTGTTCTATTTATTGCCTGTCTTTCTCAATAAGAACCAAAGCCCTATGAGGAAAAGAAAAACAAATTTAAGCATTTACTTAACAGCTGATTTCCTAAAGTCTCGAATGTAGTGAATACTCAAAAAACATGGCTGGAATGAACAAGTGAGTTACAAACAGTGGTGAAATGGATGCCTTACAACACTTGAGGGAAAAATGTGTAGAATACATTTTTAGAAAGGAATTCCTAGTTCAGAGGGTCAAAAGTTATATGTTTATAGAATATGAAGTCTCCAAGGGACCAATATCAGAAATATTTCAAATATTTTAAAACAGAATGAACACAAGAAATGTCTTTGGTCTTAGGAAATGTAAAGAATGCTTGTTGGGGAGGGGCCCACACTGAACCCAGCATTAGGCAATCACATCAGACGATGCAGCAGAGTTCTTGCCAAGTTGAGGATACTGGTACATTAACTGGAGTCATTTCGGGTGTTTGGCTTCCGTCGATTCACCCATCATTAGACGACTGGGCCAAAAAATAAACGAGAAAAAAATCAATTGGTGAAAAAAGAAAAGAGTATGTGATGAAGGAAACAAAGGTCTGCACGGTCCTGAGTCCAACGCTGTCAGAGCCCAGGGGCGCTGCGATTGCTGGCCCTTCAGCGTCCAGGGAGGCTCTACCAGGAAGTCTCCATGGCTGCGGGGTAGACCATGCACACCCGCTACTGCGTACACCTCAGCCCTGTCAAGCCAGGAGAAAGCACCCCACCCATCACACCATCCATTTCAAACAGGGCTCGGCGTCGACTCCAGGGCAGTGCAATTAAATGTCACCAGGAGGAGCTCGACTCGCAGGCACTCTCGCGATTCCAGCATCAAACTCATCAACGCCACTGCATCCGACAGTGTAATTACGTGGTCAGGCTGCGCCAGGTCTGTGACCAAAGCACACACACATGGGTGCATACACATACACACACTCACACCCACATACACACCCTCACACACAGGTCCACTCACACTCACGGAGAAAACACACACCCCCACGGGGACACACACACAGTGCTCTTTTCCTAAAATTTTGCGAGGCAGCCTGCAGATGCTTCTCTCCCAAGGCTTCTTCCAGGGAATGCTTGAGGGAGCTGCAATAACAACATCCCGGCAACGTGATAGAGCAGATGAAGTTCTCAGGATGACCTGTCTTCTGGGAGAATTAGCTCTCGGTGAAAACGTTGATACGCTTTTTGCTATTTTTCCATGGGCAATTTTCCAAATGTGATGTGTGCCATTTATATTATTTGACTAATCTAGTGCGCCCACCCACTGGTGACCTGAGAACCCATTCCTGTGAGGTCAGCACGAAGGAAGTACACTAAACAGGGCCAAATCTGCTTAAAATGAAGATTACTGAGGATTCGGTCCAGGAGAGCTTTCTTTTTTTTTTTTTTTTTAAATTCAAGTATAGTTGATTAACAATGCGGTGATAGTTTCAGGTGTACAGCAAAGTGATCCAGTTATATGTATATATATTTTCAGATTCTTTTCCATTACAGGTTATTATAAAATATTGAAATATATATAGTTTCCTGTGCTATACAGTAGGTCCTTATTTTTATATATATATAGAAGGGTGTATCCGTTAATCCCAAATTCTCAATTTATCCCTACCCCTCTTTCCCCTTTGGTAACCGTAAGATTGCTTTCTGTGTCTGTGAGTCTATTTCTGTTTTGTAAATAAGTTCATTTGTATCTTTTTTTTAAGATTCCACATATATGTGATATCATATGATATTTGTTTTTCCCTGTCTGACTTACTTCACTTCGTATTGCTATCTAAAATCGGCACTTGCCATCTGCTTCTAAAGGATTGGATTCCGTTGGCACTGGCCATCTATCTCTGGTTGGATTAAATCGCAAGCTGCGGCAGCTGCTGACCTCCAACACGCCCTGAAAGGAGATCAGGATGGAGGTCAGGAATGAGGTGCTCTGTGCTCTGGGAAAACTGGCTGAACAGACCTTCAGATAGTTAGATATTTTCAGAAGATTTTGCAACCCCAGTTCTTGCATCTCCTCATATCTAGAAAAGCACTAAAATCATCAATGGTGACATCTGCTCCTTGTGAACAGCAAAAACCTCTGCCTAAACATGTGCTTGACTGCACGTGTCCCCTTCACTGAAATCAAATATAATACTGAGTGTTCTCCCTGCCTCTTTGGAACAGTTTCTCAGAGCTTTCTGGGATGCTGTCTCCCGGGCTATAGCTCTCATTTTGCCCCAAATAAAACTTAACTCACAACTCTCACGTTGTGTGATTTTATTTCAGTTGACAGTATGATCATCTCTAGATCCATTCATGTTGCTGCAGATGGCATTGTTTCATTCTTTTTCATGACTGAGTAGTATTCCACCCTATTTCAGTACACCACAAATTCTTTATCCAATCATCTGATGATGGACATTTAGGTTGCTTCTGTGTCTTGGCTATTGTAAATAATGATGCTGTGAACATTAAGGTGCATATATCTTTTTGAATTAGAGTTTTTGTTTTTCCAGATTCATGCCCAGGAGTGGGATTGCAGGATCATACGGTTACTCCATTTTTAGTTTTTTCAGGAACCTCCATACTGTTCTCCAGAGCAGTGGCACCAATTTACATCTTCACCGAGAGTGTAGGGCGGTTCCCTTTAGGGGCACTTCCTGATTCAGCAGGTGTGTGCTGTGTCCTAATATACGCCAGACGCTCTTCTAGGACTAGGCTACCAAGCGGGCTTTGGACTTCGATCCAGTTTGGCCACCCACTACTTGTGGGAATTTACTTCAGCTCTTTCTGACACAGATTTCTAGTTTCTAAATGTTCTCATCTTTAAATACCTCCCTCCCACACAGTTTTGGGGAGGATGATTCCAAATATAATTCACTCTCATTTACTGAAAGTATGTTTGTTGGTCACTGTGCTGAGTGCTTTGGAGGCCTTACCCTTTTGCATTCTCATGACAATCTCGTTAGCAGTTACTAGTACGTTCCCATTTTACAGATTGAAACATAAAATGCAGAAAGGGAAAAGCATTGCCTAGACTCATACAGTTAGTAGGTGATGGGGCTAGGAATGCAAATCCAGACCCTAACCTCCTCATTTTGCTCAGTGTCTAACACAGTGTTCATGCTTAACATATAATAGCTATTATTATTATTATTATTATTATTATTATTATTACCCAGCATTAATTTCCTCTGCCTACTTCACAGGGTTGTTTTACCACCTAATGAAAAAATTCCACATAACTGCAATGAGCTCTTCTGATTTTTAATGAAATCTGGGTTAATTAGGATCTTTGTCGCTAGTCAGTGCATTTGAATTTTTGAAAATAACTCATTAAAAACATTCCAAAGCAAGACATCTGCTTGAGGCATTTTCATCTGACTGTAATTCTCTGCCCTGATCAGCCTGGAAAGCGCATTCCAGGAAGAGGAGCAGGTTTGGGGCTCCCTGAAATGATCTTGTCACCTGGTTCTCAGAGCCAAACTGGCCACTTGACTTAACCCTTCTTCAAACTCTGAAAATAATTTTATAAATTCCTTATCTTCAAGAATGGTTGGCTCTGACAGACTCTGAAAAAAGTCACATATTTTTAAAACCCAAAATCCAAAGCAGACTTTCTCAGTCTGGATCTCTCTCTCCATTCTGTGTTGGAGGCAGTCCTGGGCACTGTAGGATGTTTAGCTGCATCCCTGACCTCCACCTGCTAGAAGCCGGTAGCACACCCCACCGCCCCAACCCTCTCAAAGTTGTGACAACCAAAAATGGCTCCAGATAGTGCTGAACAGTCTTACATGGGAGAGGAGTGGGGGACACAATGACCCCTGGTTAAGAACCATTGATTCAGAGCAACATTTTGAAATAACTATTCGTGAGGCATTCTATGAGCTATGCTATGAACTGATGTGTGTTACCATGCTGGTGGGGCTGGGGGGCCGTGATTAATTGACAACATAGTGCTACATTTTCCTTTGGGAGCCAATACCTGTGCTCGTAAATTTTATAAACAATTTACATTGCATAGCATCCTATTATGTACCACTCTACCTGGGACTGACCCAATGTGAGCCCACTTGATACACAGTTTATAGCCATAGTATTAATACTTACTGAATGCTTCTATATGCCAGATACTTTGCAAAGGCATTTCACATACATTGTCTTAATCAATCAGCGTATGAAATCTATTGTAGCCATCACTGTCTCCACTGTGGAGATGAGGAGAGTGAGCCTTAGGTGGACTCAGTAACTTGCACAAAACTGCACAGATGAGACAGAGCCAACCCTGGGCATAACTCTCAAGGCTCTCGGACTCCAAGGCCGGTGTTGACTATCATGCTGTATTACTCAGTCACGGCATAACTCAGCCATGACACACAACCCCCTACACAAACACATGGCATGAGAGTCCGTGGCTGATGCATCCTCTTTGAAGATGTCTATTTGATCCTTAAACACATAGCTATTGGGCACTTACTATGTGCTAATCGTTTTCCTAGGCACTGGAAGTACACAGGTCAGCGATGCAGAAAGAATTTCACACCATCATGCAGAACTGCTTTTCCCCATCATCAACCTTGTCGACATTGTTCCCCAGCTCTGTCTCAATTTTGTGAAGCTCAAGTTATCCCCAGAAGTACAAAGACAAGACTATCCCTTATCATAATGCCCATCACCATTAGCATCCTGAAACTGTGCCTATTATCCTTTAATATAATGAGTATACAAGACACTAAAGAAAATCTTGCCTAAGTAGCATCATGCAAACCTTAGAAAAATGTCCTCTTGATCTTAAGTGCAAGCTTTGAGCAATCGGTTTGACTCTACTCCACAAGATTTTTTTCTTTGCTGCCTATCTTCAACTTCAGCTCTGGATGGAAACATCACTGCTCTTCTAACTTTTGACAGACGTAAGGAAAACATTTTTTGCCTAAGGTTCACTTGGGTACAGAAGTCTGGAGAAAACTAGAACATTTCATACATTAAATCTGCAGTTAAAACTCCTTTGAGGTCAATGGTAGGCTGGGAACAAAGGATTAAACTGTGGATTGCAAATCTCAGTGGCATAGAATGAGACTAAGTTCTGTGCATGGCATGCAGGTGATTAAATGAGTTTCAATTTGCCCATCCAGGGACAAGACTTCCATGAAATAAGAAATAGAGAAAAGAGGAGAAAGAGGGAGCGGGGACAGAAGGATGGATGGGTGAAAGGAGTATAGGAGAGGGGAGAGGAAGAATGAGAGATAGAGACAGGGAGACAGAGAGATCGAAGAAAGAGGTGATGGAGGGGGAGTGGGAGGAGGAAAGACAAGAGATCACACTTGCTCTCCATCCAAGTTCCCTGGGAATGTGGTTAACAGATTGCTAGCATGCAAAAGAAAAAGTCAGCTCGATGGCTGGAAAAAGCTTTGTCAACAGATTCAAACCTGTTTAGGGACTCTGAGATGGTGAAAGGGGGGAAATGATACCCTAGCGATATTTGGAGAAAAATGCGTATTTGCATATTTATTGCTGTAGGAATTAAAATTTCTTTTTAGGGTATTTCCTAACATTTACAGACAAAGCAGAAGTGTGAACAGTGGGGAGGCAATTTGTTTCTCCCTCACAGGCTGCAATTCAATTTGAGGGGGAAAAAAAAAAAAAGCCCAGCTTTCAAGAGCAACTAGATGACGTTCAGAATGGCTGCTCTGAGCGGGTTGGATTGTGTCTTGTGATCATTTCCTGAGCCACTTGACAACTGGATGGCAAGAGAACTATGTCCTCACTTCACAGGGTTTTGTGAATAGCCCTGACCCCATGGTAATGTGTTTACAGGTCAAAAAAGTTAGGAAACTCTGACTACATGACTTGTCTCTGGAAAGTCACAATCCATGCCTGGATGTTAAAGGCTCTGAAAAGTCCTACGATAAAGACAGTACTGCGGATTTTGTTAATCAAAAACTTCCCAATCTTGTTTGAACACAAAATATTTTCCTGATGACTCATCTATTAATCTTATGGCAGGAGTACGCTCTAGAAACATTTTCAGAGATTGTGAGTTATACAGTTTGCTCTGGTTTCATATCACAACTACTGTATTCATATGCACCAAATCCTCTAGACAGATTAAACAAACAATGATTAAGCTGCCTTAAATATACTGTAGAGTATTTGCTGTCATGAATATAAATGAGTCAGTCATGTAAATATGTTAGCTGCCAAATAATAGTGGTTATAATTTATTGAGTACTCACTATGTGCCAGGAAAGGGCACATCAAGTGTCTCATCTGATCCTAACAGTAACAGTAAGAAATCGTTATTTTAAGTCTGTTTTCTAGATGAAGAAACTAAGGCTCTGAGAAATTAAGTAACTTGCCTGAAGCCACATAGCTAGTACGTAGCAGATCCCAGATTTGCATTCAGGTGTCAGTTTAAATCCTTTGCTCACAACTATCTTGCCTCTGTCTCATCTGCCTGACATAGTCATTCAAAAAGAAGGCATGACTGAAAGGGAACTTACATTTGTTGAATTTTTAACCCACGCTCTCAGCCAGAAGGTCTGAACACACCAGTTCTCGTTTGATACATATTTCACGTCTGAAATGACAACAGATTTTACAAGGATACATAAGTCTGCAGGATTCCAGGAGCACATTTTCTCTCTAGCATTATAAATCTTAACCAAAGTCACTTTTGAGGAATATGATTCAAGTTCAGGCCCAAACTTCAACAGTTTAATTTTCTATTTTAATTAGGTAAAAAAAATAGCAATTTCACAACCACATCCCACATCAATGCAATATTATAGCAGAGTTAATAAAATCCAGGGTTTGGGCCATAACTATATGTATCTTTGAATAACTTGATTCTAAACTCTAAGAAATGTGTTTCTAAAATTTGCACTATAAATATACTAACTGGGTCTTTAAATACGTAGATGAAAGGAAAAGACTCTAAGAGTCTACATTTTTTCCCACTGATGGGGATGTTAGATAGGTTTTCAATTACCTGAGGCATAAGGTAAGGTCAGACCAATGAGCCCTGCATTGGAAAAGGAAACCAAATTTGCAGTAAGAACCAAAACCCAGAGATGGGCCCCTACAAAAAGAAAGCTATCCTGGCAAAATGGAATAAAATTTATTTTTCATTGTAAATCTAGGCACCTACTAATCACTTATCATCTTGGATGCCATATAAGGTAACTATACATCCACCTCTGCCCCATGGGAGATTATAATATATGAAAGATCTTCCTAGAGAACACTGCCACTGGTCAGACAACTTTCACATTGTGGAATAAATAAATCAGCTATCATCCAAGGGAACTCTTGTGCTGTTTTGGCTACTTAGAGATCCCCTCTGGCAAAAGCACATTGAGTCTATTTCGCAGTGAGTTCCTTCTCTGCTGGAGAGACTGTGAGAAAAATATCAGAGTCCTGCCTTCCCTGAGTAAGGATGGGTCCATGACCCAACATAAGCTTATTAGATACTTCTTCCTTTGAGTATGGAATCCTAAAGAAAATGATTCAGAAACAAAAAGAGAACAAGTGTGGGTTGAATAACCTCACTGGTGGCACCCTAAAGAAACAGCCCATCAATTCTGACCACAACTCCCCTCACTCCATAAACTTTCTTAACCCCTTTCCTTTCCCAGCCTGATTCTACAGCTTTCCCTTGGCACCTGTTAGATTCTTTATTTCCTTTCAATGAATTATTTTTCTGCTTAAGACTGTAAGATATGCTTTCTGTTGCTTGCAACCAAGGAACTGTAATGTCTATCGTTTCAGATCAGGAACTTCTTAAAAGTGTAATGATGAACTGGACAAAAGAATAGAGACTGAAATAAAATAAAGATGATTCCATAGTCGCTCTAATAAACATCATGGCCTTCCCACAATTAAGTAAGATTGAACCAGGCGGAATTAGCTTATGAATTCTATCTTTCTACCTTTGCAGCTATTAGGGTTTCTCTTATTCCCATAAGATCCCTTCATGTGTGACAAAATTCCAGGAAGGGAAGGTGTCAAAAGAAAGAAGGATAATTGAAGGTAAGGGAGGGGTTGGAGGCTTTATTTTTAACATTTTCACTTTTTTGCTTTTTAAATAGAAGCACACATAATAAAAACATTAGAACAGAAACCTTTCAATATATACAATAGCCAAGACATGGAAGAAACCTAAATTTTCATTCAACAGATGACTGGATAAAGAAGTTGTGTATATTTATACAATGGAATACTACTCAGCCATAAAAAAGAATAAAATAATGCCATTTGCAGCAACATGGATGGAACTGGAGATGGTCATTCTAAGTGAAGTAAGCCAGAAAGAGAAAGAAAAATACCGTATGATAACACTTATACGTGGGATGAAAGAAAGAAAGAAAGAAAGAAAGAAAGAAAGAAAGAAAGAAAGAAAGAAAGAAAGAAAGAAAGAAAGAAAAAAGACGACACTAATGAACACAACTACAAAACAGAAACAGACTTGCAAACACAGTAAACAATGTTATGGTTACTGAGGGGAAGGGAGTGGGAAGGGATAAATTTGGGAGTTTGAGATTAACCACTATATACAGATTTAAAAAAATTTCTTCTGTATAGCACAGGGAATTATATTCATTATCTTGTAATAACTTGAAGTGAACAAGAATATGAAAACAAATATGTGTGTGTGTATACACACACACACACACACACACACACATATGCATGACTGGGACATTATGCTGTACACCAGAAATTGACACATTATAACTGATTATACTTCAATTTTTTAAAAAATAAACCTTTCAACTGACAAGTAAAAGTGAACTTCCCTTTTCAATGACTCCCTTGTACTAGTGTGCCTGGGCTGCCATGCCGAAGCATCACAGACAAAAGACCTTTACTTTCTCACGTTCCAGAGAAACCAGAAGTCTGAGACACAGGTTGATTTCTTCTGAGGGCCATGAGAGAAGGATCTGCTCCAGGCCTCTCTCCCTGACTTGCAGACAGTCTTTTTCTTTTTGCCTTCACATCATCTTCTCTCTGTATGTTTCTTCGTCCAAATTTCCTCTTCTTTCAAGAACATCAGTCATATTGGATTCAGGTTCACTTGAATGACCTCATTATAATTTAATTACCTCTGCAAAGACCTCCACCTCCAAAACAGATGCATCCTGAGGTGCTGGGGGTTAGGACAAGTTCCACATGTGAACTTGAGGGAGGGACCCAATTCAGCCCATAACACTCCTGCTGTCCACTGACCACCCGAAGGGTCACCACTACTCAACAAGTTTGCTTCCTTCCATTTAAAAGTTGTGTATATGTGCCCACAAATACACACACGGGTGATTTTGGAAAAATACACAAATAAGATCATACTACACATATTTTATGCACCTTTGTCTTTTCACTCAAAGCTCTATTTTGGAGATTTTTTTCACCTCAACACTTGCAGACTCACGCTATTTTTTTTTTTTTGGAAGGTTTAGTCTACTTCTTGACACCACCCTTGAAATTAGAACCAGCGCAATCCTTCTTTTTTCCGTTAGAAAAGCAGTGTAACAGTGACAATTCTCTGAATGCAAGTAACAGGAAGCTCCCCCAGCAACCTAAGCAAAGGGAATTATATTAGAAGCTATTGGGTGCTTACTGACTCTCTCTTCTCAGGAGGCTGGACACCTTGGAGAGACCCTTTGCAAGAACTGAGGAAGCTCTGAAGGAACAGGAAGCAGAACCTGCTGTTAGGACCTTTGTAGAAGGTACTGTTTGATCAGGGAGCTGCTGCTGGCATAATGAGCTCAGCCCTGCATGCTGCGATGTGGTAAAACCGCCCCATGTGGCAAGTACTCTGGAAAGAGATGTGCTGTAAATGTACAGTACAGACCAGATTTCAAAGAATTTGAATAAGAAAAGGGACAGACTGGGATTTCAAAATGTAGAATAGATAAACAAGATTATACTGTATAGCACAGGGAAATATATACAAGATCTTATGGTAGCTCACAGTGACAAAAAATGTGACAATGAATATATGTGTGTTCATGTATGACTGAAAAATTGTGCTCTACACTGGAATTTGACACAACATTGTAAAATGACTATAACTCAATAAAAAATGTTAAAAAAGAAAAATAATGTAAAATGCTTCATAAATAACTTATAATAATGTGTTGAAATGATGATATCTGAGATATAATGGGTCAAATAAAATATATAATTAAAACTAATTAAACCTATTTCTTTGTATATATACATTTTTACTGAAGTAGAGTCAGTTTACAATGTGGTGTCAGTTTCTGCTGTACAGCATAACGCTTCAGTCATACATGAACATGCATGTATTCATTTTCGTATTCTTTACTCTTTTTCACCATAAGTTACTACAAGATACTGAATATAGTTCCGTATGCTATCAGTATAAACTTGTTGTTTAAACTTGTTTCTTTGAACTCTTTTTAGCAGTTATTAGAAAATTTTAAATTATATGGGTAGCCTACATTTGTGACTTGAATTATATTCTATTGGCTTGTGGGCATTAAACATTTCTTCTTTCCTTGCTGAAAAGCTGAAACCCTGGTTTGAAGAGATGAATTGGCCAAGCTTAGGTCACGTGCCTGGTCTCCTGGCAGCGCCAATGTGGACCTGGCTTCCGGATTTACTCCCCTTGCAGGACTGTATGCACCTGGGAGAAGGAATGCAGGAAAGGAAACTGGGGTGGGCAGAAAGAAGAAACTGATGCTGGGTGGCCAAAAATGCTAAACACCCAGTATAAGAGATGAATGCCTGGCACATCATTAGGCCATTAAAATGTATCTGTTGAAGTGAATGAGTGAATGACTGAGTGAAGAGACACGGCACAGTTGTGATGACTCTCTCCTCTCACCGTGACCTTCCTCTTCCCGTCCCCACTTCCAGCCTAGACCCAGAAGAAGCCACGCTTCAAATTATAAATAACTCCATGTTATTGCTTTCATGAATTACACATTTAGTGCTATTTGTCTCAGCTATCATTTTGTGGAGGAGTACACTAATTGCTATCATGACTCATTCATTTTGTTCATCAGCACAACTTGACTGAACTAAGTCACAAAGTCAATGTTGAGACCTCTTCTTTATTGACACGCCTTTACTGAGCTCATCCAGTCTCCTCGCTTTAAATACCGTATCTCACATGACATTTAGATTTAAATATCATATATATCAATGACTTCCAAAAAAACATGAGAGTCCAGAACTCTCTCTCAAGTTTTAGACTCTGCCAAACACCAAATGCCTACTTGGCATCTCCACTTGGATGACTAAACACATCTGAAACGCAATTTGTCCACAAATGGAAATGAACCACTTCCTCCTGCAGCCTTCCTTATCTCAGGAAAAGGTAGCTTCATCCTTCTGTTGGTCAAGCCAAAACCTTGGGGCTATTCTTGTTTCCTTTCCATCACAGTCAGTCCACACATAATCTGCAGGAAATCTTGTTGTCTCTGTGTCTGAACATACCTAACATCTGACCACCTCCCACCACCTCCAGTGCCCAACTTGGTCCAACCGCCCTCATTTCTCCAGGATTCCTGCAACAGCTTCCGAATCAGTCTTACTGCTTCAGCCCCTGCCTACTAACAATGTATTTTCAAATAGCTTCCAGAGGATTCCTTTTTTTTTTTCAAGTTTTATTAAGATATAATTGACATATAACAGTGCATTAGTTTCAGGGGTACAACATAATGATTTGACCTAGGTATACACTGCAAAATGATTAGCACAATAAGTTTAGTTAACATCCATTACCTCACATAGTTACTTTTTTTTCTTTTGATGAGAACTTTTAAGAGCTACTCTCTTAGCAATTTTCAAATACACAATACAGTATTGTGAACTACAGTCACCATGCTGTACTTTACGTCCCCAGAACTTATTTATCTTATAACTGGAAGTCTGTACCTTTTGACCATCTTCATCCATTTCCCCCACCTCTAAACCCCACCTCTGGCAACCACCAATCTGCTTTCTGTTCCTGTAAGTTCGGCTTTCTAGATTTCACGTATAAATGAGATCATATGGTACCCGTCTTTCTCCGTCTGATGTATTTCACTTAGCGCCATACTCTCAACGTCCACCCATGTTGTTGCAAATGTCAGAGTTTCCTTCTTCTCTATATAACACATCACATCACATTTTCTTTATCCATTCACTCGTTGATGGATTTAGGTCGTTTCCACATTTAGGCTATTGTAAATAGTGCTGCTATGAACATGAGGGTGCAGATATCTTTTTGAGAGAGCTTCTTCTCAATCATTAAGTCATGTTATGTCACTTCTCCACTTACAACTCTCCAAGGCACCCCATTTCACTCAAGGTAAAACCCAAAGCCCTGGCAATGACCTTCAGTTTCCTAAATGATCCAGCACCACCTCCGCCTTTGCTCTCTGCTTCCCTCTCCTCCTCTCTCACCAGCCTCCTTGCTCCTCCTCAAACATGCCAGGCATGCGCTACCTCCAGGTCTTTGTACTGGCTGGAATTCTCCCAGGAATTCTCTTCATCCAGACACGTATGTCTTTCATGCAGCCCCCTTCAAGTCGCTGCTCAAACACTGCCTTCTCCATGAAGACCTCCCTAACTACCATGTTCGTTTATTTACATTTCAGAAAAATAGTCATTGACACAGAGAATTTTCATGACAATTAAAGGTAAGTAATAATGCTGTGTGTTCATCAAGACTTTACCATTGTTTAAAATATATACATGCGTATGCATTGTAAAATAAAGCTCTGCAAGGTACCTATTAAATTAGGGATGATTTCTAGGGGACCTCACTCAACTCAGCACTCTCTCTTGATGGCATTTAACCTGCTTTGCTTTGCTTTTTCCTATTGCACTTCTCACTTTCAAATACACCATTTTACTTCTAATAATGTACTAATTCACTTATCTATTTTATTTATTGTTTTTGCCTGGCTTATCATATTTTAGTGTAAATTCCATAAAGAAAGAGACTTTTCCCCCCTGTTTTGTTCACTGATATGTCCTAAGTGTCTAGAGAGATGCCTGGCATGTCGTGGTAGGTATTTACTAATCATTTGTTGGATGAATGAATGAATGAATGAATGACTCTGAAACGCAATACCAAGAATCTGCCCTCAAGGAATTTGCAGTCTAAACATTTGTCTTCTAAGAATTGATCCTCTAATTAAAATTATCTTTTGCTAACAATGAATTTCCATCCTTATCTCAGGTGAACTGTACCTTTCCCATCACAAGAAAGAAACTGGTCAAGGAGAAAATAAGAAACATGCATTTATTTTGCCAAAAGGAGATCTGTTGGCTGTTCTCAACCCCTTCTCTATTTATAGGAGCCAAGTTAAAGTATCTGATCTTCGTAGAAACTAGATAATGACCTACAGTGTTATCGTGACTACACTGCTATCTCTCTAACATGGAGAAAATGCGTTTGCATTTTATGACGCTGGATACTCACCCATTTCATGACCCTACCATCTGTTTCCATCTGTGAAATATTTCAAACGACCAAATAACATTAAAATCACCTAAAAGAGTTTCTTTATTAGTTATAAACTTTTACAATTCAATTTAAAAAGTTTATAGCCCTTAACGCTGGGAGAACTGCCATTTTCCAAAGCACCGTCCTGCTCTTTATCACAGGGATCTGACAGCAGCTCTGACCTTTCCTAATATCCTCACTGAAAGCAGAAGATAATAAATGACCAAGGCTTTATTGATATTGTAATCCGTAACAGTTAAAACAGGGTATGGTTATTAGACCATGGGAAATGATGCCTTATTATATAATTATCTGTTCCCTGTGGGCTGGTTCCTTTTACTGACAAAACATCTTTTATGAGTTTTAAAACTTGCAAGGCCAATAAAACTGTACAGAAACAGGCTGGATTCCATTCTGCTCAACACATGATCATCAGAACTGTCAGCCCAGTTCACCTGGCAGGGCTGCCGCTGATCTTGGAGAAGCGGGGACAGCAGGAGGCTTTAGCTCCTGGAATACTTCTGGGGCTAGGGCTCCCTCTCGGGGGAAAAAAATCTACAATGCCAAAAAAGGTTCATTTTCTATTGACAGTGATAAAGGCAGTACCAGCCTAAGGATTTGTCCAAGGACATCTTTAGTTATTCAAAGTCAAGAATCATAATTAATGGAAGAAATAGAGGGGTGTTTTTCCTACTTATCCCAAGTCACAGCAAATGTAATTGGTATCCATGTCACTCTTCGGTACTGACAAGCTTAGCTTCTTCTAATACATCTGGGAACTAACGCCAAGGATGCGGGAAAAGATGCAGATAGCTCGACTGTCCACTATCTAAATATTTCCGGTTCTATCCATGTTCTCTAACCCTCAACATCTCTTTCTGTTCTTTGCAGCACCTAAGACATGAATAAGATGAAAAGAACTATTTTAAAAAGTCCAACCATTAAGCTATTAGGTTTAACCATTTAAGTACTACATCTTGTCGTAGGTATTAATATCAGGTAAAGAAAATGCTTCCTTCTCTCATATTCTTTCTCAAACTGTTTTGGACCAGGTTTTCATTCTTCCAAATTAATTCCATAATACACATTTTAGATTCATTGGAAAATCCTGTTCATTGTGATTCCAACTACAGTGTCAATTAACAGACTAACTGGGGGGAATTCGTACACTTACAATACTGAGTTTTTCTCATCCACAGACATGGTCTCCCCCCATTAAATTCAGGTGAACAGAGCTATTAAACACCTCGCTATCTCTCACAACAAAATCCTCTTACCACAAATCATGACAAGTATTGTTCAGAAGGTGTCCTATACAATGCACTAACAAAGTCTACACAGGAATTGTCAAAGGAAGTTTTGCAACACGTAGCTCTTCCCAGGCTGTTAAGTTTCAGAGTTGGGTGAGGGCTCTGAGCTGTAATAATTTAACTCCACCTTAAACAAAAGGTGATTAGACAGGAGGTCTAGACTTCTTCAGCAGTAAACATATGTATAAATATGCTCAAGTATAGTGCTTGGCAATTGCTACTTTAAAATGTAAGAATATGTGCACCTAAGGGATGATGGTTTTATCATATTTCTAGATTCTACAGATGGTAGGATTCTGTGTGGTAATGCAGAGTCATTCTTGCTATTTTTCTGAGGTGATAATTGTAAATTCATTTGTTAATCTTATTGGTAACTAAGAGCATACTTTTAAAAAAATCAGCCTGTTTATCTCTTGGAGCTGTGAATATTTTGAATCGGTGATGAAGAGAAATTCACATATGGCATCTCCAGAAAAAGTTTATTGGAGCAAATAATCTCTGAAATAGATCTCCAATTCCAGAATCTCATAGGAGTTGAGATTTGTATCTGTAGCTCAATAAGCAATGGAATTTTCATTTTGTTTGTTTATTAGCCTTGTTCACCAAAAAGAATAAAATAGAAAATTTAATATTGGGATGATCGAAACTTTTTTAATGAACAAAAAAGCCAAAAGCCATAAGATCATCAAATATAAAAAATGCAAGATAAAGCAACGTGTGAATAAACTTACAGACATACTCCTGTATCTGTATTTTAAAATGTTATTATGTAACATCATAAAAACCAGTAACACAAATACCCAGGTTTTAAAAACTAACTTTCCTTACGCTTTCCTGAATTTCACACACACACACACAAAAACGCTAGCTATTGTATTATAAATGATGAGTGACAAACTATAGATAGAAAGGTGTATAAATATATATAGAAAGACAGAAAAAGGGAGAGAAAGAAGAGAGAGCAAGACAAACAATGATGGTATGGGAAATATCTTACTAAAAACTGACTGGAGTAGTTGATCTATTTCTTTAAAAAATGCTGATACAGGAACTAAAAGAAAAAAGGTTCCTGCTGGGACCTTCAGTAGGAAAAGGAGTCAAGGGTAGACATGACCATGGCACATAAGACCCGTCACTTGCAGAAATACTGCTGCAAGCGTAGAAACCTTCCCCAGGACACAGAATGGTCAACACAACGTGGTGGGCTGGAGCTGGTCTCTTCTGTATCTAAGAACAGTGACTTCCGGTGATTTCCAGGTTGCACATATTTGCATTTGTATTTTTGGAATACATTAATCTTTTGTCTCCTTCCACTCCCTCCTAAATAGCCCACGCTGGTGCTGAGAGAACAGTGTTTTTAAAGGGTTTTCTCTCCCCAGTTTGTTCACCCCGGCCCTTGAAGAAGTTATCTCATCAACCTCATCCCAGGAAAGGACGTACGAGGTCTTTCACCCCATGCAAACAACGTTCGTACCTGAAGTCTTGACATTACTAAACACTGTCTTCCACCCTTCCCAGCGCACTCCTTTCTCCGCTCACAGGATTATTCATACACATTTGTCTCCTGCATTATACTGCCAGCCCCTGTGACTGTGGCTACCACAGGTCCTCCCTCAGGATGGTCCGTTGTAATTGTAGGGGTCCAAGCGGCATTTATTAAATCAGCCCGTCACACCCATATTCTAGCCACAAGTATGAATGAGAGAGGGGCCCAAATTTTCCAAACTTGTTTCCATTTTACACCTTCATTCTGGTTCCCTGTGCGTTGAAGAATCGTCCCTCCATGTGGTCCGGGGGCCCTTCCATCACATCCATGAGGTCCCTGCTTCAAGGTCATCTCCTTAAAGAGGTCTCCCCCAACCCCCAACCCCGTATCCAGAGGAGCTCCCTGCAGCCCTGCCCCAGCCCACTCTTTCCATTTAAGCTATTTTACCTTCTTCCATCTCATTTATTACTGCCTGAACTTGTTATTTACTTATTGGCATACTCGTTTTATTGTCTCCCCCGACCACTGTAAGGAAAGTTCTAGAAGGTCCAGGATTTAATGTTCACATCACCCAGGCTTTATTCGGCTGGCCATGCTCAATGAACTGTGAGCACCCACGGACTGCTCCCCCTTTCTATGTCAGGCGCAAACCTAGGGGCTTTACACATTTACGTGCACATTTTCAATCTCCACAACAAACCCACGACGTACAGATTGTTAAGTTATATGTCACTGATGAGGAAACTGAGACCAAAAGCAGAGAGGCAGCTCATTAACTGAAAAGCTGGAATCTGAAGTCCAACCCCGTCTGCCGTCTTCATACAAACAACCCTAATTTTCCTGCAAAGCTCGAGCCCTCCCTGAAGAGCAGTCCCCTAAGAGAAACACCAACATCATTCAGAGCAAACCTAACACTGTTCAAGTACGCAGGACGGACTACGTAACTGGTGAGCCCCAGGGCAAAATGAAAATACGGGGTTCCTTTTTTAAAAATTATTAAAACTTCAAAGATGGTCTCAATAGAGCAATAAACTAATAAGCATTTCAGGGGTGCCCCAGGCCCCTCCGAGCACGCGGCCCTGTGTGGCTGCCCAAGCCACCCTCCCGAGAAGACAGCCCTGGAAACAGGAGTATCTCCTTTCACGATGACTAATGTGGAAGGGAGGACGCTCTCATCAGTTTGGGGAGCGTCATCAAAAATTAAGCCAGTGTCTCTTCTCTAACCGTCTGCGCTGTGTACCCACTTTAGCACGACTGCCATGTTGGCAAAACTCAGTGGTGATTTCAGGCACAGCCTTCCCATGGTGATTAGTGCCTTCAAATTTCATTTGGTCTCCAGTTTGTAAGAGGAAGCAGAAAATTTTTATTACGGCTCCTCAGGCGTGAACAGGTGTCAGAATAATTTTCCCAAACCAGGAGAGTAAGTGTCCTGAGCAGCTGACTCTCTCGGCTCCTGTGCTCAGGCTCCTGGCTGCTGAAATGATCTCCATCTGAGGACACGGAAGCAACGGGCTCTCGGCATTGAAATAAGGAACGGAGCGTGTGGACTTGCCTCTGCCCACGGTTTCTCCTTTGCGTGGCTGATGCTCACTGGGGTGCCATCCTCCGCCCCCTTCCTAGAATTTTCTGCCGTTTCCTCGTGTAGAGGCTCAGATGCCTTGACTGTCCTCCATGGGCCGTGGGTGCCAACGGTATGCCTCTAAGCTGGGTCTCTCAGCTTTTGAACATCTCTACCCGAACATCCCTCAGGAGCCTTGAAACAGAAAAGCATACCCAGCTCCCTCCTAACCTCAGTACACGGCAGTTTCTGAGTAAATTTTTATGGAATAGAGTTAAAACCAAAAACGTCCCCCTCCACTGACTTTCCCACTCATCCACCCCACATACATTTGCCAAACTCCAATGTGCCAGTGTAGGGGTTGAATAGGGTCCCCCTCAAGATACGTCCACTCAAAACCTACAAATGTAACCCCACCTGAGGAAAGGGTCTTTGCAGATGTAATAAAGTTGAAGATCTCAAGAAGAGATCATCCTGGATCAGGGTGGGCGCAAGTCCAGGGACAGGCATCTGGATAAGAGGCAGAAGAGAAGAGGACAGAGACACAAGGAAGAGGGCCCCGTGAAGACTGCGGCAGACACCGGAGTGGGGCCACCACAGGAAGAGGCCGGGGGGCGTCTTCCGTAGAGACCCTGTACAGAACACGGCCCTGCTGACATCTTAACCTCAGACTTCTGGCCTCCAGAACCATGAGGGAACACATTTCTGCTGTTTCAAAGCACCACATTTGCAGTCCTGAGTCGTGACAACCCTCCGAAGCGAACACAGCCACGTTCTCTCGGCATGAGGCCAACAATAAAATAAATAAGCAGACAAATATATACTTTATGCTGGTGGTACTGAGTGTTGTGAACAGGGTTGCCAAGTAAAGTTCAGGGCACCCAGTTCAATTTGAATGTCAGATAAAGAACAAACAATTTTTAGTCAAAGTATGCCCCCAAATATTACCTACGTGGACTAAAAAATTATTTGTTTTCTTTATCTGAAATTCAAAGTTAACTAGGCATCTGGTATTTTTATTTGCTAACTCCATCAAACCCAATTGTAAAGAAAGAAAGGGCAGGGGCCGAGTTCTGGGCAGGCCAGAGTGGCTGGTTGTGGAAAGCCTCTCCGATGAGGGGTATTTGAACAGAGAACTGGGTGAAGTCAGAGGGTGAGTCATGCAGCTGTCAGGGCAGTAGTGTCCCAGGAAACAGGATGGGTCAAGGCATGTGGTGGGGCTATCTATGCAGGCTGTATGGAGCTTTATTCCATAGTTCTGACAGCAAGACAGCAAATCTCATTCTCTCCTGAAATCCAAAACGTTCCTAAACTAAAACCACGAAATCTGTGTTAGAGTATTCGGTAAGCTATTGATCTCAGCTTTTAATGAGCTGGACTTAGATTATTTAGATGTCAAGCAGGTCTGGTATCCAGGTTTTATGATCTCTTAAATAACCACAGGCAATCCGGCAAAGTAATAAAATCAAGCGAGGCAGCTCAGAGTTGCCATAGGAGGAAACACTGACATATAATTAAAGCGGGGCCCAATATTTATGTGTTTTTCTCTGCAACAGATTCGTTAACAATATCTTTAGCTATTTCACTGACTTTTAAATTGCTGGCGCTACTGGCATCCATTCAGAGAGGGAGGTTTTATTTCATTTTGGAAGGTTTTTTTTTCTTCAGATTACAAAAATGCATGCTCATCCACACAAATACTTGCAGGGAATGTTCACAGGAACATGATTCATAAGAGTCAAAAAGTGAAAACGTCAAATGACAAGTTGCTACATTTAGTAAATGAAAACATAAGATGTTTGGTTACATTCAAATTTCAGGTAAACAGGGAATCTTTTCTTAGCACAGGTATATCCTATATTATTTGGGACAAGTTTAATTTGGTATGCTGTATTCAATGTGGCAACCCTGAGACAGGCTGGGACCTGGGACCTGGGACCCCTTGCTGCAGTGCCTGCACCTGGACAAACATCTCCTCGAGCAACAGAACACAAAGAAACTATAACGGGCTGAAAATTACTGGGTACATGCACAGTTGGGGCAAATTAAGAACAAGAAGATACAAAAAGACCAAAAAAACCCAGCTACCAATTCTGAGGTGCTGGGAACAAAAGCAGGACACTGCACCCATGGTCCCCGCACACAGCACCACCAAAGGGATGGGCTATCACCTAAGCCACCCTTCTGGCCCGACCCACTCCCCTACCCTCATCTGTTTAAGGACCAGCCCACCTCCACCCAGAGTGGGAGCAAGGGCATGTGTTATTTGTTTTCACTCCCTCGTGCTGCAGCACAAGTCCCAGTAAAGCCTTGCCTAAGTGTCTCTTCTGGTCTCTTATCAATTTTTACTAATTAAGGCATCCAGGAACCCTGGTGGGTAACAATCCTACCCAAATGTCCATTAACCAGCAAATGGATAAACAGAACACACAATGTCCAGACAATGGAATACTCTTTAGCCATAAAAAGGAATGAAGCATTGATATGCAGTTCATCAACATGGATGAACCTCCAAAACATGCCAAGTGACAGAAGCCGGTCACAAAAGACCGCATATTGTATGATTTCGTTTATATGAAATACACAGAAAAGGTGAATCTATAGAGACAGAAAGCAGATTAGTGGTTGCTTGGGGCTGAGGATAGGAAAAGGGATTAACTGTAACTGGGCACGAGGCTTTTTGTCAGGATGATGAAATGTCTTAGAATCGGGTTACGGGTGACAGTTGCACAATTCGGAAAATGTCCTAAACGTTTTTTAATTGTATAGCTCAACAGCTGAGTTTCATGGTAACTTACATCTCAGTAATGTTCACTGCAACAAATCAAATAGTATAAACATATGTCAAAACATCAGACATGTCCATCTCCTTCCTCCTTGAGGTAACCAAGGGTCTACACAGTTTGGGGTCTTCTTCTGTACATCTTCACTTTAGCTTATACAGAAAAAAGTAAATGTTTTTGCACATTTATACATACTACTCTGCAATTTGCACTTGTCATTTACTAGATCATGGGCATATTTTCTGGTGAATCTATAGAGATTTACGTCATTCTTTTAAACATTTGCATAATATTCCATGTAAAGATATCTTACAGTTTATTCAAATATCTTTTCACTTATTGATGAAGATTTAGATTTCTTCCTCCCTCCCATTCATTCTTCCTCTCCTGCCTTCCTGCCTTCCTATCTTCCTTCCTTCCTCTTTTTGCCCTTTCAAACTATGCTTCAATAAACATTCCTGAACATATATTAAAAGGAGTCACTTAAAATTAGCACAAGGTTTTTTGGGATGACTAAAGAATGTCAAGATACCAGAGCATCATTAAAGGTCAAAATTTTTACCTCATGTTGATATTCTGCTCTTAGATTAATTTAGACTTCATATCAAGTGATGAAAAGGTTAAATTATGCATCCACCAACACAAACATTTGTTCTTTATTTTAATCACACAAATATGCATTTGTGCCCTAGATATCAGACAAGGCATATCTCTCAAATATAACAGTCGTGTACTGAGCTAAGATTCAAGCTCTAAAAGACAATGTCAATGGGCTGTGGGATTCTAGTTCTTTCATCAAGAGCAAGATACAGAGACAAGTAGAAGATAAAGTGCAGAACTGTTTATCACATCTCTGGCATATACCTAAGAACCTGGGGGAAAGCTAATGAATCATGAATGATGACAGAATTTATCATCCACTAGGCAATGTATGTGCATCATTACATCACTTGCAAAGGTAAAAGGTAAATACTCTTGTTGCATCCATTTTCCAAATAAAGGGACTGAATCCTGCGGTGTCCAGCTCAACATCACATAAGCAATAGATTCAGGATTGGAACATGGGTTCCAAATATCAAGCTCTTAGTGACTATTCACTACTGCTTATGGAAGAAATAGTCTTGCTAAACATTTCTAATAATCTGCTCTGTCCCTGGAATGTAATGGGAATCTTGGGACAATGAGTTAAAAGGGAACATCATTTCTATTCTCAAGGAGCAGAGCCAGTGAGAAAAATGGGCACACAAACAGAAAATCACAGCCAGTGTGGTAAGGCAACGGTGGGCACTGGGTACTCAGAGTAGAGGCATCCTAACCTGGATCATGAAGGGCTCTTAAGGCGACTTCTGAGTTGAGTTTTCAAGAAGCCTAGCCATGAGCAACAGGGGGAAGGAGGACGGCATTCTAGGTAGAGGAAGCCACAGGAAAGAAAGCTCAGAAGCCAGAAATATGATGAAGAGCAAGAGGAATAACAAGTACATGATCTTCTGGAGGGAAGACCATGAAGCAAGAAGAGACAGGAGATCAGTGAATCACTGGGGATGCTTTCAGCTGCAAGTAAGAGAAAAATCTAACTAAATAAGGTGCATACACAGTAAGGAGTTTATTATTTCACTGAACAAGAAGTCTGAAGGCAGGGCAGTTCCAGGAATTGTTATTTGGGAGTTCCAAAACTATCTGTAGAGACTGTTTCTTACACCTTTCTCTATATTACCATCCTCAGGATATTGGTCTCAGGCCTTAGAGTTTAATGTCAAAAGATGGCTCCCACAGTTTGTGGCATTTCTTCCTTTCATAGCTACAGCTAGAGGAAAATAGGAGAACTTCTCTAAATTGATAAGAACCACCCAAGTAGACTAACCTGTGTCTGACGGCTAGAGTGGGGTCACATGCTACTGCTGACACCCAGTCATCCAGCAAAAGGAGTGAGACCATCACATTACAATTGGCTTGGACCAATCAAGCTTCACTCAGCTTCCCCTAATGAACCCGGCCAGTTGGTGCAGGGGAAAATTGGGTTCTGTTACCAAGGAAGGTGAGGGGTAGCTTTGCCACAATGAAGTTAGGGATACAGCCAAGAACTAAAAATAAAGAACTAGGACATAACCACATAGCTTAGTTTTCCTAAATGCCAATCACATGAACACTGTTTTCACAGCTTTTTGCTACATTCACACAGTACTAAATTTCATAGTTTATCTTCATTACAATTTTTGCCATATCTCTAAACTATCTGTAACATTGGTCACTTGATATTTCTTTTTAAATTACCACATTTTATATATAATAAGGTATGAAAAGAAAATTCTACTTCATTCTCCAAAGAAAAGCCCATATATAACTTACCATAAATCTAAGATAAACATATATATTTATATTTATACTATAAATTATTTATATTAATGAAATTATTCATTTATATTGATGATTATTTATATATTTTATATTAATTATATTAATATAGTAAGATAAAATATAATGTAACAATTATAATATAAATATATTTTAATATATAATACAAAATGTGAGCTCTCTCTCTACATATATAAATTGTGATAATCTCTAAGAAAACTTAGTAAAGCCTGACCATAAATATACACAGCCAATCTATTACAGCTTTGGGTGCTTTATTCTTCCTGCAAAAATGTCTCTAAAAATGGTTTCTGCTTTATTCACAGGGCATGAAAAAATATTAATCACCAGTAGAGAGACCAAGTCATAAAATATGCATCATCTTCTTTCCCCTTTTATATTGGATTTAAATCTTAATCAGGAAATAAAGCGGTTCCTTGGTTGTTGATTTGGTCCTTCCAGACAAAAGGAAAATGTTGTGAATGGTTTAATTCCACAGAAGACTCTCCCCTATATTTACCTACCACCACAAAGCGAGAATTAATTTAATATCTGTAGTCTTGAACTTTTTGAAGACTCTGATCTGTATGGCCATCATCTTCTTGCAATATATTTTGACCTTTATGTTTTCTGATACCTCAAGCTCAGTGGGTTCAAAACCAAATGAATCATTATTCCGGCAAAATAGGTCTTCATTTCCTGCTGATATGACTTCTCATTCAATAACACCAATTATGATATCACTAGGCTGTATGTTATAATGATATGTAATTACCTATTCTGTGCAAGATTCTGTAATAAATGTTTAACAATCAACATCCAGTTAATCATCACAGACTCAATGTGAAATGTACCATCTTATAGAAAACTGACACTTCGAAAAACTTGTAGGGAGTAACTCATCCTACCAAGACCATAAGCATTGTAATTAGTGGAATATCTAACTCTAAGTTTGAATCTAATAGAATTTGTGTCCCCCCCCTCCACGGCCCCGCTTTTTTTTTTTTTTTTTAGCTTTTATTTCTTTCTTTGGAGAGTATTCTCTATCTTACGATTCAGAGCTTTCTTTTCATTAAAGAAACTGAAAATGTCAGATACCTACTTTTCTAGATTCTGTTGCAAATAAGACCTCCTAGGATACATGTTCTAAGCTGACTTCAATACATTCACTCCAGGCTTTGAATCAAAACAGAAATATAAGAAAGGGGTAAGTAACATAAGGAAGGCAAATGAGCTAGAGAGCAGCAGTTACATCCCTTCTCCAGGCGGCAGCAAATAGTGGTGGTAGCAGCAGCAGCACCCCAGGGCCACCAGCGCTGACGCTGGAGTTAAACTACAGCATCACCGCCCAAGCAGCTCTCACAGCTATGTCTCCAAAGGATTAGTTTGGGGCACTGTTTTTGGCTGCATAATCTCCAAGCTTGTTTCTTTGTCCCTTCCAGGGAAACTATGAGCTACGCAGTATCTCCTAGTAAATCTCTTTCTGTTAAAACAAATAAATGATGATTTCTGTTGCTTGCAACTAAAAACCCTGAGTGATAAAAGCTCTTAATACTTGTTGCAGATCATTGGAAGGGTACCTCTATTAACTCCTTCCTATCTTCTAACATCTATTTGAAGTGTATTTCTGTAGAAAAAGAAAGAGAAATATTAAATACTTAGGTAAATATAACTGACTATTCTTTACCTATAAGACTCTTTAAAATGTGTTTGAATGACGAGAGCAAAAATTGTAACACTGTCTGATGGAGTTTTCAATGTGTATAAACGTTATACATAAGGCAACTAAAACATAAAGTGGGGAGGTACAGGGACCTATATGGTTGTCAAAATTTCTATGTCCCATGTGAAGTGGTAAAAATTGATTCTAAGTAGATTGCTAAAGTTATACATGTATATTGCAATTCATAGGTCAACCACTAAAAAATTATACAAAGAATTTTGTCCAGACTTGGGCTTTGCTGATTAGGTTTTATTTTCTTTTATCTGATAATTTACTCCCTCTCTCTCCCTCTCCCTCTCCCTCTCTCTCTCCCTCTCTCTCTCTATATATAAAATACATGCACTAAGAGTTTCTTGTTGTATGTGCTACAAGGCTAAACTTAAATTTTGTGCTCCTTATCGTGCAAATATATTTCTTTTCTTAGCAGCTGGCTGAAGGAATTAAGCCATCTGCTATTTTGGGGAAAAAAATGGAAATCATTGAAAATAGTTTTCAATAGTTGGTGATGAATTCAGCCTTATTACTACACACTTTTTTGCCTCTCTTAGTAATATTTCTGATAACATACAGAAATATTCATTGAATCATGATCCATAATCATTACTTTTAAAAAATGACTCAAATCAAAACAAGTGCCAAGTTGTTGAGTAATCTCTGTCTCCTGTGCCTACATTCTAAATTTGAGCTAATTGAATGGTATGAGGTATGATTTGTGCCGGAGGAGAAAATACAAAATTTTAAAAATTGATGACATCATGGAGAGCCTAAAATAACTAAATCAAGAGGCACACATATCAAATGACTTCCGGACTCATAAAGCAGTTACTGCAGAGGAGAGAACTTTGAGACAAAACAAATCTAATCGCTAGAGTTAGACTGCATGGGTTCCCAAAGGAAACATTATTCCCTTAGTTTGACACTTGAAAAATTATCTGATATACAGTTTGGCAATATATTCCCAAAGCTGTAAAAATGAACATACCCTTTCAATTTTACTTTACCCAGCAGGTCTAAACAAACGGGCAATTTTCTTATTATGTGTCCAGCATCATTTGACGGATGTAGCAGGAAACAAGACAGACAAGGTCCCTGCATATTTAGTTCTTATGAGACTCTAACATTTAAGACTTTATCCTAAGCAAACCATAAGACTCTTCCACTCCAATCTTAGCTATGAGAAGATACACCACTGCAGTATATTTAATAATGAAAATCTGGGGAAAACCTTAAAGTCCAAAACCATAAGAGGAGACTGATAAATAAAATAATGTACATCCATAAAAGAAATGAAATTAAAAATGACATTACAGAAGAGTATTAAATGACACACAAAGATGATTTAAATATCTTAACTAAAAACAAGCTACAAAACAGTATGCCTTATATAATAATATAGTCTCATCCTCATTTTTCAAATCTACTTGTATGGATAATTCCCCGTGGCTGCCATAACAAATTTCTATAAACTGAGTGGCTTAAAACAACAGAAATGTATTCTCACACAGTTCTGGAGGCCAGAAGTATGGGGTCAGGGGTCAGGAGGGTCGGTTTCTTCTGGAGGCTCTGAGGGAGAATCGGCTCCTTGCCCATGTCCTGGCTTCTGGAGGTTGCCTTGGCGATCCTCGGCGCTCCTCGGTTTGGAGCAGCCTCAGCCCCATCTCTGCCCCCACCCTCGCACAGGGCTCTCTCCGTGTGCCCTCTCCCACTCTTACACGGACATCAGTCGTGCAACTCAGGGCTGCCCTGCTTCAAGCACGACCTCATCTTAGGTAATGGAGTCTTCTGCAAAGACTACGTCCAAATAAGGGGACATGCTGAGGTGCCAGTGTACACGAATTTGGGGGGAACGCCATTCTACCCACTACAGATAGACAGAGGACAGATAGAAGAAAATACTTGGATGGGCACGTGCTAACATCTTAACTCTGATTATTTTGTGAAGGCGGAAATATAAGTAATTTTTATGTATCCTTCTGCTTTCCTACGTTTCCTAATTTTTAAACAATAAACAGATTCATTCGTAATACAGACAGCAGCATTTTAGAAATTATTCTCATGACAATATTGCAGGATGGAAGTTGTATTATATTAGTCTTGGTTCTCTAGAGAAATAGAATCAATGGGAGATTTATCTTATCTGCCCATCATAAGGAATATTACATATGACGTGTACATTATAATAAATAGGCTCGCACAGCTATGGAGGCTGAGAAGCCCCAAGACCTGCAGCCAGCATGCCGGAGGTCCAGGAGAACCAGTGATACACAACCCAGGCCAAATCTGAGTCCAAAGGCAAGAGAAGACCGATGCCCCAGCTCAGAAAGATTCAGCCAGAGAGAGAGAATCCTCTTTCATTTTGCTTTTTTGTTCTATTCAGGCCTTTAACAGATTGATGAGGCCCATCCACGTTGCCAAGGGCCATCTGCTCTACTCAGTCTATCCATTCAAATCGATTCAAATGTTGATCTCATCCTGAAACACCCTCCCAGACACCAGAATAATGTCTGGCCAAGTATCTGGGCACCCCTGGGCCCGGTTAAGTTGATCCATAAAATTCCCCATCACAGAAAGTCAGAGTCATTTTAAACAACTACTGGTTTATTTATGAGGGAAATTTTTAATCACCGCTATGAAAGGAAAACAAAGGTCTCTTGTCATAATAGAAGTTTCTTAACAAATTAAAATTGAACACTTCAGCTAAAAATAATTTTGTAAACCATCCATGGTGCATTGACTAACTTATTATGTGGGAAATATTATTATTCTATTTTATAGGTAAGGAAAGGGGGAAAAAAGGCATAAAAACATCACCCAAAATTCATCTAAAATGACGATAGTATTTAAAATGAGAACTTCAGCTCCAAGTCTTGGGTCATTACATAATCAAAGCAGGGTTTTAGGGAAATAAACTGAGCCTCAAAACAAACTGGATGGAAAGAGAGAGAGAAATAGGAAGCAGACAGGAAAAGGCTTGAGATGGGATGCCAGGAGGAGAAAAAAAATCCAGAAATTCAGATGCTATGGGCTGAGTTGTGTCCCCCTAAAATCCACATGTTTCAGTGGTGGTTCCCAGCACCTCAGAATGTGACTGTGTTTGGAGACAGGGCCTTTAGAGAGGTAATTAAGTAAGAAATAAGGTCATTAAAGTGGGTTCTAACCCAATATGATGGCAATTTTTTATAAGAAGAGGAGATTAGGACACAGGCACCCACTGAGGGAAGACCATGTGAAGACACAGGCAGAAGACGGCCGTCTGCAAGCCAGGGCGAGAGGCCTCGGAGGAAACCGAGCCTTGATCTCAGAATTCCAGCCTCCAGAAACATAAGAAAATAAATTTCTGGTTTTTAAGCCCCCAGTTCGTAGTGCTTTCTCATGGCCACCCTCGGTAACTAATACACTAGGAGTACAGACCATTATGAAGAACAGTAAGACTTAGAAGTGAATTTACCAGGCAGGATATTAAAGCAGAGGTGAAAAGAGGGAACTGTCCAAAAAGAAGTCTGAAATTTAAGGGCTTCTACCACCAGACAAGGCTTTCTAACTAAACACAGGAGTGATGAGCTACTCAGAACCACCAGCTGCTTTTCTTTACGATCACTCTTAATTTCTAATCCCTGCTGGGCCAGAAATTATTTTTATGGCCGATGTAAAATTCAGTGGCTCAGAGAACATTCTTTCATGTTATGACTGCAATTGTTACTAAGTTGGGGAGTAAACTGTCTGCTTTCCAGAAGTTCTGAAACGACAGTGGGTGTTGGCCTTCCAATATTCGCAAAATTCTCCTGCAAATTTCTGCTCTTTTTTCAAGTTTTAATGATAAAAATGTTAAGCATTCAGAAAATAATTTTGCAATCCTACACACAGTGCCAAGATTTCATCGTAGTTAATATATTTTTATATTTAAATCTCTTTTCATCTTTCTCTTTTAAATATATATTTAACTTAAGCCTCATATCTTAAAACTCTTCCCTGATTCTTTCCTCAGCAATAATTACTGTACATATTTTTAGATTTATACATATATATACACATTTATACACACAAATAATATACATATATATTTCCTTATACTGTATCCTCAGGCAAAATATGATATGGTTTCCTGTTCTTCAAAAATATAGATAAATGGTAATCTTTTTTTGGATTCAGTATTACGTTGTTGAAATTTACCCTGGTTCCATTTGAAGATCTCATGCAGACCTGTCGAACCACAACCCACTGTGTGAATTAACTGAGGTTTACATATCAGTCTCCCTGTTGATGGAAATTAGGTTGTTCCACATTTTCAGCTATGACTAACGGCTGCAATGAACAGCTCTGCATTTGTCTCCTTATGCACAAGAACTTTCTCTTTTTAACTCTCCTCAGCTCAGTTCACAAACTTCCCCACTGGCCTTCACTGGGAATATCTCAGCCTTCCCCCAGAGATGGTGTCAACCCTTTGATGAATTTGCTGATGTGGGCTAACTAGAGACAATTAAACCCACTTCCACTTGTAACTTCAGCTCGGATTTGAATCCAAGTCTCCAGATGTCGGGTGGCATGCATCATTTAGTGGGAAATCATATTAAAAGGATGCTACTGTGTCCTTGGTAAATGGGTTGATAATATGAGGAGGCAGTTAAACATTCCATTAATCATTACACTGCTTGAGGGAGAAAATATTAAACTCTGCTTCCTCACCTATTCTCAAAAGGAGTTGCGTATCCTGACTCCATCAACAAAGGAAAATTTGTTCTAAGGAATGAATCTGGCTGGGGAGGTATAGTCAGATTCCCCATCAAACTCACCTAAGCTGCAATCATCTTCTGCTAAAGAAGTTGATTTATGGGGATAAGAGTTAATGCTTTTAAATTATAGTGTTATAACATTTGAAGTTGGGTTTTTTTTTAACTTTGTGCTAAAATTCAGGACTTTCACTTTGAAAGATGGCAATATTTCCTTCCTACCTCAAGAGCAGAGGCACCATGACAGTAATGCAGTTGATTTATCCAGGTGTTCAATGAAGCATATATTGAACATTTATCATCATAAAGGTTATCTATTATTGAGTGTTTATGATATAATAAATACAATGATGCTCACTTTACATACATTAACTTATTGAATAATATTCAAAACCATCTAACAAGATAGGAATTGTTATCCCCATTGTAGCAATGAGGACACTGAAGTTCAGAGAAGTTTAGTAACTCACCAAAGATCACACAGCAGAAGAATCCAGGTCTATCTGATTCAGGGCCTCAGGCTTTTACCTCTTCCTTGGGGCCACACTGTATGTTCCAGAGATACAAAGATGAACCAGACATGGACCCTACTGTTGGCAGGCTCACGATCAAGTACCAGAGAGAAGATAAGCTTCATAAGGAAAGAGGTCTAGTCTATCTGTTTTCCCACTGTGTCCTCAACACTTCCCAGTGCGTGGAATATAAAGGGCACGTATGAATTAACTGATGAAGGAATAACTCCATCAACAAATGAAAGCATGGTGTAGGCTTCACTAAACAGGCGAAATGTGAGCCAGGTTTGCAAAAAGAAGATGATGTGTCTGAGAAGATCATTTCTGGCAGGGGGTGGGAGGGGTGGCGGTGGGGGGCACATGCAAAGGCATGGCTGTAAGAAACCCAGCCTGATGGGGAGCGAGGAGAAGGAAGCCACGGTGACAGCAGGGAACTCCAGGAAGCCGGGGTAATGAGGCTGGAGACAGAACTGGGTTCAGATGGAGAAGAATCTTTTGAGACCTGCTAAGAAATCTGAAAATATGGAAGTAAGACATTTTGAATCTGTAGTGGCAAAAATTAGAGGGGACATCTGTTTTTCTTGCCTGCTCAGCATTATTTCCTTTCCTGATTTTGACACCCTGATCTTTCCGGAGGAACTAGCTTTCCCACACTCATCCTAAGTGATTCAGTTGGCATTCAAGTGGCTCACCTTGCCTGTAGAACAAGGGCCCAGGCCTGGTCCATCAGTATATTCCATTCTCCTGAACTAGTGGATTGGTTAAGGGATGACTGCATGACCCAAGCAAGTCTCTCAGAGTCAATCCCAGGACTTCTCTTTGAACTACTGAGAAAAGGAAGTTCTCTTTTCTCTCTTCCCTCTGCAGTTTTGAGCTCAGAAAATATAAGCCTGGAAATGTCACTTAAAGAAGAACTTCTCGAGAACGAAGCCAAAGCAGATGGAGAAAGAGATGAAGTCCTAATCACATCCTCGGAGCCCTAGATCCAGCCATGCCTGAAGCCAGAGCTATCCCTTCATTATCCAGGTATATATTCAATAAATTCTCTTTAGAAATACTTGGAGTCGATATAACACAGCAGCTCAAAGTCCCACCTCTGGAGTCAGACAGTTAATGTCAAGTCCCCCTTCTGCCGTGATGACCTGCGAGACCTCAGGATGAGATGACACATATAAAGTGTCAGAGTGGTGCCTACCATGTAACTCACTTCAGCGTAGGCTAGCCACGCTGAAGTCTTGTAACTTACAACTAAGAGGTCCTGTGGTGGTTAGTTTTATGTGTCCACTTGGCTGTGCTATAGTTTCCAGTTATTCCATGAAAAATTAATCCAAGTATTGCTATGAAGGTATTTTGTCGACGTGGTTAACATTTCCAGTCAGCTGACTTCAGGCAAAGGACATTATTCTTGATAATCTGAGTGGACCTCATCCAATCAGTTGAAAAGTTAAGAGCAAAACTAAGGTTTCTCTGCAGAAGAAATTCTGCCTCAAGACTCAGGACACCAGCCTAGAACTTCCAGCCTTGTGGCCTGTTGTACAGGTTTCAGACTTGATAGACTTTATAATCATGTAAGCCAATTCCTTAAAATAAGTGTCTGTCTGTCTGTCTGCCTATCTATCTATCTCCTGCTGTTTCTATTTTTCTGGCAAATGCTGACTGATACAGATCCTTATTAATACCAGTTTTAAAAACTAGAAAAGAGAAATTAAATAATTCACTTTGAGCCCAAATGATCTATGCTGATAAACCAGGGTGCATCAAGTTAAGACTGTTAGCTAACTATCCTGATTAAGACTTCCACTTTTTTTCCTCCTAAATTTAGCAAGAAATGATGCAGAAGGTGAGAAGCAAGGAAAGCAAATACAATCTGAAATAAAATACTTGTTAGGGTTTAAGCTGACACATTATAGGAGGGCAGGAGATGGAAGGCACATTGTGTTTTTCTGGGCCTTTGCTAATTTCCTTGGTGCCAGCAAACTGTTCATGTTTTTTAAACACTGCAAAGGGTCTCCTTTTTCCCTTCAGCACATGGGAAATGCCATTACATAAATGATCTAACGACATATAACTGTACCAGAGATCGGAATTTATATTCATGAAGAATCCTCAGACATATAATTCAAGAGCGACGCTGACATAAGTGCGTAATCAAAGGACCTCAGTGGACTGTAGATCAGCTCTAAGTTTTCGGTATGTTTAGTACATTGTTGAGTTCTACAACATTTCATCTTGGAAATTGGCATCATGGAGACTGCACTTGGGGCTTGCGACTGCTGAACTATGGGGGCTTCGTTTTAGAGACACGCATGCGGCCTGTGTTGCGTTAAATTCAAATACTATGTTTCACCAATAATTCTGTAGTGACCTCAGTACTTAGGGCCTCATGCTGATTGATGGGGGCATTCCAGAGTCCAGGAGGAAACGTCCCAATCCCAGAACGATCTGACTGAATGGACATATTATTTTGCTGCTAACGTGAGTGGGCATAAATCTCTCCTCTCTGTCCTGGAAGCTTATTAGGGTACCATTAAGCTAGTTACTGCCCCCGTAGGCTCAATCCTGCCAAGTATTTTGAGAGAAGAGAAACAGATGAGTAATTTATGCTCTCATCACTGAGAAGGCGAGGCCCTCCATCTCATCCCTATGGAAAGAGAGCCTCATTGAACGAGCTAAGGATGAAACCCACGTCTGGGCAAACTTCTTTATTACTAAATTATTAAACGGACCCTCCCAAACTTCCGTTGAGACTTTGAAGGCATATCGCTCACTCACTCCCCATTCATTCCACAACCCCTGCCTCCTTTCTTCTCTGCCCCTGGGGCCCTCATAAGATATCCATAATAATAATTTAACGTAGATCTTCGACGTTTAATTAAAAATCAATCAGTGAGAAATATTAAGAACTTCAACAGGCACACACAGGAGACGACCTCTACTTGTGCGTAATCATCTGACCATTAGGCAGTAAATGAGAATTGCTTTCTGATTATTCAATAAAATTAGTAAGAAGGGTGTTTTGCTATTGGAGGAGATGACTGGTGAGACAGTTCCAAATTAGGTTTTGAAAGTAAGATTGACATTTAATATGTATGCTAATTGATGTCAGACATTTTACAGGTATGTATCACTACTTCCTGCAATAATCTCCCAAAAAGACTTTACACTAAGACCCTTTCTAGAGGGTGTATGGTTGGAGCTAAGTGGGTTAGAGGGCTATTTCTTTTCAATTTTTTTTTTTGAGAGGGAGGTAATTAGGTTTATTTATTTATATTTCTAATGGAGGCACTGGGGATTGAACCCAGGACCTCATGCACGCTAGACATGCACTCTACCACTGAGCTATATCCTCCGCCTCTGGAGGGCTATTTTTAAATCACCCTTTGGAACATCTGGATGGCACACATCATGCTCCCCCTATGTGAAGAGCCATGTTAACCAAAGGAGTGAGTCACTGTGTCATGTTCACACTCAAAGAGCCTGACCTCCTGGCAATAGCCAACTGGCCCAGGAGTTGTACTCTCATCAAAGCTGTACTAACGAGATGCTCCCTCCCCGGGATCTGGAATGCTGGTCAATTTCAGGGCAAGAGCTAGGAAATGATTTCACCCCATGGCAAGGGCGCCATCTCTCTTCATGTAAAAAGCAGAGAAAACTACAAGAAAGGAAAGGAAGTGGAAGTGCACAGCTATGAGACGTTGAAGAAGAAGAAGGAGAGAAAGAACAGGAACAACAAGCACCCCCCCCCCGCTTCCTGGTGGTTTTCTGGTTCCTGATTCTTGTTTCTCAAGAGACACGGCTTTGCCTTTTCTCTTCAAGTCTGAGACAGCTGGGTGTTCTTTGTTGACCTGAAACAAACAGACTGCCAGATATTTCTTCAGTGACAATGGGCTTATTCGGGATCAGCAGAGAACGACATTTCAGGGTATGCAACCACAGCGAGCCACGTGCAAGTCCCTGGAGGGCCAGGGGAGGAGAGCGCTCCCACAGGGAGAGGAAGGAAGCCGGGAGGGCTGCAAGCAAAGAGTCCGTGGTGCTCCCTGGCTGAGTCCTCGCCAGGAGAGAGGAAGAACATTTCTTCTCCCTGTTGGGCTCTGCTACTCTCGCAGAGTGTGAGAACTTCCCCTCACGTCTCCCAGCTCTATTTAATTCAAGTGTCTGTTTATTCATTTTTTAAACCTATAACAAATTCACTTTTTTCCCCTAAACTAATTTAAAATGATGTATTATTTTCAAACACACACATGACCAAGTCAAAAAAAGAGAACGATAGGAATGACTTTTATGCCAATCAAAAAGAAGTCATCAGCTACACAAAGAAAAAAAAATTATACTTTTATTTAAAGCCATCAAAGAGGTGTGGACATAAAAGAAATCTAGAAGTCAAAAAATCCAGTGGGGTAAGCTCCCCCTAGGTGAGCCAGGATGTTCTCATTTCAGAAGGTCTAGAGTTTTCAAGGTCTACCAGATTCAAGGTGCAGAATTCACATGGTGCTTGGTCTGGCTCTACTCAAGGGAGGGTCTTAAACTTAGCTTCAAAGTGTTTGAAGCCCAAGGTAAATTGAGTCTACCTGAACTCAACTTCTGATAAGATCAAAGATCCCACTACTCTGGGTGCCCAGGAAGTTGAGTACTAGTCTCAGAAGCAGAGAAGTCACCTCATCCCTGTTAGGATGGCTACTATCCACCCCCCAAAAAACCCAAACAGAAAATGGCAAATGTTAGTGAGGCTGTGGAGAAACTGGAACCTTTGCGTATTGTTGGTGGGAATGTAAAATGGTGCATCCACAGTGGAAAGCATCATGGCGGTTCCTCAGAAAACTAAAAATAGAATTACCATGTGATCCAACAATTTTCCTTCTCGGCATATAAGCAAAAGAACTGAAGGCAAGAACTTGAAGAGATATTTGTGCACCCATATTCACAGAAGCATTATTCACGATAGCCTAAAGGTGGAAGTAACACAAGTGTCCATCAACAGATGAATGGATCAACAAGATGGGGTATAATATGTATGCTGGAATATTATTCAGCCTTAAAAAGGAAGGAAATTCAGACACATGCTACAACATGGATGAGCCATGAGGACATTACACTAAGTGAAATAAACCAGTCACAAAAGAAAAAAGACAAATATTGTATGATTCTACACATGAGATACCTAGAATAGTCAGAATATTAGAGACAGAAAGTAGAATGATTATTACCAGGGGCTGAGGGTAGGATGGGGGACTGGGGACTTAATGTTTTATGGGTAGAGTTTCAGTTTTGCAAGATAAAAAGAATTCTGGAGACTGGCTGCACAGCAATGTGAACAGCCTTAACATTACTGAACTGTATACTTAAAAATGGTTAAGATGATAAATTTTATATTGTGTATTTTATCAAAATTTTTTTAAAGTGAAGTTACTTTGATTCCAGGTATTTGATGTCTAAGATGTTGCTAGATGATTAAAGTCAGAATCCTTCCCCAAATGTGCTCAACCCCTGACTTGGTCAAACGGATTAAATACCTCACTGTAGGTGGCTAAGAAAGGAAAGGTATTCTCTTTCAGCCTCCACTGTTCTTCGAGGTCCGTTATCCTAAACACAACTGTAAAAATTACGAGGCATTCAAAGACTTGCAAAGTGACCAACAGTGAAGAGAAAAAAAATCAATCACTAGGAAGAGATCCATAACTCTCAGCCAGAAGCAGACACACTGGAGGCTCCGGGACCCTCCCTTCTTAGGAAGAACAGGAGAAACATCTTCTGTATCTAAAAGAAACTCTGATCTGACAGCCCTATTGTTTGTTCTTAGTGCCTGTTTGTGCTTTTTGTCAGAATTACCCAGATCTGCAAACCACGTCAGTGATGTGAAGATGGGAACGTGAAGAAGACCCCACGGGTGTCTACGGTGGACTGCTCTTCCACTGAATTGATATCTAAGACAAGGTATTTCTAGTCCTTGTCAATCCAGCTCGTTTTACTGGACGCCTGTCACACATCAGCACACCGACGGCCAGGGGCGCGCAGAGCTGACGAGATCGGGGACTTGCTCTTGGGGAGCTTGCACGAGTTTCTCACGGGTTTTACCGTGACAATCGGCACCATTTCTCCCACTCATTCTGGCAATTATTAGTATGATAGTGAAAGATACCAACTTTCAGCACTTATTACACATCAACGTACAGTGTCACATTTCATCCCCACATCAGCGTCATGAAGGTAGGTAATATCATTCCCTTTTCACAGATAAAGAAACTGAGGCTTAAGGAGGATAAACAATTTGGCAAAAGTCACTTAAGCAGAAAATGAAAGAACTTTGATTCAAATTCCGGTTGGCAGGTGTACTAAATCGTGGTCTTCAGTAGCTTTCTGTTCCCTAACCTTCCAAAAAATGTGAAAAGCTCTATACACCTTGACATATTAAGTTGACAACCTACATCTTCTCATCATAAGTTGAAAATGACATCATTTCTGTAACATTGAAAGCACTGACTCTTAAAAAAGTTAGATCACTCTTTCATATTTATTTGAAGGAATATAAATATCATTCCAATTTGACATCCACAGTCATCCATTTCCAATATGTGAGAACAATAACATTCCTTCAGCAGTCATAAATTTTAAACTGCTTTGCCTTTTTGAAATTGTTTTGCTATTCCATAGCCACCACAGAATCTTATTCTAAAATAAGATATTTTATGCTTAAAAATCATCAACCTATTTCTCTGCAACAAAAATATGTAAGGCAAATTAAAATGTTAAACTTTTGTTTCCATTTCCTATGACCATAAGACTGGTGGCATTAAAATGTTTCACTCAGTTGATTTGTAATTACAATTATTACTAGCTCATGATCAAGCAAAACAACATACATGTCTGGCAAATGTTAGTAGGAAATTTATTACAAGTGCATCTCTTTGACGAGATGGATGGCTGGACCCACAGTGAGGCTGGTTTGCCCTAATTTGACTAAAGGCTGCTTCCCTTAGACCAATTTCCGCACGTTGTCTTTATCCCTTTTGTTTGTTTGTTTGTTCTGTAAGAATTCTAGAAATTTAGTCTTCAGGACAATACACAAGAGTAAGATTCTGGCTGAGGCAGACCATTCTTTGGTAAGCTGGAAAGAAAGCAATTTTAAAGGAGAGACAAGAAAGGAGAATGAGCAGGATGTTTTAATCAAGGCACTTCCTTGGCTGTAGGGAGGAGAACAAATGAAAACTGAGGTTCATGAAAAAGATTCCCTCAAAACAAGCCAAGCATGCAAACTCCTTGTGGAGTCCATCTTTGGGACTTTTTCTTTAAATGACTCATTCTTCTGCAAGGCTTCTAAACAGAAGAAGGTTCTGTCTGCTCAAGCAGAGCCACCAGGAGAAATTAAAGCCCCCCTGTCTGACCTCCATGAGCACCAAAGGCTGTAATTAATGGATCAGGAGTGAGGCTCAAGCTTCGGTATTATAAAACATTTCCAGAGGAATGTAACATGAATCCAGTGAACCACTGCCTAAGGCCTTCCTTTCTCTTTAACTGACTTTAAAATCTAAAGTCTTCAGATACATACTCCAAAATGGTAGCCAGGAGCCACATATGGCTACTGAGCAGTTGAATAGTGGCTAGTCCAACCTGAGATGCACTGTAAATGCAAAACACATACCAGCTGGATTCTAAAGGCTTAGTATAAAAAAAAAGAATGTAAATTATCTCATTAATAATTTTTATATTGACTGCTTGTTGAAATTATGCTACTTGGAATATATTAAGTTAAATAAAAGAGATCATTATAATTAATTTCACTTATTTATTTTTATTGTTTTTGATTGTCCTCTAGAAAATGTAAAATTATATAAATGGTTTAGATGATATTTCTTTTGGATAGTACTGATCTAGAGCATAGAAAAAAAAAACCCTAAATTATTCCTTAAATCACCGGTGAGATACAGCATTCTTCATCATAAAGTAATTTTTATATTCAAAGAACATGAGCAAATGTTACAGATGTCAGGGCATTCACACCACTCTGCTTTTAAGGTAACTAAAAAATCCCCTGGGTAAATAAAAAAGGGGTGGAAAATTATAAAGTGTCTGCTTGTCAACCAGTTTGCACATTTGGTTTAATATCCCAGCTTAATACATATTAATAGTTTGTAAAACTATTTTGGGAAAGACTAAATGAGCCTTTGGAGGGGGTTGAGGCAGCAGTCAAATTAACAGGCACAAAAGATGGCTTTTCTTAACAGCACAGAGCATGAGGTATGTTCCAATGTAGCTATTTTATTTAATGGTCTTGACAAATCTGGGAGACAAGCGAGCAGTATCTTCAAGAGTTATCTAGATTGCAAGCATTTCTCTGCCACAGCAACCTCCATACCTGTCCCCGTCATCTTTCTCCTGGGCTAGTGTAAGGATATTGTTCCATCTTCTGACCTGCTGAATTCATCCTTCCTTGGTTCTTTATTACCCATTTTTCACCCAGCATCCACAGTGATCCTTTAAAAACCTGTCAGGTTATGTCACTTCTCTGATCAAAATCCTCCAGTGGCTTCTCGTATCACTTTTACTAAAATTCAAAATTCTTATGGTGAAACATGAAAAGTCCCATGATCTTGCCCCTGGTTTCCTTTTCTATCTCCCCTCCCACTGCTCACTCAATTCAAGTCACACTGCAGTCCTTCAGCTCCTCAAACATATCGAGAAGATTCCTACCTCAGGATTTTGCCCCTACTGTCCCTTTACCTTCAATGCTCTTCCTCCAGTTTTCGGTATGGCCTGACACCTTCCTTCCCTCAGCTCTCTGCTCTCAATAGGGCAGCCCTCCCTAACTTCTGATCTGAAATTGCACATCCTGTGACCCTGCTAATCTTTTTTTCAGAGCACTTATCATCATCTGCTACATAGCACGTTTATGTGTTTATGTGTCCTCCACGAAAATGTAAAGACCATGAGAGAGGCTTGGACCTTGTCTCTTCCAGTCAGTCTCTGCATCCCTATTTTTTAGAACAGTAGGAGGCACCTAGGCATCAATAAATATTTGTGGAATGCCTATTAAGTGAATGGATTTCATACATGAGAAAATGGAGACTTGGAGATGTTTAAATGATTTGTCCAGATCATTTAATTTGAAACAAGGTCTTAAAATTCTAAGTTTAATTAATCTAATCTTGGATAAGCTGGAAAGTTTATCACAACAGCAAATGGAAAGATAATGGTCCATGAATAACTGCATCTTTTCATCATATCCACACCTATTGGTTCCATGTACAGATTGCACAAATTATCTGCAGATAATTCAGCAAATTTTATATTCAATGCTTAAGAAAATATACTTTCAAACATTAAATGTAGGAAAATGTTGAGACAGTCCAATAACAAACAACAAAGCTGAGAATTAGACTCTATCAATGATCTGCCATCTCTCTAGAAAACTGAATAGTTTCTTGGTTGCTTACCAAATAAGAATGCAGAAAAGCACACAATTGCCAATGCATTCCAGAAAAAACTAGAGTGATTGTTTTGTCTTATTCTCCCTGCCAGAATTATATACTTGTTTTTCTGAGCCAGCACATTAATTATTTAAAATTAGTAATTGCTTCTACTAGATCATTTCAAGTCCAATTAAAAGCTTGCCTGATAGTAACCAGTTTGCTCTAAATTCTGTATTTCTACTTGGTAGTATTTATTTATTTCCAATTTAAGGATCTTCAAAATTGTAACATGCCATACAATTTATTCCACAAGAAACTTGTGGTAGCCAGCCTCCAAGATGGTCCTCAGTGATCCCCACCCTCTAGCAGGTCATTTCCTCTCACTGAATAGGGCTGACCATGACATTGCACAAAGACAAAGCCTGACTTCCAAAGCAAGGTCATAGGAGACATCTGGCTACCATTTTGCTTTCTCGGACCAATGGCTCTGGGGGAAGCCAACTGTAATCCCACAAGAATACGTAAGCAGCCTGGGAAGAGGTCGTTGTGTTGAGGAACTAAGTCCTCCCACCAACAACAAGCACCACATGAATGAACCTTCTTGGAAGTAGACCTTTCAGCCCTGGTCAAGCCTTCAGATGATGCAACTACATTTGACATCGTAAACGCAACCTCAAGAGAGACCCCCAACCAGAACGAGCAGCTAAGCTGCTCCTAAATTCCTGACTCAAGAAACCAAGTGGGATAAGAAATGTTTGTTGTTGTTTTCAGTCATTTTGGAGTAATTTGTTGGGTAGTAATAGATAACTAATATGCTCTAAGCATTGTAGTAGAGGGGCACATGCTATCACTCCATGTGTGATATGGGCCAAATCCTGCTTGCTAACTTCAACACAGCTACAATCTCAACAACATTTAAGAATATTGTTTTTCAGGGGGAGGCTGTAGCTCAGTGGTAGAGTACTTAGCATGCACGAGATACAGGGCTCAATCCCCAATACCTCCGTTAACAAAAATAAATTAAAAAACCTAATTACCTTCCCCCTAAACAAATTTTTTTAAAGAATATTGTTTTTCAAGCATTTTAGATAATAAAACCAAAAACTATAGACTTGATTGATACAGAATAGTTAGGCTTGGCTTGGCTGCTGTGTTGCTTCCCAAGCACAGTTTGAACAAAATAAATCATTCTCCAGGCTGATTTGTTTAATAATTTATAAAAACCCAGGAGCCAAAAGTCAATATTTCACCAAGACTAAGTATTAACCCACAGCCCACTTGTCGTTTACACACATGAATTAGCCCTCTCTTTCCTAGATAATTTTGACCTTCATGGCAAGTTCTATTATTGGATTTTGAAAGGAATGATTTGCTTTGGTGTGATTTCTTTTTTAAGTCTTCAAATTGCAAGACATTAAAATTAAACTCTATTGGAAGAACAAGTGTGGTTAATACCTGATTACATTTTCCTACTGTGAGCTGCGAACAAAGGATAAATGCTAATTTGTCACAGTAGATCCGTATTGAGTGGATATATGCATTTTCTTTTGAAGGAAAAAAATGCCCTACAGAACTAGAAATTAATTGGATTAATATGTTCCTATTGACAAAATTCTTTACTTATATCAGTCTAAACAGATAATAAGAAAAAGAATCAAAAGAAGCAATTCAATGTTATCATTCTTATAGGAAAATCTAGTAAACCCTATGTCTATAAAATTGACTTTGTGTAAGTTAAAATGAGTATTTGTGTCCTATCAGATTCAAGTATCATTACGGAGTTGAGTGCTTACAAACAGGAAAGAGAATATAACTCAGATATTTCAAGTCTAAAAGTTGACAGTTACCTGAAATATTTTTAAAGCAGTATATTTGATTTCAGCCTTTAGAGCAAAGAGCTCTAATCCAATCTATTTCTGCTTTCAAATTCCCTCTGCTATGTTTTCTTTTCTAATCCTTTGTTTATGCTTGGCCTAAAACTATTACTCCCAAATATTAAATTGCAATTCCTTGTCCTATATCTTATTTGAGTTTTTCAACAAAGTGTAGCCACTCTAAAAAACCTTTTGGTAAGTATCATTGTTCAAAACAACTTATCCTAATATTCAAAACAGCTGGAATTCTAGGGGAAAAAAAGATTCTTTGGTTCACATCTGTGCCCCTGCTCCCAGTACCATGCCTGGCACAATTAGTCCAGAAAAAAAGACATAAAAGGCACCCAAATTGGAAATAAAACTGTCTCTGGGTGCAGATGATATGATGTTATATATAGAAAATCCTAAAAACTCCACCAAAAAACCAATTCAACAAATTGAACAAATTCAGCAGAGTTGCAAGATACAGAATCAACATACAGAAATCAGTTGCATTTCTGTTCACTAACAATAAAATATCTGAAAAAGAAATAAAGAAATAGAAATCATTCCATTTGTGGTAGCATCAAAAACAATAAAATACTTAGGAATAAATTTAACCAAGGATATTGAAGATCTGTACAGTGAAAACTGTAAGAGTTTGATGGAAGAAACAGAAGAAGACAAATAAATGGGGAGATACCCCACATTTGTGGATTGGAAGAATTAATATTATTAAAATGTTCATAGTACCCAAAGCCATTGCAACAACATGGTTGGACCTTGAGGGCATTATGCTGAGTGACATAAGACAGACAGAGAAAGATAAATACTGTGTGATACCATTTACACGTGGAATCTAAGAAAAGCCAAATGCATGGAAACAGAGGAGAATAATGGTGGTCAGGGGCTTGGGGGTGAGGAAAATGGGGAGATGTTGGTCAAAGAGGGCAAACTTCCAGTTATAAGATGAATAAGTTCTAGGGATATAATGGTGACTATTGTGAACAATACTCCATTGTATGTTTTAAAATGTCTAAACTAATTAGATCTTAACTCTTCTCACCAAATACCTGCACAAAAGACAATTATGTGAAGTGATGGAGGTGTTAATGAACCCTAGCGATATATACCTGTGTCAAATCGTAATGTTGTATACCTTAAACTTCTGACAACATTCTATGTCAATTACATCTCAATAAAACTGGGAAAACAAATGTGCTACTTTGGAAGGTTTCTGACATATGCAAGAAAAGCAAAAAAATAAATAAATAAATAAAAATGGGGGCGGAGCAGAGTAAGAAGAGAGAAGTTAATAGAAATAAGATCAGAGAGAAGGGCTCACATCATAAGGATTTTGTGGCCACACTGAGGAGTTGGAATTTTATTTGGAATATAATGCAAGCCAAAATCTCCCATCTTCTTGACGCATCGTCAAGAAAAGTTTCAAAATATTTTAAAGTAGGAACAAAACCTGATTGACTGCCCTCCCTAGCTCACACGTCTGTGTTATCTCCGCCTTTTGTTGTCTTTGAGCTAAAAACTGAAAGTAATGTAAATGATTCTTGTCCATAGAAATGTCAGTTGTGTCTGGTGGCAGACAATCAATAATTGCTCTGCAGAGACTGACCAGTTTTGCATCCACGAAGCAAATTCATTTCAGCATTCTGGTAGGCTACATATTGGTCTGTTCTTTGGATTCTTCTTTGAACGAGCTGTAACTTCTTATTTGTTCCATCATTAATTAATAAGTGAAATAAAATCCTTGACACATCGTCATCTTGTAACTGTATGAGAGTAAAGATTTTGCCTTTCCAAAACACTGCCTTTTAACAGCACAAATGCTCCCCATGGTAGGATCATATGCTCCAAGCATTTAACCTGTCACCAATTTCACCATCCATGGGTGGAGTTAATTATACCAACTGCCACAACCACATGGCTAATCCTATAACCTAGCATACCAACAACCTCAGAAAGCAATCTCTAAACCAGTATTTGTTAAGGTCTGAGCTACAGAATAAAGCTGAAACAACTCCACAATATTCTCTTTTGCAGAAGATGCTTTATGCCCACAAACCACTGCTTAATCATTTCTTACAACCCACACCCAGGATGACATACGCCCAGTCTCGCTTTCTCTCTCTGCGGGACCAGAGTGGGATACAGGAAAAGCATCACTAGAACAAATGTCTGCAAACTGCCAGAAAATAGTACGGACGGAGGAAGTTCATGCAGAAGGTTGTTTACAAACACTCAAGCTTCCTTTCCTCGGTTTTTAGGGAAGGAAAAAAGTGACGAATAAAACAGTGCATTTTAATAACTAGATTCCACCTCTCTGCTTTGCCACCACCTGACCTTGTGTCTCTTGGTTCAATGGCCTCTCTAAACAGCACCTGCAAAATGTAAATCACCCTGCTGAGATGGGTCTATTTCCAAGTTTTAACCTTTTTAGAGATGACTTCAGAAGCACCGAGACACGCAGCAGATGTTGGTCTAGGCTCCAAGGACATCAAAATTCCCGTGATAACTTTTTAGCGTGTTTTACAACTGCAGCGTCGGCTAGAACTTGTGAAGATAGGTTACCTATGGACTATAGGAATCCTCAGGGCTCTGAGGAAGTGTGGATTATAGCCTAATACAAACCTACTTATTTAAAATGCGGCAAGAACAATGATAATCAGCAAAGATATGCCTGAATCACCTGCTCTTTCAGGTATTTTCAAGACCTTCTGAATCGAGTCAGCATTAGCTGGGCCTGTGTGGCCTCACCAGCCTTCAGTTATTTCCTGTCTTGCACTCCACTCTTGCCCCTGATTGTTACACAGAACTGGATTTATAATATCACCTTCTCTTTTTTTTTTCAATGTAAACCATGGGTACTTAAATGAAACTTTCTGTATTCTCTTACTATAAAAGAGATGTAAAAAATTCCTGAGCATTGGATAATTTTTATATGAAGGTAAGTAATTTGTTTCAATTTTCTCATTACCTGCTGGAAGCTCAGAGCCAAATTTGTACCTCAGCTACACATTCGTATAAGTGTGTAGCTCAATAATAATAATTGAATAAGAGTATAGATCAATTTGTTCAAGGGTTTTTTTTTTTGGCTTTTTTCTGACTTAGTCTTTACCACAGACTTTTAGGTTTTGCTATTTTTCTTCACCGTTATATCTTAATATTTTCAGTACTATGACAGTGCCTAAGGAAAACAGGTAGGGAGGGAAATAATTAAAATATTAAGTAAATTGACAAGATTACCAATCATAGTAAATAATAATCTTGATTCTGTTTGCATTTCATAATCCTACAAAACATATAATGTTATTTTAATTATGAAAGACAGACATGTCTACTACTTAAATTAAAATTTCAGACACCTGCACCCCAATGTTCACAGCAGCACTATTTACAACAGCCAAGACATGGAAGCAGCTTAAATGCCCATCAACAGATGTCTGGATAAAGAAGATGTGGTGTACTTATGCAATGGAATACTATTCAGCCATAAAAATGACAACATAACACCACTTGCAGCAATATGGATGTCCCTGGAGAATGTCATTCTAAGTGAAGTAAGCCAGAAAGAGAAAGAAAAATACCATATGAGATCGCTCATATGTGGAATCTAAAAAAAAAAAGAACATAAATACAAAAAAGAAACAGACTCATAGACATAGAATACAAACTTGTGGTTGCCAAGGGGGTGGGGGGTGAGAAGGGATAGACTGGTTCAAAATTTGTAGATACTGCCAGGCATATGTAGAATAGATAAACAAGATTATACTGTATAGCACAGGAAAATATATACAAGATCCTGTGGTAGCTCACAGCAAAAAAAAAAAAGTGACAATATATGCATGTTCATGTACAACTGAAAAATTGTGCTCTACACTGGAATTTGACACAACATTGTAAAATGACTACAACTCAATAAAAAATGTTTAAAAAAATTTCAGATGAAATTTTTTTAAATGATGGAAGTACACATTCTAGTAGCACATATGTGACACTGTTCTTTTCCTGGAAATTTCACTTTTCAATGAATTAGATGACTTCAATGTTAAAAACGACAAAAGCGGGTTACATGTTGGGGAAATGTATTAATAAGGGCTCCTTTTGGCAAGTAACAGAAATCTGGCTCAAAATGGCTTAAGAAAAAACTGGAACATTTTCGCTCATGTGGTAAGAAATAACCAGCTTCAGGTATAGTCATATCCAGAGGCTAAAATTATGTCATCAAGTGTTATCAGTCTCAAGGCTCTGCTTTGCTTGTATTGGCTTCATTCTCAAGAAGGCTTTTTCTGTCTAAAAATAATGTTTGCCAACAATTTCAGGTTTCTATCTCATCCACTAGTTTAACAATCCCACTTCCAAACACCGAATTACTAGTATTAGAACACATTTATAGAATCTTCATAAATTAAAGTAATGCTATCAGAGAAAGCAATGGTCTGACTGTCATTAAATATTGTTTTATGATTGTATAATGAATATTTAGCAGATTAACAGACAAAAAAGCATCCACATATAGTTTCAAAACAGAAGTGTCAAGAGAGAAGCAGCTTCTTTTGAAAAGCAAACAATCTCTGCCAAAGTTCCACACAAAGTAGGCAGGACTCCTTTTTTCTTTTAGTCGGTTTCACTTGACCTCCAGGCATTTGGCCACCTCTACACAATCAGTGTTTTTGTTTCTCTTATGTTTTCAGTTTCAAGTCGCTGAGCCAAAGCCCATGATGAATGACTATTCCATGACTTCCTGGCTTCAATTTTTTTGGAGATAAACAATACTAGGATTTATGGTTCATATATTTAAGATATTAGAGGAAAACACAGCCATGTAAGGAGGGCCAATGAGCTCTGACAATAAGAGGTGAAAGGATTTGGCGAGCTTTTTGGGTCTTGGCTGGGAGGTGTCTGGCTCTGAGCAGGAATCATACCTGCCAGGCTAAATCCAGGCGTGCAGAGTGATGCATTTATAACAGCAAGATCAGTTTCAATTCACAGAAAAGATGGGATAGTGCACACAGCCCCTGACAACAACCATTTTATAATTTTCACTCTCATCAGGTACCTATGGAAGAAAAAAAAAGATGTGTTTGTATGTCTACATACCCACTTACACACATTCTGTATCTATACCTATATTGTATCTACATCCATATTTATTCCATTTTCTCTTGGCATTGAGGTAAAAACAGTAGGTTGGAAGAAGGGCTAGAAAGGATTTACAACCATTTGATTCTCTGAATTTCAGCTGCATCTCCCAGATCTGATCAAGCCTGCTTCTTATCCAGAACCCAGCAAAAAAAAAAAAAAAAAAAAAAAAAAAAAAAAAAAAACTTAAGTTTGGAGAATATGAAATGAGAGGAAAAGAAGAGAGAGAGAATGTAAAGATGGGGACGAGTCTACAAAATTGTCTGTGTTTCTCAAAAATGGCAAGGAGCTGAAGATGCCCAGGGCAGCACTGAGCAGGTGCACTGCTGGCATTTTTGGAACACTTACTATATACCTGGCCGTGCAAGCTTGATCTGATTGGATCCTCGTGGCATCCTGTAACAGATACGGCTGATGCTCTATGTCACAGCCCTTTGGCTTCTGATTACATCTGCAGCTGCAGTGGTCAGTTCTACCCAAGTGCAGGTTCAACTTGTCCCAACAGAGCCCAGCCTCAAGGACACCATGAGTTTTGCCTCTGCCCCCTGGGTGCATGCTCACCTTAGCACAAGCCATTGCAAAGGAGTTAACACTACCTGGCACGTCCTTCATCCAATGGGGAACCTGCCTCCCACCCTTCCAGTACATAATTCTGGGAGGCATTCCTTATGCTTCTCAGGAGGTCCTTGATCAAAGATCCTTATAATGACTCTTCTTAATCTTCTCATTCTTTCTACCATCTCATTCCCAAAACCAAGGATCTCCTCTCCCCCACTTAGACTACCTCCACCCAAGTTCTTGTCTCAGGCTCTGCTTTCAAGGGAATCCAAGATAAGACATAATTTTATTACAACCTCCACTTGACAGCTGGGGAAACTGAAGCCCAGAGAAATTCAGTCCAATGTTACAAAGCTGGTAAGGAACAAAGTCTAAATCTAGGAAGGATCTAAACCCGTATGTTCACCCCTACCCACTTAGAGGAGCAATGTTTCGAGTGCCCCCTGCACTGTGATTTTAAGAATTGAGATTATGTTTTCCCTAAAGAAATACAGTTAATCATGGTTTTCAGGAAGAGCCACCCTATTATCAAAAAGACTAGATAGAATGAGATTAAAATCTATGAGAATTTAATTCAAATAGTTCATGATTAGGTATTAAACTGGAAATAAATTAACAAGATAGTAAAAACCTAAATATAGATGCCCATGCTAAGCACTTCTTTGCAAGAAAGCAACACATCAGAGGGGCATGAATTGCATTTTCCCTGTTCTTGTAGTTATATCTCAAATTGATTTGCAAGTGGAAAATTTTCAGAGTAGTCGGCAGACTGCAAGTCCGTGAGTCCAGAGGACACGTGTATTTTGTTCCCTGCCTGAGGTCAGAATTGTTGCTCCATCAATAGTGATAACTAAAAGAATAACAGCATCTATTTTTTTCAGAGCTTACTACATGCCAGCACTTTATAGACACTATATCATTCAATCTACACAACCCTACCACGTAGATACTGAAATCATCCCCATTCTTCAGACGAAGAAACAGAGGCTCATATTTAGGTAGATTGGAGCTAAGTAGCTAAGTCTAAGTAAATGGTAGACCAGGCAACTAGCTTTGAATCCAGGCAATTAGACTCTAGGGTTTATGCTAGTGTTCAAGGATACCGTTTAAAGGGAGATACAATCATGACACACAATTTAAAAAATGAACATGGGTCAAAGATTTTATTTAACTTACTAATGAGAGAACCAATAGCTTTTACAGTGCTTCAAAAAGAATCAAAGTGTCACATTTTTACTGTCAGATAAGGAAAGCAGAAATGAATTCATAAATGGGCACAAAACCAGCAAAACTGGTCAGATATCCACGGTGTGATAATCAGCTGCATTCTGCTAAACACAGTTTGCTCTTCTAGGGACAGGAATGGTTTTGCATTACCATCAGCTTTCTTACAGGGCTGTGAAATTGTCGAGACGAAGACACACAAAGGCAGAGAGAATCTGGATGGATGAGCTAGTAGGGACACCCATCAAATTTCAAAATCTTTCACAGTAATCCTTACACTGGTGATCATGTTGCTATGTTCTGTCTCTTCTAAATGAGAGAATGAAAAACTATACGGCACACGTTCGGAGGGCAGAGCTCAGAGTTCTGACAGGGATCTGATTTCTACTACTGTCTTCCAGTGCACTGGGAAACAGCACAAAGCAGTCTGAGGCCTCAGTGAGCACTAGCTGATGTGGCTTCATTAATTCAGGGACTGACTGAGCAACTGCCCCAGGCTCTAAGCTCTCTGACCCCCAGCCGTGGGATGGGTATAAGGAACCAGTAATTGTGATAATAGAGAAACTGCATGTAATTGACAACTTCACAAGTATTTTTGACCCAAATATTAACTCGTGGCAAATTTGTAATTAATTATTCTTGGTGACCCATTCTGCTCACAACAAAACTCCCAATTTAACTTACACCTTTCAGTTCTATTCACTTTTTACATCTTGTTAGAACACGAACAATTTGGTACCGCATACCACCGAAGGTCAGCATTTGGTGTTACACCAGTGGACGTTTGCCTGCTTTGCAGTTTTTGCAAGAGGTCTTCAGAGTTAAGGGAGGATGATACGATACAACATCCTCTGGAATGCCTTTGCTCCTTGGCCTGCTTCAAAGGTATGGGCAATCTGAACTACTAGAAGCAACACTTCCCTTCCCCTGAGCTCAGAGAGAATAGCTTTCTTTCCATGAAGGTATTCCTTCCCGCATGCACAAACACGATGCATAGAAATCAGGCGTTTTTAGAGCACTGAGCTCTCAAGACTGGGACAAAAATTTCAGCAGGCTCTCAACCTTCCCAGACATTGCTTAGTAATGTTTCCCATTAAGTATCCCATCATCGGACACAGTCATTAGCTTTTGTAATTAGTATTTTAAAATGCCTAACTAGGTGACAAATTACCTAGCTCAAACTCTCTTCATTTACAACCCGTATTAAGTACTTAACCACCAACAGATGCAGCAGAGCTCAGTGGGGCCAGCTAACTACCGCCCCCGACAAGATTTTAGATGGTATTTGCCTGGTCCAATTGTAATGAATTAAGTTCAAACTTGAAAGTAAGAAATATTCACCAACACACATGCCAGCTTATGCTGTCCTGGAATTGACAAACTCTAACAATTTAGTCGCTGAAACATATAACAAAACTTAGCACATTAAGAGGCTGAAGCTACGGGGAGAATATTTCACAATTCTAGCTCCGGCTAAGGAAACAGCATCGCAGACTAACAGAGGCTTTCTAGTTTAGCCATTATCTTGATGCGGGTGTTCCTTCTATAGAAAGTGGGTGCTGAGAAGGTGAGGTGTAGGAGGTGAGCTGCTGTGCACAGGAGTGCATATTGGGAGGTGTGAAGGCGAATACCCTGTACTTCAGCTGGGGAAGCTCAATATTGTTTGTGAGGCACAGTTATACAGATTCTCTACTGTTCAGCTCCACAGAGCCTTGAAAAATGCAAACAGACATGCAAATCTCAAACAACGACCAGGAGATCCAGTATTTCCCAGCCCGGTTTGGCCACGTGAGCCTTTTGTTGGAACCATTCATGGACTTTCTTCTCCTGGAATGAGTTTTCTTTGGAACACGTTTTGGAAAATGAGCTCCCAGTGGTCTAATAAGAGGAAACAGGCAAAGACTGTTAAAATATGACATATGGTTACATGTCATAGAAATCTCCAACATGCACTCCAAAATGGGGCTGTCAGTTTACAGTCCCAAGGCCAGGGCATAAGAGTACCTGTTTCCCAAACCCTCATCAACATGACAACAGTGTATCTTCCAAGAGAGTAAACTGCTCCATGAGAACTCAGCCCACCATTTTCACATCACTTTCATTTCTTCTCAGCTCATCAGGCAAATCCATTTTTCACTGGAATAAACATGACAATTAAAAATTAACCTAGCCACCTGGTGAGCTGCTGCTCATGTGTCTTTCTGACATGAACAGACTAGAAGAACTCATCTGGGAAGAAAGAGAGTGGACTTTATGAGAAATGATAAGTTGTGCTTAACTGGCTATGAAGAGAATGGAAAATTTATTCCCTGTCCCACAATGGTGATGTCTAAGGGAGAGAACTCTAAGCTGGCTTTCAGACAAATTAAGCCAAACCAAAGTATGATCAAAACATCATAAAACTTAGGTTCTATTTTGTATGTAGTTCCGACCCACATGTTATTCACTAACAGAATAAAATATAACGCAGTCGATCAAAAACAGCCATACTTTCTTTGTAGCTCCTCTCACTGAGACACGGAGGCTATTTCCCCACCGCCTTGTAGGTGATGGGCCTCGTGACCTGCTTTAACCAACAGAATGCAGCTGACACGTAATTGCCTGATTTCTGAGCCAAGGCTCCAAGAAGCCTTACAGCTTCCACCCTCATTTCCTTGAAGTACGGTTGCTATGTGAACAAGTCCAAGATGGCTGTGGGAGAGGCAACACAGAGGAGAATGGGGGGCCCCAGCCAAATGCCAGAATGTGAATGAGGCCATCTCGGAGCAGGCAGCCCCCAGTTTAGCTGCAAACTAAATCCAAGTGCCTAAATGAGCCAAACCAACACCACATGGAGCAGAGAAGAACCGTTCCAGCTGAGCCCAGTCCTGTGTGCTCGCCCGTGGAGTAGGGAGGGAAGAAACTGCTACTTTGAGCCACTACAGCTTGAGATGGTTTGTTATGCAGCAAAAGATAACTGACAAAAAGCAGATTTTTAAGCACATTTCAAGATAATCCCACTAAGGGTCCTCCTACCTGAAGTTTTAAATAATCTATTAAGACAGAAATGTTTCTAAATTTCTCATCACTCACTCAACTCATAGCTGTGAATTTTGATTTTGCAACTGATTCTTCTCAGTTACTTGCAATTGAGAGAAGTGCTCATTCAACAAAAATCTAAGCCATTTAGTTACACCCAGGTTGTTGCCAAACATAAACTTTTTTCCCCAAAGTTTCAGCTAGGGCCATCCACATGGAAACTCCATTTAATTCCTACTGCACTGGAATGCAATTTCTTTTAGGAGATAGATTTTGTCTGTTCTCTTGACTGCTGTAACCTCAGCACCTTTGCCTGATACAAAGTAAGCACTTCATAAATATTTATTAGACTAAATGTAACAGGTGCACTAATATTTGAATAAAGGATGTGAAATGATCATTTTCACAGCAAATCCAGTCAATTTTTTTGTCTCTGAAGTAAATCATAAAACAATATTCAAGCTGTTCAAGCAAATTCATTAGTTTCATGAGAGAGTGATGATAAGTTCTTCCACAGGTAGTTATTCTAATAACCTGAGGAGTTAAGTGTAATTAAGGTATATCACTCTGGGGAGAAAAGCTAATATCTTTTTCTAGCTCTTCATTTATGTTCCATTCATTAAAACCTTACAGTCCGTTAGCCTGTTAATAATCACAGAGTCTGTAAAAACAGTGATGGACAGCTGATTCAGTATTCCGTTATCACTCTCTTCGTGAAAGCATTTACTTATCAAGGTGACACAATATTCAGCAACTGCAACAGCAGAATGCGGGTTTTCAAAGAAAGTTAAAAAGTAGGCTTAAAGATAGTAATTATTGGTATGCTGTTGCACTCATAACATGTAATTAAAACATGTGATCAAGAACCAAAACAGAGTCATATTCTGTTTCCTTATTTGTTGTTGTTGTTATAATAAACACAAAGCTATGTAATAAATATTGTAGGATACATACATTTTTACATTGTTGGGGGGATATTTTATAGGATAGTCCTAGAAATACAAATTTTGTACATTTTTATTTTTTTTACTGAAGAATAGTTTGATTTACAATGTTGTGTTTGTTTCAGGTATATAGCAAAGTGACTCAGTTACATATATTTATATTTTTTCAGGTAATTTTCCATTATAGGTTATTATAAGATATTGAATATTGTTCCGTGTGTTATACAGTTAAGTCTTATTGCTTGTCTATTTTATAGACAGTGGTGTTTATCTGTTAGTCCCATACTCCTAATTTATACCTCCCCTACCTCTCTATCTTGTTTGGTAACCATAAGTGTTTTTCTATGTCTGTGAGTCTCCTTCTGTTTTGTAAATAGATTTATTTGTACTATTTTTTTGGTTCCACATATAAGTGATATCGTATCATCTCTAGGTCCATCCATATTGCTGCAAATGGCAACATTTCATTCTTTTTTATGGCTGAATAATATTCCGTTGTATATATACACCACATCTTTATCCATTCACCTGTTGATGGACATTTAGGTTGCTTCCATGGTCATTTTTCAGTTTTAACATCTAAAGTCAACTGCCATCCCTAAAGGATGGATTATTAACTTGCACTCTGTACTACAGAATATCACACAACCACTGCAAGGTTGAGTGAGATCCACAGTTTATACAAAGACATGCTATTAAGTGAAAAAGGAAATTGTAAAGCATCATGGATAGTATGTTAAAATTATTGAAAGAAATTTAAAGGTTAATAATAAGAGAAAAAAAGAGGCATATGTACCAAACTATTGATAATGATTTTCCTTGGAAGTTATTTATAGGGGACTTAAACATTCTGCATTATGAATCTTAGCAATACTGGAGTCTCATATTTTTGTATCAATAGCTGTACTTTCTCAGTATTTTTCATCTTTAAAATATCTGCATCTTCTTATTTAATAATCCACTTATTTCAATTATGATGCTTTTGCCTAACAGCAAATGCCCAACCAATGGTTTCTTAAATAAGAAAAGACATCTAATCAACTTTCCACTCGTCTCCATCTGTCACCTATTTAAACAAGAAGTTTGCAGCGGGGCGGGTCTAGGGTTTGTTTGGGGTAGAGGGTGGACCAAACATGTCTTTAAGCCCCCGGGCTCTTTCCCTTCTTCCTCTCCACTCTCCTCAGTATTCTGGATTTTCAACCTTGGGCTTTTTGTTTTATCCACACAAGGTGGCTTGTACAATTCCAAGCTTCAAAAATTCATATGACCAAGTTCAACGTTGAATGTAAGAGGGGACAATGACTGAACTCTTTTCTCATTTCTTTTCCCTTGTTCCAGAAAGAAAAATATTTTTCAGAAGCCCTTTACGTTTCATGCCAAGCCTGTGTTAGGCGACACCTCCACCAACCACAGATACAAGGAAACGGGATTTCCCAGACTTGGGAAAGCACTGGGTAAAATGGGTGCATTCACAGTGAGCAAGGAAAAGTGCCTGTCATGCCTCTTCCCATTTTAAGAAGGTGATTCCCTCTTTTATTTCTTTGATGGTTTTAAACACATTTGTGTTAAGAAGCCCTTTTGAATCGAGGCATTATTTCCATTTCCTCGCGTCTAAGTTCTTCCACTGTGCACCACTGCTGACTGTCCTAAGGTGGTGCATTTTTCTCGGGCTCATTGTAATTTTTGTTTCAGTCTACCTCTCTGACCTGATCATTCTCTCCAAAAGCCTAGTATCTTTTCATCCTTTTGATGGTCCTGTTCGCCATTCTCATCACTGTCTCTACAGTGAATGCTGCTTTGTGGCTGCCCTGCATCCATTTCCTTTCTTTAGCTAGAAAGCAGAAGAGCCTTTGCCTAACTCCATGTGGGTCCGATGCCAAAGGCCAGGTGCCTTCTTACTCTGTGAGGCTTGCTCTGTAACAGCAGTTTCAGGAATGGGGTGAGGGCATGGGTCAGATTGCACTGGGTTAAGAGTGAGAAGAAGGCAAGAAGGTGGGAAAGTGGCTGTGGTTGTCGCCACTTCACCAGTGGCTGGCACACAGTAGGGCCTTTGGAAATGACAGCTTTGGTTTGATTATGCGGTGGGGTAACTGTGTTTCTGTATACCCTTAGCTGAGCTAGCACAAACCAAAGCTCTATGTAAATCCTAGCACCTGGAAAATTCTTTTTTTTTAAATGATATTTCTTTGACATAAAAAAGAGGTAGGCAATGTCTTAGCAGAGGTAGAGCAGTGCTTTGCAAATATCTTCACATCACTGAACACACAGAATGTGGACATCTTTTTTGGCACATTGGGGTAAACTGGACCCAGTGCCCTCCACAGGGCTGCTGAGGCTGGAGCTGAAAGATCTCCAGCCATCCCAGCTCTCTCCCAGCTACTGCAAGAGCCATCCCCAGTCCACAGGCCCCTTGCTGAAAAGTGCTGATACAGGTTTGAGCTTCTAACCCTGGCTCCTTTGCTTCCTGTTCTGAGCAATGCAAATCTCCGAGTCTCAGTTTCCTCATGTGTGATGGGAATCCTCATGAAACTGACTCCAGTGGGCTGCTGGAAAAGGTTACATAATAACATATCTAAGACATATCTGAGACATGTTAGATAAATAATCATGTTAGATTAAAAGCCCTGCTTACTTTTTTGTGCGTTATGTCCTGGAAATTTATGATCAAGATGGCTCTGTACTGCATGAAACAAAGACTCTCTGAAAGCTAAGGAATGACTTTTGGCATCCTAGCTGCCTGAAATCTCAGTCTTCTCATTTGCCATTAAACACATCTACAGCATTTCATCTCCTTTCTAGAGAAAACAACAGTCTTCATCTACCACAGGAAATTACTTCGGCGGCAATACCAATCAGATCTTCCTGGTAGACTTCAGTAACGCACGACCCGTGAATACGCCCAGCGTTGTTCAGTCTTCAGCTCGGGCCTCCGTCAGCAAGCTGCCCCTTGGCCTCACTCTGAAGCGCTTTCTTCTTCAAACCATCTGCATGATTGTAACAGGAACAGCCGTGCTAAGTAGCCCATCCTCAGGTTCATCGGTCCAGGGGTGGGGTCCGGATCCAGACTGCACCACGGGGGAACCTTCTGGGGAAACTGAGAACTATAACTGAGAAAGAGAAGCCGGGCACGAGTTTTAGACTAGAAGCTCTGAAGCCCCGAGAAGCTTCTAGAGACCAGGTGGAAAAGGCCAGGGTCGCTGGTAAAGGCAAGACCAAGAGAAGCCTAGAGTCAATGAGCTGGGCGTTCAGAGGGAAGCAGGACAGAGGGACAAGACCATCCTGTCTATGGCGGATTAGTCCCTATGCCAGTTACCCTTGAGGCAGAGCCGCATCCTTGTCCTGAGACCGTGGGAGATACCTCAGAATCTTAGAACACATGCCTCTTTTTGCTCAAGCTTAATTGTGATATCTTTCTGTCATTTACAACCAAGAGAGACACCCAAGCTGTTGGAAATCTCACTCCTGTTATTTCCCATTAAATACATCTGTACAGCAGTGGCGTTCCATTTCTCTTCATATAGAAACAGCAGTCACCATCTGCTAGAGGCGATATATTTTAGGCAGGACTTCAGAACTTCATAGCAACACAAATTAATTCTTCTTGGTAGATATATTCGGTGAGAGAGAGAGAATTAAAGCCGTCTTGGTACCTTAATAAAAATCAACTGCCACATAAGCCTGTTACTTTCCAAAACACATGCTGGTGTTTGATGCTTCGGTTTTAGCAAATGAAAAACTGGGGGACACATAATATGTCACTGTGCGTATGTGTGTGCTGGGGGTCAGGGAAAGACGACAAGTTCAATGCAAGGTCCAGCTCACTGATTATTTAGATGATGGTAGCAAGGTCAAAAGTAAAACAATCGTAAGGAAAGTCAAGAGCAAGCAGGTGGAGAAGACTAACTTCATCATCCACTCAAGGAGTATCACCGAGGGCCTTCCCCAATCTCAGGCATTGTCTTATATCTTGGGTGCATCCAGATCCTCTTTTCCAATAAACACTGTTGACCTCTTTGCTTGGATAAGATGACCATGGAATTGCTCTGGAAAATAAAAGCCTTGAAAGGTAGAACCTCAAGGGTATCATGAGGAGGAGGGAGAGGAGGAGAAGGATTGGTAGGAGTTATAACTAGAGCTACTATATATCAAGCACATCCCATAACAGCTCTCCCACCTCCATGAAGAACTGTAGCAAGTAAACAAAAGCTTCCGTTCACAAAGGCCCCACCTGGGTTTCTCTGCTGCTCTGGTAGAAGGCAGGGCGGCATAACAAGCTAAGAACATGGGCTGCTGGTTATTATTACTTACAGTTTACAGTTATTTACAGTCACTTATGGGCTGTGTGCAATTGGGCTAGTTATTTGACTTTTCTGTGCCTCAGTTTCCTCATCTGCCAAATGGAAATAAATAGCAATAGAGCTGACCTCTTGGGTCACTGTGAAAATTAAATGAGTTTTCCCATATAAAGCAATTAAAACATTGCCTAGAATATTGCTGGCCCTTACGTAACATACACTAATTATCTAGCATTGTTGTTACTATGATAAATGCTCAGTCCAGGCGCAGTGCCAGTGACTTCACATACACCATTTCATTTCATCTTAAATCTAGGAGCGGGGAGGGCATTACCCCTTCTCAGAGACAGTGACCTGCCTGAAAACACACAGCTGCTAACTGCACAGTAGAGATACAAACCCAGATCATGCTAAACCCAAAGAACACACACTTCTCCCATGCAAACACCTTAATCACAGAAACGGCCAACGCTACCAAACAACAGACAAGAAACATGAGATCATTACTTGTTCTGGAAACTGAGTGAGTATCAGAATCATCTGGGATACTTAATTTAGGAATTTCTAACCCCCACCTAAACACCTGAGTTTGCACATTACATTGAGTGAGCTGCAGAAATGTACGATTTTAGCAAGCATCCCGGGACTTTGGTTGAAGGGGGTTTGCCATCGGATTGATGCAGATTCAGATGTGAGGTTGGCCCGGTCCCTGGGGGTTAATGGAGGACCAGGGCCAAACTGCAAGCTGAAAGGAGCGCTGACCTGGATCATGGACAAGGTGGACTATTTCAGGCAGGACTCAAACCTGAGCAGAGGTGAGGAATACAAATGCATGAGGTCACCAAGGAGTATTGAGTGGCCTGCAGTGGCGAGAAATAAAGCTGGAGGAAAAGGTGGGGGGTTAACAGTGGAGAGGCTTCAGGCCATGATGAGGTTTATCTGGTGTGATAATCATGCTCAGCTTCCAGGCAGTCATTTAAATATGTGGGGCCCTACTGTTTGCTACTGTGATAATGCAGTAGCCTCCTAAATGGTCCTCCCACTTTCCCTCTGACGGTCAGTGTTCATCCCCAAACAGTAAGACCAAAGTCAACTTAAATCATATAAACTAAATCGTATCACTCCCCTGCGATGGCCTCCCATTGCCCTGGGAACAAAATCCAAACTCTTCACCGTAACCTGTGTGCCCAGATTCCTGCCCTCCAGCCCCCTCTTCTTTCACCCCTGTCAACAGGCTCCAGTCTTTGGTTTGATCTTTCTCCACCTTAAACCCCAATCCTGTCCTCCACTCAGGGCCCTTTCCCTAATCGTTCCTTCCTCTGCCAAGCTCTCCATTCAGTTCATCACTAGAGTCTCAGCTGAAATGTCACCTCCTCAGAGAGCAGGTATTCAACCTTCTAATCTAGAGTGGATGGTTTAATCGTGATGGTTTAGTAAAATGAATGTTTTTTCACATATCTCCCAGACCCTTTTTAATCACATCACCTATTTTTTTTCCCTTCATAGCCTTTATCACCACCCCTAGTTATCTTGCTGGTCCGTTTTACACCCACACCAGGATGCAAGTGCCATGCAAGGAGGGACCTTGAAGAGTTTACCCACTGCTCTAACCCCAGCACTTAGAACAGTGCCTAAACCCAGCACCTCCTTAATAAATATTTGTTGCCTGAACAAGTGATGACAGTGACGGCAGAAGCACTGGAGAAGTGATGGAGGTTGTGGGTTGAAAAGAGGAAGTTTCATATTTCCTAAGTGCCACTATAACTACCACGATTCTCCCTATTAGGGTCCTTTTCAAAATTGAAGATGCAAACTCTGGTTTGTTATGTTAATGGAATTTAATTAAACTAATGATGTCTGACTCCCAACTATCTCAGGCCAGTCTACTAACCTTTTCCCGGCAGTTCAAATAGCTCTAAAATATGAGAACACGTTGACAATGATTCTGGCAAAAGGAGTTAATTAACAGCATACTTAATCACACTTTTTGAGCTCTAATATATCAGCGTTGGATGTCATTTTCATTAATACACTTCGATATTTATATTTCTTAAGACTGAAAGAACATCGCTAATGGGGTAGAGAGGAAGAGATCATTTTCTTGCTGAACAATGTCCATATGATTAAGCACTCACACTGTGGTGAAAAAAAGTGAATGCAGCAACCCTTAAATTCTTGCCATATAGACAAATGAAAGTATTTTTCACAATAATGTCTCTGCAACTCAAGGCAGCCTAGTGGATCACAGAGATTTCGCCTGTGACTGTTAAATTTACAAGGCAATGCACCAAGCTAGGAGAGATGCAATGACACATTGAAAAACAAGCTAAAATAGTATCATTTGTGCTGCATCATTTGTACACGGGAAGCCTACTGATCATTCCAAAAATTACCCTGGGTAAATCCATTATAAGCCTGAAAGGAACTGCTGTATGACACAGAGACCTGGTTTCATCTGATTCTGGTTAGTAACGTGTAACAGATGGTTTTCCAGACTCAACACTGAAAGAGGAAAGTCCCATTTCTGATTCCAATAGGAGGTGCTAACTTTTCAACCTGTCACCAGTGTTGCAGCTTCATCCTAGTTGTGAAATTTCTTGTAGTTTATTTTGAGTCTTAATTGCAGGTTTAATCCTAGGAATTGCAAGCCACTTGTGGCAAGGCAGACAGAACACCTGGTGCACACTCAATGTGCCCAAGAGGTACAAACCAAAGTTCAGCATCCCTGGACATGCAGAGAAGATGAATTGGAGCCAATAAGGGAAAAAAAGGGGAGGCCAAAGCCACTGGGGTGCCCCCCACCCCATGGCCCACTGTGACTGCTACCATTTCTTCTGCATTGCTTCTTATCAAGAGATCCTAACTCAACTTTATACTGAAGCTATGCACAAATGAAGTTAAATTCAGGTAGAAGTCATTTAAGCAGAAGGCCATTTGTTTCATCCATCTTTCCCTAGCAGGCAAATCTGCTAAAGTTTATAATCACCTATAAGAAAAAGAATCAGATTTTTAATGACTATTTTAGAAATCTCTCAAATAGCAGGAATCGTATCTCTCAGCTCTCTGAACCTAATCTTCAAAAATGTCCCAAGTCTAGGGTAGATCTGAGCTGGAACCAAAATTAAACAAAACTAAACAAATAAACAAAAAATTGAACATGAAAGTTTCCTCTAAACTATAATTGAGGAAGATAGTTGCATGTCTCTTAAGTTTATTTATTTGCTCTTTCAACAGATGTTTATCAAGTCCTTATTTACTAGGCACTAAAGATATCACTGTTAACAACACAAATCTAAACCTCTACCTTTGTGAAACTTACATTTTAGAAGGAGCAAGATAGATACAAACATAAATAATGAATAAGTAAACATCAGAGGATGCCAAGTGCTACAAAACAAGAAGGAAGGAAATGAAAGAAAGAAAGAAAGAAAGAAAGAAAGAAAGAAAGAAAGAAAGAAAGAAAGAAAGAAAAGACAAAGACTGTGAGAGAGAGGAAGAGAGAGATGGTAAGAAAAGAAAAAAAGCAGTGGAGGGAGGCTGGGAATATCAAGGGAAAAGGCAGGGTGTGGTTTGCAATGGTCAGTGAGATATCTACTGCTGTGTAACAAGTTACCCCCAAACTCAGCAACTTAAAACAACAAGCACCAATGACTCCTCACAGTTTTGGAGAAGCAGGAACCCATAAGCCGCTTTGCTGGATGGTTCTGAGTCAGGATCTTTCACACAGGGGTTGTCAAGCTGTCAGAGGCTCTACTGACATCTCAAGGCTCAAATGGGACCAGAAAACCTGCTTCTAAGTTCACTGACATTTTTGGTAGTAAGCATCAGTTATTTACTGGCTCTTGGTCAGAGAATCTGTATCCTGGATTATTTTTTGGTCTCTTACATACTATCTTTTTCATTCATAACACAAAGGTGAACTTCTTAGTGAATCAAGCACATGTTTTCAAGAAGGCTGATACTCAGAATCATAGCCCAAACCGAGAACAGCAGCAGCGGTCATTCTGAGGGCTCACTATTGGCCAAACACTGAGCCAAGCCATGCGTTTGCTCTAGTGAATGTGACCACAGAAGTCCTCTGTGAAGAACAATCATCTCCCTCTGTAGTTAAGCAAACTGAGACTTAAAGATGTGAGGCTCTGCCCAATGTCACATGGCAGAGAAACGTCAGCCCTGGAACTCCAAAACCAGTCGAGCATTCCTCCTTAAAAGAAATCCTTCTAGCTTCCAGCGGATGACACTGCTTTTTCCTTAAGTAATTTACCCCAGCTGAGGCTTTCTGCCAACCAAGAGTTGTAATGAAAACAACTGGCAAAATAAAATTCCCACAGTTAATATATACATAATACATAAATATGTATTTATATACTTACGAATATATTTATATATTTATAATATTTTATTTGACACAGTAATATAATACACTATTACATATTAATTGTATAATACTAATTATCTTTATACATAAAATCAGCAAAGATTCAAGGAGATGAAGCAAGATACTGGAACATCCTGGAGATGTTACAAGTCCCGCAACAAGAATTTCCAATTAAAAAGGCTCAAGCTTAAGAGAAATTGAGCTCATAACTCACTGCGAAAGAAGAGATATGAGACCTCGTAGCATTTTTAAAGAACACTTTTCAGGTGACAAGTATGACTTAAAGGATCTTGTCAGTGATAAATTATTCTTGTTGACAATTAAACCTGCCTTTCTAAACAGTGGCTGGGGCATGGCACCCCCGTTAGATAATTGATTGAATTGTGAAATGTATCTGGGTTCAAGGCAGCAAAAGGGAACAGAAAATGGGCCTGACTCTGGAGACATCTTATTTCTATTCTTTATTGATACCTCTTCATGAATCACGCAGAGCTCTGCTCAGTTCCACCATTTCTGACTCATGAGAGAATCAATAACTTGTGGAGATAAATCATTTCCTGAGCACAACTCCCATTGTACATCCGATGTTTATGCAACAAAGGCTGCAGATAAATAACCAGTTTGGAGGGCCTGAAGGAACTTTTCCTTTAAATCATGTTTTAGTAGTTACCTGTTAAAGATCTAATTTATGTTGGTGCAAAGACAGTGACAGAAAATCTTGAATTCACCAGGAGAGCAGTGCCAGGAATCATGTGTCACACTTGTGCCAATCATCAGACCACGTGGAAGTCTCTAGATATCAATTACACAACAAGCCCCAGACCTGATCCTGTGAGAGACACTGAGATGTAAGAGATCAAATTCATCGTGATGGAAAGAGAGCGAGCTTCATCACCTGAAAGAGTTGGCTTCAATTCTCGTCCAGCCACTAACCACCTGAGTGTAGCTTAATCAAATGATTACACTTTCCTTTGATTTGCCCGCTTCATATGTAAAGCAGTATTAATATAAATTAACCTACAGGGTATCTGTGAGGATTAGAAACAGAGAAATAGACAGACAGACAGACAGGGCCCGGCCTCTAGCATGTGTTCCATGGAGGCAACCACTGTCATGGTCCTTATCACAACCCACAGCACCCCACGTTTAGATATTCATCAGATATTCTGGGGGCATCAACTCCGTGCCAGGCAACAAGCTAGATGCTAGAGAGAGAGAACAAGGCAGATAACAACTTATGTTCCAGGTGAGGCGCAGATAATATTCCAGGAAGGGCACCTTGCCTTCCACGGACAGAGATGTCCCTTGCCCTCAGCAACCTAAATAGTAAAACTACTTTTTTTTTCATTGAGGAAATAATAAGCACAAAGTTCAGAATGATAAATAAATTAAGCAGAGGAAAAGAGACCAAAGAAGGAATACAAAAGAAGTCTAATGACAGAGGGGGTGCTTTACTTCTTACATTGGGTGGTAAGGTCAAGGCTGTTCATTTTATTATCATACTTCATGATTCAAATATACTTTGCAAGTATGTTATTTCATGTACTGTATCAAAGTAACAGTTGGCAGGCTGCCTGGCACACACTGACAGCCTATAAAGGGCATCACCATAGTTGAGAGGAAACCAATCTTTACATGTCTACAGCATTTTACAGTTTATGGTAGAGTCAACTCTTTAAGGTGGGTGTAAACAGGAAACTGTTTTTTCCCCACAAGCACTCCTTTTCTCTGAGTAGCTGAAACCGTCTTTCTAAATCTCTTAAGTTTTGTGTGGATTCAAAAACTCAGGGTCACTTTGGCTGCTAAGACTTAGTCCAGTCCCATTTAAAACCTCAATCTCCTATCAATTCCAAGTTCACCTCTCCTAGTGCGTGCTAGACTTGTGGATGGAGGGGTGGCAAGTGGGGAGAAGGGCGTGCACACCTCCCCAGTCTCCTCTCCTTGGCCGCACACTCTGGCACTGGGGCTGGGACAAAGATTAGGAAGAATGAAGTGTCTCATTACCCAACCAGCAGGCTCCACCCTCCCCTCGGTGGTTGATGCTGCTAATCTGACATCCTTTACTGGCTGTCAGTGCCTTCTGTGTGGCAGCATCTAAATGCCACCTTTTTTTGGTGCCACCATTATGGAAAACAGTATGGAGATTCCTCAAAAAACTAAAAATAGACATACCATATGATCCAGCAATCCCACTCCTGGGCATATATCCAGAGGGAACTCTAATTTGAAAAGACACATGCACTACAATGTTCACAGCAGCACTATATACAATAGCCAAGACATGGAAGCAACCTAAACGTCCATCGACAAATGACTGGATAAAGAAATTGCGGTATATTTATACAATGGAATACTACACAGCCATAAAAAAGAATCAAATAATGCCATTTGCAGCAACATGGATGGACCTGGAGATTGTCATTCTAAGTGAAGTAAGCCAGAAAGAGAAAGAAAAACACCATATGATATCATTCATATGTGGAATCTAAAGAAAAAAGGTGGGGAGGGAAAGGACACCATGAACTCATCTACAAAACAGAAACAGACTTGCAGACATAGTAAACAATCTTATGGTTACCAAGGAAAGGGGATGGGAAGGGATAAATTTGGAAGTTTGAGATTTGTAAATGTTAGCCACTATATATAAAGGTAGATTTTTTTTTAAAGTTTCTTCTGTAGAGTACAGGGAACTATGTTCAACATCTTGTAATAACCTTTAATGAAAAAGAATGTGAAAGGGAACAGATGTAAGTATATGCATGACTGGGACGTTGTGCTGTGCACCAGAAATGGACACGCTGTAACTGACTGTACTTCAAATAAATAAATAAATAAATGCCACCTCTGTGGCTCACGGGGTGTTTCACAGGGTTCTGTGAGGTCTTGCCATGACATCTACTCTACCTACCACCTCCCACAGTTTCCATGTCCAGTCGGCAGCCCTCAGGCAGAAATTCTAGTGAGAAAAGCCTGTTGGGCTTCCTTACTACTCAAAGGTCTTAGAAGAAACCCACATCTTTGCAGCATCCCACACTGCAAGGGCAAGGGCACCCCCAGGCTTGGTCCATGAGCTTTTTTCCCAAACCCTTCATTACCCTCTTCGGGTGGAAACACAAAACCAAAAGTTTACTGCCTGAACACATCACACAAGAAATAAAACAATGGACTCTTCCTACAGATGCAACCATACTTTCCATGATTCCCTTGAAGAGCTCACTTGCTCGGGTTGAGGAAAGAACAGGATGATGTACAGCAACCCCTGTTCTCACTTTGGATCTTAGACAAAGTTGCAGGGAAACAGGAAACATCGGCTCCCCTCTCTGTAAAATAGGGGAGAATAAAGTCACCTCCTTTGTGGAAGTGATTTCCATAACAAAAGAGAAACAAGGTCTAGTGAATTTTCCACGTATAGTGAACTGGAGAGGAGGAGGAGAATGAGGATGCTGATCTGTCTGAAAGCCTGAGTTCAACTCCATTCTCCTCAGACAGCTACAGATCGAAGCTCAAAGTGGAGGTGAGGGAAATATTCTCATTTTCACCCCCCGCCACCCCAGTGACTGTGACCCCTACCCATGCTTCCCCTGCACGTCTTCCTTCTCTGGTGCAATCTCTTTTGCTTGTGTCAGTGTTCACTTTGCACTTGGGAACTGCAAGTAGAGTTAGAGAAATGGAAAAAGAGAAACAACAGCAACAACAAAAAGAAGGTTAAAAAAAAAAAAGAGTTGAGAGGAAAATACCAGAAGGAGAGGAGAACGAGGTCTGCTGAGGACGATCTTGCCATTTGTTGGTTTAGGTCCCTCATCTTCAAGCATGCCCAAATGAGGTTAACCATTAGTATTTACTGATCAGTAAATACGCTTCAAATGATCGAAAACAAGGAGAGAAAAAGACTCTTTCTGAACCTCTGTATAAGATGCCCACGTGCAGGGATCTCTCTGCAACTGGCTGCCTGTCACGATTAAAGAAATGAAATGAGGTGAAATAAAAATACGGGTGTTGCTTTTTATCCAAAAGCAATCCTTCCCTTTTAGCAAAACAGCATATTCAATTATCTCATTCGTAGATAAAAATGATTTCCACCTTGAAAATAAATATTTGCTTCTAAGGATCACATTACTGAAAATCAAATTACAAGCTTGTTTTTATTATTAACAAGAATTAAGTTCCAGAGCCCTTTATGCATTGCACCTGTCACTCTCCAGATCCTACAATCAAATTTCCCTTTAAACCTCATCAAATAACTCCCAAAGTCATTGAAGAGGCAATAAACGAGGTTATGACACAGTGCTCACAGAGAGCTAAATGTCTTTCATATATCTTTAAGTGGTTATTAATCTCTGAATTAGTTTAGAATACATTAACCTTCAAGGTAAATTAGATCAATCAAGAAAATGACTCACAGCAGCAGAACTGTCTTTTTTGGTGGTGGTGTTTTTGCATCCAGCTTATGTGCCAAGATGTAGCTGGGGGCACTGGTCCTTTCAGCCACCATTAACTAAGGGGGGCTCCAAGTATGGCAGGGAGGGGTGTGGCTTGTTGTTTGGGGTCTATTTCCTGCTGAGAGATGGCCCACCTACACAAGGAGACAGGATGCACAGACACCAACATACTACCACCACCCCAGTCCAGGCAAGATGATTTGACTATGGCCATCGGGGAACTGCTGATCCAGCCCCCTGCTACCCTTGTTAGCAGCCACTGTAGAGTTCTCTGCCCAGGAACTGTCCAATAATAGAAGAAAGCAAGGAGTAACACCTTCAAAAAAAAAAATCAAAGTAATTGCTCTTTAAAAGTCCTAGAGAATGTGAATCTGAAATCTTCAACCTTTTTTTCTTTTTATAAAGTGAAAGGGGGGAGGAGAGAGAATCATCTCAAGAAAGTCATTATAACTGTAGAAAAATAGTCGAAATACATGCCTATTACTTTCCTGTACAATAGGAGCCTAACGATGGTGATAATTATTTTAACAATTATTTGGTCTTGAGTGGATATGGCTGGTTCTTAGGCTTATCATAGCTCTGAATTCTCAGGTACACTGCTCAGTGAACAAAAAGATACAGAAGCAAAACTAAGGCGTGGGGAGGACACCCAGCAAGCTCTTAACTGCCTGAATGATACATTCTGAAGAGACCAGGAGCCCAGAGCTTGGGGTTTTGCCTGACATCTTGGTGGTGGCTTGCTCCTCCTGGGGTCCTGTAGTTACATACTAGATTTAGACTAGATTTAAATCTAACAAATATTATTGTCAGGTGCCATGTTCGCTGTGGTAGTGGCACCAAACAGCTCAAAGATATATTGAAAAGAAAAATCACAATGTATCTTTCCAAAGATTTTTTTTTCTCTTCTTTCTAAAATCTCTGTAGAGAGAAATAAAATATCAGGGAGCCAAAAACTGCTGGAAAAATATTTGTGGATGGTTTTTAGGACGGGAGGAAAAAAACAACAACTCTTTGGTCGGTGCCTCAAAGGATCACGTGAAGTTATCCATTAATCCTTCAAAAAGATACTAAATGCTGGCAAAATAAGCTTGAGGCTTATTAAATACGTTTTGGAAATCTGAATTTTGGAAAGGTGCCTGTGTCGATACTTGTGATAGACTCTCAAATAAAAACGATTACTGAGATCAATTTAGAGCTGTTAAAAGAAAGACAGTTTTAAAAGAAAAAGAAAGAGAGAATCATAGTTAAATGAACAAAGCTCAAGAGATGTTTGAGGAAACTGGTGCTTCTCACACGCTACGCTGATCAGCCTGAAAGAATCCTATGATCACAATATCCAACACAGAAATAGGCGTGCAGGTAAGTCTTAAGAGGAAAGATAGGGAAGCGGGACCTTTGTTAATCTCTTCATGAAATGTTTCTTTTTCTTTTGTAAAAATGAAGCAGCAGTTCACAAAAATGAGAGAGCAATTCAAATAGCCATATCTTAGATGAACCTCCACTTTCCAGAAGATAAAATATCCCATTATTTTCTTTTCTCCCAGCTCCTCTCAAATTAGAGGAAACTGTGCGTTGGGGCCTTGCCTTATTTAGCAATGTATAAGACAAGTAATCTTTCAATGATTTGGTTTCCAATATAAATACAACGACTGACAGAGCATACTGTAATTGAGAACAAAGAGGACATTTATTTGAAATAAATCATATTTTAATTGGCACTTCAATTGAAGGGACGTTAAATATAATGACAGGATATTATCCCAGAGTGTACTGTTTCGGCAAAATTTCATGCTACTGTTTGTTTGTTTGAACACTTGAGCCGATGAAGATGTTTTTCTGTTTGTTTTGATTCAAACATAACTGTCAGTATTTCACATCTGAAATGGAGGTAGGTTTTGTAATACTAAGAAACAGGTCTTGCTGAACCATTTCCTGGGACTGTGGGGTGTCTCATGTTACTGCGTCTGAGCAGCTTTCGTTCCAGACTCTTCTTTCAAGGATGTTTATACAGCAAAAGGGCTTAGAAGACAGAGATGGCAGAGCCCTCTGGGCACAGGGCAGATTTATTTCCTGACCAGTATAATAAAGATAATTTCTCCCTGCAAGCCAAAGTTGGACAGGTTTGCTAGCAGTCCCCTTATAAAGGATTGAGGCTTCCTGAGCTCAGGGTTGCTCAGCTGTGATGCAAAGCCCCCTGAGTGTGCAGCCTCTACCCGGCCTGCTTCCTGCGGCTCCCGTGGAACTTGGGGAAATGGAACTTGATGTGAACACGAGGCTCATGCCACCAGCTGTGCTGTGAGTAGTAACGGCCCTTTGTCTCTGACCCAGCAGTCCTGAGTCATCTGCCAGCCTCTAAGAACCTGTGGCAGGCTAAGTCGTTAGCTTGCAAGCAGAATAAAACCCCAGACTTCTCAGAGTTCTTGACAGAAATGAGACTTTTGCAGAAAATAGAAGGAAAAAGGAAAAAAAAAGGAAGACATTCTTGGCTAACCTGAAAATGTTACTGAATCAAATGTCCAATCTTGGGAGTGAGCAGCTAAATCTCTTCAAGGCAGGCAAAAGTTACAGGATCAAACAGAATGGTGTTTCTTTCTGTTTCTTTCTCTGATCTCTGCAGCACACAGCCTAATTTAGCACTCTCCAGCTGGCAAGGGAGCGATACGCTATGGTGGAAAGGGTTGTTGTGGAGACATGAAACTCGACACCCCAAATGGATGGACACTACTTCCTAGCGCTGGCCACGACAGAGGTGCTCGTCCATTATACACCAATTCTTCCAACCCCATGCTGAAGATTAGCCTGGGTGACATTAGTGGCTGAGATCTCAAGGTTGAGTAAGGAAGCTGGAAAGATGGAGGACGTGGAAGTGAACTGATGAACTAACGTTCCTGCAGCCCAGCGGACTACAGGACAAGAGGCACGGCGTGGTCTCCCACTCAGGGCAGGAGATTCCATGGGTTATAAGTGTGGTGTGTATTTATCAGTGCACTGGATGCTCACCGAGGCCATTGCCCAGATTTATGTACCTCAAGGTCGTGGAATCCTAAACGAAGAAGTGATCCCCTAATGAGACTCCTCCCACTGTGAGACTTTGCCCCTCCCCCAGAAGCCATAAATTCCACACAAGGTCAAGGGAAATTTGTGCAGAGAGAGACAAGGTGTTTCTCTTTGCAAACTCTGACCAAGTTACAGAAACAAGTTTCACCTGTGGCACTGGCCCTTGACTCCAGGAGAAACAAATCAGTTCAGTTTCTCTTTTCGATCCCACGAAAGCCAGGCAGTCTGAGCTGTCACTTCCCTGTGCCTTGAGTAAGTAAATCAGTCCCAGGACTTTAAAGACCCTTGCCCTAAAAGAGTGTCAGGAGAGGGTAGTCAGGCAATATCTGGTACTTTCCATTTCCGCCCCAAATCCAATTAGAACCCTGGCTCGATATTTAAACACATCTCTGCAAAAGGATCCAACTCAGTTGTTTATCAAGAAACGTGCATTTTATTGAGGGTATCATAGGGAGATGAGGAAGAGCAGTGACTTCACCGAGGACTTACTGGAGATTTAGTAGACTTTCTCTGTCCTCCCACAGCCTAAGCTTCCTCCCAAGCCCACTGCCAGCCATGTCCCATCTCCTCTGTCTCCTCTGTGCCACGATCTTTCAGAATTGCCCCCTCTTGTCCTGAGAATGAGCTCTGTCCCTCAGCTTGCATATCCACACACACACAATTGTACCCCTGGGGCAGTTAAAGTCTGGGACCAAGCAGGACAATAATGACAGTCCCCACGAAGCACACAGGCTCTAGATTTGGCGTTGCCCTGATGGATGACGCCAGTCAAAACCAGCAAAAGCTCTCTGAATTTCAGTTTTCTTGTCTAGAAAAGGCAGACCAGGGTAGTGCCCACTTCCTAAGATGAGCAGTATCTGTGCATGAAAAGTGTTCGGCAGTGGCTTGGCTCGTAGAAAACACTTGATAACGTGGTATCATATCTGTCTCAGACAGACAGGGAGGTGACAGAGGAAAGAATTCAGTTCTCCCACCAAACACACTGAAACTTTACTTTGCCATCGCACCTTTAACAGCAAAAGAAGCCATCATGAGCAGGAGTATATGAAGTTCTTTTTTTTCTCCCCCAAATAAGAATTAACGGGGTACCCTCCAATGAACCTCCTCTTCGTCCAAGCATTGTGCTGTTTGGAGTGAACCGCAGTTCCAAACAAACGGAGAGATTCTGCTCACCCAGTGCCTTCAGCTACGACAGCATCTCCTCCGCCACCCCTCCCCAGCACGAAACCCTTCATGCACTCCGTAATTAAGAAATCCACTAATTATAGCGTATGTCTGAGATGAAGGTTGCTGCGTTTCACCAGGGGAATTTCAACTCCGCTGGCATTTGGAACTATTTAGAACCTGTCGATGCTGACAGATATCTTGGCTGGTTCTCCTGGATTCCCAACCTCCACACTGTATCACCCCAGAACTCTGGTGGGGGGAGCGGGTGGCTCGCGCATGTAAAAATTCAAAGGGATGTAAAATAGATCTATTTTATTTTAGAAAATAAAAACCTGGCGAGGAGGGGGTGGGTATAGCTCAGTGGTAGAGCACACGCTTAGCATGCACAAGGTTCATGGGTTCCATCACCAGCACCTCCACTAAAAGAAATCAAAGCAGAGTGGCGGTTGCCAGGGACTGGAGGAAGGGGACTGGGGAGTTAGTGTTTAGTGGGGACAGAGCTTCAGGACAGGGTGATGAAAAGGTTCTGGAAACGGATAGTGGTGGTGGTTGTACAACACTGTAAATGTATTTAATGTGACTGAATTGTACAGTTAAAAATGATTTAAATGGTAAATTTAAAAAAAAACCTTGGGAATGTGACGTTACTTTGATGGAGCAACAGTGATTTAAATAAATAGTCTACAAAAAAAAAGTAGTCTACAAACATGTCTGATTGCACGTAGCATCATTCAGAAAAGTTTTAGCAGACACCCTCAACACGACGCTATTTTTTATTTTTAAATTATATGTGTTTTACTATACTAACATATCATGTACTTTATAAAACACACATACACATTATAAAAGACGAGATGAAGGGTAAATCTTTTTTTTTGGTTAAAGCCAAATGTGAATGAAACTGTTTTCATCTTCTCGGAACTCTCAGCTTCATACTTCATGACAGAACACGTCCCAGGGTCTCACTCTAAGTTTAATTTATTTCACTACTTGTTTTAATGCCTGTCATGTGCAAAACAGCTCCAAATAGAAAGGCATTACTGACTATGCTTAAATCGTGAACTCAATTTTCCGTCCAGTCCACCACTTACGTACGCATTTTTGTGGAAATACTCCTGCACTTGCATTCATATTCTTCTCACCATAGTTTCTCGGTGAGGATATTTTTAAGCCACTTGCGCATTGTTTAAAGGTTAACATAGGAGTTTAACTAGGTATTTTAATTCATAAATTCTCTTAAATAGCTCATATGAAGACTGATCTGATCTGTTCCCTAATAGATCTCCTGGTTCTCAATCAGCCAGGAAAACAATAGGTATTCAACAAACATTTGTTAAATAAAAGTTTCAAAGTGATTATTTTGACTTTGGTACAGAGGATGGATTTGGATGGAAGAGGGATATAAATGGGGAGAAAAGGTAGTAGGCTATAGCAGTTGTTCTGGCAAATGATGTGATGTGGACTGAGTTGTTAGAATGGATAAAAATGGAAGACTTCAAGCCTTGCTTTGGGAGAAAAGCCAGCAGAATTTAGTGATGGATTAGACCATGGGGAATAAGAAAGAGGGTGGTGTCAAAGAGGGATACCAGATTCTCACATGAGTAACTGGTTTATAGTGGTAGCATTTGCTGAGATTTGCAATAGTGAAGAAATGAGAGAAGAATTTATATACCATCTATCACAAAATCTCAATAGCTCTATTTTCAAGCTTTAACCCAAACCCATTTGTTTCTCACCAAAGTCTCTGGTACCTACCATCTGAATTTTTACAGCAGTCTTCCTGCTTTCACTCTAGTCCCTCTATAATCTACACAGCACTGATAGGGAGCACTTTCAAAGTCAGGCATATTGAGCTATAATTTTTTTTTGAGCTATAATTTACATACAGTAAAATTAACCCTTTTCAGATGTTGATTCCCATGAGTTTTGACAAATACATACCATCACGTAACTACCATGGCAATCAAGGTATAGGACATTACCATCACTTCTAAAAGTACCAGAAGGAGTATTTTAAAACATAAACCAGATCAAGCCACTAAAAACTCAAAACCTGCTATTGGCTTTCTATCCCTCTAGGAATAAAATCCATTGCTTTTAAGCCCTGAGGACATCTTGCCATAAGATCTCTCTATTTTGACTCCTACAGCTTTCCTTCTGGAAAACTTCACTTTAGTCAAACTGGCCCCCTTGTTACTCCTGGACATCTCAAGCCCACTCCTACCTCAGGGCCTTTGCACCACTTCCAATGATCTTCCCCAAGGGAACGTCAAGCTTTTCTCCCTGACTTCATTCTGGTTCCTGTTGAAATAACACATGGGCACGTGCATGCGCACACAGACACAGACACACACACACACATTCTCTTTCTCTCTCTCTTTCTCTCTCTCTCTTCTATCACGCTTTACCTCTGGAGCAGGCTTTATCTTCCTCCTTACCTTTTATTTCTACCTGATACATACTCATGATCTGTTTGTTCATTATCTCTCTCCATCCCAAACTTCACTAAATGTAAGCACCACGTGAACAGGACCTTGTATATTTTAGTCCCTGCTGTATCTCCAGCACCTACAATAGCACCAGGGACATAGCACAAATTCAATAAATATGTGTGAAATCATGGACAAGTGAGTGGATGGATGGATGGACGGATGGACAGACAGATGGGAACAACAGAGCCATCATCTACTTTGTTCTTTAACAAAGATGAATAAACACCTCCATATCCTGCAATCCAGTGACTGGGTCAGAGATCCACTTTGAAGTTCAGGCTGCTGAATAGCAAGTCTCCAACATTACTGACTTGCATCAGGGGTATTAGCTGGGTAACATATGATCTAAACATAGTGCCTTCACTGTGGGGGGAAAAAAAACACCTCGACTTCACGTGTGTGTACCAGACACTGTAGCTGTGGGGAAAATCTACCTTTAACACTAAATGTGCTTACCCTTCATTTATCTTCTCTTCACAGTAACCACTTTCTGCTTTTAAATCTATCTTCTCATATTGTACTATCTGGAATTTGCACCTCCAAAACAAACAGGCTCCCTTTCCCCAGACTGCCGTAATGAGGCTCATTTTATTGAATATTTTGGAAGTAGGCTCCATGGCGGTCCGCTTAATTAGGTCATGTGGTGTAGTCTGCATTCAGCATTTCACAGATTATGCCTTTTTATTTCCCCAAAATTATTTTTGTGGAGCTTTTAAGAAAGGCATACTGGTGGCAAAGGGCCATTTGCTGACTATAATTACCAAATTTCCCTACCGAGTGCCCCTCAGAGTAAATATGTTCAATTCTACTGTTATTATTATCTGCCAGGTTTCTTATTTCTGAGCTGTGTCAGAAATATGTAAAGTTAGGCAGATTTCCTATTTGCATGAACTGTCCGATGCTCCACTACTTTAAGGAAGGGAAAATAAGTGTTTTCAGTAAAACTTAAACAATATGACTAATGACACCTCAGAAAGAAGAAAAAGAGGAGAAATATTTCTGTCTACTCACTGTGAGTGGGAGAGCAGCATGCTGTTTATTCCTCATCTATACCAAGCGCAGAAGTTGTCCAAGGGGAAAACATAAGGAAAAGAGAGCGCAGCTGGGACCCGGGGGGCGCACGTCAGAGCCAGGACTCAGGCGTCGCCATTCCAAACATCTAAGCTGGAGGCCAAAGCTCTGAGCCCAGTTTCTTTTGGGTTGTATTTCAGATGTTACAGAAATGGAAAGCTGTCAGCTTCCTAGTCAGTTTCCTCTTAAAACACCTGTGCTCCAGAAGGAAACTGGAAATGTTCTTATTTCCCCCATTACGACTGAACATTTATGGAGGAGCCAACAGCCTGAATCGGGTTCCCAGTTGGTATAATTACTACACCCAGATAATTAAGGCAATGTCTCTAAAAAGAAAAGGCTAGTGATTTACTTGGCATTTTTAATTAGAGTCGGATTTTTTAATTTCATACTGAAATATGAAAGGGAAGAAACTGATTAGAGGAAAAACAGTGACCTGTTATTTTGAAATGACATGTGAATCATGTCCAGAGCATCTTTTAAAACAGCCTTTAAAATCGCTCTCCCACCTGTCACATTGCTGCCGGAAGTTTAAATGTGTAGGTTGATTTCATTTCTATAGTGGTGAGTACTGATCAAAAGTGTACAGGCCCACACTATTGAATAAATAAATTCTGCTGCTAAGAATTTATTTTCCAGATAAACAGATTTCCAAAGACCACCTAACATGCGTATATTCGAAGATGTCCATTGCAAAATTCTAAGGGCAGACCACTGTAAACAAACATCCGTCAACAGAAGACTAGAGAAATAAATGCCAGTCCATTTAAACAATGTAGCTGAAAAACAGAATAAAATAATGTCTAAGTGCTAACATGAAAAGATACCCAAGATATATTATTAAGTAAAATCAAGCAAGTTGCAGTTCAGACTGCAAAGTATAAGTGCTATTAGCTTCAAGTTCTGTAACGAGACTGACTTCAAAACCCAGCTTCCCCACTTACTCCTACATGACCTCGGGCAAGTGGCCTAATCTCTTTCTGACTCAGCTTCCTTTCTGTAAAATAGGGACAATAATGTTATTTACCTCAGAAAGTACTGGTTCGATTAAATGAGTTTATATATATGCAAAGCACTTGAATATTGGTTCAGTAAATGTTAAACACACCAAAAATACTGTCCAAAAATGAACATGAAATAAAGACATTTTCCGACATACAAAAATAGAAAGAATTCATCACCTGCAGACCCAAACTACAAGGCGGAGTAAAGGAAGACCCTTCGGGTAAAAAGAAAAAGATACCAAGTGGAAATTTCAACCTACACAAAGGAGCAAGCACACCGGAAATGGTAACTATGTGGGTAAACGTAAGATTTTTCTTATTATTTAATTATCCTTAAAAGATAACTGCTTAACCAAAGTAAAAAAAATAGAAAATTTATTATACATACAGTATGTATAACACATATGTAACTTAAGTATCTGACAGTACCATAAAGGGCAGGATTGGAGAGACGGAAGTAAAGTTCTCATACTGTATGTAAAGCTGGATTATACCGCTGGAAAGAGGACCACGATAAGGTAAAGAAGTATACTATAAACCCTAAAGCAACTGCTAAAATAACAAAACAAACTACTGTGGCTAAGAAAACAATAAAGGAGATAAGAAGAGGTTACATAAATATTCAATTATCCAAAAGAAGATAAACAGTGAAGGGAAAAAACAAAGAAAAGGTGGGATAAAAGAAAACAAATATCAAGATAATAGATTTAAACCTAACCATACCGATAATCACATTAAATGTAATTGGTCTAAATATTCCAACTAAAAGATCTGTCAGATGGATGTAAAAGCAACATCCAAGTATATACACTGACTACAAGAAATGAGCTCTCAATATGGTGACACCAATTGGTTAAACACAAAAAATAAAAGAAAATACTATGCTAATACTAGTCTAAAGGAAATTTAAATGGCTAATTAATAAAAGAAAAAGTTGATTTCATAGTAAAGAACATCACTGGGTGTAAAGAAGGCCACTGAAAAATGAAAAAGGGGTCAATTCATCAATAGGCCATAACAATCCTAAACACTTATATACGTAAAAACAGAATTTCTCACATCAGAACCATGTTTTAAGTGATCTGACACCTTGCTACTCAAAGTGTCATCCAGGACCCATTTTGGAATCTCCCAGGAGTGCCCAGACTCTCAGGCCCTACCCCAGACCCTACTGAATCAGAAACTGTGTTTTTATAAAATCTCCAGATGCTTTCTGTGCACATTCAAGAGTGAGAAGCACTGATCGACCGTGGTGACCCAGAGCAGGTGACCTTCACTTTCATCCACGTGAGGGATGCTTTTCTTCAAGGTGTGGTCTGGAGCCGAAAGTGACCAATCATACACCATTAGTGAAATTATTTTTCTCCTTCGTCCTGCACGACTGCCGCTGGCCACTCCTCCCGGCTCGGCCTATGAAAGCCATCTTTAAAGGGCTTGTTGACAGCAGCCGCTAATTACAACCGTGAGCTCGTACTGAGGATGACAACCCAGCCTGGCTCGACGACTCTGCCTCCTTTTGTGCGGAGTATGACCGGTGCCCTCTCCCTGCAGGCCCCACTAGCACGGACTGCAAACGCTTCCGACAGCGGTGGGGCTCCGCCCAGAGGTACCTGGGAACACTGACAAAACACCACGTCCCTGCCCCCACCTCAAAGTGGGGCCTGAGGCCCATCAGCCACCGATACAGAAAATGAAGTGACTGACACAAGCAGGCTTGAAAGTCGGTTGGACGTAACCTTGGCTGCACAACAGACTCCTGTGGGGGACACCCCAATGCTCAGGCCACACCTCAGACCAAATCAAATTCAGGGGGTGGGGCCTGAACATCCATCCTTTAAAAACCGGACAAAACGCCCAGGTGACTGTGATCCCCAGCTAAGGTGAACAACCAAGAGCCCTTTGTTATTCAAAATAAAATAAGGGAAGGTGCTCTCTGAAATATGAGAGACTTTGGAAGGACCTGAAAGTAAGAGGACTCCCTGGGGTAAGGGGAACCACGACAAAAAGTGCCTGATCTTTGGACATATATGACAGACAGTTGTTTGCGCCCAGAAAAATCTCCGGAATCAAACAAACAAGATTTTTTAATTCTCCTTGGGGCAGCAGGGGAGTCTGGAGGACTTTTACTTTTTAATTTCTACCCTCCTTTTCTGTTGGCAGTTATTACCACAAGCACGTTCTACTGTGCTTTAATCACAAAAAGGCCAAAGAAAGGTCACCTTGAGCCAATTGGATTTTCTGGGTTTCCCCTGCCACCACCAGCTTGATCTTCCTCACCAACTCCTGAACCTCGGTTCTTCCCCCAAAACAAAATCAACACGATTCTCACCATTCTGCCGCCTCCTCCCGCTCCGGCCTGGACGTCTTTGAACACCTGACAATTAACCTCATGCCTCCATCTCTTAATCCCACCTGAGATACTGGCAACTGTCACCTCTCTGGCGAAGACCACCAGGGTGGCCTCTGAGATTGGGACGTTCCCCTAGCAGCACGCGAATGGTGATCTATTGACATCTTGACCAGATGTGCCAGCCCTGAATGGTCCCAGGCACAATACTGTCTCTGTTTTCAGTTGAGTTAGTCAGTCTGATCTAGCTCTCTAGGCCGTTGATAGACTTTTACCCTGAGGATGATGCCAGTGGCAGTGCTTCTGAAGAGCATAATCTTCCAAGCACCTATTTGGTTTATACCTTGAGCGTTTGCTCCTCCATCCAGTCATTCACTCATTCATTCATTTATACATCTTCGTGGCCCATGTTCTTGAGGCTGGAACTGGCTAAATGCTCAGGCCACAAAGTTAAAAAGATACAATCTCTATCCTCAAAGAGTTTACCAACTAGTAAGAATTTCAGACAACCAAAGCAACAGTTGTACTAAACTGTAATCCACAATGACAAGAGTAAAGCTACCCTAAGCATCTTCAATTATAGGCTCTGTGATCTTGGGGCACCTACTCAACCTCTCTGTGTCTCAGTTTCCTTGTCAATAAAACAGAACTCTTAAAAGCACCTGCCATTTGTAATGAATACTGCATGTGGGCAAAAGGAGATTTTTAGAGGTGACAGAAATGTTCTTTACCGTGATTGTGTGGTGGTGACTACACAGTCATATACATTTGTTGAAACCCTTATAGCTGCAAAGCGTAAATTTTACTGTGTGTAAGTTACACCTCAAAAGATCAGACAGAAAATACTAGGGAATATATGCTTCTCACAAAAAATTAAAATACATGCAAAAAAATAAAACATTTACTCTTAACAGTCTGTGTGTTTAGTTTGGTTTTGCTACGGCTACATCAGTGCATACATTTGGCGGAATAAATAGGACCATGTACTTTAAAAGGGTGAATTTTGCTATGTGTAAATTTTACCTCCATAAACCTGACTTTAAAAAAATAAACAAATGCCCTACTGAGAACTAAGGAAAACAGAAACCACCTCGTGAGATTTAGCAACTGGAGAGAGGGTTTGCATTTCATTAAAAGCTGGATAACTGCTTATGGTCAGAAACTTACAGTTTAAATCCCATCCTGTAATGCACGGAGCCATAGAAAATCCACTGATTTTTTTTTTCACTTTGAACTGTATCATATAGCTTTTTAAGAAATACATTTTGGCCTCATTGTGTCATCCTTAGGCTGACATCAGCTTTCACTGAGCAGGGCTAAATAGCCAAGCAGCAAAAGAGAAAGTAAAATCAGCCAAAATTTTAGTAGGATTTTAAAAAAAAAGAAAAAAGCTGCCCGAGGGTGTCAGAGGGGCTTCCAGGAAAAGAACATGCTTGAAACATGCTGCGTTTTGAAAGATAAGTGGAAGTTTATCTTTAAGGAATTGTTATTGGGTGGAGGTTCTTGGTATATGATTGTTAAAATTTTTCTGTTTTATTATTAGTTATTGTTGTTAATCTCTTACTATGCCTAATTTATAAATTAAGCTTTATCATAGGTATGTATGTATGTACAGGTGAAAACATAGTATGTGTGGGGTTCAGTACCATCCACAGTTTCAGGCATCCACTGGGGGTCTCAGAACATAAGGGGGGTTAATGTACTATCTGGAATTTAGCTCTGTGTGGGGAGCTGACCTTCAACCCTAGCGTTCTAAATCTTTATGCACCTAGTACCAGAGCTTCAAAATACATGAAGGAAAACTGGTAGAGCTGAAAGGAGAAACAGACAAATCCATAATTACAGTCAAGAGATTGCAATACTCCACTCTCAAAAACCGATGGGCTAAGTAGACAGAAAATCAGTAAGGATATAGAGGACTTGAGTCAATTATCAACCCACTGGCCCTAACTGACATAACAGAACACTCCACCCAAGAAGGGCAGAATACACATTCTTTCCAAGGGCACATGGAATGTTCCAAGAGCATGTGGGGAAAAGAAAACCTTCAAGAGGTCCAAGCTTGAGTCACCACCTGCATGTATAATTTTTACAGTCCAAATGGGCTCATTTTAAATCCCACTGCAGTCAAGCAGTGATTAATAAAGCAGTGATTACCTTTGGTAAAATAAATAGCAGATAATGAAGGAGATAATGAAGGAGATTTAAAAGAGAGATAAAGACGCAGACAATGAGGAACCGTGCCAGCAAGCTCATCATCAATTCCAAAAGGAGGCAGAGAAACCCACTCATTATAATTACAAATAACTTGGAGTTTTGTCTGAATTAATGTATTCTTTAAGAAGTCACTGCATTCCTAGATATCCAATTAGACAAATGGCACCATGCAGCATCTTAAATCCCTTTCAGGGTTTTGAGTGCTTAAGAAAACTCAGTGTAAACATTCAAAAAAGAGGACGGTGCGTTTGTGCCTGTAATTCTTGGTTCACCTTATTTGTTAATAGCTCTATGTTTCTTGTTTATTTTACAGATTTTTTGCATGTGTATGTGTATCTGAATTTAAATGAATTCTGTTCCTTGAAGATAACCATTTGGGGAAAATAAAATTTGGAGATAATAAATTAAATCTCAGAAATAGATGTTTATGTGCAGGCAGCTTTTCATATATTTTTTTCCTCTCTCTCCTAGTCAGTTTTCTCTCTCATAAGCTCACCTTTGCCCTCCAAAGATACGATCAATTACTGCTTTTTGTCTTACATCAATATGTCTCACAAAAAGAGGAAAACTGGCTTTTCTTAGGGATTCTAAACCAATTAGATTAAGCTGTGTAATACAAAGGGTTCACATTCTATTTACATACATTGTTTAAAAGGATTCTGTTATAGTTTAATTTTGAATAACTGGAAAATGTAGTAAAATGCGATTGCATTTTGTGAGTTCAAGCAGAGTTCTTGATGCACAACTGAAAATATCAGATTTTCTTTTGTCATTAGCATCTCTCCTTTTTAGGGAGTGTTCTTCCTGACGTCAGAGACATTGAGAAGAACACGCATCTGTAGATGCTTTAAGAGCATGACAATCATTGTTGCCTTCCTGACCCTTCTGCTCATTTCTGGGATTGTTTCTGAATGTACCTTGCGAACACTGATGATGTGGAAACTGTAAATGCTCAGCTATAGCTTCCTTTTACCGTTCGCCCTCTTCTGGCTCCCCTAGATGCCTCATCATACCACCGTTCCTAAGCAAAGTCTTTCTCCTCCTCCCCTTCCCCTACTTCCTCCTTTTAAATTCACATTTTAGCTGGGAATGACTTTTCATTTACTAAGCTCTTTTTTGGCACTTTAAGCTCTGTTAAGGGCTTTCCTTAAACTTTAATGCATTTCATTTGGAGGATAAAATAAAGCAATTTCACCATCTTTATGAATAATTAGTGACTTAGAAACAAGCCTTGAAGTTAGTGAAAAATTCACTGGAAGGCAGTGAAATGATAAAAGTACACTGAAGCTATACTTTGATGCACTTTAAAGAAATCATCACAGACTAATAATACGGTATCTCAAAGGAACAGATCAGACTGACAGGAAAATTACTTTTCAGGAAACAAAGTAGTTATGACATTTATAGCAACCTTTATAAAGGTTTGTAGCTTAAGAAAAGGAGGAAATTTTATTCCATTATTTCCAACGTGCCTGATAAGTACCTTCAATCAAAAGGAAACCATACACACATACACACATACACACACATTTAGAAAGAGGAACGCATTGGAACACATCTTCTTTTACTCCTAAGCATAAAGAAGAATGAATAGCTTTCTAGCTTCTCTTACTCTTTTCTTTCCTAGAAAAGTCACACTTTGAATAGAATCAAAACCATGTTAATATGCCAAAGTGAAAAATGGTATAGTTGCCGCACATCAGCCCACTTACACAGCATTTTTCATCTCTATAACCCCACCTTCTATAAAACTAAACACAATCATTTTTCTAAAATCAGACAGCCTTCGAGTTAATTTGGTCAGACATTTCCAAGTTGCTTCCTTTCAATGTTCTTCCAAGATACTTTCTTTGTACAAAGCTATAAGGTGAATCTTACGAAACTGAAAGTCATTTCTTCAGTAGGTGAATCCACAGTTCTCTTTTTTTCTACTCCCAAAGCATAAGTAGAAGTTACCAAATATTAAAAAGTCTTTTCAAACGAAAGCAGTAACTAAGCTAGTACTTGTTTTACTCAAACTGGGTCAATGTGGTTAGCTAGACAGAAAAAAAAAATGTCACTCCAACTTTGAAAAATAAATGCTCATACAGTCAATATTGGAATTTTATAAAAGTACTCTTGGTATAGGCTAGATTCTTCAGTTATCTTAGAGATGGAACTGTCCCGTAACAGTCTTCTCAGGGAGAGGTGACCAGGAAGCATCCTAAGATGGTCCCCAGTGAGCCCAGCTCCTGGTTTCCCAGGATTTCTTCCCACAGGTAATCCCCTCCCCTTGAGTGTGAACTGGACTTACTGGCTTGCTTCTCATGAATGGAACATGGCAGAAGTCATGGGACGTCATTTCTGAGATTAGGTTACAAACACCTGTGGCATCTATGTTGGGCAGTCTCTCCCACTGTCTCTTGCACTGTTTGCTCTGGGAGAAGACAGGTGCTGACCAGTGGAGGGGCCGTGTGAGGGAGCATGGATACAGGCCTTCTGAAGCCTGACAGCGGCCACCTAAGTGAGCCTGGAAGCATCCCTCCCCGAGTTGAGCCCTGTGACGGCTACACCCCTGGCAGATGCCCCAGTTACAGTCTTGACTGAGACTCTGAGCCAGAGGCACCCCGTTGAGCTGCATCCAAATTCCCAACCTACAGAAGCTGTGAGATAATCAATGTTTGTTGTTTCCAGCTGCTAAGTCTTGGTGTGATTTGTTACACAGCGGTAGATAACTAATACAAGATGTAACTGAATCCCTTTTATGGCATTCAAGACATGTCAATCTTATAAAGGATTCAACTACAAATGGTGCTGTGAAAAGCCGAAGTGTGGTTATTCGTTGAATTAGTTCCCAAAGGGATGCAATTTTGTTAGAGATTTACTTCCTTCTGATGCCAGAAAATCATCTCATTCTTCTCTTGTTTCAAATGATATATAAATATAGGAGGAGAGAAAGCTGTAAGACACTTTAAAAGGTTAAACAAGAAAACTAAGGGATAAGTGTAAAGTCTACATGTCTGCAGTGGGCACATTCCCGGAAAAAAACCCGTCAGTTCTTATTCTGCAGGTATTTTTTTTAAAAAAGGACTTACTAGAATAACTTACTGTATATGCAGAGTCATATAAGAAAGCTGACTGTTGACATTACCGATCAAAAGAGAGGACACAGAACAAAAGCAAGGATGAAAATGATGTAAGGTTCATATAATTATTCTCAATCTAAAATGGACTGGTTGTGGAATTTGTAGCTATTGCAAGGTTTCATCACTTTGTAGTGTGCATTCCCCACTGGCCTCCCTGACACCAATTCCCACTTCTTTGGACAGTATGCCCCTCAGTTCATGGACCTGGGTGTGGCTCTACCTGCAGCTTCAGCATAGAGCACATAGCCCAGACCTAGCCCATCAAACCACCATGTTTCCCTGGCTTGGGTCAGAGATGGGCATGTGACCTAAGCTGGTCATTCATTCAGAAGGAATCTGTTTTTCTTGAGTGCTACCAAGAAGGTTTTCATTCTTTCCTGTGGCTTGAAATTGGAAAGATATGAAGATGGAGCCACCAAGGTCATCTCTCTGTGATGACAGAAGGGCATGGCTTGGAGAGGCTGGGCACTGCTGCCTGGAGTCTTAGAATAAAGCCAGCACAGAAGACTGCATGAGGACAAACCCAAATGGCATTGTGCGAGCCCCGAACCCAGCCTGCCTGCAGCCAGTCCTGCCTCTGAATGTTCAGTGATTACGCACCAATAAATTTCCTTTTCAGCTTAAACCAGTTGGAGGGGAAATTTGGGGCTGGTTGTTTGTCTGGGTTGTTTTATTTTTGTTTTTTGAAGATCACATTCAATAGAAAAGCGTCTTAATACCTTCAGGTATAAACATTTAAAAAATACTAGCCTCTTTCACTTGATGGATCTCCTAAAGGATTTGAGTGTTTCGAGTCAGCTTTCATCAAAAACTCATAAAATTTTTGTTATATATGGGATCTGCTGCTGCTAGCCAATGACAGAATGGAATTATATCTTTTATAATAATCATTACCATTATCATCACCATAGCAACCAGATATTAAGCACTTGATGTGTATCAGGGACTGTGCTAAGCACTTTACATATGTTCTTCTGTCATCCTTCACTTCCCTAGAAACAGGAGAGTAAAGTAATTAAAATACAGACTCTAGAACCCAAACACTCCAGACATGAATCTTTTTTTCCTGCCATAACTACCTGTGTGACCTTGTTTAACATCTCTGTGCCTCAGAGCACTACTTCTGTTAACTTTTCTTGTTTCTTACAACAGTCCAAGAAAGCAGGCATTGTTGCATTCATTTTCCCAGCAAAGAAATCAGTCTTTATTGGTCTTTACTGAAGTCTTTTTATATTCCACCAAGAAGCCCACTTTAAAATTTGGTTCTCTTACTGAAGCAACATTCTGAGAATAAGGACTCTGACATTCTCCTCTTTGTCTCTCAGATATTACCTAGTACAGTGTCCTGCCAGGGACTGATAACAGGGTGTTGATAAAATAATTGAAAAAGTATATGCAAAGAATATAAAGGCAGCCAACTGGACAAAGAACTGTGGTCTAAGAGTCAAAAGTCCTCGGACATTGTGTTAGTTATCTGCTGCTGTGTAACAAGTTTTCCCAAAACTGAGCAGGTGAAATCAGCACACAGAGCTCACCTCCCAGGTTCTATGGGTCAGGGACTCAGCACTTATCTCGGTGCCTGTGGCTCAAGACCTGTTATGAGGCTGTAACCAAGGTGTTGGTGGGGATGTAGTCTCATCCAAATTCTAGGCCCACTGGTGTAAGCAGGATTTAGTCCATTTAGTCCATGCAGGGCTGCTGGCCTAAGGACCTCAGTTCCTGACTGGTTGGTGGTGGGTGGCTGCCCTCAGTTTTTCGTCCAGCTCCAGCTTGCTTTATCAGGGCAAGCATGTGAGAAGAACTAGAGAGAGAAAGAGAAAAAAGGGACAGAGGGAGAGAGAGAGAGCAAGAACAAACCTGCAAGAAAGAGAGCAACCAAGGTGGGAGCCACAGTCTTTTGTAGCCTACACAGAAGTGACATCTGATTACTTCTGCCATGTTCTATTCATTAGAAAGATGTCACTGCATCCAGCCCAAATTCAAAGGGAGAGGATCACACAAAAGCACAGATATTGGAGACAAGGGCACTGGGAGCTGACTGAGAAGGCTGCCTACCACACACACAGAACTGAAGTGGGTTTTGTTTTGCTCTTTGGCCCTGAGTCAGCCATTCTGCACCTTGATTCTCCTGCCCATAAAAGCTGTATTATAATTCCCCAGGATGCCTTTCAGCTCCAACCTATGGTGCTAGGAGGTCTTGAAAAGAATCAGAAAGCACGTTTTAAAGCCACATTTAATTTCACAACAGCTCTATAAGCTCACCTGCAAAAATAAAAAAAAAGCTTTTAACCTTTCCCCCTTTTATTAAAATCATGTCTCACAGACATCTGTCCAGGACTGCAGGGAAGAAAATGCTAGAATGTTCCATTGGCTTTACTTCCTAAGGCAAGAGGAGATTGGAGGAAAAAGTGGCTGCTACAGTTTTATGCCTGTTTGCAGAATTTGAGAAAAAGGGAACATGAGTTCCCAAAATTTAATTGAAATGGAGAGTTTTATTAGCTTACCCTGAAGTGTCAATAAAAAAATGGTGCATGGCAGATGGTTTTTTGTGATCACAACAGCAACTCTGTCTTGAGGTTAATAACCCTTTTGCTTTACTGACTTACTGGTGAACACTCTCCGGTGGTGGTCAAGATTGTTTAGATGTTTTCTTGACCGTTACTAAAAAAAAAAATTCTCTGTCCACTACTGCTTTTTCATCTACTGAAGAAATTTCATACTCTTTTCTTTCTTGAGCAATATATTGAACCCATCATAGAAACTAAGACATAAACTAAAACCACATTTAAACAATTTGTTGATGTTGTAAAAAATATCCCTGCCATATATATTTATTAACTTTTTCAGGGGGGCTGAAGAGAGGGAACAGATAGTTGAAGAGTGTCCAAACTTTGGAGTGTAAAACTCCAAAGGGAAGGTGAGATTTCTTTTTTTTTACTAATAATTAAAGGGCTTTTGTCAGCCCTCAATGATCTCTACCGATGTTCCCATTCCTCTATGAATTGGCTGTGATTTGGTGGTCCGTGAACTGGAGTTTGCAGATGTTGGTGGTTTGTGCCTTATTGTTCTGACCTTAATGGCTTTTCAATCTTTGAATGATTTGACAACGTTAAAAACTGGAAGATTTCACACTGAATAAAATTCCGATTTCTGGCTTTTTTTTTTTTTTTTTTTTGAACAACCAGAAGCTTTGGCAAACTCTTGCCCAAATTCCAACATGGCAACAGCTGGCTGAAGCCAAGGGTCATTTCTTCCTTGACAAAGAGCATGGCCTCACCAGTCACTGCCACCTCCCTTCCTCCCAAATGTTCTAAAATGACAATGTTAGCCTAAAATGAAAGACAGCTAGAAATCTCTCTTCCATAAAAGCTTCAGTGACTTTATCATTGAGGAGACAATAAACTATGTGAACAGAGAGTTCTGCCACCTCTAAACAGAGAAGCTGCTCCTCGCCCAGCCTGCTTTGTTCATTTATGGGAGCTTCATGGGAGGGAGACATCTGGATTAGATCTAGGTATAGCATTTCTGGTCTAAACATACCTTCGTTCGGGGTAAAATTATCTCATTCATCATAAGGGCCAAAAGCATCAGATAACTGTGTGGTGGCTTAACCCCTTTTTTTTTTTTTTTTTTTTTGCCTTCACAATGGCTTTCCTGTTGGTCTCACCCTCGTCCATTCTCACATTACTTGGTCCTTAGAGCAACTACACCCGCCACTCCTGACAGAATAGGAAAGTACATTACTGTCTTTGTGCTGTCTTGGTTCTGTGTTAATAGCAGCTATAATGCCGAGATTAACCCATATCTTACACGCAACCGTTGTCCTATGCGGCACACAGCTGTCGTTAAGGGCACAGAATGGAGATGCGTAAGCACCCTGTTGTGTCCTGTGTAAAATTCAGGACTAATTCGGTGCATTACTTCAGCTCCCCTGTTCCCATGTGTTTGTTTGCTTTTAAAGACCTCCATGAAAGGTTACAAACGCCAGTTACTAGCTAAGAGCTATTCAAATCCCATGGACAAATACCATCAAAGTTGCTAAAGGGATTTTGCTTTTCCTTCAGTGGTTCTTTAAAGGCCTCTAGACTGGCTCAGACTCAAGGCAAACAGGTAACGTAAAACTTTCAGGGAGGCCTGTATGCTGTGTGACACTCGATGCTATCAGCCTCTACATGTTTACGTTGGTTCCAATAAACTATTACTTAACCTGAAACCAGAATTGTGTATTTTGAAAGCCTGAAAGCATGACTCATTATTTATATCAAGGCCTATTTAACCTCTAGCATTTTGTAGCATTTCCTCAATTCCTTCTTCCCACCCCATTCCAAATCAGATAAAATGACACAAAACACCATTTCCATGAATTGCAATCTCTTTTTTTTTTCAAGATTGTTTTCTGCTTTTTCATTACATCAAATAGTCATCGCTGTCATTTGAACTCAAATGTCATTTCATGCTGATGGCTGAATCTTTTATGGTAACTATGGCAATTTAAAAAAGAAGTAGACTCTGTTTCCAACAAAAAACAATTCTGTCTTCAAGTGCGTTTTTCTTCCTTATTCCCCCAAAGAGACCCACCATCTTCATCATTGGCACCTGACAATCCCAGCTGCATTCAGTGGAGCCCACTTTTCTATTAGGCCCAGTGGGCATAATGCCTGGGGCCCACACGGTAACTTAGGAGCTCCTGAAAACATTTTCATTTCTTTGAAAATCAGAAAAAATACTGAATGTACTAATCCAGCCTGGGTTACATTTGTCTTTATGCCAAGGCAGTTATAAAATATACTTTTTAATATGTGTCTTATGGAAGAAAAGGTTCAGGAAGGCAAAAGTGCTCGGCGACCGTGAAAATCGTTATACAGCTCTGCATTCAGGGTAACTACGGAAGTCACTTAGAATCAATCCACACAATAGAATTCATGGTCAAAACTGTCCAAATGCAACAATCCTTAGTTATATGGCCTTGAGCAGACCTTTTGAACCTCCACATTTTCAGAAGACTAATCATAACAGACAATATCTATTGAGTCCTTACCGCGTTCCAGGCCTGGTGGGGAATGCTTAGTGTTTGCTCTCTCCTGCAACCTTTCGGCCTAGCAGCCCCCGGCGACAGTTCTGGTGCAGCAGCTAATAAACCTGTCAGGACACAGTGAGCTCACGTGGAGCGGGTGTGGACTCAGAGATGCACTTAGCAGCAGTGTAGTCTCGGCAAGGTGCCCCCCTCACAGTGCCTCCCTCATCTGACAAATGGAGATTGTACAAGAAGCAGCATCACAGGGTGGGAGGGTGTTAGTTAAGGCATGGCACGGGCTCTATGGAGTGCCTGCCATTTAGTAAATGCTCCACAGTGGTACTTAAATTATTCTCCTTCTCTAAAAGGTGACCTTTTCCTCCCCTCCCCCATTGCTAAACTTCATATAAATGGAATTGTATAAAATATACACCTTTGTATTTGGTTTCTTTCATTCAACATTATGTCTGTGAGATTCACCGATTTTCTTGCATGTCATGATAATCTGTTCTTTTTTATTGCATAGGATTTCATAGCATGAATAGGCCACAATCTATTTATCCACTTTCCTGTTGATGGAAATCGGGTTGTTTCCAGGTTTGGGCTACTAAGAATAAAGTCACCATGAGCATTCCTGCATATGTCTTTTGATGAACACAAATGTTCCTGTCTAATGGACACCTACCTATGAGTGGAACTGCTGGTCATAATAAGCACTGAGCACTAGGGTTGGTGGGCCGGGCTGGGAACACAAGAGTGAGTGAAACATCAACAGGGTCCCTGACTTCAGTCTAACGAGGACGACATGTCATTAGTCTGCACAGATAGCTACCAGTGCACTGCGACGGAGGGGCACACGGGCTGTGAAAGTCCACCAGGGGGATCTGAGCTGGTGAAAGCACAGGTTTGCTAACTGCTGGGAACACAACACACCTGGGGAAGTGGAACAAGGCCAGAGTGGTCAGCGCAGAGAAGCGAGGGTTCAAATCAAGGAGGCCACATGAAATGTTTACTTTTCCACTACTTTTGCCAAGAAGAGGACATTAATTTTGGGGGGAGGAGGGGAGTCAGATCTTGGTCTAAAAAATTTATCTGGCTACTGGGTAAAAAAAAAAAAAAGATAGAAGGGAGTGTATCGGAAAGAACAGAGGCAGGGGGACTCACTGGAAGAAATGAGCAATAGTCCAAATGAGCCATTATGGCCTCTGGGCCAAGATGGCAGTGACCAAGGTGGAGATGAGGACCAAATCAAGAGTCATTGTGGACACAAGCTTCATCATATTTTCATACTAGTTTAATTACAGTTCTCTTGCCACTGCCAGCTCCTGTAATTTGGGACTTCATAAGTTTGAGCCGAATGATTTAAGGTAATAATTCACAGATGATTAATTACATCCAAGCGCTCCTCAGGCCAGCTGTTCCCACTGCAGGCACACCCTGAGGAGGGGCTGCTTCCGTCTCCTAGTACGTTTGCTCATCTACATCTGTGTCACCATGGGCTTCACTGACATCTGCCAGACAAATGCTGCAGATAAGTCCAATGTTACTCCAAACTGCAATGTGCTTGTGAAAGTTAGACATATTACCACAAAATAAATGAGAAATTGTGACTACTATGCATTGTCCCTTTCCAACAGAGATGACCCTTCCCCGTGTACCCAATATTACTGTGCACAGGAGCGCCCAAGGCCGAGGTCATGATTCCAGGTGTCCCATGGGCTTAACCAGCGACCTTCCTTCATCTCATAGGATTACACTGAAAACGGGTTCCCAGTAAATGGGCTTTTTTTTTTTTTAACAATGGCTCATAGACCAAGGCTCTCACTACTCTGCTCTCTAATTCATACCTATTTCTAAAGGAAATTCTGAATTTGAAGTTACCTATGGGCTCTCCTTGGACCAATCTAGGGGGACTGCTAGAAGATTCTACACTTGCATCTCAGTACTGCCATGGAGCGGTTAGGTGCACAGACTGAAGCCCCACTGCCTGGATGTGAGTCTTGGCCCCTCTGCTAAAGACTGTGGAACCCTGAGCAGGGCACTTAACTTCTCCAGGCCCCCATCTTCTCTGTAAAAAGGAGATGGTGACAATAATAGCATGTTTCTTACAGGGTTGTAAGGACCAAGTTCATGTATATAAAGCGCTCAGACTGTGCCTGGCTAGCATCAGGCTCCCGCTGACTCACTGCCATTGGACTGAGGTTAACTGTTGAGTTACTATGAGAACTGGCCACGTGAATCCTGCTCGTGCATTTGCACTGGGGAAAATATCTACTACGTTGCTCAAACTCAGTGTCCAAGAGGGGAAACTCTTTTTCAGGGTTTAATACTCTGAAAAACTTTTCTTTTTCTTTCCTGAGACACTGGTACATACCACTCTCTCTAACGCAGTATCCTCATCATTTTTCTCTCCTTGCCTTGGCTACCAGAAGCTCAGAGCACGTGCATCTAATGTGGGGACTCTGGGCCAATCTACTTGCTTTTCCCTTTCTCATTCAACTCATTTCCATTCTTTTTCTTTCCCCTCTTCTTTTAAGGTTATGTTTATACCTTATATATATATATATATATATATATATATATATACACATATACACGTACAGTTACTTGTACATTTGAGAAGCTATCTGAAATTCTTTCTCATCAATAAAAGGACACAAATAAAATCACCAAACAGAATAAATCTCCGAAGCACAGTTTGAGAATGCATTAACAGCCCATTTGCTAAGTAAGCTGTAAAAGTTGGGGCAAGTGGCTTAACCTCTACAAAACTTTCTCCACATCTGCACCAAGAGAGGTGATAACAGAATCTTCTCTAAAGGGCTATTGTGAGAAAGGAATCAACACATTAAAGAGTATTCAGAACAGAGCCAGCACATACTAAGCCCTCAACGCTGGTTCTTGGTATCATTACAATTATTCTCAATGGACATCAGAATGGAGGGTCTATGGGAAAACTAGTTACTGGGTAACATCTACACACAAACGAGCCCTAATTACTGTTCTGTTTTTATACCAAATTACATTTAAGGCAAATGTAAATCCTGCCCAGTATGTGCATGTGTCTGAGTGTCTGTGTCTATGTGTGTGTAATCTTTAATAAAGAATTGTGGCTTTGGTTGTTACTAGTTTTTCTACCTTTAAAAATGGAGAGTCACCATACTTCAGTTTATGGCAAATGACACCAAAAATGTGGAAAGTGATGCAGTCAAGTATCAGTAACAACCTCTAAACACATACTCTTTTTTTTCCAGTTTATATTTGTGCCATAACTTACAGAATTTTATAAAAACTGGTTATCGTGAATGATTTTATGCACATAGAAGGATTCACAAGGAATATAACACATTGAAGGTAAGTAGTAAATAGTGGGTAAATGAACCCACGACCAGGCTCCTGCCTCCCCAGTCGTATCTTCTTCCTGCTCCAGAATTAAGAATTTTTTGTACCATTTATTCCTCAAGGAAGAATTTTTATAAAATGTTCATAGAACTCTGTGCGTTTTTCTGGTTTACTGTTCACATAACATCACGTCATCCTTTTCCTTCACAGGGACCCCTCCCTTGCTGTGCTTCATTATCTCTTGTCCCTTGATTTTTTTTGTCACTTTCTCTCCTGAATTCCTTCCCACTTACTCCTAAATGTATTCATATTCCCTGATCTTAAAAATGAAAACAAACCCAAAAAAGGCCCTTCCATTTACACAGTAATGGCTTTAAATGACAGTCAATCTCCATCTCTCCACTGTTAACTTTCTTGCAAAAATACTTTTCACTTCTGCCTCCAAATCTCAATCATCCACTGCTTAATCTTTTATAATCAGTTTCTGCTGACAAGGAGGACATCTCTAGCTACCTGACCCCTAAGCAGGATGGGCCCATCTTCTTCGATGCTCCCATATCTTGCTACTCTTCTCCCCACAATAACAGTGCGTTCAGAATTCTCAGTTGACGCTCCTGGGCATATATCCAGAAGGAACCCTAATTCAAAAAGACACCTGCACCTCAATGTTCATAGCAGCACTATTTACAATAGCCAAGACATGGAAACAACCTAAATGTCCATCAACAGATGACTGGATAAAGAAGTTGTGGTATAGTTTACAATGGAATACTATTCAGCCATAATAACATAATGCCATTTGCAGCAACACGGATGTTCCTGGAGAATGTCATTCTAAGTGAAGTTAGCCAGAAAAAGACTGTATGATATCACTCATATATGGAATCTAAAAAAAAAAAAAGAAGAAGAAGAAGAAGAAGAAGAAGACAAATGAACTTAAATATAGAACAGAAACAGGCTCACAGACATAGAACACAAACTTGTGGTTACCACAGGGGAGGGAGGTGAGTAGGGACAGACTGGGAGTTCAAGATTTATAGATACTGACAGGTATATATAGAATAGATAAATAAGTTTATACTGCATAGCACAGGGAAATATATTCAAGATCTTGTAGTAGCTCACAGTGAAAAAGAATATGAAAATGAATATATGTATATTCATGTATGACTGAAAAATTGTGCTGTACACCAGAAATTGATACAACATTATAAACTGACTATAACTCAATTAAAAAGAAAAGAATTCTCAGTTGATGTTCGGTTTCTCCCCCCCACCCCCACACAGACTGAACGTTGTCCAAGATTGTTCTTTAGCTGAATCAGAATCACCTGGAGGGCTTGTTAACACACTCGTTCCACTCCCAGTTTCTACAAATAGTTGTTGAAGGCAACCAACTATTACATCCACCATATCCCTCAAGCATCATGCCCAACGGGGAAAATTATTCTTCAGGGCTTAGCCCTGTGGAAAACTTTGCATCTCTGAGATTTGTAGGATTCTGCACTCCCCTCACTCCGCTGGTTCTTTCTTCCCATCTGCATTCTTTCTTTCCCAAGTCCTCCTCTCTTCCATGACAAACTACCTTGGCTGTCCCGTGTCTGGCCCACGGACCAGCAATATCAGAATAATCTGGAAGCTTGTTAGAAATGCAGAACCCCAGGTCACAGCCCGAAGTCCCTGAACCAGAACCTGCGTTTCAACAAAATCCCTGTGACCTGTGACGTGTAAGTACCTTAAACGTAAAGAAGCACTTCTCTGGGATGAAAATGGTCCTAAAATACACCCCACCCCCACCAGTCCTGCCTGGAGTGGAGACAGACCCAGGCTCACCTGGAATCTGGGACGTAGGGACTCAGATGCAGTTTCCAGCGCCTGTTCTGTGGCCCTGCTACCTGTTGACCCAGGGCGGGCCTCACCGCACGCAGGGATCCCCAAAGCCACCCTGGCTCCCTAGGCCTCGACCTCGGCTGACCTGTCTTCCCAACCCTGGCGTTTTGCCGCCGCCTCGGGGCAGCTCTCCAGGGAGGGAGGCGACAGCACTGCGGGCCTCGCCGCCGTCTAGTCCCGTAAAAAAGAACTGTCGACCCACCTTTCCCACAGCCAATGGCACATCTGCACCGGGTGGGCGTCCTGGCGTCTCCAAGGGTCCGAAGTCACATTCCAGCTCTTCTCTCGTGCTCCGCCTCCCCGCGGGACAAGCCCGCCCCTCGGGCCCTTCCTGCAGGGGTAAGAGCCCCGCGCGCTTCCGGGGGCTGGGGGGCTTCCGGGGGTTGCACCCCGGACGTGCCCGGCGGCCGGCATGCAAATGAGGGCAGTGGGCGGGGCGCGGCGCGGCGGGAGCCGTCGAAGCTCGCCCCCTGGAAATAGCGGCCCACTGTTGCCCATCCTAGATTTTTATGTGAGCTCCCCTGATTTTATTGCGGCAAGAAACTTTATTTAAAAAATTTTTTTTTAATATTTTTTTAAACTAGAAGAGCCAAAGAAAGCCTGTTGCAGGTTGTACTTGGCCTGTACCCAAAACCAAGTTTTCTATGGCTTTCTCCTGCCTGCACCTTCATCTCTCCAGTCACGGTCAAGACCAGCAAAGCTCACCTCCTCTACACGTCCCAGCTTCCTTTTCTTTCTTTCCCTCTGCCAGGTGGATCGATGCACCAAAGAAGGTGCTGTTAACATCTCGTATCCCTTCCTCCATTACTTTGTAGTAAAACCCACCGAACAACCGCCGAATTATTCTAATACTGTTCCAATCATATACACCACTTTTCTAAAGCCCTTTAGATTCCCCCTGACCTGCAAGCTGTCAAAACTCTCTCAAATGGCATCCCTCCCCAACCCCAAGCCTCCCGTTCCCATCCCTAATTAGTGGTGCTTTTCAGTAGAGCTCTTAAGGCTTGGACAAGCCTAGTGGTGGTTGTGGAGACGGAGATGGACAGATCTGAAAAGTATTTAAAAATTATAGTCAGCAGCACAGGCTCCTAAGACCCTCGTTCCAGAGGAAATTATCAACTATTTACTTCCCATCAATGCCTGGATAAGATGTAGCATATTGTGCACATGAGCTTGCACACTGTCAGCCTGATGGTCAAATTTGTTCTACAAATATCTGTTGTTTAGCCTGCATTGCTTTAAAAGAAGGAAGGAAGGAAGGAAGGAAGGAAGGAAGGAAGGAAGGAAGGACGGAAGGACGGAAGGAAGGAAGGAAGGAAGGAAGAAAGGAAAGAAAGAAAGAAAGAAAGAAAGAAAGAAAGAAAGAAAGAAAGAAAGAAAGAAAGAAAGAAAGAAAGTTAGTTTAACTTTCTAAAAATAGTGATTGAACATAAAAATCAGGATTCCTGTCCAAAAAAAGTTAGTGGTGACAAATCCAGATCAAAACTTCTATATGGCTGGAGTTGAATGTTAGCTGCCTCTTCAGATACAGTACCTTCTGTTCACAGCCTTCACCTAGCCCAACTAAGAAAAATAAGGAAAGGCTTCTGGAGACTTCAGAAGTGAATTTTAAAAGGGAATCAAATGTTTCTGATGTCATTCATAAATTTAATTCATTGGTAAATTTTTTTAAAGGTACAAATTTAGCAAAAATGTATAATGTATTCCCCGCCCTTCCCCTACTAAGTGTTCGTTTCTTGTATTAGGCTTATTTGCTAATGTGCTCACAAATTTTAAGTCCTGTCCAGTTATATATAAAATTCATAAGTCAGGTGAGCCTTCATTGTTAACATTTCTAAATGGTTCAGCTTTAGCCACCCCGTGTTAGATTGTCCAAATGGCCCTCCAGATCCACCCATGCACCTCCCCTTGGGCCCTACAAAAAGACTGTCTAAGGGCCATCTTTGGATTCTGACTGGGTTTGGCCAGTGCTGGGAACCAGCTGGGTTTTGGAGGGAGGGTGAGGTCAGGGTGTCCAGCCCCCGAGCTTAGTCGCAGAAGGGATGTCTCAGACTGGCTGTGTTCCACTTCAAATGAAGGCAGCCCTTCCCTGGGTTCAGTGAACGGGGTGGCTACTCCCCTCCCTGACCTCTGTGGGTACAGAACACTCCTAGTGGTTACCCTCCACCTTTAGAATCTTGGCTCAAATTTTCTCCAACTTTTCTAATTTGAGGGTGTTATCTAGGCTACTACAGCCTGACTAATCCATTTTTCCAGTCTCCACTTGTAACTGAACACTAACCAAATAAATGCAAGAAAAAAATATCCTTGTAAGAGTCATTTTCTAGAATTTGAGTATCACTATTTGGGAAAATTTGCCTTTAAGTAGTGAAGAATTTTAGAATTAAACATTCTATCTTTAAGCCTGAACTGTTTCTAAACACTTAACCAAAAAATACATATGCAATACTTAGCCTTGAAAGTTAAAAAATGGCATTTCATCTAAAATTATGTATATTTAATCCTAGAAATACCGCCATGTTTGTATTATGATGCTTCCATTGGTATTCTGGCATATCAGTGCCATCTGCTGGAAAGTTAATACAATTAGGTATTCCAAATTCCCGTTTATCTTTCGGGGGTGGGGGGGCAGTAGGGAGTAAACATAATCTTCATTTAAGAAAAAAAGCTTTATTTTTAAATACCCAGTTACCTAACTTCCACATCGTTATCAGTACAAACTCCAATTAATTACAAAGCACTAAAGTCTGAAACTTCTAATTTAAAAAACACTAAATATCTCTTTCTATTGAAATAGCCCTTGGTTTCTAAAATATTCTTCCATTTTCCTGCTCTATGTATGAAGTTCAGTATGCCTCAACTTGTCTCTGCCTCTTGCGGACCTTTACCAAGGTGAGAGATATGTGAAAGATACGTGTTTAGATACAATATATACGACACATATTTAAGTAAAGACATACATGTGCTTTAGGACCCGACACAGTTTTAGTTGTGAGGTGAGTAAAAGCAGACAGATGTAAGGGCTGGATCCTGGGGTGCTTTCACCATCTCTAAATAGCAACCGAAATAGACATCCATCAACAACATGGTGCATGTCAACTGTTAAATTTTCTTATAAATAAAAATTGCACAAATATTCTAAATGATAATATAGAAACATAAACGATTGCTTAACTGATTTTAATAACATGACATAAAGCCCCTACAGTTGATATAATTGTTATGCAAAATACATAGATGAATACTGTCTTCTTTTAAAAATATAAAATAAATAAGCAAGACATGTGAAAATAGGCAAGTTTCCATTAAATAAAAGAAAATTTTAAAAAAAATTTTGCTTTCCATATCATTTGAAGAAGGGAAATTATCATGTTAAACAATATTCAAGTTTATTAAACAAATTTAAAAAGTATTATAAAATGTTTAACTTTCATCAGCTTCAAGGTTTATGTTACTCCCAAATTTTGCATATAACTGAACTTTCAAATCTGCTAACACCCGCTGAATTGATTCCACTCTGGATTCTAAGGCGTCAATTTCTTCTTGCAAATTTTTCTGGAAAAAAAATAGTTTAAATTAATTCTATTCAACTGGATGATTTCTGAGCATCTGTGGGTGAAATAATATTTGGGGAGAATTTTAGGTCAAAAACTTTCTAAACTTGGACAGGCAGCTAAATAACACTGATAATTAAATCTAAACCAAAAGTCTGAATGTGGGCATTTTTCATTCATGATCTATTTTTGCTTATTACAGAAAATAAAGTTTTTCTCAGTTTTGGCTGACTTGAAAAACAGAATAGGCAAAAGAAAATGAATTCCTAAATTATCATATCCTAATAAAGAAAGAACCATACACAAACACTTGGGGTAAACAGTTTATCACAGGCCTGGCTTCTGGCATAGCCTCTTTCAACTTCCACAAAAATAACTAAGAAACTAGAGGAAATGGTAAAAATTCACACTGCCACCACTAATTAAGAACAACTTATCATCAAAATCTGGTAGACATTTTCCCCTAACTACAAGGCTCCCGGAACTAGACTTTGAAAGCGCAGATTGGCCACACGAAACATGTGGAATGTCAGAAATTCCTTCCAGGCCAGGATCAGAAAAGACTTTTTCCTAAACATGACAAACAACGAAATCACACAAATACTGTATGTACCCACTATCAGGAACAAAAGAAGAATGCCTACTACTGACACAGTTATTCTTTTAGAAATCCGGCCAGTGGTTCCCCAAGGGTGGCCTCCAGATCACCTGGAAAGTTGTTAGAAATACAAGCTTTGGGGCTCCACCCCAGGCTTCCTGAATTAGAAATTCTTGGGCTTGGGCCCAACAATCTGAACTTTTAACAAGCCCAAAGCTTGTCTATCAGTTCATACTCTGACCCCCAGCAATTATACTCCTCTGATTATTTCCTTAAAAGAACTGCCTAAATGTGAACAAAGATTTACGTAGAAGAATGCTCAGCACAATATATTACTATAGGAAAACAAGTGAACGTAACAACAGGAGGACAGTGAGCTGAATCAACGTCCACCAGCATGACGTTCAACAGTCGTCACAAATGATGTTTGTAAAGCACATGTGGCTGGCCCAGAGCAGACTCCCAGTGAAGGGCTGCCAGATAAATTCTGAACATTGAACGGAACAAGAAAATACTCCTCTTGGGATGTTAACTGACCAAAATGTAAGCAAAAATACACAGAGAAATAGGAGGAGAGAACGTAAAAGAAATACATAAAAACGTTCATTATGGATCATTATCCCTGGTAATGGGACTAGAGGTGGTTTTTTTTTTTTCTACTTTATGATAGTATGTACTTTCTAAATACTACTACTTAGAGCACAGCTTCTGGAGTCAAAAGATCATTCCCTTTGTCACTATGATTCAGACCCATTAACCTCTCTAAGCCTCTATTCTTCAATGCTTAATTGGGATTCCTGGTACCTATCCCATAGAGTCATCCTTAGGATTAAATAAAATCATGCTTACAAAGCATTCAGAGCAGGCCTGGGACACTGTAAGAACCCATAGCATGTTAGTTAGCACACCTTATTTCCCTCCCACCTAGAATTACACATTCCTTACAATGACATAAATCCTAGTTTAAGAGTTAAGACTTTATCACCCAGGAAAAAATTTCAACACACCTTTGCTTCTTCTAACATTTCTTGTGTTTCTTCTTGAGAATGGCTAATGAAAACATCACCAATCTGATAAGGTATCATTAAGCAGTCGTCATCTGCAAGCATGATGTCCTCACAAGCATCTTCTAAATTCTGGAGTTGTTTCTATAAATGCAAAAGTAAACAGCTATGAAAAATGTATTCAAAATTCCCTAATAGAGGCTAAAAGCCAATTTTAATTTGGGCATATCAACTCTTTGAGGGACCCTTCCACAAAGGTATTATCACACTAAACTAAGACTTCCTTACATTTTAGACAGCATTTCATAAGGCAGCACTTAAGAGCTCACTGGCTCACTGTCCTCTACATAGTTCCAGACTGCTGTAAGCCTCCTGTAGTGGACAGCGGGTACCCATGGCCACTTAAAATATCTCCTAGTTTGTTTCTGTGAATCCTGTCTTCCAATAACAGAACAAAAACACAAATACAAACCTGCATTTCTCAACCTTGCTTGATGATAGGAGGAAAGCAAACAGTAACATAAATTCCCCTAATCAAATGCACTTGAACTTGACTTCAGCTCAGAGAGCTGCACGAGAAGAGGCTGGGCACAAGGCCTGACGTCCAGGGTGGGACAGTATCCACATCGTGGAGGAGGCAGCTGGCTGACAACAGCAGCTCCATCACCAGCCCAGGCCTCTGAGATGTGGCTCTTGGACCCTCAGCCTACAGTCACACCCCTCAACAATCCACATGTCATCTCACCTCCCTTAACCAGTGTCTCCCTTCCCTAACTAGAGAGTATCATGTTGTCCACCACAAATATCATCACGTATCATTGAATTTAGTTTTTAAAAGCGATAGCATGAAGAACTTTTATTTTTCTTAAATAAGATACATATTTTCAATTACCTTTTTTACTTCTATTTCTTCCTTCAGCTCTGTGATTCTACTTGTATTCCGTGCAAATTTGTTTATCTTTTGTTGATCTTCAAAAGTAACATTGACATCTTCTGCAGCCTGAAAAAAGCATTGAAACTTTTGGAGAATTGATTTTAATGGAGAAGCTATAGGTTAGTTTTTACTATAACTCTGAAATAACTTAGTAAACTACTTGCCCTCAGAGAGTCCAGAATCACAAGGAGTTCAGATTATCACAAACACAGGCCTTACTAAGTTTCTGCTCCACGAGCTTAAGATTTGTTCATGAACATATAACCTCTTCTGATATTCTATGGAATAATGCCTAGGCTGCAAAAACATTTCAAATGTAAAAAACAATTAAGAATAAGTCCTGAATCAAGTCAGTCAACATTTGGCCTCAAGCAGAATTTCTCAAATCGGACCATTCTTTTAAAATAACCCAGGGAGCAAAAGTGATGTGGTATTTAAGTTTGGTAAATGCCTCTGACTAGTTTAGTCTCTCAAAGTAAAACTTGCTTTGCTTGTTGAGGCAAATCTGACAGCTTCTATCATTTTTAATCCAACTGATACACTGGCTTTAGGGTCACTATGCATTTTCGTAACTATATTCCACATACGCATAGTAAAAATTATGTTCATTTTAATGTAGAACCTGTTTATGTGTCTTAATTACGAATAAAGTATAACTCATTGTAAAATGATAAAAACTGAATATTTTTAAACTATGTGATTAACTTTGTAAATAAAATTAGGCTGCTGAGATGACAAAGCATCTATGAAGTCATATGAATAGCTAACATTTACTGAGCACTTACTATGTAAGAAGAACTTTCTAAGTCCTGTATCATCTCTGCTAATCCTCCAATCAACCTTAATAAGTAGATCATTAGTATCACTATTTTACAGTTGGAGAAAGTGTGGCACAGAGAGGTTAAGTAATTTGCCCAAAGCCATACAGCCAGTAAGTGGTAAAGCTCAGTTTCAATCCGCGTAGTCTGGCTCTAGAGTCCAGACAGGTCCATGAGTTCTTGGAAATAAAGGCGAAAGAGTGTGAGTGTGTATGTGTGTGTGTGTGTGTTCACACTCAATCATGCGTATCTGCAAGAGGTAGCTGAAGTCCATGGCTTTCATCAGATTCTCAAAGAGGGACCACATGGTTTAAAACAATTTTTTGATACCAGACTACCTTAGAGTCTCCCCTCATTTATAAAACAGGAACAAGGGCACTTGATCATAATTTAAAGGAGGAAGTTGATATATAGTTATAGCTTCCACAAGCACTATTTTTAGCTCTTGCCTTTAACAGTAATGGTTCACAATAACCACACCCCATCCTTTCACCTGGTCTCTCATGATCAACAACATAAAATATGCACACTTCTGTTTCTTTTCTTTGAAAGGCAACCTGTTGTCTCAAGCAACGTGGAGGTTAGTGGTCGGGATATAAAGACACTCACCTAGAATTTAGCCCTCCCCTCTCCCAGGCTCTCATCAGCCAATAAATATGCATCAGGCTTATTATCATCAGAGACTCAGCAAATATCTTCAAAAAAATCCTTACGTCACAATATACATATAATTTTGAATGTTTAACCTTGTGCATCATTTTTAGGAGCATGGAGGTTGGAAACACTAAGCTACACTACAGAAGCCAAAGTAAGGTCCATGTGCACCGGGTGTGTTGGCATTCAAGTCACCTGCCTACACAAGGACTCTTCAGTTCCCTAAGGGAACACGGAACAGAGAATTCCAGCGTTCCGGCTCCTGCAGAATTTAGACACGCAGTCCCCGAAAGCCTGAAGATGTATTTATAGATGCATTTGTCATCGCGAGACTTTAACGGGGCAATCCCCGGGAAAGCACCCAGCACCGGGCTTGCCTGAAACACAACGGGGGCTTAACCCATTGTTTCTGAACCAGAATCCAAATCATGTTCCATCCGACTCGCTGATGCACGGTTTCTGAAAAGTTGCACAGAGAGTTTGGCCACCTGCCCTCTATCTTTCCAAAGCAGGCGTTTTCCTGTGGCCTCCCCGACAGCAGCCCCAGCACGCGCGGGCCCTGCAGCTCACTTCCGTGGCGGCGGCTCCCTCACGGGGGTTAAGGGCTCAAGTCGGAGTGGGAGGCGAACCCGCGGGCGCCGCTTACACTGCACGCTGCCCGAAAACGAGGAGCCAGCACCTTCCATGACTAGCAGCAGCGGCTTCCGTTTTCATCTCACTGATCTAGAACACTCCTGCGTTACTGGAAGCACCACGCTGGTGGCCGGGGGCGGGGGGTTGGGTACTAATGCCTCACGGGGGGGGCGCGCAGACTTTGAGAGGTCCACTCACCCCCTGAAACTGTATGCAAAATGGTGTGTGTTGTACGTGCTTTCTTCTGGAAGAGTCTTCATGGCTTTCACCGGATATTTAAAGGGACCCACACCCCCAAAGATTAGGAACTCCTGCTTTAAGAGAAGCTAGATGCAGTTACTGCCGCTCACAAAGCCAAAATAACTGAAGGAGCAAGGCGTTATTTAGCACTTGGGAAAGCACAGAGCGAGCAAACTGGATTCAAATCCAAGCATGCAGGAACCTTGCACAAATTGTTCGATTTTCTGAAACCACCTCAAGTTTGTCATCTGTAAAAATAGAGAAGCCATTTCTACCCTGCAGAGGTGACAGAATGAGCCCTCTGGCACAGGGCCTGAGGATGGACTTTGCCTTTCAATAAATGACAGCTATGTGTTTTATTTCCTGAATGACATTTACCAAAAATCATCAAAAAGAACAGACCCAGATGTGAAAGAAAATTCTGCTAGGTCTCAGAGGAATAGGACTCCTCAAGATTCAAGGTGAAAATGTAAATTCTCTGCACCCTGATTGCACCCTTATCTGGAGAATCAGTCTCTCATGGGACTTTGGGAGGACAGGGAACCCCACTCCGTCAGACTCCACACCAAGTCGGGGTCTCACCTGTAGAGCCTGCACTGACAGCTGGGTCCCTCATGGTTCTAAAAACCTAAAAGGAAATTCTGGCCAATTTAGCCTGCTTGTATTTTTGGTTTTTAAAGGTACCTACCCAGTTTCTACAGTAGAAATTTTTGCTTCATATTTTTATTCACCTTTCATGCATACAGTCATGTGTATTATTCAGTGTTTCCTATGTGCGAGGCACTGTGAAAAGAGTATTCATAAGGGTCCTCCCTTCGTGAATATCGGCGAGCTTACATTCCAGTAGAGGAGGTGAGCAAAAAGCAAGGTTTTCTGCTAGATGGGATACTTTGATGGTGAAAGTAAAATAGGTGAGAGGGTAGAAGTGCTGGGGGGACAGGGGGTGGAGGGGGCTTCTCGGAGGAGGCATTTACACTCCAGATGACAAACAGAAATCATTCTTCGGTCTCCCTCACGGCCAAGGACCAGGTTTGAGAAAGCAGAACTTCAGAGACGATGGGACTGAATCCTCTCACTTTCACATTTCTCCAGAAAAGGTCATGACCCATTGGGAAGCGATGTGTTATAAATACGAGGTACTCCAGATTGCCGACAATTTTTATTATTAAAGTTGAAGGGCTGGCTAGCCCTAGGATATTTCAGTCTCACTCACTGGCATGCCCCTGTTTTCCCTTAGAGTGGGAGGGAGGAAAAGGCACCCGCCACTAACCTATCAGAAATTGTTCAGAGCACCAGAAACATCATCTACAGGAAGACGCTGCATCTATGAGAGCCCTACTGAGATAAAGAAGATGTTCTTTTATGTTTTGGCCGCCACCTACCCCTCCACACGTTTTTTTTTTATCACCGTGGTTCAACCTCTTCCCCACCACCTCTCTGGCCACCCTTTTATCAAGGTCTGTGCTCCCCGTCTGGGATGCCTCCCTGCCTTTCTAACACTCTCTTCTCCTCCTTAGGGAATCAGAGAGATCCCACCTTCTCGGGAAAGCCTTCTCTGATCTCAAGGCAGACCTTATTCCAACCCTCACATTTCATAAGAACCTTTCTTTCATAGTCCTTACTGGAGTTGTCAATTTTGCAGTTCTCTGTGTGACGACTGAGCAATGCCCACCTCTCCCCAGAGCGTTTGAGTTCTACAATGCTCAGCTCTGAGGATCAGGGGAGAAAACTTCATCACTGCTCACATTGTTATGTTATTGCCATCGCCTAAAACTGAGACTGTGCCGTGGCACGTGCTCCAAAAGTTGGTCGAATGAATAAAAGGAAAAAAAATGCTGGTAATCAAAGATGTTGCAATCAAGCCCGGGGTTCAAATTATTCTTCTACTATTTTCTTTAACACTTACCGCATCTCTCTGGACTTCAGTTTCTACATCTGTCAAACGAGGATGAACCACAACTACTGTCTTCTGTGGAAAGGCCACACCTAACAGAGGGCCCAATTCAAATACAAAACAGAGGAGGCCAGGTGAATCTCATGTAGTTTCATGCCTGTCTGAATCACCATGGCCCTAAACTCTACTCTGGAACGCAGCAAGAAATCTGTGGACGACAGACCAGTGGGATGAGCAACGCATCCTTGTTCGCCCAGGACTTTCCCAGTTTTAGCACCCTCTCAATCTCAGGCAAACTGGGACGGACTAGTCACCCTACACCGAGAGCAGGCGGCTCAGATGATCAGGTGCTGCGGATGGGAAAGCAATGGAAGCGAGCTCCGGGATGATCTCAGGAGTGGAATGAAAGCAAGCGTGCAGGAAACCTACAAAGCAAAGCCCTTCAGCCAGGGGACTCTCATCAGACACCATGGATGTTAAAAACAGAGGCTCTGCAGAGACAATGCCCATGTTTACAAATTTAAATCCTAACTTTGCCTCTATGCGTCAGTTTCCTCATCTATAAAATAAGGATAAAACCAGCACCATCCTAAAAAGGAGGATAAGATTAAAATAAATAATGTATGTGCACTGTGCTTAGAACCGTGCCCAGCGCACGGTAAAGCCTCAAGAAATATCGGGTGTCCGATGTCACTACTTCCTTGCCTCTCTCCATTTTAATTCTCTCCTATCTAGACACCTTCACGCATCTAGGTAGAATTACTGAGTTATAAGCCCTGAAATGGGAGTTTTGGTTCCTTAGGACAATGAAAGGTGGGCTTTGGGAAAAACAAAATAAAACCTGAGTCTGAACTCCAGCTCTGCGTATTAGCTGAGTCACTTTGAAGCCACTAACCACTCCGTGTCTAAGTTTCTCCATCTGTAAAGCTGGGGGTGGGGGGAGGTGGGAGAGGGACGTCCCTTGCTAAGTTCCTGGAAGGATCACAGATAAGAAACGGGCGGCTTCTGGGTCCTGGCCCATCGTCTACCCTCAGTGCACATGGTTTCAGCCTGGAGGGCGCAGGGGCATCGGGTGTGGATATGGGTGGCTCAGGACTAGGCACTGGGGCTTGGGGGCCAGACACTCCGGAGACGCGGGGTCCTGCTCTGCTCCTCACAGCTGCGTGACCTTGGGCAGGTGACTCCACCTCTCTGGGCCTCAGCTTCCCCGTCTGCAATGAAGGTGCGAGGAGCACCCATCCTCGAGAACCTGTGCGGGAAACTGATGACCCAGGTAAAGCGCCCAGCGTTGTGGCCAACCGCAGTCAGCCCGGCCCTCCGGCTGCCCACACCCCGAGGACGAGGCGTGGGCGGCGGGATCCTCGGACTCTGCAGGGTCATCCTCGGCACCGCGACAGGAGCCCCCGAGTCCTCTAAGGGTCTCAGCCCGGGCGCCCCGCCTCGGCCCCAAAAGACCCCAGGGCGCCGGGCGCGGGCGGGCCTCGCCCCGGAGCCACCCTCAGGGCCGGGAGCCCCGGCCTCGGGCCCCACGCCGGGCTCCCGCGCTGCGCGCCCCCAGCATCCCGCAGCGGGTCCCCGCCGGCCGACCCCGCCCGCCCGCCGAGCATCCCGCGGCCGAGCGCCCCACTCACCGCCTTCTTCATGGTGGCCGCCATCTTGGGACTGGACTACGGCGCGAGGCGGGGAGGGTCCGTACGGCCCGCCCCGGCCCCGCGCCCTCCCTCGCTCCGCGTCGGCCGAGGACTCCCGCAGAACAAAACGCGGCCTCCACACTCCCTCCGATTGGATCTTCAATCAGTGATTCCTAACGTCTGGGGACTCGGGGAGGAAATGTAGCCTGGAAGGACTTGGTACATTCCAATTAAAGGGACAGGCGTCTCCCTGTGGGCCGACAGAAACTGGGGGTGTGGGGACGGCCGCAGGTTCCTGCAGCGGCCAGCAGGGGGCGCCCAGCGCGCAGAGACCGCAAGCCGACGGAAGGGAAATTCCTTTCCGTCAATCCCACAAACCTCCCTAAAAAAAGAGCTGGGAGCGAATGACCTTGGCAATAGCATGTGAGCTGTTTGTGCCCTGATAATTCAGCTGGTATAACCAGGAAGTACTCCCAGAAGTTAATTTATTCAACAGTACTATTCAGCAATTACCCTACTCTGGCACATGTGCCGCCTGATTTTTTTTTCTTCTCTCTCTCTCTTTTTTTTTTTTTTTTTTTTTTTTTGTCTCTAGATCCCTTTACACTCTTAAAAATTATGGAGGACTGCCAAAGAACTTCTGTTCTATATTCATCGATGTTTATCATTCTAGCAATTAGAGCAGAACTTTTGAATGTATTTATTAATCAAAAATAATTTAAAAACTCATTGCATGTTGTGACATTTTGAAATTAAAAATAAACATATTTTCTAGGACAAAAAGAAATTTGAAAAGAATGGCATAGTTTTACATTTTTGCAGATCTTTGTAATGTGTGGCTTAATGGAAGTTTAGATTCTCATGCCTGCTTCTGCAGGCAGTCTCTTGCAATACGTTGTTTAATTGACATATATGAAGAAAATCTGATCTCACCTAGATATGTAATTGAAAATGGGAGGTCCTCCGGGATCCCCTGAAAAGATCTCCACAGTTTGAGAACTGCTCTAGACAAGTCTTCTTTCTCAAAGTCCCAGTTTCCTCTTTGGTGAGTGGGAGGGCGGGGTCTCATAGCCCCCTCTGCTCTCCCTTCCACAGCACTTGCCCCACGTGGCATTGCCAGTTCTGCTGGGGTCCCAGCTCCAGACGCCAAGCCTGCTGCATTTTGTCTTCCCCGTGCCCAGCTCATATGCTCTAAGTATACATTTGTCGAATAAAGACGTTTCTTCAGGGTTAAATCTTTTTAAAGGATCTGGTTTATATTGGCAGCTCCATCAATGATACTCATTCATTGAAAAATTCACAAACTAGCAAAATTTAAAGGCACTGCAGAAATGAACAGCAGAGGGGGAGACAAAACAAAAAAAAAGTGCAAAATCATTACAAAGGGTGCCAAGGGCATGAAGGGGAAAACAAATGAGATGCTGAGACAGAGAAAAACAGAATGGAGGGATTGAAGAGGGGCTCTTAGCTGGGAGGAGGAGGGATTTCTAAATTAAAAAAAAAATCATCTGTCTTTTAAATTTAGAATAAATATATTTTAATAGAGCATTTAAACATCTCTGACTTAAAGTGAAAACCAGCTTCACTTGCTAAGGGAGGAGATCTTAAGTAAAATCTCCACTCTGGGAGGCCCAGCCAGGAAGCTCCCCTTCAACACATCCAGGACCCAGAAAGAGCAGCACCCCTCTTTAAGCACCCTTGTAGCCCCCCACCCCCTGCACATTTCCTTTTGAACTCTGTCTCCCCTGTTACATTGGGAGCATCCACGGAAACAAAGTTTGTTCCTTCATCTCTGTAATCGCAACATCAATAATCGCAGGGAAGTAGGTACAAATATTAGCGAATGAATAAATGGTGTACGGAATGAGTGACTGTATTTAGGAATTCACACCGTAATGTATGATACAATATAGCTGTTGATGGATTCATTCAGTAACAATGTACAAGAGTCCGTAGAATATCTCCATTCACTTTTTTTTTTCCCGGCTGGTAGATCTAGTACTATGTGCCTCACAGTGATCATGTGGACTCGTGGCCTGAATAGCTCTCTCCTCCTTCACCAGGTGGCGCTGTAACTCCAGATTCTGACATTTTCTTTTCCTTTTGCAAACCCTCAGAAACTGTCCACATTCTTGTCTATGCTGCACCAAGCAAGATTGCACAAGAGCAAGGAAACCGCTCTGTCTCTGAGCCAAAATATAATCATCTCTCTCAAGTTTGAATTCTCACCTTAGTTTTTACTGGAAAAAAGCGTCACATTTTCCCCAACCCCTCCAGTGTATATGCATTGTTCTAAAGTCTTTATGAGACTTTCACTAAACTAACCTGTTTCAAAGGTAATTTGGATCTTGAGAAAGGAGTCAGAACTTGTTATAAGGAGCATTCACAGCATATCGTCAAATTAAAATATAAATTCCCTAGCGTGATTCATTCAGCAAGGATCTGCCCGGAACCTGGGACACACCTAGTGTTCAGCCAGGCAGCCTCTTCACACAGGTGCTGCTCAGACAAGGAGCTGTCTTGCAGTGAAGTGGGCAACTGATGTGTTTGTGACCACCAAATCTCTCTTGAATACTTTTCTCTATACTTGGGGGAAATTTCCAGGTCACAGGTGTCACTTCTCCATTCTAGAGGTCAGAACTCAATTTCTTAGCATCTTTGAAGCTGAGATGCAGGTCTGAGGATTTAGGTCCAGCCAATCATATTCAGCAGAGGGAAACACTGCTCTAAGAGAGCAGTGAGAAGAGATACCAGGTGCCTGGGGAATCCATTCCCGGTGATGGGGGCAGCCTGGCAGAGGGAGGAGCAGGAAGGGAGTCCCAGCAGAAGGTCCTGGCCTTAGTGACTCAGCCCCAGAGGTGCTGAGATGGTCGCAGCCAACAGTCTTGCAAGGTCATCTCAATGTCATCCTTAGATGCTTGCCTTCACTACAGATTCCTCAGCCCTCACAGAGGCTCTGTGCGCATTCCAAACCCCTTTTTCAGATTCTTCAATGGCTGAGTCTGGTACAGGATTAGATTATTTGCCACAAAGAACCTAAAAAGATGTTATTTTTAGAGAAAAGTTATTCCTTTGTCATGGCAAATTCAGCCAAGACAATCAGGAAGGGATGGAATGACAGAAAAACAAACAAAAAGCTGCAATATTGCTTAGGCTGTTGTGAGGCGAAATGCTAGCTGAAGGAAAAAAACACCCTTACCATATTGCCATGGGACACACCAATTACAATCACGGACCTGGTGCGGACTTTCAAGGCTTTGGATTGTGTAAATCACATACTCAAGTAACCTGCAGGCTGCATTTGTGTCAAACTGGCACGGGCTTTAATGAAGAGACAAGGCTGAGGGGATATTTAAACCACAACGAAGTCAGCCTTGAGCCCACAAACCAGCACGACCACCCCCCACCATCATGTAACCATCAGCTAGTGGGGGTTACACATGTAAATGAAAGACAGAAAACAATTAACAGAGAGAAGTGATCCCTCAACTGCTGCTTAATGCTTGTAAAACCTCAAAAAGCATCATGACTAATCTCTTTGGAGAAATGTGGTTCATGTCCAGCCATAAGCGAAGAATGAGATGGAAGGCGTCACGGAAACCATTGCTGTCAATCACTGATGTCTCTTCAGTCTTTCTCGGGGCAAAAGAGAAATAAAAAATCAGCCCCTGACCTCACGCTCATACACGGCCACTCGGAAAAGAGATGGATGCTTAGAAATGGTTAGAGAGCAGTTTAATTAAATGAATAGGCACTTTGATTGTTTTAAGGATAATTCTATTTCTGGCCACCTATTCTGAGAAAATAGGTCTCAAACCAGAAATAGAATCTTTGTACAAGTGTGGTTATTAAATCAGTTAGTTTATGAGAATGAAACATTTGAACAACCCTAAGGGTTCAGCCCATAAGATGCCCACAGTAATTTGCTTTTATCATGATGTCGGTTTTGGAAAATAGTGACATGGGAAAGCCAAGCTGAAAAAAAGATAGGATACAAAATTCCAATCCCAATTTTGTTCTCAAAAGCATATCTTTAGGGATATAGATGGATATACTTAGAAAAATATAGAAATGAAACACATAAAAATGTTAATATACAACAGTGGTTTTATAGCTGGGTGTCAGGGATTCAAGGTGATTTTTTTACTTGACCTCTACAGCTCTTTCTACATTTTCTAAGTTTTTGGACTACTTTGTTACTCAGGTAGAAATCAATATTAGTTTTTTGGGGGGGTGGGAAGTAATTAGGTTTATTTCTTTATTTTTAGAGGTGGCACTGGGAACTGAATCCAGGACCTCTTGCATACTAAGCACACACTCTATCACTTGAGCTATACCCTCCCCCCAATATTAATGTTAACAGATGTATAATAATGTCAGACATAGTAGTAAGTGATAAAATCAAGCTATAAAATGGACACATTGTGATTCTACCTAGAATTTTTAAACCCACCCATAGATAGAATATATAGGAAGAAATATGTAAAACTCTTCTCAGGGTGGTGACGTGAAATGCAATTATTTTTTCTCATTTGTACTTTCTCAGGTTTCATTTGATGATTACATGTTACTTTAATAACATCTGGGAGACTTCTTTTTTAAGACATGACTGTGCATTCATTTTCTCAGTAAAGATAAGGAAGGTTAGGTCATTCTCACATTCCACCCATCTGTGATGCTATTCAGTCATCAGAAGCAAAGGATGTAAGTCTAAATAAGTCCTCAGCATTATTGTCCTAAGTTTTTGAGAAGGAACAAGAGGCTTTCTGAGATGTTCAGAAGTTAACTACATTTTTCTAAAATTTCTGCAAATTTAATCCTTAATGTGATGAGCACAAATCTCATAAAGCATGACTGCTAGAAGAAATTACATTTATTTGCTTAATCTGTAAATGTTTGTTGTAAGAACTGACTTTTGCCCACTTAACCTGTAACTAAGTTGATGTTCTTTTTGATAATTAGGCCCATAGTATAGAGAAGGATGTGGAGATACAGATATAGATTGATAGCTGGTGTCTTCTTTGTAAGAAAGCTTCAGACTCCCTGAGTCTAGTTTTCTCCAATACACTGCTCAGAGTAAAGGGTGCCTCTAGCAGATTCAAGTCCAAACACGGAACAAATACCACAATAATGTCATGAGAGTGAATTGCTCTTACGCATGTGCACGTAAATTACAGCAGGTTCATTAAACTGATTTTCTTATATGCTTTCTTAAGTTAAAAAGGATGACCAGAGACAGTAACAGCTAGTACATTTAAGATTCGTTACAGCTAGCCCTGTGTTGGTGAGGACGAGAAGGAAAAAGTTAAGACTATTAATATTAGCATCACGTAAGGAACTCAACCTAAGGAAACAGTGGAATTATTTAGGTGAAGTCAGATTATGAAGGGTCTAAATGCCGCAAGAACCCATTTGTGCTTTATTATTCAGACAAAAGTTACCTGTAGGAGGTGGATCTCCACTTATGTATGAGTTCCTATTTGCAGAGCTGAGGTAGAGCTGCATTTGCAAAGAAATGGGAGAAGAGAGAGAGCCCCTAAATCAGCATTGACATTGAAAAGAGGCGCTGTTTTTATTAAGCACTTTATACACTTTGGGTTCTTAACTTCTGCAAAGTCATTCTGTCCAAATTACAGGTATGATTTCCATTTCACAGATGTGGACCAATGGGTCATTTCTCCAAGTTCCTAGAGCTGATACAGCTATTACATGATAACATGAGAATACAAATCCTGGTTACTTTCAACTATACTATATTTTCCCATTCTTCATAGGAAATATTAAGTATTACACCTCTCAAAAACAATCCTGTCCCATTTACTATAGAACCAACTCTGTTTAAATAAATTTTAATACTTGCCAAGTAATTATGACATCTGGTTATGTTTATAAAACCAGATTCTACCTGTATTTTTTTTTGTGCAATTTGGCAAGATATACAAGACAGCATGTCAATGAAAATTTCCCTTTGTATTTGAAGATCCCATTCCAACAAAATGAAAAATATTAGAAATGCATTTGAATGATGCATAAATGGGGATTAATTTATAATTAATATGTAATGCATTGATTCTCTTTGTTAGGCTTCATATCCAGTTGCAACTCTTTCTTGCAAGACTTCATTTTATAATAGTGTCTCTGCTTAGGGAGAGGAAAAAAACAAAATTGTGTGCATCAGACCCCATGTGATTGTCTGCCCAAGAGGAATTACTCCTCCTGGATGTGCAGCATTTGCTTCCCCACCCACATGCCTTTCCCCTCATCGGGCAATAGCCCTGGTTTTCATTTAAGGATCTTCCTCTTACTCCCTGTGATGATTAGTTTTATATGTCACCTTGACTGGGCCATGGGACACCCAGACATTTGATCAAATATTATTCTGGGTGTGCCTGTGAGGTTGTTTCTGGGTAAGAATAATATTTGAGTTGGTTGACTGAGTGAAGAAAATCACCCTCTCTGACAAGGGTGGGCCTCGTCCAATCAGTTGAAGACTTGAATAGAACAAAAATGCTGAGTAAGAGGGAACTCCCTGCTGCCTGACTGCTTAAGCTGGGACATTAGTCTTTTCCAGCTTTCAGACTTGAACTAAAACATTGGCTCCCCTGGGTGTCCAACTTGCCAACAGCAAAAACAAAAGAACAGGGCTGAATCTGGTGGAGCCCAACCAGCACCTAAGTACTAACTCCCCCCATTATTGCATAAGACTAAATAATCTCCCTTGGGAAATTTCCTGGATTAAAGTCTCAGGGAACTGTTCTGCTGAAGGACTGAGTCAGACCAGGTGTGTGGCCAGAGGCAGGCTTTCCCTGACATGCAGGGATGGCCGTACTGCCACTCATCACTGGAAGAGGTCAGAACTTCAGATCAGGTGAAGCAAAAACTTTTTTTCTCACCTGAACCCAGAGCTTGAGTGTCAGGTGGTGGGAGGAGTAACCCTGGCCTTATTCACTCCCTCATTCATTCTCCACAGTTTTATTAAATGTCACTGGGACCAGGCACGTATCTGCGGGGCCCAGTGCAAAGTGCAAATGTTTGTGTTGAGGGGGAGAAGGTTGTTCAAACATTATTAAAAATTCCATTACGGCAACAGCACAGCGTTAAACCAAGTATGAGGATCTTCTGAACAAGGGGCCCTGTGTGGCCACACAGGTCAAATGTGACCCCTGCACGTGATCTGGGGGTCAGTCATCCTGCTAAGTCTCAGGCAAACAGCAGCGAACAAAACACACATGGCCCCTGACCTCATGGACCTTCAAGTCCAGGCTAGGATCCATGCTGTTCCCCCCATCAGGACTCTGTCCTGGGTATCTTTCACAGTATGAGCACTTGCTGTTGTGAGTTTGATTCTTGTAATTAAATACTTTTTCCTGCAGTCTCCTTCCTCCATCTCTGGAGCTCAGAGGAAGAATCAGCAATAGATTCCAGTTCAGGGAAGGGGAGGTGCCGGGCAGGCAGCCTGGCTATGCTGAGCGATGTCGGGTGTGTCCCTGGGGAGCATGCTGGTCTCCAAGGAGCGGCTTCCTAAGGGGTTGTCAAGAATCATTTTAACTATTAGCAACAGTTGAGTTATAATCTGATTTACAACCTAACTGCTCAGTTTATCTGTGACTCCGTGGAGCTCCCAGTTCAACACACAGGAAGTTCCCACTGCTTCTAATGGTCTTTATACCCAAGTGTTTAACACAGCTAGCCTGTCTGTGTCGTCTCTGAAGATTCTGAGTCCAGGACTGCTGAAATCCATGATACTCGCCCACTAATAGTTACAATATTCCTCAGAGACATTTTCAGAGAACATCTCTCTGCAGCCTCTTGAGCTTGCCAGGCGCAGGGGATGAGAGCTGCCAAAACCAGCACCAGCCCCGACTAGTTCTCCCAAATTGAGAACAAAAGGCAGGTGTGGCCATGGAAGGCGCAAGGGGCGCTCAGGTGCCAGAAGTGCCATTCATGACTCAGGTGTCCGGGGACTTCCTGTGCCTCTCCCGCCGTGGGCGACACTGTGTACATTACAGGAACTTGTATTTCCCATCACTGGGCTACATGAATTACTCTTACCATGTTCTTACCTGGGAACACTCACTTTGGCTTATGTTGTGATGGGTTCAGTAAGTTAATGATTAAGACTGTAGGAATTCTTCTCTGAAGATTTTACTTCTAAAGGAGAATCTTCATCTGCTGGAAATGCTGCTAAGCAATTCTATTTAAAATTTAACAAAAGAAAAAAAATGAAATCCGAAGGTACATTTCATTTAAAAACCTCTAATTTCATATGTAAAAGTATAAGGCTTTATACTGAAGGCAGTTCATGATTAAGGAGTGGATTTTATTTTTTTTTCAAAAGGGATTCCTTTTTTGTATGTATGTTATACTTAAGTTTTCTTTTTAAAACAATTTCACTATTTTTTTCCTGGATGTTATGATTGCAGGTGATTTTTGTTGGTTTGTTTTGAATTCTGTTGCATTTCTGAACTGCCAGGAATGAGCTGCTAAAGCTTTCATTCTTTTTCTGAATCCCATGTAAACTTTCCTCCAAAATCAATGGTCACATACTGAAGCAGCATATTGCCTGCTGCTGTGGGACAAATGCTCTTCACGCCAGAAAGGAGCTGCCTCCTTGGACCCACACACTGAGATAACATTGTTCTCCTGGGCAACATAAACCAATTTCAAAAGCTTCCAAGTTACCTAGAACAAAACAAGGACGCTTAGCCGAGACCGTTTTAAAGGAAAATGCTTACCCGTCATAAACCCTCCTCCACTTAGTTATCTCCTCTGTCTTGGCTAAGAGGTTTGGAGTCGACTCACGGGAGGTAAAGTCTGCGAGGTTAGTATCCAAATGCAGAACATCATTTATTCTGAATGAGAACCAGGATGACTTTTGTGAACGATCTTGGGTGCCCGAGAGAGGGATGAAAATCTGTGACCCACACAGCTGCTTGAGAAACAAAAATGCCGGAGCGATTGGAGGCTCGAGAATTTGAAAGCAAGAATGCTATTCAGGTAGCCTGGGGGCGTTCAGGCGATACCAGCTGAGTACAGTCTGGGTCGCTGGGTCCTGCCGTGCTGGTACTGACGATGCTTTAGCAGTGGGCTTCCGTTTTGGAATCTGTCCACACCCCAGGCTTGGCCATCCAGCCACACTTTTGCAAGCCCCTGTCCAGTTCTGCTGCTTATAACTAAAAGATTCTAACTTGCGACCAAATCCACAAGTTTGGTCTCAGGCCTGCCAGTGGGAACTGTCAGGCTGGCAGGGCCCTCCCGTCACTTCTCCCTGCTTAGCAGTTTCACCTTCCCTTATCTCTAAAAACCTCCTCCTTCTCTGCTTCAGTTATGCGGGGGCATAGGATGGTCTCCCCATAATTCCTGGTCAAGAGACAAGTTTGCACTGATGTGATGTGTTTAGCTGTTTCCAAAATCCCCAATCAATGCTTCAGAGTAAGACTCCAAATGGCCCACTTGGGTCAATTGTCCACCCCTCCTGGTCAGTCTATGGCCAGAACCCATCGTCATGCTGCACCATGGAGCCTGCCAAGGGCCCAGACCTGTGGGGTGAGGGAGACATTCCCCTTAACAGGCTGGCCTAACACTGCCAAGAAAGCCACTCCATCCAAGACGCCATTGCTACTTTTATAATGATTTTTCTCCTGTGCTGTTTCTGCTCTCCAGAATGTAACCCCAGATAATTTCTCTGCCTATTCACCTCTATCTCCAGTTTCTTTCCAAGCTCTTCCTAATCCTTGATCATTTTAATCAATGCGTGTTTAATACCTTCCTCCTTTTCTAAAGCTTCCACAAGTGACATGTCTCCCTTGAAGTCATGGGCCTTCCCTTGGAGGAAGAGATGAACCATAGAACCACGCAGAGTGCCGGTGGGAGAGCCAATGCCCCCAACGGAAGCCGGATAACAGCCTGGAGACTGGGCAGGCCAAACCAACCAAAGTTCATCTTTCTGATCCTTAGCTCTGTTTTGTTTTATTTTAAACACATCTTCAGAACAATTAGATTTCTGAGGGGCTAGAAGACAAGGGGCCCCATGCCTTTAAACTTTGTGCCCAAGAGTATTTTCTGCAGTGTTTGGTCGATCAGATGACTCACAAGTAACTTCTATGTGGAGCATCTGGGGACCTGAGAAATTGACTGAAGCTCACTCCTTTCCGATGCTAATGAAAATGTGTGATCCACAGAAGAAGCCGGTTCCACCTGTGAACTGGTGAATATATGCAAGGTAGTCCTCATAGCATTATTCAGTTTAATTCTTATTTTAAGCAGCTTGTATTTTAAACAACTTGGAATAATAAAACGCCTCTGTAACACCAGAGCATGGCAACGAGGAAACATTTGATAATTAGGCTTAGAGACAAAGGTAGGAAATACTGTCCCTTTGTCTTTGGGGTGAATAAAATATCTCTGTGTTTCTGATGAGGATTCTTTGTGTGATTCTTTGTGCAGGGCTCCTTAAGCTGTTAGCTGTCAAGCTAATGAGCCCCTGTCCCTGGTCCTCCTGGTCTTAATGAGGCCAACTACTTCTCAAATGTCAGGTCCTTTAGAAGGGCCTTGACAGACAGCCGAAGCACGGTAACCATTCATACCCCCATTCCATCCCCCTGTCTTATGTCGATCTGAAATTGTGCTGTTTCTTTGATTACATGTGTGTCTTCCATCTCCCCCAGTAAAGTGTGAGCTCCAAGAAGTCGGAGTCTGTCTGTGTCATTCATTATCATATCTCCAGGGCCAAGAATGGTGCCAAGAATTGTAGGTACTCAGTAACCATCTGTTGAATGACTCTCCTTCCAAAGAATTCCATTCTACCAGGGTAACATAAAAAAACAAATCAAGAGACCCCTGGAAATGTACATTAAATTATTTTTTAATGGAAAAGCCCATTCTTTTGGGGGAATCTGAGTGTTCATGTAGACATACAAGATCCCAAATTACTCTGTCCCAGTTTCAGCGGGATTGGACTCTGATTGCCCTCCTCCTCCCGGCTGCAAACATCGTCACTGGATATCGCCAAGAACTACAACAAAGGAGGCTGCATAGCTGAGCTCTGTTGGGGGGGAAATCAGGTAATAAGATGTAAAAGGTAAGGGCTATTTGACATTTGCGCCACACAAAGTTTGCTTAAATACCCTGCTAGCTAAACACTTTTTCTCCCAAAGATAAAAGGACTCTTCTAGAATTTTCTTTAGAATTGCTCACTTGGCCCAGCTCATGAACATTGTCAAATACCTAGGTATCCACTTTCCTTCTCCTTGCGGTTTACTCGCCCTGATGACGGAGATACTTTCTATCATCTCCCTTTAAGGTGCCAGTCCCTTATGGAAGTACACACTTGGTGGTTCACATTAAAGAGCTGGCAAAACACAGTCAGAGCTCGATAACCCTTCATCCAAGTCCACAGCCATAATAAGATATGTCAAGACAGGCTCTTGACAAACAGGAGCATAATAGAGTGTACTTTGGGCAGAGAATAATTTGCAATAATAATCTTGTCATGGAATTTCCCCAATTTTCACCCTGATGAAATTAGTCAAGTTATATCATGCAAGACAGCAAAGAATGGGTATCTATGTGGTGATGTAATTTTAAAAGTGAATTATGAAATATATGTGGTACCAATGGAATTTTTCAAAATCAATGGATTTTTTTATTAGCCAGCTTAACTTGATTCTGGATCAGCCAGTTATATTTAGCTCTTCCAAAATTAAAAATAATATTAATAATAATATAGCTAATATTTACTGAGTATTTACCATGTAAAAAGTACTGTTCGAAATACTAACTCCTCTTATTGATTTCCTCCATTTTCATGTGGAGATGCTTTATTACTTCAAAGAGGGCCCGTCTTCTCCACACAGATCCCAATTTCCCCATTTTGAAAAAAGAAACAACAAAATAAAATGTCCCTATATATATAAGGTTTGTAATGAAACACAGCAACTGTGTTTCACTAGAACCACAGAATCCACCAAATCATCCACCTGAGACCTGTAAGGTGTTTGATCTTTGTAATTTTGCAACATGTTATTGAAACAGTATTTATTGAGCATAGTTTGGTCCAAGCATAGTTACAGGTACTAGAATACAGCAGAGAACAAGACAGTCTTCCTGCCCTCAGGGACTTGGCCTCCTGAAGCAATCTAGAACTCAAGTTACAAGATAAAACTACAATGTTATAATAATATATAAAAGCCACTATTATCCCCACTTAACAGATGAGGACAAGGTGAACTTACTTGGTAAAATGTAGTGTATGTAGCAAGGTAGATTCAAACTCAGGTCTGACTTAAACTCTGTAAGAAACAAATTTACTCACACAAAGTGGGAAGTAATACTTAACTGACATATTGTGTGGGTAGAGATACAAAATACCTAACACACACACATAGTAGATCGTCAATAAATTCTAATTTGTAGTGAGAGTAAAATGACTCGTAAACCTGAGTGCGTACCCTGTGTTTTTCACCTTCTTAGAAATGGAGCTTCTCTTATAATGATGAAACTTTACAAAAGTTCTCCACATGTAACTGCATGTTGGAGGCTTAAAGATATATATTTTTTCAGAGTATAACTTTAATTTACCAACAGGGCTGAATTCTACTCAGAAATCATCAAGCATTCAGAGGCCAAACAGATGCTTGTGAAGGCAATGGTTGATTGTTTTTCACCTGATATTTCAAATCTTCATCTTAACCTTCCTGAGCCATAGGTAAACCCCAATTTCATGAATGAAGAAAGTAGTCTCAGAGAGGTTAAATAACTCGCCTGAGGCCACACAGCTAGTGTGTGATGAAACCCTGGCTGTACTCCAAGCTATTATTTTTGTGATATAGAATTGCTTCCTATATGACGCTGAGAAAAAACCCTCCAGGATTTACCAACAACTTCTTCCTCAGAAAACAAAGACTGTAGTGATACAAACCTTTCTCTTTTTATTCAGCAAAGAGGAAATTGTCAATAATCAATTGCCTATTATGTGCTTATTGGATGTTGGCCAAGGTCACCACCACCGTGTCATATGCTCTAGGAGGGACAAAAACAAGGAGACCATGTCTGTAATTTCAAGAAGGTTTTTGCCTAATTACGCAGAGAACCCCACACAAATGTAATAGAGATTATGACCATTATTTGAGAGCCCAATCCCTGTTAATTCTTAATAATGTTAACAATAAACATTTTAGAGACTTAAGTCTATGTCAGGGACGTTCAGTGCTTTGTCATCCTCAGAAAAACCCTACTCGGTAGGGACTCTCATTACAGCACTTCGAGATGAGGACGTGAGGCTTACAGAGGTAAAAGGAAATCACCCCTGGTTGACCTGGCTATCAAGGGGCTGAGCTGGGATTTGAATTCCCCAGCATTTCTTTGCTGGTCTTCCGTTGGCTTCATTCAGTTATGCAGTTTCCTGAGTCAAGGTTACAACATTAAGCTGAACACTAGGTATAATAATTTGAGGCATCTGTGTTGCCTCTCCTGTACGTAGTTTGCAAAAACTAAGGCATACAATTCAGTAACATTGTAAGTAATATTTACTGAGCATTTGACTGTTCTAAGAACTGTAGATGGATTATTTTTGAGTAACCCCATGACATTGGCTATTTTATTATTGCTTTTTCCATGAGACGTGATCTTTACTGTGAGATTGGTTTTAAACACTGTGCATTTGACAGATGTGGAAAGTAAGTCCTCTGTCTGAAGGTTCCACAGTCAGAAGGTAGATCTAGGACTCACGCAAGTTTAGCCAAAGCTTTGAAGCACAAATCGATATATTACCATCTGATACATTTGAGGGTTATGTGTTTTTCAGTACAGAAAACTCAGCCACTGCCTTCCTCAGAATCCGCCACCTTGCCCTCATCACACAAGCTCACACACAAGCACACACACCAGCACACACACACACACACACACTTTGTCATCTGCGGCTGCTTGGTGCGCGGGCTGGAGTGTAATTATCCATTCAGGACTTGGTAAGATTTCCCAGAAGAAAACAGAGGGCCTGGGCCCGTCTCAGTAATGATGCTGGGCATTTATGAGGCACTGCAAGATCTCTCATTAGTGAGTCCCAGCAGGATGCCTGTCGAGATGACTCACCGGGACAAAGTAATGAGCGAGGGAGGAGGGCCAAGTGAGGAAGAGTGAGTTTCTGGGACAGGGCTTGGCATAGCATTTTGAATTTAGCTGCACCTCATCAAGGATATGTGTTGATGTTAACCAGGTTTCTAAGAACCAGTACTGTTTTCCTCTCTGCAATCCAGTATACAAATTATTTCTCCACTGGTCATGAGAAGGCAATTTCCCCGAAAGAGGAATTTTCTTGCTGGCTAAAATGAGACAGTGATTGTCTGCACTTATAAGTATCCACTTGGAGTTTATAAAGCAACATGATGCTAAGCTCATATGAAAATCTAGCAAATCTGAAATTTTCTGCTTAAGCACACCCGCAGAGAGAGAAAGAAAAGAGAAAACAAGGTGAGGGGAACAACTCAATAGCTGACATAACAAAAGCACTTGGCATTTCTTGAGCATTTACTCTGTGCCAAGCACCATGCGCCAGAAGCAAGGCACACAGGAGTGAACTGAATGGATCTTCTATTTGGGGCCATTTATTCTTTGTTTGTTTGTTTGATTATTATTTTTTGCCACCATTAGCACATAAAACATTGTATCCACAGCCCCATGCATACTATTCCTGCCCACCTCCCTTTTGGAGATATTCCCATTTAAGGAATATTTCCAATATTCTGAGATACTCCTGGTTTAAGAAAAGGTGATGTAATATAGCATGATGCATGGATGTACATAGCAAAGGCTAAAACTGGAAAATCTGGGTCTGACTCCTATGAGGTCTGTGACATAGGGCAAATTATATAACCCTCTAAATTTCTACTTTTTTTTTTTTTTTGTCATTGTGCTGAATGAGAAAGTCTATGTAAATGTCTTGCTCAGTGCCTGGCTTATCACAGCCCTAGAAAGCTTATATTTGTATACTATGTAACACAGGGTATATTCGGTATAGTGCGCATTACATACAGTATATAATCTATGGCATGTGCTACATAGTATATACTATGTATTGTATATAGAGGTGTCTACATAAATAGATATAATTCTTTACTCAAGACTCACTGGGACAAAGTAATGAGCGAGGGAGGAGGGCCAAGTGAGGAAGAGTGAGTTTCTGGGACAGGGTTCATGCTCAAGTCGGACTGCAAAAGGTTTTCAAGAAACAAACTAAAAGTTTACAATAACTTAAACAGGGAAGGATTTGCTATGTTAACATTAGGGTCAAAAAATATATAGAAGAACTCAGTCGCGTGACTGAAAAGCCCTGGGGGGAAACAGAATGTCCTTCACCTCCTCCCTGGCTGGCGGGGTTTTTTGTATTGGATCAAAACAAAAGAACACGAACCACCTCCAAACAATCGGCAGAAATCTCCGGCTTCTCTTCCTCAGAGAGTTCTAGTCTTGCCAGCCAGGGGGACTCTGGGAAGTGTGTGCGTGTGTACAGTGCGTGTCTCCGCGCTTGCTTAAGATGGACTTTGCAGGAGTGGGTGGGGGCCGCGTTTTGAAGCTGCAGATGCCTATCTTTCGCACAAGGTGGTCGGTGTCCAGAAAGAGGGAGGGCCCAGGTGGAAGGGGGAGAGGAGGCCTGGGCTCGACTGCAAGCTGTGCTTGAGCCGCTCATTTCACAACTATCCAAAGAGGTAACAACAACCAGGCGGAGTGCTGACTGTGAACAGTTCAGTAGGCGCTTTACCTGCATTCGTTCTTTAATAAAGGAAAAAAAAAACCAAATGTAGCAGCTAGGGAGGAAATTCGCCAAACTCAGGTCCTTGCCCAAGTTAAGACGCGATCCCCAGGTTAATCTTCTCTTCGGCGGCCTTTCACTAAGTCTCAAACCCTCCCCACCTTGGGAGGTGCAGAAAGCCAGCCTTCCAGCAAAAACAGTTCCGTCCAGGCTGGCAAAAACTGGCTCCGGGAGGCGCGCGGGCTCTCGGGCCCCCGGCTGGCGCCGGCAGCCGTCCCGGGGCCGCACTCGGAGACCTCGCCCGCCCCGCAGGCGATTGTGCAAGCGCGGGGCTGCAGCCGCGGCCGCCACTGCCCGCTCCTGCCCGCCGGGGGAGGGCGGGGAGGCGCGCTCGGCGCACACCCGGTGAACTCCGGCGAGGGTGCCCTCCCCGGGGGTTATCTCCGGGGTGGAGTCCGCCCGGAGAGCGGCGCACCGGTCACCCGAGGCCCGGGCGCCCTCGCTCACCTCGCTGACTCCATCCTATTTCCACTCCCACCCACCCCCCCCGGGTCCCGCGTCCCTTAGCCGCAACCCACTCTGCCCCACTTAGCGTGCTCATTGGCCACTCAGGGCCTGCCCTGTCTCCATAAATACATGGTCCCCGGCCATGGAACTTGGAGAGGGACAGGAGGAAGGCTCAGCGCCAGCATCTCTTCTGTCCTCCTTGACACTTCGACTTCACGGCTCCAGATCTGGAAGTCAGACCCGCAGACCAACAGGCGGACCCACATCCCTTCCTTTCTTCCGAGAGACATCCAACTCCCTGCTGCGCTCCTCCAGCCCCTGCGGCCAGAGCTCGGCAGGCATCCGCTCACTGAGCCTGTCGCGAAGTACCGCATCAAGCATCCTCGCCGAGGTCCTCTCTGTCTCTCCTCTGCCCGCTCCATCACATCTGTTGCTCCTCTTTGCCTCTCTTTCCTACAATCATCAAGCCTCCAAAACCCACCCAAGCCTCTTTAGCAACCTCGCGCTTCCCAGTCCCCGCACATTCCCACGCGCCGGGTCTCTCCCGCTGCCATGAGCTCCTCCATCAGCAAGAGCCGCTCCCTTGCCGCCTTCCTGCAGCAGCTGCGCAGCCCGGGGCAGCCCCCTAGACCCGTGACATCCACCGCGTGCGCGCCGCCTCGGCCGCGGGAGGTGCCCCTCTGTCCCGTGACGGAACGTGGCGAGGCGCAGGACGCGGCAGCTCTCCCCGGTCCCACCAAGTGGCCACTGCTGGGCAGCCTGCTGGAAATTCTCTGGAAAGGGGGACTCAAGAAACAGCACGACACACTGGTAAATGCCTCGCCTCGTCCCAATTTCTTCTCCCTTCCCAGCCCTTCCTAAACCCTCCCTGAGGTGCGCGATCCGGGAGCACCGGGCGCTCGGGTGTCCCCGCTGCCGCGGTCCCCGGTCCCCGGGAGGAAGGAGGCGGGAGGCAGGAGAAGCGCTCTTGGGCTGCAGGGAGTGCGCGCTGACCTGGCACCCTGCCCGCCGGCTGCAGGCGGAGTACCACAAGAAGTATGGCAAGATTTTCCGCATGAAGTTGGGTTCCTTCGACTCGGTGCACCTGGGCTCGCCGTGCATGCTGGAAGCGCTGTACCGCACAGAGAGCGCGTACCCGCAGCGGCTGGAAATCAAGCCGTGGAAGGCCTACCGCGACTACCGCGCGGAGGGCTACGGGCTGCTGATCCTGTGAGTCCGGGAGGCAGGATGGGGGCCGGTGCTGGAAACTGGGAAGGGGCGGGAATTAGGGTTCCCTGGGGTTGGGTCCTTCTAATGCAGGGTGAACGCGGAAGCCCCTACCTGGTGCCGTCACGGGCTCTGGCGTGGACTAGAGCGGGGTGAGGCGCAGCTGTACTGCGCACCCAACACCTGTGTTCTCTCCGGGGACTGGGCTGGGCCAGGCCTTTCCGTCAAAGAAACGCCGAACAAATGTTATACAAATTGTGGTGTTCAGACTTTTGGGCAGGATGAGATTGTCAAGCTAACGTGCCAGGGAAACGTGTTATACAAACAAATTATCCCTTAAAATTCTCTGCGACCACCGCCACGCCACCCCCCGTTCTTGGAAGCTCAAACTCCAGAAATTAGCTCCTTTTGCTTTTGGCAATGACCTTTCTAAAGGGGACTGGGAGGTTAGGACCTAGATCTACTTGGAAAGCTGGGATGAGGAGGTTGCGTTTGAGAGAGAGAAATGCTATGATGTATCATTCCTCGGCTTTAACATTGTTACTATTTAACAAGTTAGCACTCTTTTTACCCCCAAATTATAATGCCTAGTAGTTACATTTTTCAGGATATCATTATTGGAATTTAAAAAAAAAGTATTAATGCATGGAACGTCACGCGCTGCGTGGTCAGCCTTAGGGCAAGTGCAAAAGGGTTCCTGATGAGAACAGTGAATCTCTGTGTGTTATTTGAAGCCAATGGCAAAATTCTAAATTTGAGGTATTCTGTGAGTGTGTCTTTAATGGGTTGAAAGAAGACAAGATTTTTCCTCAAATAGGTCAGGGTTGCTGATGAGGGGGATGTTCAGGTGCCCATTCTTACTGCTGGGAACTGAGGCCACTGGCCTCCCAGTTCAACCCCAGCAAGAGAACCTCAAAAGCCCTGAACCTGAATTATCTGAACGTCATCTTTCAGGCGCAATCTTTGACCTAGAGGAAAGGTGCTTATTCATCCTACTGTCTAACCAGCCCCAAATGTTCCAATGCAAATATTCTCTGGCTATTTCTTGGCACAATTCTTCATTCATTTGATTATATAGTTCAAGCAATTGCAGAGCTAGAAGTATCTTTGCTTCTTTGTTCTTTTCCTTTCAATTTGCTCTAAATTCTGCTTCTCTCCCAGGGAAGGAGAAGACTGGCAGAGGGTCAGGAGTGCTTTTCAAAAGAAACTAATGAAACCAGTGGAAGTCATGAAGCTGGACAACAAAATCAATGAGGTTTGCAGGCTGGGGTTAGCCTTTCTGGTTCTCTTGGGGATGGGGGGATGTTAATGGAGCCTCAAGTCGCAGCTAAAAGTGTACAAGAAAAAGCAGGCAATTGGGATGATTCAGGGGTCTCCTTTTCTCCTCATTCCTCTCCACATCCTCCCCCCCAAACCCTTATTCCTCCCTGTCTTTTAAAGTAGTATCTCCATAAGGGAGCAGTTAGGAGCATAGACTTTTTTTTTTTTTTTTTTGGAGCATAGACTTTGACATACTATAGTCTTGAATTTGAATGTCAACCCCCCACCCCCTAATTATGTAACCTGACTGTATGATTTAACATCCTCAGTTTCCCATTCTATAAACTGAGAGTAACAATTCCCACTCCATAGGTTTACTGTGAGGATTAAATAAGATAATGCCATAAAATTCCTAGGTAGCGACATTTGAACTGGGTTTTACAGGATGAGTAGGAGTCTGCAAGCCAGAGAAGGTAGAGAAAGTATTCAGGCAGAGAGAATAGCCTCCTGAAAATATGGTGGCATGAGACAATGTGTTCAGAGAACAGTACATTCAGTGCAGCTGAAGTGACGCTCTCTCTGAAATGATGTTGGGCAGAGGGCAGGTCTTGACAAAGTTTTTGTGCCACGCTAAGGTAATGCAGCATTATCCTTTAGCCAACAGGGGGCCAAATGTGGAGAGATTTAAGCATACAGTGATCTATTTTTACTCCAGTTTACACTGGGTGTTTATTTTGAACTGAACCCATATAAGATGGTATAGGTGAAAGACTGCAAAATTTATTAGCTTCCAGGGGCCACCTGATTCATACAAGTGTATAAGGCAGATCCAGCAGGGATTTTAGCAAACAGAATAGTGCATGACCTTTCTAGAGGGCACAGCTGCCCCAGCTCTGGCAAATGCCTACACATGGAAATGTAGACCCAGGGTCACCAGGTCTAGTAATTATTATTATTTTTTGATAACAAGAGGAAAACCCAGATGTTCATGTGAAATCTCTAGGGTTTTTTTTTTTTTTTTTGATAACCAATTCAAAGCACTTTTTAGTGAGCTATGTGAGCAAACTAAACATGCCCCTTAGTTACATCCGTGGGCTTTGCAGTCACATACACCCTATTTCAGACCCCAGCACGGCCGCTGATCAGCTATGTGTCCGAGGGAGAGTGCCTTAGCCACTCTCTCAGCCTCAGCTTTCTCATCTGTTACCGAGGAAATGGGAATAGTGGCAGTCCTTCCTACCTCCCGAGGTTGTTTTGAGGACCAGCTAAGGTAACACACTGTGTACAGCGCTTGGTTGCATACAAGCCTCGTTAAATGCAAAGCATTAGTCACCTAAAACTCTGACTGTGGAAACCAGCGTCTATAGGCCTTTCACGACTTGCCCCACAGTGACAGGGCGGTTTAGTGAGGAAGCTGCGCCCAGAATTTACAGATTTGCTGGATCTAAATTCAACACGCTTAGCACGATAAAAACCAGTAAAGAGAGGTTCGCTCACTCAGCTGTGGAAGTGGCAGATCTCAGGAGAGCGAGAGTCCTGGAGCCATTGTGCCAACGGGAACAGCTGGCTGATTCCACCTACGTGGTTTATTCTCCATTTTGATTAGAAGAAATGTTTTTCTCCGCTGAAATTTAGATCAAAAGCTGAAACTTAAGCTTCGGGGAGGCTGCTCAGGAAATAGCCCAGAACAAGGGTGCTGGGGCAGAAGGCAAACTCCCAGGGAGAATCTGTAATTAGCGATGATTCAGAATGCATAACATTATGAGCAGGGAGTGAATATACACTGTAGCCAGCTTACTGAGGTTTGAACTTCTGTTTTCCTTCAATGACTGAATTGTGGCTTTTGGGATTTCTTTCTTTTCAGGTCTTGGCTGATTTTATGAGTAGAATAGATGAGCTCTGTGATGAGAAGGGCCGCATTGAAGACTTATACAGTGAGCTGAACAAATGGTCCTTTGAAAGTAAGTTGTCTTCACTGACTTGTTGGTTTGATTTTGCAAGTGATTTTGAGGACAAATGTGGCTCTGTCAACAGCTCATCTGTAATCAGGTACTATTGCTGACCCACAGCAGCCTTCTTAATGCTTTCAGGCACTTAAATGACGCTTTACAAGCAGTTGTTTATGTAGTCATTCAACAAATACTTGTTGAACATCTGCTAGGTGCCAGGCACTGTACTAGGGACACGACAGTGAACAAAATAGGCAACATCTTTCCTCACATGGAGCTCAGATTTTAGTAGGGGTGATAATCACCAAGTAAACATATTTTAATATGTATTTGGGGTTCTAGAATATAGATTCCTAGATGAGGCAATTCTGCCTTGGTAAGGAGACATTTGAGGTGAGGCCTAAAGGAAGGCAAGGAGCAAGCCATCAGTGTATCTGTGGGAAGACCGCTGGGACAATGGAGACAGGAAGTGCAAATGCCCTGGGGTGGATGCCTTCGAGGAATTTGAGGATGCCAGCGTGGGTGGATTACAGGGGGAGGGGAAAGAAGAGCTGATAAAGATTAAGCCACCACCTGTAAGTCCTCGCAAGAGCTTTTACTTTGAGTCAGATGTTGAGCCACGGAAGGTTCCAAATAAAGCGGAGCTGAGGAGGTTCAAACTTGGGGGTTAATCAGAGATGGCCATCTCAGCTGAGCTTGGTCAGGGGCCACTTCTCAAGATGATGCCATCTCAGCCAAGGCCTTGGGGGTGAATAGGAGTTCGCCAGGTTCGCCTTCAGAAGGTAGAATGTTCCAGGCAGAAGGAACAGAGAGTATTATGCAGAGGGGAAAGAAAGGAGTTCAGAATGGCTGGAGCATGTCCTGCAAGGGTCAAGGATGGCGAGGGCAGAGGTTGGGAGAAAGGCAGCGGCCAGCCCGTGTCAATCCATATCAGTCAGGGACGGGCGTTTGGCTTTGAGCCCAGAGTCCCTGGGAGCAACAGCAGCACACTTTCAGCAGGAAGGTGTCCTGGTCCGGTCCGCTGGAAGGACTGCTCTTGGCTGCTGACATGACGGATTGGCGAGGGCACCCCAGGATGGAGGCTTCTGCCCTGATCTGTCTCCCCTGTCAGACTGACCTGGCTTTAAAGTTATGGACAGTCATCTTAGCACGTGAGAAAGCTCCGTGCCAGTAAGAAACCGGCAGAAGGTGTTAAGGGACAAAGGAGCAGAGTCAAAGGAGAGAATGATTATAGAGGACAAAAGAGAGTATGCTTTGGAAATTGTCCACTGTAAATACTCAGATTAAGGAGTATCAGATGCATTTCTTTGCAAGTCAAGGGAAACCTGACCGTGGTGGTTTAAAAATTATTGTCTAGCTTTACAAGAAGTCTTGAGGAAGCCAGTCCCCAGCTGGCACTCGGTGATATCACTAGGGACCCAAGCCGGTTCCACCTTCTTTCTCATCCACCCTGAGCTAGCTGGCTGGTTGCAGAATGGTTACTGCCCCTCCTGGCCTCACCTCTGTCTGCATTCCAGGCAAAAACAAGAAGGGAAGAGCTAAGCCAGCTATTCCTTCCCCTTTATCAAGAAAGCAAAAGGGTTTCCCTCGGGTCTCATTGGCCAGACCTGGGTCGTGTGGCTTCTTGCAGAAGCCTGAGAAATCAGGGAGCAGGGCTGTCTTAGTTCAATCCTGATTTATTGCCTATGGACTGACACATTGACAACCTCAATAAAATCAGGGTTCTCTTAGGAAAGAAATGGAGGAACATGAGAACTGGGTAGGCATTAACAATGTCTAATAATCTCAAGGGTGAACTCTGAGAAAAGCAAGACATCACAGGAGAGATTCATTCATGCATAAAAATGGCTGCATCGTCATAGCTGGCTTTTCTGACCAGGAGGTCCTATAGGGGATGAGTCATCGGACCTGGAGACAGTTTCCAGAAAGAGAGGAAAACCTGATCAGGCCCCTTTCGCTCAGACTCTTCGCCTTTCATCTGTTCTCAAAAAAGACCTCACTTTCATGAAACAGAATCGAGTCTTCAGTGGCCAGCTAATCATAGGCCCCAGGATTGCTATGAATGGGTAATCGTGTTGATTATTTTAAATAACAGGCATCTGCCTTGTGCTGTATGAGAGGCGATTCGGGCTCCTCCAGAAGGACGCAGGGGATGAAGCTTTGAACTTCATCGTGGCCATCAAGACAGTAAGTGTCTCCTTGGGGGGAGCAGTTTTTCCTATAAATCACTTACGGAATTTAACAAATGTGGACCCCAGTGCTTCCCAAGAGTGGCGCCCTCACATGTTTTATTGCAATAGTTAAGTGTTCATTTTAACGTGGTGATGTATTGTCATGAACGTGTGTGCATGTACACACATGTGATATAAAAGCACGTTAAATCATCGTTTGGACAAGGTGTAAGTGGGTATTCTAGTTAAAGGTCAGCTGATCAAAATACAGTCTGCAGGTTGTATGTGGACACAGTGGACGCAGTGAAACTGGTTTCAGGAATGGCTGAAGTTTGGAAATTATTGGCAATTGAAGTAGATACGAGATTTGTAGCTTTCTTTTCTTCTTTTTTTTTTTTTTTTACATTTAGGTCATAAGATCAAAATTTTTAATTAAATATATTCAGTGGGAAAGCATCCCAAAGATGATTTTCACACATCACTGGGGAGCGGGGCTGAGAGCCCCGGGGAGGCCCTGCAGTTCCAGCCTTTGGGGCAGTAAAGGGTGCGGGCGTTTAGAACGCTGCCCTTGCAGAGTGCAAATTGCCTTTGAGAGAAAGAGAAACGGGAATGAGAAGGCACCTGTGTTCCTCACAGATGATGAGCACATTCGGGAGGATGATGGTCACCCCGGTCGAGCTACATAAGAGCCTCAACACCAAGGTCTGGCAGGCCCACACGCAGGCCTGGGACACCATATTCAAGTCAGGTAATCCGGCCCCACGTGCCCAGCAGCCCTGACTCTGGAGCTGCTGCCCAAAGGTCTGGATGATCCTCTTGGCCTCAGCACCCAATCCTTTGGTGGAGTTGCTCCTCCTGACTCTTCTGGGCTTTGCAGACCCATGGGTCTGGGATTGCCCTGGTACCGAGGAAGTCGAAGGAAGAGGCCTGAGGTGGTTTCTGTAGTCTTCCTTGGGAAGTACGAATGGTTCAGAGCAAGAGCTCTGGACTCAAAGATTCCTGGGTTCAAGTCCCAGCTTTGCTGTTGGGTTTGGCGGCTCAGCCAAATGTGCTTTTTCATCCTCAGTTGTCTTGTCTCTAAAATGGGTTAAAACAACAACAACAACAATAATAGTATTTGTAGTAGTACATACCTCAATGCACCTGTTTTTAGGTCTGATATAGATAACACAAAACTTAGCATAGCACAACGTCTCAACAGATCAGAGCTATTTCTGCTACGTTACGGCGGGACTCTCTGGTGCTACGTGTTGTTCTGTGAGCACACACACACAAACACACACACACACACACACAGACTCATTTAATTCTCTCAAAGAACATGTAAGATGCGTCCTTCTGTGAGGCCCAAGTGACAGAATTGAGGCACAGAGAAATTAAGTAACTCTCTCAAGATTACATGCTAGGTGATGGCAAAGCCAATGTGAAGCCAGGCAGAAGGGCTCCTGAAAATCAAATTCTAACTGCTCTACCATTTACTGCCATCATCATTCTCATTACCATTATTATTACTATTGTGGCAGGGGCTTGCATAATGGATTGAAGTGAGGGAGACACATGCCTGGAATGTACTTTACAAACATCAGAAATGTTTGCCATCATTGTCCACATGGGTGGGCACTGAACGTGTGTGTGTTTGATAGCAATGGGGGAGGGGTTCCCCCCTCCTCTGTTGCCAAAATTTGGGAGCCAGATCCCACTTTGCCAGTGTCAGTGACCATCTCAGCTAGGTGCTTAGATCTGGGTCCAAGTTCTGGTTCAGATGCTTGAATCAGAATCTGCATTTTAAGACGATGCCCAGGTGACTCTTGTGCACGTGAATATTTGAGAAGCTCTGTTCATGTGGGCCTGGATCAGTCCTTGCTGACCTAAGAATGAGGCAGTATGAGCTGATCTAACAACCTGTCAAATCGTCAGATTGCTTGCAAAGCCCCTTTGGATGTTGCAAGGAGAATTTGATCCTAGCTTCCCTTTGTTCTTTTCCCTATCCTAATTTCCAGCTGACTTCCTCTCCCCTTCTTTTGTCTCCAACAGTCAAATCTTGTATCGACCACCGGTTAGAGAAATATGCGGAGCAGCCCAGCATGGATTTCCTGTGTGATATTTATCACCACAATCAGCTTTCAAAGAAAGAACTGTACGCTGCCGTGACGGAGCTCCAGCTGGCTGCGGTGGAGACGGTAAGGGGTGGTCTGATTTCAGTTTGCTCTATCAACCATCTGTAAAATCCTTTTCATGAATCTTACCGTCGTTCAACTTGCCCATTCCCTAAGGACTCACTGAGCATTAGCATAGCAAAAATAAAAAGTCTCATACGAGACTGTGGGGGGTACCCAGTGCTTCAACATATGATGGAAAAATTCCAGAGCAAGGTATCAGTGCCATGACAAATACGCAAGCTGCTACAGGAATTCAGAGACAGTAAAATCCTACACAGTAGCAAGGCAGACAATCCAGGTTTCTAAAAATTGGACATATTTTAGATGGTTATCCATGTTACCCACAAGTGCTTAGCAGTGGTTGTCATTTAGTCTAAAAATATTGGGATATGTTTTGCTAGTCCAATAATTTATTTTTCTGCTTAAAATTGCCAACAGAGTGAATTCAGGAAAACTTTGATTTCAATTTAAGTGAAACAGTTCATTTTAATACCAGAATTCTGTCCCCAGTATGGTTGACACCCTAGTAAGTACACAACCCCGCCAGACTCTAGACGCAAACGCTGACAAGGAGTCAGGCGAGCTCAACTTTCTTTGGCTCATTTTTTTGAGCCGTCATTGGAGTGATGATATTAATAGCCCTCATTCACCCATCATCTCTCAGAAGAGTGTGTCCTAGGTCGTGTCTGTTTCATGTTTCCCCCTTTCTGTGGTGTTTCTGATCTGAACACAAAGTGAGGATGCTCCAGAAGGCTATCAAAAGTGGGAACTTATTTCAACTCATTTTCGTATTAAATCCCTTACCCTCAGAGGCTCCTTAGGGTGTTCAAAATTAAGCTTCACCCATTATTCTTTTTTTTTTTTCCAACTGGAATGTTAACTCCATGACCATGATGACTTGGTTTTGTCCCCTGCTGTATTCCTAGGGTGGAGAATAGCACTTGGCACATACTAGATGCCCAATAAATGCTTGTTTAATAAATGAAAGATTTCAGTATCTATCAAGGGTCTGCTATGTGCCAGGCATTGTTCTGGGTATTCGAGAGACCATGGTGAACCAATGAACCAGTTCCCCTCCTGGAACTTGAGTGGTCATAGGGAACAGACAATAGACATGAAAACAAACAAGGAAATAGGATCATTTCAGAGAGTGCTTCAGGACATGGAGGATGCCATCAGAGTGAAGTAACAGAGAGGTAGGGGAGGTGGTCCCTCTCTAAGGATGTCATCCTGGAGCTGACACTAAGAAGGAGTCAACCAATGGCAGATCTGGTGGAAAAGTAAGCCACACAGAGGAAACAGCAAGTGCAAAGGCCCTGGGGCAGAAACGGGGATGACTGGAGAACCAGCCTCTGTGGTCAGAGTTGACACTGGAGAAGTCAGTGAGCCCTGTTAACCAGGAGCCTTAGGAAGGCATTTGGATTCATTACACGTGTAACAGAAAGCCCTTGGAATGTTTTAAGCAAAGAAATAACATGATCAAATCTATGATTTGTAAAGTGGGCTCTGGCTGGTGGATGGAGAGGGGACCTAGTGGAGACAGAGTAGAAGCAGGAAGGCCAGCTTTGAGATGGGTCTCCCCGTGGAGGTCTAGTGGGGATACTTTGTGCCCGTGAGGTTTCCCAGGCCACTTCCCCTCTGTCCAGCCCCTGCAGTTAGGCCAACAGGCCAGGGCTGCCTTGCAGGGCTTCGGTGAAAGCTACAGTTATCTGTCTTTTGGAAACCCTATTTGGTACTTGCGGTCAGGGACCTACTGATATGGTTCAATCTGTTTCTTTTTTTGTCCTGGCTGTGCTGAAAGTCACATTTGGAGAATCAGAGAAATTTGAAGGTGTATCTAATTTGGTGGCTACGCCCTCTTCCTGTTTTGTCAATTGGACTCTTGTAATAATGACATCCACAGTTTATTTGCAGCGGAGGCTGCCAGTCCACCGACATGAAGAAGGCTGCCTGGAGGCATCTTCCAAAAATAATAAATACCATTGGCTCCAAATTGTCCTGCACTTGACTCATTGATGTGAGTGGCACATAGCACTTAGCAAAAGCGTCTTCGTGTCTGCAGAGAGAGGGCACAATGACCATTTTTACGGGAATATTTGGCCTAAATTCACCAAAAATAGGCCTAAAAAACAAATGTATAAGACTACCAGTTGGTGAATATGATGAAGCTAAAAGCTGCACAGGCTTTTGCTGCCAGTATTTTTTCTCCTCTCGTTGCCTTTGGAAAGAGAATAAAGGATGCCACTTAAAAGGCCATGAGTCTTTGTCAGAAATTGTGGCTGGTTCCTTGAAATACTCAACCTGATGCTAGAATTTCTTATTTTGATGTTAGCTCCCTCCTATCAGGATTCTTTGCATGAGGCTGAAAGATAATGTCTTCCTACTTTCGTGGCAACTTTTTAGGGTGCTGCAAAGAAAAAAAAAACTTTCTTTTAAAATCCAGCAATGCAGTTTCATGTGCATTTGCACTGTAAAATTTAAAAAGAAACACCACTTTTCTTAGCAAAACACATGGGAGCTCCAGCCTTCTCTCTCTGCGCAATTTTCATATTAATTTTTTACATTAAACAATTAAAAAAATTTTTTTAAAGTTTGAGATAATTATGGATTCACATGCAGTTCTAAGAAAAAAATAGCAAGGGCCCCTTGAATCCTTCACCAAATTTCCCGCAATAGTAACATCTTGTGAAACAATAAAACATCGCCACAACCTGGAAATTGATATTAATGCAATTGCCCATCTGACTTTCATTTCACTGGATTTACAGGCCCTCATTTGTATTCAATTTTTGTGCCAAACCATATTTTGTGTCCTGATGCAACTACCATTTAAAGCATTCTGTCTCGATTCCCTCAGGAAATAAGCTATGATTAATTGATGCATTTTATAAACTAAATCTGACTTTTCATATATGGTCTTTGCTTGAGACACAGCCAGCAAGGACGTGGGAAAAAGCATCACTAATATATTTACAGAACAAGGTGGTAGGCGCCACCGTTTGTTGAGCTTATACTGGTTTTAAGGCGGTTGATTTGCAGAAAACTCAAGTGTATGTCCATTTGACTTTCAGACAGCAAACAGCTTAATGTGGATTCTCTACAATCTATCCCGTAATCCCCACGTGCAGCAAAAGCTTCTTAGGGAAATTCAGAGTGTACTGCCTGAGAACCAAATGCCACGGGCAGAGGATTTGAGGAATATGCCGTATTTAAAAGCCTGTCTGAAAGAATCCATGAGGTAAGAACATGTGCCTAAGCGGGGGAAGGCGAGGGAAGGGAAGGGGAGGGAAGGGGAGGGGAGGGGAGGGGAGAGGAGGGGAGGGGAGAGGAGGGGAGGGGAGGCAAGGCAAGGCAAGGCAAGGCTGCCTGGATACAGTATCAGTACAAAATCAGGGGTCTCCCTCCTACAAACATCTCCCATAGTTGAGTCATAAGCATTTATCAAACTGGAAAAAAAAAGCTTCTATTACTCATTTTCTAAATCATTTGGGCAAATTCTATTAAATCTTGGTAAGTCAGAGTCCTCGCCTTTAAATCAGTAATTATAATACTCGAGCGGATGCTGTAAGCAGTGATTAAGATGAGGGGCGTATTTGAAGGACATGAGATGAAAGCTCAGCAAGGAACCGTATTATTATAAGACGCAGAGACGTCTGTGTTTTTGAGCCTCTGTATAAAGTGTCCTTTGAAAATTCTTTTTCTGGAAAGCAAAACTCACAGCACTTGAGGATTAGAAGGAAATAGCTTTAGCTTCATGAAGGGTAGATAGAAGAAACCTAAAACAAACAGCAAGCGTAAGGGCGAAGCACAGAAGCGTACCCTTTTGAAGTCTAAAATGAAATAGGGGAGAAACCACAGTTAACAGCTATGAAGCAGCCTTGTCCTGGGGGGCTTCACCAACACAATAAGGAACAAAAACAAGAGGTGTAAATACTGGGAGGAAAGGGATAGAATTTCTTTATGAAGGGTTGAGATCGTGTTCCTTTTTTGAGAATTTAGGCAGCATTTTTTTAACCAGAATCTGCATTCCCTGGAGCTAGAGCTTGGTCAGTGCTCACCTTTACATCTCTGACTTTATTTTTTCAGGCTTACCCCAAGCGTGCCATTTACAACTCGGACCCTTGACAAGGCAATGGTTCTGGGGGAATACGCTTTACCCAAAGGAGTAAGTAGAACTTGGACAGAGTGTGCCTTATAGAGCTTTGAAAGATATCTGTCAGCTCTCTCTAAACACTTCTCCTGGGAGAGCGTTCATTTTGGAAATACGTTGATTGCAGTATATGGTTGACATGTTGCATAGAATAATATTAGGAATCATGGTTACGGAGATGGAGAAACCTGGATTCATGTATAGTCTTGAGTGAGTTCCGTCACCTCTGTGAAACTCAGCTTTCTCATCTGTAAAATGGGAATAATAACAGAACTAATGTCCCAGGGTTGCTAAGAGAATGCGAAGTAAAATGTTGAGATTCTTGACCTTCATTTATTACCTGGCAATGGATACGTGTTAGCAAGCATCATTATTACAAATTTGTGGGCTACTTTCACGTTTGTAAGGTGATGGCTCTTGTAAGTTTTGCTATTCAAATGTTTTCTTCTGTTTAAGCACTTTGTGTTCCTGGGTATTTTTAGACAGTGCTGATGCTAAATACGCATGTGTTGGGATCCAATGAAGAAAATTTTGAAGATTCAAGTCAGTTTCGGCCCGAACGATGGCTTCAGGCGAAGAAGAAGATCAACCCTTTCGCCCATCTTCCTTTCGGCATTGGGAAAAGAATGTGCATTGGTCGCCGCCTGGCTGAGCTCCAGCTCCACTTGGCTCTCTGCTGGGTAAGACCCGGCTGGGGTTTCTGCAGGTGTGTTCTGGGCTATTCCTCAGGGCAGGAGAAGAGGGGTAATTCTGCCTTTTTTGTGCTCCTGTGTTCCAGATCGTCCGCAAATACGACATCATGGCCACAGACCATGAGCCTGTGGAGATGCTTCACTTGGGCATCCTGGTGCCCAGCCGGCAGCTCCCCATCGCTCTCTGCCAGCGATAGGAGGCCTCAGGGGAGCTTCTGGGGTGCAGAGAATGTCAAGAGGTGAGCCAAGCCTGGAAGTCAGCCAGTCCGGGGTTGAAATCCCTGCTCACTGCCGATTCATGGGGTGACCTTAGTAGTTAGTTAACCTTTCTGCCTTCATTTTTTCTTCTCATTTGTAAAATGGGGGCCAAAATCGTATCCATCCAGAAAATTGATACAAATACAAAGTAGCTAGCCCAGAGCCTGGCATCAACTGAGTGGTCCATAAGTGCATGTAAATATTGGGGTGGGGGGCAAACTTGCCTATAAAGGACCAGTTGGCAAATATCTTCTGAATGAGGCCCAGTGAATTCCTCCCTAAGTGTCTGGTACCATTAGGCAATCTGTCGATTTCTGATCATCCCAACAAACAGAGTTGAATCAAGTAGGATAATGAAGGAATTCTGGCTTAATTTTGAAACTCCCATCGTTCAGCAAGGACAGCGCGTACAGTTATCTTGGTGAAACACACCTGTGCTAAAAGCCCAGGGCACTTGTTTTAGCATTTATTTTTCCCTAATAATTCCTCTTGCTTCGTTATACTTCTCTGATGTGTCATCGGGGTATACTTTATTTTCCAGGTTGTTCTTTAGCAAGACCAAGAGCAGCAATTTTTACCCTCCTGCAAGAACGATGCTTATGGCTTGTGCATTAACGGAAAGCAAACAAACGTCAAAAGCCAGGGCGTGAAACAGCACGTGAAGAATGTTTCAGCCCAGGTGTCTGTAGTCTTTCTTCTGTCCGACCGTTCCACAAGCAGTCCTGCCTACCCAGATGATGGCACTTATCAGGACCGTATCCGACTCAGGGAGCGCGGATTGAGCGCCGGAACACGAGGCGCTCTGCAGGGTGTGCTGCTGCTGGCTCGCGGAACTGTGGTCAAGGCCGCCTGACTTACAGAATTGCCCGTCCTCCTGTGCTCTCTTGTGTCTTTCATGACATGATGGGGAGGCTGGGCACTTACCAGTTAGTCAGTAAACGTTTCTGTCCCTGCCTTACCAGAGTCACCACTTGAACCTTTACTTCTCAAAAGTTTACATTTCACAGTGAGAGACATACCACAGCGAGCTTGTCAGGGACCCCGGGTCACGCTGACAATCCATTTACTGTAACTGCTTGTAATATAATATTAGGGGAAATATTTGCTTAATAATGTAAGCAAAACTAAGTGTCGGTTAAGGTGTTCAGGTCCCTATGAAACTGTATTTTTTCCCGTTTTGAAATAGAAACATTACTGGGAAATTAGAGAAAACGTCTATTTTAAGAAGTACTTTAAATAAGTCAAAACCTCCTATGTAAGAATACCTTGATGATTCACTGAGGCATCACTGTGTTAAATCCTGAAATTCTTTATTTAACTATGGCCTTGACTCTATTTAGTCTGTGGCATTAAGGAATGGACCAACAGTTTTCAAATTGTGTGTGCTTGTGTTCTAGTGGCAATTTGCTTACATCATTTAAAAATATGTATATGGTATTTGATTTAGGACTTGTGGTTTAGGGCAATGTTCTAAAGTTCATAATTTAAACATATTCAGTGGCTTTCCATGCCTTAATTTTCCCGACTATAGAATGGGTCACTAGTAAAGTGTGCATACATTGTAGATTAACTACATAGCCCATGTTATGCGATGTGAATTCCTTGGGAAAATATCATTTCATAAATGGAAAACATATAGATTTATGCAATACTTATAAAACTTTCTTTAAAATGGTGTTTACATATAGTTTATTTGCACATGTTTTTACTACTACTTTTCCTAAAGGCATACGATATATTTCTGTATATTTGATAGAGATTTTCCTTTTAAGGTTATATCTTTTAGAATATTTCAGAAGTATACATTTATATCTTTATATTTGAACAAATAATGTACATATCACTAAAAATAGATGGATGCTTTCTCCCCACTGTGAAATTTTTTTAGAATTATATATCCACATGTGTTGTCAGAGTTCATCTGTGTATCTTTGAATTCTCTAAAAGCAAGAATAAAAGTTTTAAAACATATGAGAGATGTTTCCCCTTCATTGCGTTTGTTACAACCAAATTTAAAAATTCAAGCTTTGTCTCACCCGAAAATTTCCTCCTGTGGCTATTTTACAATATAATATTACAATAATATTTTATAGCAGTTTTACCAAAAGATGATCATTTGAATGGCAAAATAATGTTCCCTTTTTTGCTGCTTAAAAATTTCTCCAGTCCATTTACTTTTGTCTCTACCATCACCCACTTCACTCTGGACCCCTGCAGAACCTGCCAATGGATGTCCATCTTCCTTCCAGAGTGTTCCTTGTCCATTGGCTCTATTGGTCTTTTTAAAACACAAGCCTGATCGTGTCTCAGCCTTGCTTCTGTGGCGTCCCATTGCTCTTACATGAAGATCAAATTCCTTAAGCTAGACTTCAGTGTTTTGTAAAGTATGGCCCCACTGACCCCCAGGCCCCAGCCCACATGAGCCACCCACTGGATGCCTCTGGACTCTGGCCATGCTGGCTTCTGCCAGTCTCCTCTATTCTTTAAATGCTCTCTGCCCCTGAGGTTTTGCACCTGCTGTCCTTCCTCCTGGGACTCTCTTTACCTGTTCTTCTCCTCCTGTGCGCCAATCAGAGCCCAGCCCAAGCTTCCTGGAGGAAGTCTTCCTGGATGATCAAAATCCTCTAGAGGCTGTCTTCCCAGCCCCTCTCTTACACACACACACACACACACACTTTCATTTTTTGACAATTCAAAGTTTTTTTAATTGATTATATAAATAACGCTCCTGAACTTTATGGTGACCAACATATCTAGGCAAATTTCCCCACAATCATCCTGTTGATGGATGGCTGAACCAGGACTCACGCCAAGTCGTAAAAGCTCCTCCCCATGAGGGCAGCGAGCAGCACAGAGCTCTGACCTGTCGTGACTGTCACAGACAGTACCTGCCGTTCAGGGCCTGTGGCTTATTATTATTTCTCCTCCAGTCCCGATTCTGTCTCCCGCAAGGTCGACTCCATTCTTCAGCTTGAACAAAAGTCTAATACATGTTTATGGGAAACCAGTTCACGAGGATACACGGCTGGGAATGCAGTCCACCTGGCTTTTGCGATGTCCAGATAATTTTTTGAAAGAGAGGGAGGGAAGAAGGAGAGAAGGGAAAAGGAAGGAAGGAAGGAAGGCGAGAACTGAGAGATCAAGGGATTTCCTCGACATTGTGGCAAAGATCCCACCCCCAGTGCTGCTCCCCTGAATAGTCAAAAATTATCTTTGGGGCATCTTTGGGGCAACTATTATGCATTAGCAGGTGACGGAGTGGAGTTACATTGTATGCGCATTTAACCCATGCAAACTCCACCAACCATGCTTAGAGCCGGAGGGCTGGCCACGAGCAAAGGTAACATAGATAATTCCAACAGCCTCACTCAACAGGGTCACAGGATGGGGACAAGGTCCAGCTCTTGTCTCTCTCCTGCATCTCAAAGCGTGAGCCTCCTGCCGCCCTGCGTGTGGTTCTAGGAGTTAAGGTGTGAATTTGTCTTATGACGCAGCCCCTAGACAGGAGCTAAGCACTTCGTGTTGTTTTCAACCAAAAGGGCAGACACTTCTTCCAACACTGGAGGGAGTGCAAGCGGGGGGGGAATTTAGGAGAGATGGTACTATGTCACTTTAGCCTGAAGATGATTTAAGAGATGTGAAGGTTATCGGAACGATAAGCAATATTTGCATTGCTTGGTTGACTTGAAGACCCAATTCTCCAATGTGCCTCTCCCTCTAGTGAAACGCCTGTGAGTTCCGTGCCCCACAGACTCCACCTTGGTGTAGGGGGATAAACACACATTTGGAGATATTAACCTCTGCTGGGTTTTCATCCTAGCAGCGCTGTCTCCTAGCTGTGTGACTTCAGGAGTCTACTCAACTTCTCTGGGCCTCAGCTATTAAAGAGAGGCTAATGTACCTCATGTACAAGTGCTCTTGTGAGGACAAGAAAACCAGACATTTGCCTAACTCAGTGCTTGGCACAGAGCAGGGGTAGTGTCAGAACTCATACTTCTGGATTGGAGGAGCAAAAATGAAGCAACCCCTTTATAAGGATAGAGCAGGTCAAATTAAATGTCCTGGGTCCAGATGGGGAAAATGGGAGACAACAATCTCTGGAAATGGAGTTAGTTTTTTCTGCCTGTAGAGCAGACCCTAGGAGACTTGGGACGGCAGGGGTTAGCAGGGGTTGGGGATTAATACTACCTTTTTTTTTTTTTCCCTCTTCAGGGTTTTCATGAGACTGATGGAGAATTACTAAGACAATTAAAAAACACTATTCTCTCAAACCGATAGTGACCCAGCCGCCACTCAGTTATATTACCCGCACACCTCATTTTCAGACTCCGTTTTGCTCCCCCTAGAAATTGACTGCGTGTTTCCTTTGGTATTCAGGGAATCTCGCTGGATTTCACCAACTCACTAAAATGCGCAAAAACCTGATGAGGGCAACTAACATTTATTGAGCGTGCTCAAGGCCCTTTCCTGTACCTTGTCTCAACTGATCCTCCATCAGCCTTGTCAGGGAGCTGGGAACCTTTCCGTTTTTTAATAGATCTGGAGAAGTCAGATTTGCTCGGGGAAACACAGTAAGCAGAAAACTTAAACTCCAATCTCTCTGACTCCACAGGCTTACTCATTTCCCTACACTTTGTGGCATTCAAAGAATTTATAATAGGTCAGTCAATTAATCTATCAGCAGGTATTTGGTAAAGCCTGTTGAACAGCTTTGGTTGAAAGCCAAGGCCCCATCTATGCTACAGTCTGATTCGTTGAGCTTTCTCTAGTCTCCTGAATTGGACATTGACCCAAATGATACAATCTTTTATTGCTGTCCGCGATTGTTCTGTCCTGCAGAACCTCCCTCTATCAGCAAAAACATATTTGCAGCACTCAATCATCCGGATGCCTCGCACCTGAGTCTTCCATGGGGCATAAACGCCCAGGTACTGATGCTTTAGAGTTAATTAAAAGATTCGTACAGTGTACGCTTTTTCTTCCCAAATTTGTTTTGCTTTAGTGAAAACGAATGTGAGATACATTTAACATCTGTTGAGGAGGCAGGAGGTCTGGAAGTCAAAATGAAGGCAGGAGTCAACCGTGCATACTTAGATGATACATGCTTTGTCATTGTTTTTTTTTTTTTCATTTGCACTTGCCTTCTTTTTACTAAGGTGATTTCTTCCTTTAGTTCATTTATTGTTGATGCTTCTTTAGCTATAATTTGCCCTCATCTCTTTACACCAGGTGACATCTGCCGGAGGCTAGTCCACATCTCCTGGTGTGGGCCAGCACCAGTGGACGGGTGATGGCTGCCTGAAACACAGTATCGAGAAGGATTCTAGAGCTGAGTCCAGATGGTAAAGTTGAGTCCAAGGACAGAATCATGATTAACCAACAGTGTCTGCCACGGGCGCCTGAAGAGAGTCATTGCCTGTGTTAGACATTGGCTCATCCTACACACAATATATTTGGGACATACATCTGGATAAATCTGGATCTTAAGCACTAACTGTGTGCTTGACACTGTCTTACATGTATTACATTTTTTGTCACTGTTTTTATTAAGGATGTATTTATATCCTTTATCTTTCTTCTTCTTCTTTTTTGTTTGCATACCTATTACAGATTTTTGGTTTGTGGTTACCATGAGGTTTATACACATGGTTATTTTAAGTTGCTGGTCTCTTACTGCCCAATGCATTTTAACAGCCCTGCGTGTGTGCACTCCTCTCCTCCCAGTCACTGCTGTTGACTCCATACTTTACATCTGATTGTTCGGTGTATCCCTTAACGGCTTATCAGGGACACAGACGACTTTACACCTTTTGCCTTTTAGCCTTCCTCCTAGCTGTGTGGGTGCATGATTTCCTACCTTCACTGTATGTTTGCCTTCACCAACGAGCTTTTTCACTTTGTCCTGGGTTCAATCCCCACTACCTCGTTTCAGACAAACAAACAAAAAACATTACTCTGAACTCTTTCTCGGGTAGATCACCCATCCCTGCTCCACTTCGTTCTTCTGGGGTTTTATCTTGTTCCTGTATTTGGAACACATTCCTCTGTTGCCTCGCTTTGCCTAAGTTGCTGTTTATTTTTGTGTATCTGGTAGGTCGGTGGCATTTCCCGACGCTGGAGAAGTGTCCTTCTCTAGATGTCCTATGTGTCCCAGCAGCATGCACCCTTCTCACCACCCGAGTTACGTGCTCCAGGGCTTCCCCCTACGAGGGCTGCCTGGGTCCCTCTGTGCGGCGGGCTGACTACGCGGGTGGTCAGGCAGGCTTGGCTGGCCCCTGGTCCAGCTGGCGGCCAGGCTCTGTCTTGTGTGAAGGCTGCCAGCCTCTGGTTGGCGGGACCAAGTCACAGAGCGACTGACTGCAGAACCGCAGGGGGCCGCGGGGCGAGTGCTGGTTCACTGGTGGGTGGAGTCGGGGTCTGGGGCTGGGAGAAGACTCGGGGGCTATTGCCTGCCTATGGGTGGGTGAAGCCAGGCCCTGGGGTTGGTACAGGACTTCTGGCAGAAAGAGCCAGGTCCTGGAGGCTGGTTGTAGGACCCAGGGATCCCAGAGCTGGTGTCAGGTTACCCAGTTGAGTATGGGGTTTGGGGTGTCCGGAAGCTTGTGTTGGCCTGTTGGTGGGCAGGGCTGGGGTGAGGCTGGTCTCAGGACGGGGTCTGGCCTCCTAGGGGCAGGCGGGGTCCACAGCCTGGGGGAGCGTGGTTTTCTCGCGCCTGGTGTCCGCCCGCGGGTGGGCGAGGCCCGTCCAGAGGCCACGGCAGGCTTCCCGGAGGGCTGGGCCGGGCAGCAGGTGCCTGCCCACTGGTGGATGGAGCTGGGTCATAGGCCGCCTGGCGGGCAGGGCCGTGTCTATAGGCGGCCGTGGGCTCGGCCAGCCTATCAGCTGGCGGCTGGCGCTGTGTCCCCGCCCAGGTAGTCGCCAGGCGTGAGGTGTCCAGCCCCGCGCCAGAGGCCGTCAAGTGGGGCCAGGCCTTGCGCTAACGAGTCTCCTCAGAGGGCGGCCCCCACGATGGCGGCCAGCAGCCGCCAACAGCATCCACGCGCGGGAGCGAGCCCCCGAGGAGGCCTGCCCCCGGCGCCTGTGTCCCCAGGGTGAGCCGCGGCCGCCCGCTCCTCTCCGGGAGACCCTCCGAGACCAGCAGGTAGGTGCGGCCCGGGCTCGCGTCGAATTACTGCTTCGGCGCAGGGTCGCGGGGTGCGGGAGGCGTCGTGCACGCGCTTTAAGGGTGAAGCCTCGGTCTCCCCAGCCCCGTGGGGCTCCCGGAGTCAAGCCCCGCTGGCCCTCAAAGCCAGACGCTCCGGGGGCTCATCCTCCGTGCAGGGCCCGGGCTGCGGAGCGCGACCTGGCGCTCACACGTGGCGCAAAGCTCTGCGGTGCAGTTACCCTCCGGTTTGTGGTTCTCCCACCCGGCGCTGTGGGTCCCGACTCCATGCAGAGTCCAGTGGTTGTTTTGCCGACAGTTGTGACTTTGGTGTGTTCATGAGAGGAGGGGAGCCCAAGCGTCTTTCCACTGCCACCGTGGCCCTGCCTCTCAAGGGCGTATCTGTCCCCTTCGCAAGTCTTGCGCAGGAGGAATGTTGGAGGTACGCAGACCAATAGTTTTCATTACTGATAACGTGTGTTTACAATTATCTTCTGTAATACTGATTTTAAAAGTTTTAAATTCTAGTAGTATTATTAAATTTGCTTTTTTAAATAAGTTGATATTGGTATTATTTGTTCTGAGAGGGGAAGTAATTAGGTTTCTTCCTTGAGTTCTGCGTTGGGGAGGTGCCCAGGATTGAACCTGGGACCTCTCGGGTGCTGAGCATGCGCTCTACCACTTGAGCTATATACAGTTCCCCCTTGATTTACATTTTAAAGAGGAGATGGATAGTGAGTGATATTTCTTGAAGCATACAAATTAGGCCACAGTCAAGAGAATGGCATAAGAGTATCTGGAAGTCAGGAATTGCTGGAATTCAGTCACCACAGGATGAAGTTGTGAGTTTTCATTTTACGTATGAGGAAACTGAGGCTTGTAGATTAATAAACTCGTTTCTAGGAAACGAACTTGGAGGTTTCATTTCTAGTATGCAGTGGGGTCCGGATTGGAAGCCAGGAAGTCTGGCTGTAGGGCCCTGACACTCAGGTGGCCTCTGTTTCCCACCTCGTGGTAGCCACATTTTTTTTTTTTATAACTCCCTCTATGTACATAAGTATGGGCAACATCCGTACCTTGCTTCTAGTCAATAAGAGATGTCAAAGGTGACGGGATGCCACCCCACCCCCGTTATATTACGGAAGATTGGAACGTCTGCTCTCCCAGGAGTCTCTCTTCTTTCTGGTTTTGATGAGTGAGCAGCTATGTTGGGAGGCCCATGTGGCGAGGAACTGAGGGCAGCCTCCTACTAAAAAGGAAAGTCCAAAAAGGAACCTAGTAAGTCCCAAATTAACCATCAGAAGTGGCACCATGCAAACAGCAAGGTCCTAGTGTAGAGCACAGGGAACTATATTCAATATCTTGTAATAACCTATAATGGGAAAGAATATATATATATATATATATATATATATATATATATATATATATATATATAAATCACTTTGCTGTACACCAGAAACTAACACAACCTTATAAATCAGCTATACTTCAATTACAAAAAAGTGAAGAAAAAAAAAACCCCATGACAACAACTACAAAGAAGAACCAGCATTATGCACTGTTTTATACAACAAATAGCTATTAAATCCTATTAAATTGCATACCTTTTAAGGATAAAGAAATTCTATCCTCATGTTACGAGAGTTGTCACTTACTCCCTTCTGGAAATTATCTGTTCTCCATAATGTAATTCACTAGGGAGACAAGCTTATCCCATCTTTCAAGCCTGGATTGATTAGTTCTTTTTTGACACGTAAGTTAATAAGGAAATTATCTACCATCATCGTTCTCAAACACTTTGAAGATTTTTAATTTCAGGTACATTTTGACTGTGGGAAAACCTCACATGTGAGTTATCTTACTTCTCATTGAAAATGAAGATATGAAGTGTATTCACATACGAAAATGAATAAATGAAAATAAGGAAGAAAACATGAAAGTGAGTAAGAAGGGAGGCACTGATGTTTTTGAGCCATCACTGAAGTGGATTCTGGTTTTTATTAAATAACAGAACAGGTTATTAATTAAAATGACCATCTAAAATCGTAAGGCCACAAAGATTCACTCAGGATTGCCTTATCACGGCAGTTTTGGCTAGGTCAGAACCATAGACATAGCAGAATATGTTGCCAATGTGTTCTTAATGAAATTTCTGAGACTAATTCCATCCGTTTTTTTCTCTTCGAGTTTCCAGAGAAAGGTGCTGAGTCCACTTTTGGATGAGCACGTAAGTGAATTTGCCAGATTTTTCCAAGGTTCACCAGCAAGTGACCTGGAAAAAAAACTCATATTAAGGCTTTAAAAGTCTACAAGTTCCGGAAGAGCTTAAAATAGTTAACTCATCAACCAGCCCAGAGTGAACTTGGGGTAAGCTTGTCTAACATGTTCCTTGCTGGGACCAGGAAAAAAAAAAAATTAAAAAACAACATTATTTGAGGAAAGGACCATTCATTTGTTCAAGTCAATATCAAGCTTCTTCGGTAATGAGTGACCACGGTAGTTACTCATGTTCTGACAGATTTGGCAAAATCACATGTTACCCCTAAATTTCTGAATGACTTTGATCAGGAGATCTTGGAAGCTTGAAAAGTTACTCTAAAATGAACTGGGTGACTTGCTTGCTTTTCCTGTTTTCAGAAAAGCTTTGTATAATGAGTACCTTAAAAGTTAGTTGGAAAACTCACCTCTAAAGCTCTACAGGTATGAATAGGACTAGCTACATAATTTGCAGGGTCCAGTATAAAGTAAAAATGACTATCTTATTAAAAAAAATTTTTTTAAGAGTTTCAAGTGGCACAAGGCATTAAACTAGCAATTGTCTGAGCTCAGGGTCCCATGCGACATAATAGTAATAACAGTAATAAAAATAATAGTAACTGTCATTTACCAAAGTGCTTACTATGTGGCAAAAATGTAACCAGGACTCTGTGAATATTATTGCATTTTAAATGCACAGTGATAACAACAAGTCATTACTATGACCAACCCCAGATATAAATGAATAAACAGGTTTAGATAAATTAAGAAATTTGTCTTCCCTTTTATCTGAGTTTTTCGACAGAATTATCTAGACCTACTGCGGTGCATCAGAGTTTCTCAGCCCCAGTGTTACTGACATTTAGGGCTAAGTAGTTCTTTGTTGTGGGGTGCTGTCCTGGGCATTGTGGAATATTTAGTAGCATCCCTGGTCTCTACCTGCTAGATGCCAATGGTATCCTCTCTCAGTTGTGACAACAAAGATGTCACCAGATGTTGCCGGATGTCCCCTGGGGAAGGGGGATGAAATCACCCGTCAAGAACTAGATCTCTCACTTGAATTTTTCTCTATTGGGATGTCATTTGAGTATAGTGTAATATTTCAAGCATTGAATGCAAATTCCATTCACTGAAATGAGAATTAAAAGGAGCATGCATTCATTCCACAAATATTTATTGTCTCCCTAGAGACCTGTACACACAACTGTAAAAATGCCTACATTGGCAGTCGTGAGCTTTTCAAGATATGTAGGAATGAGTCATTAAGTGGAGATTGAAATCTCCACTATGGATTAGCAATCGAACAAAGAATTGTCTTGTCAGGTCAGATTAGGCTGACCAAATTAGGAACCACAGAAGCAATTGAGTTAATTGCAACAACAGGTGCAGTTTACAGAATGCATTCCATTTACCCAATTCAGAAGGAATTTTACCTGCCTTTGGAGCAAAGCTTAGGCAAGGTATGGATCTCCATGCCAGTATTGAAACTGCCTTGGGAATCTCTGTTCATTACCAACATATTTGTGTTGCAATATGAACGGTTCCCAGAGATCTTGTCTCAGCCCTCAGAAAGTCAATTGAGAAAAATGACTTGTGATCATGACACTATTGCTCAAAACACGTTGTTGGTAATTCAGTTCTGAACAATGGCTTTGGGAAACATGTTTGCCTCAACACGTTAATAATGCATTTTTATCTCTTATTGAATAATTAGGCTGGGTACAAATGTTATCCCTACTACTAATGCTATTATTCATTTGAATGTATAGATGGAAATCCTTCAGGTTTCTAGCAATTTCTGGCAACTTGTAGAACATTAAACTGTCAAACAATAATAAGGGCTGTATGCTCAGTCTAACTGTTGACTCAGAGTTTGAACAGCATGAGGGTCGGGGTGCAGGTGGCCTTGTTCTCAGCTACTCTGCCAAAACCTAGCCTAGAATCTGGCAAACAGTAAGTGCTCAAAAACCCTTAGCTGGAAAAATGAATAATCTTTAAGAGTTCGTTAGCTTCCTTTCTTAGAAGATGCTCAAGAAATGTAATTCTGGAGTGGAGCTGAAATCCTGTTTCTCTCCTCTACCATGTTCCAAATAATCTTTTAACACTTTTTGATATAAATACCTGAATCATCAGCTCATTCTTTGACTTTGAGGGTTGATTAGATTTTGCACTGGGGTTGAACTTAGGTGCTCCTATAGAGCGGGAACAATGCTTGACTCACAGCTCATCTGCGGGTAGATGGTTAGCCTGCCAATCTTTACCACACTGAAGGGGAATTTTCTATTACAGGTCTGAACTCCTGGCATCCTGAATATGCATTATCAGGGATTATCCAGATCACCAAACTCCCTACCCCTCCAATCTAAATGGATTGCAGGCTTGGCTTCCCCAAAGTGTTACCATATCACCAAACTTTATGAAACACTTCAAGGAGTAGCTGCATTCTGTAGTAATAATTTTTTTAAAAAGTGTAAGATCCAGGGTAGTGGTAGATAACATCTACTGAGAATTTGTGTGACAAATCATTATGGCTGAGTTTGTCTATAAGCATTATCTCACTTTAATTTTCACATGGAACATGAGCTGTGAGCTAGAATTCTTTCTGTTGTTCAGATGAGGAGATAGAAGCTTAGAAAGGTTAAGAAATGTGCCACAGGTCACAGAGCTGGTGAGTGGTAAATTTGGTTTTTGAACTCAATATTCTTTTTAAATGCAGAGCATGGGCTCACAACCAGTACAATGTATATAGTCTAATGACTATCTGGGAAAAAAAAACCCATGAAAATAGTAGACACCACATAAGTTTGAGTTTATACTTAGAAGATATGGAAAAGTGAGCTGCCCTGTGGGGTCCCTCCTCTCCCACACTGGGAAGCAAGATGACCTGTGTGACCAATAGAGATTATGAAATAGGGATGTGTGACTTTCTAAGGCTAGATCATAAAAGACAGTGTGACTTTCACCTTGCTCTCTCTTGGATCACTCTCTCTGGGGGGTGGGGAGGGAAGAGAGCCAGCCACTAGGTCATGAGGACACTCAAGTCCTATGGAGAGGTCCACGTGACAAGGAACTAAGGCCCCTGGCCAGCAACCTAGACTAACTCACCAGGCATGGGAGTGAGTCAACTTGGAAGTGAATCCCCCAGCCCCATTCAAGCCTTCAGATTAAATATAGTGCTGGCTAACATCTTGACTGCAATCTCATGAGACCCTCAGACAAAACTGCCCAAAAAACCACTAAAATATGTTGGTGTCATTTGTTACGCAGCAATAGATAACTGATACAGAACGGGAAGGTGTTATCAAGGGAGTGATTATAATGATGAACCATGAAACCTAAGATGGATAAGGAGGGAAGTGAAGCATGTGCAAGAACAAGTGGATGGATGTAACTGAATAAAATTGCAAGTCCTCACCAATGTGTATGAAACCCAGCCCCTGAAGCACTCTGACATAAACTCTTATTCCTCACCCTCCTGCTCACTGAGCCTAGTCATATGCTGTTGGTCCTTCAATAAACCAAGCTCATTCCTGCCTGAGGACTTTTTGCAATTGCAATTCCTTTACCTAAGACACGCTCCTTCCAAATCATTACATTGCTGACTCCTCCTCATTCTTTAAGACCCAGAATAAAAATCGCTTATTCAGAGAGAACGGCATCATCTAGTATTGCCACCCCCTGCTCCCACTAAGCTACTCAGTAACATCACCCTGTTTTGTTTCCTTCATATTCCTTATCACTATCTAAAATGATTTTATTTCTTTGCCTCTTTGCATATCTCCTCAACAAAAAGATAAGAGAACAGGGACCTTACCTGTCTTGCTGACTGCTGTGTTCCCCAGTGTCTTAAATAGTGCCTTGGCCATAGTGGGATCATAATATAGAGCTGCTGAATGAATGGGTGGATAAAAAGAGGCAGATAGAAAGAAGAGCTTGAATCCTGACTTACGCAAACAGTACAAGTCCTGAAAACAAGGAAGTGCCGGTTAGACTGTAACCTGGAACACTGAGGAAGCAGCAGCCAAGAGGCTGCACAAAGACACCTTCAGCCTTGGAGGAATCCAACCTGCCGTTCATGACTCACCATTCATTCCTGGGAAGGAAGCCATGCACAATGAAACCAGATCCTGGCTTCTGCGTGGAAATGGCTCTCCGGCCACATTAATAAGGGTTCAGGTGTATCAGGGATGAGATGGGGAGGAGTCTCATACTTGACCAACCCTCCATCCCTACCCTGTATCTAATCTTATCTGGGGAAGCACCCACTTTTCGCTCCACCACGACTTCCTCTTCAGACTCTGAATATGACCACATGGTGAAGTCAATGTGATCTGGGAAGCCATGCCCCCGATTTTGTAGAACACATAACAGCTTCAAAGAAAATGCCACCAAAACATGAGTGATCTTGTATTCATTTGCTACTACACATTTTTTGGCGTTCAACCCTAATTGGACACTCTGAACCTGATATTAACACATGATTGGCAGCTGGAGCCACAGCAGCCTCACCCCAATAACGAGTTTACGAGCTGTTGATACATCACATGCAGGCATTTTTAATCATTAAAGACCAACCCAGGAATAGTTTGGATTCTATGCCCAACTGTGTGTTGCTCAATGTCCACAGTTGGGCAGCTTTAGACTTCAAAGGGTCTGAAACCCAATTCCATGTCTGCATGAATCGCTATCCCCTCGAAGACATCTCAGCACATTGTAGGACCGTTAAATACATGGGTGATGTCCTAACTGGAGAAGTAAATTCCTGTTTTGAAAGAGAAGCAGTTTTCCCTCTTTCTGATGAAAGGTGTAAGTTTATGTTTTGAAAATTGTTGCCAGAGCAATAATGAATTCATCTTCTTATTCAGGGACGGGGGTTGATTATTCTTGTAATTCTTAATAAGAGGCTGATTTATGTGGCAGCTTTATCAGCCACAGGCATTGTGTGTGGCAGTTGAAATGGCTTCATTTTATCCAACCTGAAACACAGCTCTTGGGATGGATCCCAAGAGTCACTTGAGTGGTGTAACCAATGCTTAACATTAGCAATTGAATACAGCAAACACAAAAATAACGATTAAAGGAAATGAGAAAATAGATCAAGGACCATCACCTGAGAAAAGATTTGCAATGTTTAGGGGGTTTTCTTTTTTCTTTTGTTTTCATTTTTTAAATTTTTTTCTCTTACTATATGATGTAAGTAGTATTCACTTATCTAAAAGAACTTTACCCAAAACCTTGGTTCTTTTTGATACTCAAGACCAATACTCCTACCCTGAAAAGAAAGTCTTAAGCAGTTTTCCTCGTTTCAAAATAACTGTCGTAAGAATCCTTCTGCTTTGCACTTGGGAAAAAACATGTTCATGAAAGAGCTCTTCGTGGCTTTCAGTGGCAGTTCAGGACTTTTGTTAGACTGAGAAAGGCTCCGAGAATAGGAGGGGTGCTGAGTGAGAGAAAAGGAAGAATAGGAAAATAGAAGAGAAGAAAAATGGGGAATAGAAGGGACACTGAGCAGGAGAGGAGACGCACAGGCAGACGCCGCACAAAGCCGAAGAAGCTGGCGTGTGAACGCGGGTGGGTCCACTGGCTGGGAGGAGCCGGTGGAGCTGGCCTGGGAGAAGACTCCTGGGAAAGGATGGCCTATGGGGAAGGCTTCTCTGGGGTCCCCACACCCTGATTCATCTCTTGGCTTCCTTAACCAGATCCACCCTGCCCTCCTCTGTTCCTGAGAGGCGCACCTCCACTGACCTCCAGATCCTTTGCCAGTGGCTGCATTTGGATTCAGCCAATGGGAGGCAAACATCAGCAGGAAATTCAGGGGATGGGAAGTGAGAAAGGGCAGAGTGTTGCTTCTGTCACCATTCAGGCCACGTGTCTGCTGAGAGCTCCATCCCCCTGGATGACGTCTCCTTCCAGGAAGCCCAGCCTCCACCGTCTCAGCTCTCACTGGGCACCTTCCTGCCCCTTCAGGTGACGTCATTAGCTCAGCTAGTGTTTCACAAAGACCTCTCAAGTCAGTGAAAGAAATGAAAGAAAGAAAGAAATGTTTGTTTCTGATAACCAGAGTAAGTACATCCTACCAGGTACTCTCGAAATGAACTCATTTCCCCCTAAAAAAATTTTTTTTAAGAATTAATTCCCTTTTCCTACAATGGCAGGTAAATGGCACACTAAGCACCAAGCCAGCAAGATAATTTCTTTTCATTTTTTTAAGTAAAGACAAAGCATTCTACCAGACAGAAGAACTTTTAAGCTCTGATAAAATGACCTCTAAGAAGAAAGAAATGCTTTTTGGTGAAGGAAAAAAAAAAAAACCTTGGAAATAAAGCAAAGGAGTGAACTAGAAGCCCAGGCTGAAAGGTGATAGTCACTCTTCCATGAATCCTGAGTGGAATCCTAGGCCCTTTCTCTGAACCACACACACACAGACTTAACAGACCAACTCATTGCTCAAGCCAAGAAAAGAAGCAACCGAGAAAGAGAAACCGAAGAACTGCGTTGAATTCCTCTGCTGAGCATTTTATTGCCAAAGTACATAAACCAAGGGTCTTCAGGTGCACCGGTGAGAGATTTTCTCCCATGTGTTTGGGCCCATAGTCCAGTTACAAACCTGCTGAGTTCAGTTATGGCCCAGGAATCACCATCTCCAACTGGGGTTGTGATAAAACTCACCAGGAACTTTGTGTACAGCGCACGCGTGTACACACACACACACACACACACACAAAGCCAGAATGAGGAGAAGTGTCCACTGGGGATGGGGCTCAGATCCCTTCTTCTGAGCATTTTGTCACAAGCTAGATGACCTGCTTTCACATCAGCCACACCCGCAGGTAATACTGGATTTGAACTCTGGGGTTCACAACATCACAGACTTAGAAATAGTTTATTACCTTATGCTGGTAATTTTGAGAAGACTAATAAAAAATAACCAATTCAAAAAGTGGTCAGTTGACCAGCAGTAAGTGATGGAGACAATGGAAGAGAAATTTGAAGACCAGTAAGGTAACTACTTTGGGAAACAATATGATAAAGACTTGCCGCTGCTTCTCTGGGCTGAGGACTTTTTTGGTGTCAGACCAAATTAGCATCTAAAGGCTTAAAAAGACTGATTTGACAGTAATCCTGTTTCTCTTGAGGCAAAGGCTCATGACAGCCCGCCACGCACAGGAATCCCGAGGCCCCCTTCCCAAGGCCGGTTACCGCCTGCAGTAAACTGAGATGGTGGGGTGATGTTACGGTGTCTCGTGCTGTTTCCTAAACGCAGGTTGGGAGAGTCGCAGGATATTCTGTGAATGTCCTGAAAAACCTCGGGTAAGGAAAATGTTGCATATAAAGTGGCTCCTCCAAGGAATTCCGTACAAGGACATCGTGTCTGGTCTTGGGAACACGGAGACTGCTTCTCCTTCTCTCTCTCCTCCTGGACGCTGGGGCCAACTCTGGAATATTCATGTAGGGACAGGAATTCATCCTTGACCTGAAGATGATCAGCTCACAAGATGAAGTGCAGTGAACTCAGGCATGAGAGTGTACTGGATGAGGCTCTGAAGAACAGCCCAAAGCCATGATTTCTGTTTTCTGCTCATCAGATTGTAAACGTTATTTCTTTTAATTAAGTAACTGAAATGAGTGGCTCACTTTCCCCAGCAATTGGGTCCTTAAATTCAGGCCCCAGGTATCCACCAAGCACCTACCATCACATTCTTCTTCCAGACTTAGGCCTCACCGACGTCTTCCAGGCCCTCGTGGGTTCTGCTCTGGCACCAGGAGACGAGACAAGATCAGCAGTGTCTTCTTGCCCGACTGGCAAGAGGCAGCTTGACTTCCCCTCCCGGTGAGGGTGAGGAATGCCGCCCCATGAGCCTGTCAACCTCAACTCCCGCTCTCTGGTCTGAGTGATTCAGACGGAGACCTGCCTGCTGGGTCTCCTAACCAGGCTCGGTGAGCCTGATAAACAGGCAGTTTTCCCCTTTTGATGTGTCTAGACACAGAGATGATTCAGAAGGCCCCGCTCGGAGCGCTGGAAGACGCGGGGAGGAAGGCTGCCTCCCTCGGGTCCCCGCTGGGCAAACCCCACTCCAGCCGTGGAGGAGTGCTTTCCAGTCACTCCCTCCCTTACTTTCCCTGAAGGAACCAGATGATGAATCACCAGCTTGAGAGGTCCTGTCCTTTCCTTCCTAATAAACAAGAATGGGACACTCAAGCCCCATTGAACAGCTCCCCCGACACCGCCTGTGTACCTGCCAGTGGTGCCACGCTTCAGAAAAGGCGGAAGGCATCCTGACAGCAATGGACGTGGTTTGCACGTGTGAACACACTTTCCCTGTCTCTCGTGGGTGTTTCCTAGACGGAGGTTCTAAACCTGGGAGGCGGTGGCAGGGGAGACCTGTGAACCCTGGAGCTCCGGAAAGACCATCAACATGTGGGTGTATGTGTGCCCAAGGATTTTTCGGGACAGGGTTCACAGCTAGGGGCTCAAACTTAAGACTGTGCTCGTTCTCCGAACTGCTCGAGCTGGCAGGGCTCATGTTGCTTGAGTTGGTGCTTGAGCCAGGCATTTAGTCCTCCCAACCAAATTAGGAGCTCACACTGCTATTTTCATTATCTCCAGCTTACCAACCTCAGGTTAACCAACCAATAAAAGTGACATGATCAGGAATCGGACCCAGGGCCTCCGGTCTGAGCACCCGTGCTCCTGGCCTCGGCCCTGCTCTGCCTCCTGAAATGCAACAGAGGGGGAGAGACTCATTTATTGCCATCTTAGCTGCACCTAGCCTGAGTGGGAAACTATGACGAAAAAGCAGACCCAACAAAGAAGAAATGGTGAATTAGCTGGGCTATTTGTTGATTTCAAACTACCAGGTTATTTAGCAAACTTTCCTGTGCTTTATGGGCAGAGCTTCTGTAAAATCTTACGAGCAACAGCTGCCTACAACATTCACCGAGCACCCCTAGGCACTGTGTTTCCTCCCTGGGGTCCACAGCGTCCTCAGACAAAGACACCCATCTCCCCACTGGCATTTCACAGAGAATATGTGCTTTATAGGGACACATACAACTAGGGATATGGGGCTTCATGGGCATAAAAACATTTACGTTTAATGAGATGAGCATTGTCTGGGTTCACCGTTTTTCTCTCCCAAGGTGAGGTTGTTCGTAGACTCAGGTCATACATTTTGTCCTGTTTATCCTGGTCATGGGCTTGGAGGGAGGGGTCGGAGCTCTGGAATCAGATTGTTCTGTCTGTGTTATTTCATGGTTGGAAGCAAAGTACCTGGAAGTGTTAGCAGTGGAAGCGTTAGCAGCATTAGCGGTATTTTTAACCACTATGGACTTGGTTTATGTGTCAGACTTTGTGATAAGAGTGCTACATGTTTTATGTCATTTTATCTTCACGACTTTCCTAGGGAGGTACTATTATTAACCTATGCTTTGCAGATAAGGAACAGAGGCATCTAGAATTTGAGTAAGAAGTTGACTAGAGCCACACAGGAGACAAAGGTCAGGCCATGAAATGACCGCTGTGACCAGTCACACGAAATCTTTGCTCACTAGCTTGTGTCTTGGAAGTGTGTGCACGTGTGTGTCTAATTTAGCGCCCAAATTTTCATAGGTGCAAACTCAGATTTCTATCCCCCATTATTTTATTATAATGTATCTTTCTTTCCTAAACTGTTTGAAACACAGAAGCTATTTCAGCATTTCCTCCAGAGAGGTTATCTGTGTGATGACTTTATTGATTAGTCTTTTAAAGTAAACGCTCTTGTTCACTAAATAGGAAAAAACTATAATCTGGGGGAATTGCCTCATCTTACATGAAGGACTTAACCTGAAACTGAAGTTCATGGGTTTCTGACTCATCTCTGACTCACTCTCTGGGTTTGCTTGGAGATTCAGGAGAAAGACTTACATCCAAGCTGGGTGTCGTGCTGCTATTTTTCTTGTTGCCCTAAAGATGCTCAGACGGAACGGAGGCATAGAGTCAAGCGTGCATGAAAAATGGAATTAGCCTCCCGGTCAGTGTCTTGTTCTAAGTGCAGAGGTGGACCTGGTTCCAGTGGCTGCTTCTGTGAGGGGAAGGAGTAGTATTTGGGCATTAAAGATTTACCGAACTGTGTTTTTGTAGTTCTTTTTCTGAGCTTTGCTGAGCGAAACCCCTGTACCTTGTGAACCCGGACTCTGCACATCCTCTTTCTAGTTTACTAGAAAAAGAAGATTCTTTAATAGAAAAAATAGGGGTGGGACGAGAGTTTAAAAATTCTTCAGTTCTTAATAGCCTTCTTTGTAGTTCCTGAATTTCTGGCTGAACAAGCACAGACGGGTGAATGGTCAGGAGGAAATACAAGTAAAATATTGTCTTTATTTGAGGCCCTTATTCAGAAAGTATCACACCGAGGTTTCCTGACCTAAGTAAACAGTGCTGCCTTGGAATGAAAAAACAACACTTGACAGGAAGTGAGGTGAGAATTACGCTGCCAGGAAATGTGTGGGGTGCTGGAAGATTCTTCAGCACAAGTCCCAAACAGGCAGGTTTCGAGCCAGATGTGGACCTCAGAAGTGCTTTGTTTGGTTGGCATGGGGTGCTTTAAACTTCTGGATTCGTCAACAGCTTCTGGAACTCGGGAGACTGCATCCTCCAAATTGGGATCTTCCCTTCAAAAATTGCCCCTGTCTCTTCAAACGTTAGCTCTGTCCCCGTGGGCCTGCTTCCTGGTTGGCACAGCTGGCCACAGCTGGGCAACGGAATCCCCTCTGAGGAGGGCGGGCCCTCTCTGGTTTACCCTACTGTCTGCCATTCCCTGTTGCCCCCCACCCGGTCTCCCTCACTCGTTGAAACCCTTGCCCCACCTTCTGTGCATTCGGGGTTTAACATGTGTTAAGGTCCATGGGCATGTCCTTTATTTAACTCCAGCTCCCATTTGTTTACCTCCAAAAAGAAAAAAAAAAAAAGAAAAAAGTAATATCTCTGTAGTTTTCCTCAGCTGTGAAATTTGGCAAGAGAAGAACCACCCACCCAATACTTTCTTGTCCTACAGTGTCGGCCTCAGCAATCAACAGAGCTCAGCGCCCCGAGCATCTGCTTCTTACTTACCAGCAAGAAGAACAGTTACTCTGTTGCTTAGATGCTGTTTCATTTTCCCAGCTGTTAGCAACAGGCATCCTCACTGATACATATTTCAGTTGATTCCTCCATGAAGAATGGTCCCATTCTTTGGCTGTGCTCTCCTCCCTGGTCAAAAAGCAAGTATTCATTAAAGTCTTGCTTCATGCATACGAAGGGTTGGGGTTTGCGGTTTTCCTTTGAGAGGCCCCGCAGCGTTCCCACTGTCAGTGTAGGAATGAGAAGATCGGGCAGAGTCCCCCACCCCCAACACAAAGAGACCTTCCCTGTCCTTCACTGCTTTCAAATGTGTCCTGGGAGATAACCCCAACCTGTTCACCGCAGCTCAAACCCCAGGCTGCCTGGAGGCATTTGTCAAACACTCTGAGAGAATCAGTGGTCCCTGGGGGAGTGAGCTGCTCAGCTCATTCATTCCTCCAGATACGTTCTTAGAAAAAAATCACTGGAGGCAGTGTAGCAGAGTGATCAGGGCTCAGCTCCGCAGTCCAAAGAGGAACAAACAGTCCAAAAGATAGCCTTGACCCGTGCTCTGAACCTTCCAGTGGCTTCTCCATCAAATGGGAACAGTGTAAAACTTACCCAGCAGGATGGCTGTAAGAGTCAAAAGCAACTAGGCATGCAATGCACTTAGCTCAGACCTTGGAATATGGCTAAGGATGGCAACAAGGTAGCAGCAAAAATAACCAGATTTACTGAGCACTTAGTAATGCTCAGTACTGTTAACTGCTTTACACCCACGGTGTCATTTAACCTTCACAACAGCCCAGTGCAGTGGGTACTGTTATTATCACGCTTTTTAAATGAGAACCAGAAATGGACTCAGAGATGTTAAGTAATTTCCCCAAGGTCACACAGTAATTAAGTGTTGGAGCCAGAATTTGAATCTAGTGTTTGCCACCCTAACCATACTACTCTTTACTCATTTGATGTTTATGAACACTTTATAAAGTGGGTGCTGTTAGTAGCCCCATTTTACAGATGAGAAAACTGAGGCACCAAACAGTTGAGTGACTTGTCTCAGGTCACCTAGGTCAAGCAGTCTCTTACCCACTGCCCTGGGCGCCAGGCACTATACGGACTCCCCCATATGTGATTCCATTTGATCTTTGCAACCACTAGGAGAAAGGGGTTATCACTCCGTGCTATAAATCAGGGCGCTGAGACTTGACGACATGCTGTAAATTGCTTCTAGGTACACAGCAATTACGCGATGTTACTGAGCTTCGGATCTGGCTGTGGCTGACCACAGAGCTGGACCCTTAACTGTCCCAAAACCCAGTGGCCTCCTCCCCCTGTCCTGATGGACCAGATCGCAAGTGGCCTCTTTTCTCCCCTCTTCCACGTCCCTTTTTCTTGTAAATTCAAACAATTAGGATTCTTTAGATCTGGCCTCACACTGGAACTGAACTTTAATCTCAGGAACTCATTTAAAGGTCACAGCTCCCAAGCAGAGATGCTGAGGATCTGCCAATGATTGCCAGCTGAATTTCACCACCTCCACGACCCGCTGCGAAGTCACTGGGTTCACATATTACAACATCGAATCGGAGACGTCTCCTAGCCCCTTAGGCAGACAGATAATTAAGAAACTGCTCTCTCACTGAGCAGGTATAAAACCCAGAGAACTGGGCTCATCCACTTAAAAACTCTCCTGTGTGTTTAGGTGAGCACGACTTATACCAGAGTAGCGAAGAGACCGATCAGTTATCTTCATCAATTTACCTAAAGATAATAGGGTTTTTTTCGCCCTAGAACCTAGAACAGATCAAGAAGCCCCAAGGTGGATAAATCCTCGAATTCAGGCTGTTTCATTTAGGGTTTGTTCAGGGAAGCAGAACCATGATGAGGGATCTAGAAAAGAGACTTTGGATGAGATGAGACTTTATCCAACTGTGGGAGCGCAGTAACGAGTCTCTCTCTTCTAAATCGTGTGCAGATTCCTCTTGCAGACAATCCTGATCTGGAAACACATAGGAAAGCAAATTCAGGGAAATGTCCTACCTTGGCTAAATCGACACAGTGCAAATCTCCCATCCATCAGATGAACTCCTATACTTGAAAATTAATAACAATAGAAGCAAAGGTATAGTTTCATCCATCCACTCATCCATTGAACAAATGCTGAGAGTCCTTTATTAGGCACGAGGGGGGCACAGGCAAACAAAGTGAGGTCATGGTTCTCCTGGCTGCCGTGCTTCCTCTGGGCACCACCCAGCCCCCTTAAAACAATTTCTCTACAAAATTGCCAAAGGGATCCTTTTAAACACGGATCATGCCACTCCTTACTATCAACCTCCCAATGGCTCCCATTCCAACAAAGATAAAATCCAAAGTCCTTACAATGGCCTAGAAACCCTCCAAAGTCTGGCCCTGGCTCCCTCTGGGTTCTTACTTCCACCTGACCCAGCTGGCGCCCTCTACGCTGGCTCGCACCCTTGCCAGCCTCAGTCGCACCAGGCTGGTCCCTGCCTGCGAGTCAGTGCACTGGCCGAGCCCTCTGCCTGGACCACTCTCCCCCTGAGCCTCATAGCCTCGTCCTCCCTTCATCCCAACCTCCTCTCAAGTGTCCCCTCCTGAGCCAGGTCCTTTCTGTCCCCATGCAGTGAGCCCTCCAGGCTCCACTCTCTCCATGTGTACCAGCTCCTTATCTCCTCATGGCATTTATCACTCCCTGACTCACTCTTCATTTATTCACTGGCTTTTCCTTGGTCTCCCCCACTGCAAAGGGCACTCCAGGAGAGCAGCGACTCTGTTTTATCCAGAGTGACTTTGTCCCTGCCCGACTCTCTGACCCATTTCCTTGTTTCATTTTCTTCGCAGCATGTATCACAACCCAAATCAACTTATTATTCATAGCGTTTGCTTGTTTACTGTCTGTCCCTCCCCACCAGAAGGTGAACCCTGGGGGCGGGGGTGGGTGTTGGTAGGAGGTAGCCTGTCAGGTGCTAAACCAGGGCCTGGCAGGGACTTGGATCTCTTCTGTAAGAGGAGAGAAGGGCCCTCCCTATGAGAGACATATTCAAAAGCAACTTTCACGTTCAAGGAAGCAGTCCCGGCAATGAACTTATTCCAGTGAATTGCATCTTAAAATTTTCAAAGCCCCACCTAACCGAGCGATCCAAATTTACATCACCAATTGAGGGACAAATTGACATCATGGGCTTCCTGATACAATGCCCATGACATGAACACACCACCACTCGTGGAGTTCTCCTGTCAAAATATTTAACCTGAGTCTAATTGGGACGAACCAAACAAAAACAAACTCAAACTGAGAGTCGTGCTACAGAAGGGTTGGCCAGCACTCTCCAAACCGTCCATATCTAGAAAGACAGGGCAGGGCCAAGGAGCTATTCTAGAACAAAGGGAACTAGACGTAATAAGACAATATATGACCCTGGGTCCTTTAAATAGCATTTGTGGGTGGGGAGCAATTGAGAAGATTTGAATATGGCCTGTGCTGCCCGTAGTACTGTCTCAATGATAAATTTTCAGAATTTGCTGATTGCACGTGCAGTTAAATAAGAGAATGCTCTCGTTCTGAGGCAATACTTGTTGAGGTTTTTAGGAGTAAAAGAGCATGATGCCTGCAGTTTGCTCTCTAATGACTTAGCAGAAAAATAATGTATGTATGTATTCTATTATTACATATTGTATATATTACATCATATATAGTATAGCTTGTAGGGAGAGGAAGGAAATGTGGCAACAGGTTAACAATTTGAAGAATCCATATGAAACGTAGAAAGATGCTCATGATGCTACTATTAACATTTCTGCAGTTTGAGATTGTTAAAAATAAAAAGTTGAAAAAATTTTCAAAGCACCCAGATAGATGACTGGATAAAGAAAATGTAGTAGGTACATACAGTGGAATAGTATGTGGCCTTCAAGAAGGAGGGAATTCTCCTTTCGATATGCAACAACATGTGTGAACCTTGAGGACATCGTGATAAGTGAAATAAGCCAGTCACAGAAGGACAAATACTGCATGATCCACTTCCATCCGGGATCTAAACTAGGCATCGAAGCAAAGGATAGAGTGGCGGTGGCCAAGTGCTGGGGGAGAGCAAGATGGAGAGTTGCTACCCAATGGGTATAAAATTTCAGTTCTGTGAGATAAGTAAGTTCTACAGATCTGCTGTACAATGTTGGGTCTAGAGATAACAGTGTGCTATTATACATTTAAAAATCTGGTAAGACTGTAGATCCCCTCTTAAGTTCTTACTGCAAGTCAATTAAAAAAAATTTTTTTAATCCAACCCACTGGAAACCCATCCACAGAGATGACTTTGAGTTTCTACCTGGCTTCTTGGGAATGTAAGCTCTTTAAGCTGCGTCATTTTACCACTTAAGTGTTAGCACGTTGGAAGCCATCTCACATTTCACGATATGTGTGCTGGTAACTTACAAGATGTATATGATGTTATCTGCTTTAGATTTAATGCATGTATTTTAATACCCTGCTTCACTTATTCACACACACATGCACGTAGTTACCCGCTGGATTTGTCCCCGTTGACACTGATCTCATCCATGAACTCGGTGCCTCTCTTGCCCTCATTGTCCATTCACCTCCCTTCGGTGAAGTCATACTTTAACTGGAAGGTCACAAACCTCCTTGGCCTCTTTGAACCTTCCCTCTCAGTAGGTCAGTGATAACTCCACCAGCACCTGATTCCCTTAACAAGTCTTATCAACACTGCTGATGTTTGAAGCAAACAGCAGAAACACTGATGGGTCAGGGAGCCTTTAGTGCTGGCCAACCATGTCACCTCCTGGCCCCTCTCCTCGGCCCCTCCCTCGTGTGGGAAGGAGTGGGTTCACACAGACCAAGTGGGAGCCGTATTGAATAATTAACTCAACCCTGACTGCAGCTTGCACTTTATGACCTCTCATCGGAACCCAGCAGAAAACAAGCTCTAACACTCAGAACTGAAATCCATAACCCCAAAACCTTTCATGGAAGATTCGTAGCAGGAAGAAAAACACTGTTCTGAAAAATGCACATCTCCGCATAGGTGCTAAACGTGTGGAAACTATAAAACAAAGAGAAAAAGAGGAGCGAGCAGACAAAACAAGCAATAAAACATGATTTTTAAAATTCTGAAACCTTTCAAGCATATGGAAAAGCATTCACCACCCAGCTTGGTGAAATCTTAACTTTGGTCCTACTTTTATAAAAAATAAAATATTACGAGTGGAGTTGAATTGCCCTGATTTCTTTTCAGCAAATCTAGTCCCCTGTTCCTCCTTTCCCAGAAATTACGGCTATCCTGAATTCCTGAATTTGGGATCCATTATTTCCAAACATGTTTGATACGATTACTGTAGATAAACATATTCATATCAATATATGGTATTTTTTGTAGATTTCAACCTGCATGTATCTTTCTGTAATTTGCTTTTTATTCAACATTATGCTTTTGAGCTTTTGCGTTGCTGCTACAGTTCATTTGAGCATCAGTTCATTTATTTCCACGTTGGTATGAGATTCTGTTGGATGACTTTATCCCAATTTGTTTACCCATCATCTTGTTGCTGGACCTTCAGTTTGTTTCCACTTTTGTACCATTTCATATCGTCCTGTTGTGCATACTCCTTGCACACCTGTGTGAGGGCTCCTCCGGGCACCACGGATCTGCTAGGACCGGGATGCACATCCTCATCTTGATTAGATCTTGTCAGGTTACTCTCTAAGGTGGTTGCAGTCCTGGCTGCCACCTGTATACTCCGGGAGTTCCCACGCCTGGACATTCAACTCAGTGTACGCTTTTAATTCACTGGGGGAAAGAAAACAATACAAACATATAACTTAAAATAGCATCCCTTTTATCCCTTATCCCATAGACACATAATTATGTTTACATTTTATATAAGAAGCACTCACCTCTGAAATATGACAACAGCCTTCTTTTTTTTTTTTTTTTAAGACAGCAGCCTTCTAACACATAGGGCAACATCATGATAATACCAATCATTTAAAAACAGCAGTAACGTATGTTGGGGGTTGACTGTGTGTCAGGAAGGAACTCTCTGCACTCAGCAACTGCAGTATCTCCTTGAACCCTCACCACCACCCTTATTTAGATACTGTTATTATTAATCGCAATCTTGTGAAGGACCTAATAAAGCTTAAAGTAGATAAGCTACTTGGCCAGAGCCACGTGGCTAGGAACTGGTGAACGCGGGGTTTGGACCATCTGCCTACAAGCTGCGTAACTTGAGAAAGCGTACTTCCTCTGCCTCCATTTCCTCACCTGCAAAAAGGAGGAAAATAATCGACCTGTCTCCCAAGGTCGGACCTGACGATACAACCCAAGCAAAACAGAACAGTCACAAGCACACAGTGAGCCCTTCAGCTACTGTTAGCTGCCATTGTTTTTGTTTATTAGTTCTGTCGCTTAAGGATATTATAAATAAACTTAACATTGAAAATGGAAGGCTAAAATCGGAGACTTCTGCTGTCACTGTCACGGAAACGACAGGCCAGCCAAGAGACAAGCACCACTCAGAGGGTTGGAGTACTCAGATGTATTACGCCGGCGGGCTCAGAGGGGCTTCTGCTCCGAAGCTCTGAGCACCTCCAAGACGTGCGCGTGAGGTTTTATAGGGTTAATTACAAGTATGAGGCTATTAGCCAATAAGGTTCAAACAACAAAAAGCAAGGAATCAGTACACTGGAGCTTATCAATTTGGAACAGATCACGTTACTGACACTTGTTGAGCTTGGATTTACGAGTTAGCTTGTTAGCCCAGTAACCTGACACTAAACTTCAGATTTACAAGTTAGCCCTGCAGAACTTATATCAGTAAACCGACACTTACCACACTTAGATTTGTGACTGAGCTCGTTAGCCCAATAGACTGACACTAAACTTCAGATTTATGAGTTAGCCCAGCAGAACTCAGATCAGTAATCCGACACTTGTTGCACTTAGATTGGTGACTTAGCTTGTTAGCCCAGCTGGGCTTTTCCTTCACATCACAGGTGCCCTGTCCTAAGGGTTTCAAACAATTCTGCCGTCGTGTTGTCTCGGTGTGTCTTCCCCTGTGCAGGACGGTGCTCACTCTGAGTCTGGCTTACAACCCTCTGCACTGGTTATTCCGAGCACCACTACCATTAAGATCCGCAGGAGCAAGTGATGGAGTTGTGCATACGCGGTTCAAAAGGAGGAGAAAGAACTAAATCATTGCATGGGCCCCCAGAGAGAAAACATGAAGAGGTTTTGCTTTATCAACAACCTCAAGTCTTAATCAGAAAAATCTCGTTGCTGGCCTCTAAAGCTCCTCCCGGGCCTCCTTGCAAGCCCTGCTCCTTCTCTGTAGGGCACAAAACTGTCTCAGTCTGTTTGTTAGTGATGGGTCGGAAGGCTTCTACTAGAGGCCTCTGGAAGAGGCAGAGAACTTTACAGTTTTTATTAGCTGTTTTGCCAAGCAAAGAGAATGCCATCCCAATTTTCAGGTGATGTAAGGGCTCAGAGAGAGGAAGCCAGTCCCGAGGTTTCACGAACATCAAAGGCACAGCCTGGCTCTTGCTCGGAAGTTCTACTTCACCAGCCTGACAGGCCATCTAAGCCATATGGTTGCCATCTTCCCGGCCAGTGTTCAGCATCACGTTGTGGAAGCAACTTGAGTTTGGTGGTAGGTCTAGACTTGCTCCCTGGTGCCATCCCGTCCTACTGGTGTGCTCTTGGGGAAGTTATGGAACCTCTTTGAGACTCAGTTTCCTTATTTGCAAAAGGCAGTACCTAGCGTGATGCTTGATGCATAATTGACCTTCAGTAAATGGTAGCTGTTTCGCCTTTGATGCACCTGGTGATCCTTGCCTCATTGGAGCATCCCCTTGGTGTTGCCTGCAGTGCCCCAGCCAGCTGGCATCTCCACCCTAGCCTGTGGGCACTGATGACAGGTGTGCTTCTTCACCCCAGCAATCTAGACCAGTTACAGGCTGGGGCACTTCACCACCCATGCCCTCGGTGACCTGGAAAAAAATGATGACTCAGAAACCCTCAGTGACCCTGCCTGGGGATGTGCCCTCAAGCCGGAGCACATCCATCCTCAGGAAGTCCTCGCTGGCCTCGCAGCTCCACACCTGCAGGTGGAAAACAGAGTGTCAACCAGTATCCAAAGGTCGAAGGAAAACTCAGTGGCTGTCCGGTGCTGATCCTGGTTCTGTAGGAGTCGCCTGCCTGGAATTTGCAAAAAAAAAAAAAAAATCTGCTTACTCTAACGTTTTAAGCTTATCCAAGTGATTCATGCGACAGTGTCTGACGGGACGTTGGCTCTCAACTCACTCGGCTTGAAGCTTGGTGCAAATATCACATTCATCACTTCTGTATTTTTGGGTGAGACTTCACTTGGCATTTGGGCTTTTAATTTTATTTGTTATGTAATCTCTAAGGCTCATCTTAGGGCTTTGTTGTGTCCTTAATGAAAAGAGAAAGGAAGGGAGAGAAAAAGGGAAGTATTTATGAAGGGCCATCAGTGGGTTTTTGTGCTACAAATGTACCACACACAGTTAATCCTCACGTTAACTGTGGGAGGAGCAGTATTATTATCCTAATTTTGCTCAGAGAAGTCAAGTAAGGACCCAGGTAGTCAGCAAGGTTCCCAGGACTTGGCCCCAGGTCTACACGACACAGAGGCCAAATTCTTTCACCCCGTGGTACAGTCGGCATCACAGGGAGCCAACCATAGATTGGATTCTTACTGTCTGTACTGATGATGATGGAAACGGCACAATAAACCACATTAAATCATGGCCCGCGTGGTTCAGTCCCAGAGAGGAGTCATGGGCCAAGAAGCAGAATCAGCCATCAAAAAATAATTTCACTATAACTTAAGATTTTTACATAGATTTTCCTACAGTCAAGGTGTTCACAATCAAGGAGGGGAAACAGATGTGAGGCTGGATGCAGCATCATCGATACAACGATGTGGAGAAGCCCGGGGCCGGCAGGCAGAGAGGATGGAGAGGTTAGTCCCACGTGGATGGAAGCAGCAGATATTCAGGCACGACCCCGTCTCGTCTACCCGGCCCCTTCTCCGCCTTGCCGACCTCCCCTCCTGCATTCTTTCCCATCTCCTGGCATCCCCCTCATAGCCACAGGTCGGCTGCAGAAGTCCAAAGCGCACATCCTCTCAACAGCATCCCAGGCCGGAAGGAAGGGGAAGGGCCTCCTTCCTGTGACAGTCAGGGAAGAAGGTCTGCCCCGGGAGTGCCCAGCAGAGCTTCCCGCACAGCTCACTGGCCAGGCTGGGCCTCCTGCCCACCCGCAGCCCAGTCAGCTGGACGTCTTCTGCTTCCCTCAGCTTTGCATCCTCTGTGTCTACAGCACTACCTGTGAGGGCCACAGGGCTCCCGTGCTCCCTGACTGGTGCAGCCAAGGGGGCACCCCAGCAGAAGACTGGAGGGCAAAACACAGTGACGGGGACGGGGACAGCTCCCCAGGTGTCTTCTCTGGGCGTGACCTCAGGCTGGCTGTGGACTTTTGCCCTCTCAGGAGGGTCCCCCCGACTTGATTCTCTCCTAAATTCTGTGATGTTCGTCCGATCCCTTCCGCCTAAGGAAGGTAGCAGCTCCATTGCTGCTAGTCTTCATCGCTTCGCTATCCCTTGGAGTCCCCATCTGTTCACAACTTTATAAACATCCTATTTGAAGCAAACCCCTCCTAAACCACTTTCTTTTGACTGTGCCACCTGTTGCTCCTTGGGGCTCTGATCTTCGACAACCTGTCATTGCCAGAGAAGAAACAGGGTTTAGACCCATCACAGTTCATTCCCCTGGGGCCAGGGGAAGGGTCTGCTCTTTCCCAGAAGCTAAACATACAACACAGGACAGCGTGTGCCCTGAGCTGCAGGCCACGAGGAGGGAAGGACCCTTTGGGGCTGAAGTATCCATGTCCGAAGGCTTCACAGAGAAGGTCGCAGTGGGGCAGCATCTGGAAACCCAAGTGGAGGTCACCCTGCACGATCACCCGCTTCCTTCTCGCTGTCCACCGCTCTTTTTGTACGTCACCGGTTTTCACTTATGAGCAGCTTGAGTCTCACACCTTAGCATCACGAGGATGATTTAGAATCTAAAGTATGTGTCAGTGGTTCTCAAAGTGTAGCTCCTGGACCGTCAGCCTCCAGCAACTGGGAACTTGTTAAAAATTCTCAGGCCCACACCAGACCTCCTGAATCAGAGACTGTGCTCAACAAAGTCCCCAGAAGGTTCTGATGCACATTGTGGCTCAAGATCCCCAGCGTGAGACAGGGGCAGAAACTGTCGGCTGCCCGCTGCAGTCACCACCGCCCCGGCTCCCTGCCAGCAGAATCAGAGAGCATTTCAGTTCCAGGTGAGGAACACCGTTCTTAACAAGTTCTTTCTGGACATGAAGTGGAGAGGTCTTTTCTCCTCCATTCTTTGGTCCTTTCCTGCCTTGGCAGCCAGCACTCTGGGGGTTCACAGTCAGAACTGTTGCTGAAAAAGGATAGCCAAGGGCAGGCAATGGGTAGGAGGTGAGAAGGAGAAAGAGAAAGCGATTGTGCAGAATCTCGGGGATCTGGTTAAAAAGCAAACCCTGGTCCAGCTTGTCTGGGCAGGTCCTGAGACTGCATTTCTAACAAACCCCCATGTTCAAAACCGCTGGTCCCTGGACTCAGCTTGTGCCCCCTTTACCTACGCGTGCAACTGGAGTCCAACCTGAGACCTGGCTGTTCTAGGTATTGCCCTGGCAGGGAGGTCTCCTATCCAAAAGCATGCAGATCACAGATCGCTGGGCCCAGCTAACCGCCCGCCACCCATGCCCGAGTTTCTGACTCAGCCCTGCAGAGCTGCAGCTGGAGAATTTGCATGACTAACAAGTGCCCTAGGTGGTACTAATGATGCTGAGATTTCGAGAACCAGTGCTCTTAAGTAGCAGAACTTTATGTTACGTCATAACGTTAAGTGAGAAAGATAGCCATTATTTATTCCAAATGCTAATGATTCCAGGTGTTGATAAAGGGGGAAGAAAAGGTAAGTATTTATTGTTTCACAAAACCCCCAGCTGAAGGAGCCCCAGGCCCTGACCGTCTAAAATACGATCCAACTCCACCACCTGCTGGTGATCTCAGGAAGTGCAAAAAGGTGTCTGAACGCCCTGTTGGAAAACAGCTCCCGGCACATAAATCTTGGCAGACACAATAGGATGCGAGACACTAACCACCATCCTCCTCACCTTTATTTATTTAGGGCATAAACATGATCTGCGTGGTTGAGAACAGTCCCCTAATTCTCACCTAAACGGTCCCTGGCACAGAGAAATAGCAGAAATGGTAGCTTACACTGGCAACGTGCCTGGCAGCCACACCTTGACAATTTATGTGCAGGAGCCCTGCTGCTCCCGGGCTCCCTACCGGAAACTGCGGTGCAGGGAATTTAAACAACTTGCTTAAAGTCGCACAGCCAAAAGTGGTGAAGACGGAATTCAAACCAGGTAACCTGCCTTCGGAGTTGCCTGCTTGAAGTCTCTATGCTATGCTACCCTCTACGAAAAAACAGCTGGAGGAAGTGCCCAATAGATATGCTTTAGGTTAATTAACTCCCCCCTCCCAGAAATGTAGTCCTGGAATATGCTTCATATCCAAACTTCCCCATCCCTTTTGTTGTATAAGAAGAAAACAACAACCTGGGGGCACAGAGAGGTTTGGTGATTTGCCTAAGGTCACACAGCAACTTGATGACAGATCAGCAAGGTCACTGGGCTCCTTCAGCCATATCGCACTTGTAGCAGCGTTTGCTTAGGGTAAATTGCCCACATCTAGGGTAAGTACCAGATGGTGTCCCGTAGGAAAGGCAGAATTGTAAATAAACCCCTATTCCTGGACAACTGGGGGCTCTGGTTACATTTGGGGACTATGATTCTAGACATACTAACTCATTAAAAAATATAATCAAGGGCCCACCACATTCTCTCTTCCACCATTTAAAAAATCATTTTCTGGCCATTTAAATAAACTATTAAAATTCTTTAAGCTACTAAAATTTTTGACGTGTGCTACCTGGGTGATTATTTACTCAACATTTTTCCTGTAATCCATTTATTTTGTTCAAAGTGCGATCTGTCAAAGCATGTGCATGACATCACTTGATAAATTTGTTGTTTGATTCAGTCATCTGGAATACACAGAATTCGTTTGTGTAAAGCCTAAAAGCATCTTGCTCTCCGCCAGTGGTACCCCACCATGTTTTAGGGAGCAGTGGCAGGGTCCTCAGTTGCCTTGGGACCTCCATTCGTCTCTTGACATGATATCTGCAGGTCATGTGATGTGGGGCGGGTTATTAACCTCACTGAACCCTGGTTTTGTCATCTAAACAGTGGGGTTAGTATCATTTCCCATTTGATATATAGTTATTATTGGGATTAAATGGGATAATTCAGAATTTGTCAAGATGCCCCACTCATAGCAAGTATCCAATCAGTGCCAGCTATTAAAATGAGCTATAATCATTGCTCTAATGAAGCATTACATTGTATCTTTTAAAAATGAAGAGCCATGATCTCCAGGCTAGTCCATTTCATCATTTTCTTTGAGGATATAGATCTTTCTGTGGAAGAGGGACTTGCCACCCATTTAACAGCTGGACACACTGAGGCCTTAGAGAAAGTCATTTTCATGGATTCTCTAAAGTCTTTCCACAACTTAATAGGTAGAAGGGCACTTTCAAGTTTTGAAATTAGTAAAAGGTTGTCATTCTTGTTTATTTTCTAAATACGTGGCTTGGGAGTTTATGCTGTTAAAGTGCATCCTTTTCCCCATATCAGAAAACAAACAAGCCATGAATTCTTAACGCTGCTTCCTGAGATGGAAATGGACTCCACCTAATTGAAGATGGTCTCCTCCATGCTTCATGAAGGTCAATTCTCTTGCTTCAAGACTAAATTGTTCATGCAGAGAAACCACTTAGAATTCATAAATTCTTCAGTCTCCTTAGGAGGAGGAAATTCAATTTGACTGTATTCTTTGGGCCTTTTATGCCATAAATATAAAAATAAAGCAGCTTTTCAATTTAGAAGAGGACCTTATGACCCAGAGTGTTGAAGTAATTCTACACAAACAGAAAAGCTGGAGTTATTCAAGCAGATTCGGATTCAAGCTGCAAATCCCGTTCAGTGGGGGGTTTTGTTCTTTTCTCCTCGAGGGAAGATTGAAGGAAAGTGGATGGTTCCAGTCAAAATCAGGAAAGCACACTCCATTTTCCTCTCCCTCCAGCCGGTTGTGCAGTAGAGTTACATACTTGCAGAGGAAAGAGGAAAACAATACTGCAACTGAGAGAACACTGTTTTGCACACACGTTTGCTTTAATCACACGCTTTGTGTTTCTGCTTGTACATGTTATTTCATCTTCTCTGGTTATAAATGTCCCAGCAAACTAACAAAGCTGCGATCTCAGCCCCCACCAAAACGGGAAGAAGTGAGAGCCTGACAGGTCTCCCCCCACAGCGATTCCTACCCTGGATGTGCATTAAAATTACCGGAGTACCCTTGAAATAATACAAAGCACCTCTGCCCAGGCCCATCCAGGACTTATGGAGACTTAATCCCTGGGAGGGCAACTTGGATAACTTCAGTGTAGAACCAGGGCTGAAAAACTACTGCGCTAGCAGACAGGAGGGCGGGGCTGGACTGCTCTCCATCACCACGCACGCTGGGCTCTCGCAGGCTGTCCTAAGGGAGACGCGCTGTGGAAGGCATCATGGTGGATGCTCAGGTATCAGTCTGACTGATTGGCTGGGTTTCTCCAGGCCTTTTCTGTAACCTGCCTCAACTTCTCTGAACTTCTAGTCTGTGAACCGAGGAAAAGAATTCGTTCTATTGATGATTCATAAAATCAGTATCGTGGCTCACAAGAAATATTTTTTTAAGTGGACCAGGCCAGAATGCAGTAGAACATAGTTGAAGTAGAATGTGCCACATAGAGTAAGTATGAGCATTTTTTTTTCCAGATGTGTGTGTGTGTGCGCACCACAGAAAAATGTGTGTCTTAGTTGTAAGTGACCATCAGCAAAGTGAAAGCCTGTGTTCCCACCCACAGGGTTTCAGGAGGATAACGTGAGATAATGCTGTAGTGCACATCACATGTGAAGCACCAGGTAGACCAGGTAGATGGCAGATTGAGAGTCAGGCAGTCTACTGCAGAATGTGCCTGATTTGGTGCACGGATGACAGAACCAGCTGGATGAAATGTGACCACTTCAGCAATGGCACTATTAGCGGTGGAACGGGAAGGTCTGTGTCCTAAGAGAGCATGATTTCCAAAGGGACTCGATCGATTCCCTAATGTGATGAATGAGAACTGGCTCTACCGCATTCAGATTCAAGAACTGTCACATCTCTGCTTTTCTTCTCTATCCAATAAATCCAGCTGAAAACCATCACTAGCTTGATGGCTGAGAAATTCAATCTCAGTCCCGGTTGGGGTCTCTGCTTTTTTTCTATAATCATACAATATAATTAGAAAATAATAATAATAATTTATGAACTTTATTCTGTGCCAGGCGCCGTGCTAGGCACTTAAACATACTGTATTGTTCAGTCCTACTTAAGAGATACTTACTTTATAATCTCTATTCTCCGAATGGGGAGCTGGGACTTCAGCACCTCCAGGGATCCCCTTTGAAGTTACAAGTGCTGTTTCTGCTCATTACCTCCATCCTGACCTGCTTTACTTTCATCTGCACAACCCCGATGCTTCAAGTGGGCTCAAAGATGCTCCTCTTGCCAGACCTTGCCCCTGACCCCAGGCTCAGGGTCTTAACCCTCTTTGCTACTTTTAGAGCCTCCGCCCTCAGAAGCTGAATTCCATAGGCATCCCGCAGCCGCCCTCCATGGAACGCGAGAGCAAGGGTGAGGCTGGTCTCTGGCAATGACAAAACAGCAACCTCCCAAAACAGGTCTTGTCTCTTCCTTGGAATGGAGATCACCTTCTGTCTACCCTTTTTCCAACCACCAGCCCCGGCCTCCCTTCTCTGACCCTCTATGCTCCTCCATCTCCCCCCAAAACCTAAACCTTATCCTTTGAATGTTTAGAAACCTCTCTCTTTGAGCTTGAGGCACAAATAAACACGTCTCAGGGAAGCACAAACACTAATTACAGACAGTTTGGCTGATTTCTTAAGGGACTTCATGATTTCAAAACTCCTCCATTAAAAGTGAATATTTCAATATTTAAGCTGAGCCATGGCAACAAGTAACTTTCAGCAGACACTGTTGGTTCCCCCCCTTCTTTGTAAACAAAACCCTGTTTATTTTTCCAGACAGCCATGCAGCCAGCCCTAGGGAGTGAGCCACGCTGGCTTCAAGCCAATCACCACATGTGGCAACGCGTTACAACTTGCCAGTGATTTGCCTGCAGGTGAGGGCGGTCTTAGAAATAATTTTCTCCCTGTATCCAAGAGAGCCACACAAAGAAGATGCCATATGCTGCTTTGGAAGCTCCTGTGCCAGGATGTGATATCTAGATCAATGCAGTGCAATAGCCCAGGAATGAAAGTCAATGTTTCAAGGATAGTTCAAGGGCGAGGGTATGGCTCAGTGCGAGGGCACACGCCCAGCATGCGCAAGGTCCTGGGTTCAATCCCCAGCACCTCCATTAAAGAAACCAACGAGCCTAATTATAGCCCATCCCCCCAAAAACAAGACAAAAAAATCATTTCAAGGATAGTTCAATGGGAAGATGGCAAGTTGTACTTTCCTCGATGACATTAAAGCACAGATCATCCCTGGGGCTGCAAATCTGTGTACTTCTTAAGTAACAAATACGTGTACTTAACGTTTTAAACCACTGCTTGGTGGACATCCTGCTACTTGTGGCTAAGAGTATTCCGTACAGATACGTGAATCCTTCAGGCAAAGAGGAGAAGTAAGTCATGAGAAAAATCTGAACAAACGTCAGGGTACCAACTTCTCTGACCTAACAGCGTTTTGATCTTTTCTGGCTTTGCCGATTTATTCAGACTTGATCTTCAACAAGCTTAGCCCCCAAAGCTTCTTCAAGTTTAAAGAGTTGGGGTAACAATGAAGGCAGCGTCTTTGGGTCCCTTTGTGTCTCTGCCAATAGTCTTCAAAGACTTTCCAGATAATTCCACAAGCATTTGTGCTGTTTCTGAGGGTGCTGGGCAGTGGAGGGGGGAGGGTGGGGAGGGCAGGTGCCCGAGACATACCCCCAGTCCCCATGGGGCTCGCTGTCTAGTGGAAAGATGGGCATGGAAAGAAAAAGTCTCAAGTAGAGCATGGCAAGTGAAGAGGGTTCCAGGGGAGCAGAGAGGAGGGGTGCTCTTTCTCAAAGGCATCCAGGGAAATTTCAGTTCCCTCAAGAATTTGGGTATAAAACAGAAATGGTCAGAAGGATAGTAATCCTTGGTGATGTTGAGACGAAGGAAGAAATTTTTCCAAATGACTTTGAGGTTCAAGAAGGGGAGGGGAATGAGAAAAGTTTTGGATGAAAGGAAAGGGATATTGGCGATTCCGGGGAAGTACCAAGGGTTTAGCCAATGACTCCGGAGCAGAAGCTTCTGCCCTTCTTGAAAAAAATCCCTCAAGGCAAGAATATAAAAAGCCTGGCTATTAGCTTGAATTGAGGACCAGGGGAAACGAGGAGACTGCTAACCATAAATCACAAATAGATCCTTCCAGGTTCTTGTCTTCCCCCCTAGCATTCGTTGTTGCCTTGTTCACAACTAATTTGACTGCAGTCGCCTTTTTAACATTATCCTTTGCTGAGGTTTTCTTCCCCCAAAGTAATTTAACTTAATTTTCACTGAAGCAACGACTCTCTTTATTTTGATCCTGCTAGTTTACTGAATTATTTGTTATTTACTTCAGTGATCACTTACAAGTACCACTGGTGTAAGCAGGTGTGGGGAGAAACATCACTGAGACCAGCTAAATGTAAAATCCAACAGGTAGGAACAAAGGGAGCCCAGACCACGGAATAACCCACTCCCGTGAGCTGTCAGGTGCGAGGGGCATCCTCAGTGTGTTTACAGGCTGTGTGTGTGCAAATAAAAGAATTGTCTGTTTACAGAGGGAATGGAGGAAATGTGAATCCAGAGGCAAACCAGAAGATCTCTTTTACTTCAGTCAATCATTCTGTTATCTGGGCTTTGAAATATACATCCCTGAGATAGATGTGGTAGTTCTTGGATTGAAGTGCAGCATGACATTCTTGTTTTAAAAGCCTTAACCCAACTTTAAAGGGTACCTTGCGTCACCAGCCTAGCAGTCGATCAGTGATCCAGTTGGTCTTCCAGGACCAGCTTCTCCTGTGCCTTCCAGTCCAGGCAGCTCATTAGCCAGGCTTCTCCTGGGGCATTTCTTCTGTTTGCCTCTCCTGACCCACTTTCCCCACCACCTCTCCCTGCGCTCTGCCTCCCAAGGCCAGTCTGGGCAGACGGTATCAACATACAATTGATGTAGTGCTGTGCCCCGGGCTTCTGGTTGGGTTTGGCCAATGGGGAATACCAGGCAGGAAGTTAGGGAAAATGAGGTGAGTGAGGTGACCTCGGGCGTGCTGTGTCCTTGGACAGAAAGTCTCTGTTCTTCTTAAAGTAACCAGCTTTCTCCCGCTCCCTTTCTTTCTGGGCCCACTGCTGGACCCCTTGGTACCATGCTGTCCTTGTTCTTCAGCTAAGCCCCACCCGCACCTTGGGAATGAATCTCTCAGCAGATAAATCTCCCTTAAATTGTCCTCATTTGAGCATGCCATCAATTCCCTTCTGACCCGTAGCTGTGAACCTACGATTCCGAAGTCACAGGAGGAGAAAACCCACGGGGGAGGGTCCAGTGACTGACATACTTTCCCTTTAGGAGGAGAAATTGTCAAGACTCCAAAACTGCTCTCCAGAAGACCAACGTGGTGGCGAGGGTGTGGAATTACTTGAGAAGATCTTTGCAGCACATGCTCTCCAAACAGCTATTCTTGGCTTTCAAACAAGGCAGTGTCCTCTTATGAAAGTTTACACACTGCAACTTGGGCGAGACAAACACATTCCCAGGAAATCAGCAGCCATAAATGTGTTTATCACAGGTGACATGAGAGGATGGGGAAACTGCAGGTCCTGGTTTTCAAAAATCCTCTTCTCTCTCTTCTTTTGGAAACTTAGGGCAGCACTGAGAGTGTGCTGAAGCACGAGAGCAGTAATGATGGTGAAAGTAAATTAATTATTGCGACATCGATGAAGCGCTCACGGTGCCCCAGGCACGAGCTGCGTGCTCTCCGCGCCCAGGTTCACTTGCTCTCCACCTTCTGCCCTTAGAGGAGCTACTGTTGTTCATATTTAGAGATGAGGAGTTTGAGGGTGGCAGGCGTGAAATGACACACCCTCGGTCACACAGCTGGTAGATGGCAAAGACAGGACTCAAATCCAGGGCTGTCCGGTTCCAGGGCTGCCCGGGGCTCACCAAGGGCTGGGCAGGATGCAGACACGGGCTCGAATGCCATCCATGCCACTGAGTGCTTGGGCGAGTCACCAGGACTCAGAATCCATGGTTATACTGTAAAGCCAATCTTCCCGGCATCCCAGGACTGTTGTCTGGATGAATCCAGGTCCTTCTGCCCCCTGCAGAGACCCCTATCCATGGGGGCACTCAGAAATGTGCAGGAGACGGGTAAGGTTGGAATTGCTGGGGCGCAGTGTTTGCTTGCCTTTGCAAATCTGCTTTTGTAATTCTCTACTTGGCCAACTCACTTGGGGCTTAAGTTGAGGAATAGTAATATCACTGAACGAAACAACCACCATTTATTTTTTGCCAGCGCTGTGCCAAGAGCACTTCAACGCCGCATAATCCTCAGAGGGAGGAACAATATTATCCCCATTTTAGCAGCAAATAATCTGAGTACCAGAGACATTAAGTAACCTGCCCACGGCTACACAGCTGGGAGATGGCACCCAAATCTGCACCACTCCTGCACCGTCGCTGGAAACACCTGTCCCGTACTGCATACCATTCTTTATTGCGCTTAACAAACATTTCTGTGCTTACCCTGTGCCAGGAAATGTTCTGAGCGCTTCAAATATTAACTTGTTCAATCCTCATAAAAACTTCATGAGGTAGGTGCTGGCATCATCTCATTCTGACCGGAGAGAACTGAAGCCCAGGAAAGTTAAGTAACTTGCCCAAGATCACAGAGCCTTTCCAGTTCCAAACCCACTCTTTCTTATGTTTGCAAATGAAATCTACGTCAGGGACCATGGTACTTTCAAAGTGACAACTCTGAGTTGCCCAGACTGAGTGATGTGTACTCCCTCGTAAAGTTATGTTCTTTGCAGAAGGGTGAAGGAAAGAGATACTGGTTTTAACCCTCAGCCTCACCATCAAACAGCTTGGGGAGGATCGTAGCCTCAGTGGGGATGCCAAGAAGATGCAAAAAAAGCTAGCCCGGTAATGGTTGAACCTCAGAGATTCGAGAGAACCTCCATGCCATTCATGTGCAGACAAAATAATTCTACCAACGCTACCAGCAGGCAGCCCTGCGCCAGAGAAATGAGCTGGTGAAGCGCCCGTTCTCTTGTTCGGCAGGGATCCGGTGGGCACGCCGGGCTGAATACTGAAGGTTAGTTTCTCTGAGTAATATTCTAGCATTTAATCCTGGTGCCAAGCAAGCTGAGACAATATTGACCGTGATTCAGCCAACATCAGAATGCAAACGCAAGTGAAAATCCAAGTCCTCAGGCAGGGAGAGTCCAAGCAGGCACCTGAATATCCAGGAAGGGCAACCGAGGCTGGGTGGTCCCCTCAGAACCTGAAATCTGGGGCCTCTGTGCCAGCACTTCACTACTAGAAGCACTGTGTGTGCCGGGCCTTTGCACGTGCAACCCTCTGCTGGAGGCAACTTTCCCCACCCTGCCTGACCCTGGTTTTTACCTGAAGAATGCCACTTTCTTATTCAACTCATGTATAAGATGCTTCCTTCAGGAAGGTTTTCTCCCCATCCAAGGCTGAGATAGGATGGTTCCTCCTCAGTCTCATATTCCCCCTTTGCAGACGTCTGTTTGAACACGTTTTTTCTCCGGTTTATACACGTGTTTCTCCCTGTTAGTCTGTGGCCCAGACAGAACTATACATTTTGTATCTTTGTATCCTCTTGTAATCTTAACACTTAGTACAAAGCCTGGTGTGTGTTAAGTGCTTAATAAGTGTTGGAAAAAAAAGGAGGATGGATAAAAGGATGGATGGATGAATGGCCAGCTGGCTGAATGGATGGATGATGGCTGGCTGGCTGGGTGGATAACTGGGTGAATGGACAGTTGGGTATTTGGATGGATGGGTGGGTAGGTAGGTGAATGGATGGTTAAGTGGATGGTTGAATGGATGGATGAGTGGACAGATGGAGAAATGCCTTTAGGAGGTAGCTGATGAGGGAATGGCAAAAGCTTCTGTCTTCTGGACTTCAAAGAAATCAAATCTTCTCCAACTGTAATTGATCCGTAGAATTCTGTAAACCCATTCCTGTGGGAGAAGGCCCAGGCCACCCTTCCCCTGTGCCAGGTTGCAAGTTGTCTTATTTTAGGACACTTGTTCTCCTTCAAGGTGGTCTAGTTGCTAATTTTAAACAGATTTCACTTGGACAAGAACATAGTTCAATGTGGGTCACACCCATGATCAATCCTGAGATCTGAAACCACGTCTGCCCTTGTTCCTAAAGAAAAAAATAACTCTTCTAGGGATTTTTCTGTCCCATCTCTCCGGCAGGGGAAAGCCACTGGAACACCACTGGTTTCTTAAGTTGCAGGGGTGGGGGTGGGGTGAGAGGGGGCAAAACTGTAGTGAAGGTGGTGATTGATTGGAAGTAATTCTAAGCTCTTAGGGGAGTATCAGATCTGGATTTGGATTTCAACTCTATTGCTTCTTATTGTGAGAAAACTTGGCTAAATTTAACTTCTCTAAGCCTCCCTTTCCTCATCTGTAAAGCAGGGAGCAGGAATGATTGAAAAGTAGTATGAAAGACTGTCTCAGAGAGTTGTGTCGGGGTTTGAAAAAAATCACACTGTTGTAATTGCTCAGTCCCTCATAGGTTGACACAGAGGTTGGTAGGCAGAAGTAACTCAAGTGGCAATACAAATATTTTCAATTTCAATTAATAAATGATTAATAGCACACTGGGATAGTGTTTCACACGTTACGGAATGCTTACCAATGGTGATAGAGGAAACAGTGTTTCACATTGTAAATCAAATGTGCTTTAAATGGCGTTACCTCACCAAGTAAGCAAGTGAGGAAGCCATTCCCTGTGCAGCTTTCTTTCAGTTATGAATAACTGCTTCTAATCGTGTCAAGAAGGAAATCTCAGTTTGATGCTGGAATTTCTGTAACATCTTTTAACAGTGAACTAGACTCAGGTATGAATCTTAGGTGACAGAATCTAGCTAGAATGTACTAGAATGTAAGATCTTTCTTTATATTTGTTGCAGGTTTATTTTTTAATGTTACCTTTTAATTCCTTTTATGGTAGTCCTATCCAATTTTCTTTTTAAACACATTAAATAGAATTGCGAGTCAATTGAAAGGAAATATGTGAGTGATAGTGTGGGTGGCATAGGAGGTATGGCAAAAAGCAAAAGTGAATAACTACAGAGTCTGGAAAACCCTGCCGGAGGAGGGAGCAAATACACATTTGGCCATAGGGCTAATGTTTAAATCCACCCAGGAAAACCTTGTGGTTTTTTTTTTCCCTGTGACTGTTTTAATCTGTCCCAGCCGTGTACATTATAGCTCCTAAGAGATGGCTTCCCCCATTTTCTCAGCCCCGGCTCTCTAGAGAGGCCAAGATAACCCAGATGTCTAAACACTGCATGGAGTGAGATGGGAAATCGCCTTCTCCCGAGCGAGGGAAGGAAAAACACTCACCAAGCTCAGCTTAAACTTTCCACCTAAACGCAACAGGAAGCTGGATGGACACTCACCAACTCAAGTGTCTCCAGGTTCAGAGAGAGCCATGGTACACACATTGGTATAAACTCTCCATCTAAAAAGAGTTTGATGCCTAGCCATTTTCTCAGAGTTTTTTTTTTTAATAGCTATGTATTGGATGAAAAAGTCATATCTGCTTTTTCAAACACACTTTGTGTATTATATATATGCAGCTATATTTACATAATATATAATATGTTATATGTCATAGTAAATGCATTGCATCAAATATATAGCATATTAAATCACATTAAATGTGTATCATAGGCAAAAATATATGTCATCTCACTTTCTCAAGGATACTTACACATTTTCATGGAGACAGTGGAATCTCCTGCTCTTCTTTTGATAGAAACTTGTGCATAAGAAACAGTTCATGATTCTTTTCAATTGACCCTAAGAAAAATGGCGGCACAAAGGTGAGGGTAAATGACAAATGATGCTGGGAGAGAGAGGGAGGGAGAGAGGTGGGGTTGGGGAAGGGTGGTGGGGAGAGAAGTGGGCACCAAGGTGAACTGGAACTTGAACAAGGAGCTTGTCTCTTTAAAAGGTGCAGCCAATACCCAGCACCTGTCCACAGCGATGAGAAAATATTTCCAGGCGCTCTCGAGTTAGAGCGGGGGATTTTCATATGAGGTTCCCTGATTATTGCATCAGTTCCTGCTTTTAACAAAAACACTCTTTTGTCTAACATCAGGGAAGAGCGATCACTAAGATCGCAGCCCTCAGGCCACGTGTTCCTGCCTCTGCCGTGGCTGAGCAATGGACACTGTAGGGAGGCTGAGTCCAGGCAGATAAAAGTACTGGTGTCAAGAGTCAATCGCTTTGACAGTTGACAAAGAATAAAGACACATGTTCAGTAAACATGCGACAAGGTTTTCAACCTCATGGTCATCAAGGGGGAAAAATTACAAGATGGAATACTGATGAGAAATCATCTTTTATTTTTCCACTAAGCAAATACAAAATAAATTTCTAACTGCTAATGCCCAGTGTTACCTGGATTCAAAGAATCCGTCCCTCTTACACATTCATTCGTCCATCTGTCCATCTCTGGAAATGCAGAATATAGTCATGATTGATGGAGACCTGGTCCCTGGCCTCGCGAAAGGCCATTTATTTCAGAGGAACCTGGCCATGTGTATCAAATGCCTTTAAAACATGACTACCCTTTGATCCCATGCTCAGCATCTGGGAAATGCTTCTAAGAGAAAAATCTAGGAAATGGCTTCAGTAATAGTGCTGTGAGAGTGTCCTTCTCTGCCGTGTGTATAATAGCAGCATCTGTCAAACACCTAAAGGTACAGCACGGCCAGTGGTTAATTTATCTGGGGCACAGCCATTCAGAGAAACTCCCAACCCTATTTTAAATGACACGTTCGGCAGAATATACAATGATGCTAAAAAAAAGGTCTTAGCTTCAAAATAGTATTTCAAAATGAGTAATGCAAGTGTGATATTAATATGGAAGGAGAGAAATACCAAAAAAGAAGAATGCTCAGTAATAGGATTATAGGCTGTCATTTCTTTATCTGTTTGCTCCCTACATATTCTATAATAAGCACCTATTCCTTCTGTAATGGGGGGGGGGGGGGAGGAACAGCTTTTGAAGCATTGTTCTCTAGAAAACTTTCAAACCATTAAAAATTATTGAGGACCCCCAAATGCTTTTATTTATGGGGATTAGAGCTACTGAAGTTGATCACATTAGAAATTAAAACTAAAAGTTTTCAAAGTATTTATTTATAAATTCATTTTTAAATCATAATAAGAAACTCATTCCATGTGAATGGAAATAACATTTTTGTGAGAAACAACTCCTTTTCCAATGGTTTCCAACAAAACTATTTAGTTTGTTCTAAAACAGGAACCAAAAGGCAAAAATAATTGGTATGGTTTTACATTTTTGCAAATATTTTAAATTTCTGCCTTAAGAGAAGACAACTGAATTCTCTTGTCTGCACTACATTTAATACGTTTCCAGATGTTGTTTTGGTTAAAGTGTATGAAGAAAACCCAGTCTCCCCACAGTTCTGTAGTTGGAAAAGGGAGAAGTATTTTATTTTAACAGCCTTTTCAAATAATTGTGGTAGTGTACTATGATACTACACCAAAACTTGACAAGTGAGTTTTTCTTAAGGTTAACGTGAAATCTGCAACCATGTAATGAAATTTTATTCTCTCTGTACCTGTGAGAGGATGAGCAAGAGAAAGGCAGATAGCATCTTAGCCACATTATGAAGACTGTAGGACCTCACGGACCACCTGATAGGGTCAGAGACGTCCACAGGTTCCTGGACCACACTCCGAGAATCACTGTCTTAAGTTATCCACAAGGAAGCGCGTAGCTTTCGGGCGGCAGCCTAGGAGAGTTGGAGTCACTTTTTTTGTTGTTTGTTTGCATTTGTTTGAATAACCTTTTGAATTATTTATTCTACTTTTCCTCGTGTGCATTTCAATTTAAAAAATCAACTTTCCTGAGGTCATTAGCGTAGACTGATTCCATGGGAAGAAGACAGATGGAGATTTGCCCGTCTGGAGTTTATGGGGGTGTGTCTTCGTAAACCAGTCCTGTGGGGGCATGAAAGGGGCAGGACTGGGCGCAGGGAGAAGGTGGACACTGTCTCACAGTCTCACCAAGGCCTCAGGCCTCCTGACAGGGAGCTCTGGAGCTGAGCCCACCTTTCAGGGCTGTCCGCACTGAAGCAAGGTGACCAGGTCTTCATGTCAACCTGTCATCAGATGCTGACTGCCCAGGGAAGGTGCGTGACCTGCAGCAGGGCAAGTTCCAGAGAGAAGAGCTATGCACAGCCAATCCTCCCAAAGGCGGGGGACGAGCACTCGGTCCTGGAGGGAGCCCTGGGTGGGCACCGCAGCATCTGGGGCACTGCAGCCATGTGGCTAGTCAATGCCAGAGCTGGGGTTAGAAACCCCATCCCCCTATCTGACTCCACAGCCTCTGTAAGCGACCCTCAGAACACTTTCTTCAGGCTTTATCCAGCCATCCAGTGTGGGTGACCACCACGTCGGACCAGTCCTAAGTTAACAGCATGAGAACGGGTGGGATCCACGCATCAGCCTGTCCCAAGTGAGGGCAGCCGGCTCTGGGCTCTCTGCTCCTCCCGCGCTGAGAATCTGATCCACTTGTCGTTTGCAAATGTGATGAGCGGGTCCACGTGTGATTCACCCTGGGCTCTTGTGGGACATATTCTGGGAAAGTGGAGGACTTTCCCTGGAGGTTCACACACTTTCCCCTCAGTAATGGGATTAAGCTCACTGACCAAGAAGGGGAAAGGAAACTGTAGAAGCTATGCCTTCAAATCATTTTGAATCCGAAGGGTTAATATCAATAAGGTGAAATAATTGACATAGAAGTATCCACGCCCATCATCTTAGACTGAAGACTGAGGGGCACCCAGCTATGGGGCTACAAATGCATCTTACACCCACACGGCCGTAGTGGATACAGTAATTGCCTGTGAGTCCCTGACGCAGAACCCTTTTCTCTCTTCTGGAAGCCTCCACATAAAGAAGTCTCCAGTTGGCGTGTCTGTCTCGTAGCTCATGCTTGCTCTAACGCAGAGCGGGAGAACTGAGGTGGTTTTCTGACCCTACTGCTCAGGAAAACTCCATCCATTTTCCTGAAGGAAGGAAAAGAAAACAAAGCCAACCCTCGCCTGGCCTCGGGTCTGCATTTTCTGCCTCTTATTTCATTCACTGTGAGAAGGAAAACCCCATGAGGATTCACATGTTGAGGGGAAATTATTAGCACCTCATAATACCATTATTTCCAACTCTATTTGCAGAAGGATTTACAGATGCTTCTAATTTAAAACAGCTTTCTGACTGAGGTCTCTGAAGCAGAGCCCATTGATAACAGTGCAATATTTGGACAGTTTTATTTTACCGTATGTTCACGGTAATGCAGGCGTGGAACAAGCGAGAAAATGGCAGAAAATAGAGCTCTCTCCTCCAGCCACCGCCAAGAACAGGGCTCAGCAGGAAGCCACCGATTCTAATGATGAGGAGAAAGAACTCAGTGACTAAAATTGTGGGACTCCAGCGTGGTGTTTGACTTCCAGCCAGTCCGTGTGGATTTCTGTGCCTTGTCCGTGGCCCCTCCAAGGCTGTGGTTCCGCCCATGGCCTTCATGTCCCTGTAGGTTCTGAGGAAGCAGGGGATGCGGACACCACCACAAAGCTGGTGTTGGAGCCTCGTCTGCGAAATCAGGTGGGTTAGGCTGAGTCAGCCCCCTGACCCTGTCCACGCTCTAAATCTGGTCCTCAGATCAAGACCAGGATCCTTAAAGTCAAGATCTCCTTTCTCATCAGTGCTGTCATAGAAAAGCTAACATAGTCCCTTTCTTTCCAAACCCAGAACCATACTTTGTGCCAGGTTCTCGGTGAAATATTTTCTCTGAATCATCTCATTTAATTCCCACAACAGCTCTATGACTTGGGTGCTGCCAGGACTCCCATTTTACAGATGAGAAAACTGAAGCACAGAAAGGGCAAGCCACCTGCTCAAGGTCACACAGCTGATCAGCTGCTGAAGCCAAGATTCTTTTTCAAACTCCAGAGCTTGGATTTCTAATCAAGGTTGGGCCCTGGGTTTAGCCTTTTACTGGCTCCAGTGTCAATTCATGGTTTGATTTGGAGCAAGACATTTGTCTTCTCTGAATCTCTGTTTCCTCCTTACCCAAGTAGACACTTCTAATGTCCTAGGATTATACTAAGGAACACATTGGATACTGTACAAGAAAGTGATCTGAAAAATGACGTAAAAACAAACGAAAAGACAGTGAGCATATTAGATTTTCTGTCTCAGCTGAAGCAGGGTGGGTATGCATGACCACGCTGTGATGTCTGAGTCATGCCCTCCTCTGGCTCAGTGACCAAAACCACGGCTGAAATTGGCTCAGGGTCCATGAGAGGCCTGCCTGTAGGAGGAAGGAAAGGCCTGGAAAAGGTGCAGAGAGACTTCAGATTCCAGCTTTCCGATGACTCTCGGGCACAGGGACGAGCTCCAGGCCAGATTCCAGGAAGGCAGTTTGATTACAGGAGCTGACAACTCCACAAGTTTGTCAATATTTGAAGAGGGGTGGAGATCGTCAAGAAAGAAGATTAAGGGGAGGACCAGGCGGGAGACATGATGGTGAACACCACGTAAAGTATGCACGGCCGGGGGCAGCGCCTGCTGTGTGGACAGTGAGAAGTGAGTTCTTCCACCAAGAAGTCTGTATTTCTGAGGACTCTCTGCTACTTGACTCAATACTCTGTGGTTGGTGGGGAGGGATGGATTAGGAGTTTGGGATTAACAGATACACGCTACTGTATATCAAACAGGTGAACAATAGGGACCTACTTATAGCACGGGGAACTAAATTCGATATCTTGTAATAACCTATAATGGAAAGGAATCTGAAAAAGAAATATATGTATATGTATATATAACGGAATCACTTTGCTAAACACCTGAAACATTGCAAAGCAAGTATACTTCAATTAAAAAAATACTCTGTGGTCACCATCTTGAAATTCTTAACAATTTTATCTGTTTTTTTTTTTTGACAATTTTATCCTAGTGAAATCTGATGGGAGTACCTGTTAGAACAGTCAGACTAGGGCACTGATGACGTCAAATGCTGGTGAGCATGTGGAGCCATGGAAGCTCTCGTACATTGCTGGTGGGAGTGCAGAAGGTGATGGCCACTTTGTAAGAGTTTGGCAGTGTCTTATAGAACTAAGCATACTTTTACCATATGATTCAGCATGTGCATTCCTCGGTATTTACCCAAAGGAATTAAAGACTTAAGTCCACACAGACACCTGGACATGGATATTTATAGCAAGCAGATTTATCTATAATTGCTCCAACTTGGAAGTAACCCAGATGTCCTTCAGTAGATAAATGGATAAATAAACAGGTATATCCGGACAGTGGAATATTACTCAGCGCTAACAAGAGATGAGGTAGCAATTCATGAAAAGACATGGAGGAAACTTAATGCCAGTGAAGTACCACTTGAGTGAAACTTAAATTCTTAAGGGAAAGAAGCCAGTCTGAAAAGGCTACAAACTGTATGATCCCAGCTATATGACATGGAAAAGGCAAAACTATGGAGAATTAAAGTGTTACTGGTTTCCAGGGGCTTGGAGGAAGGATGGATGACTAGGCAGAGCACAGAAGATCTGTAGGACAGGGACATTGTTCTGTAGATACTACAGTGGCAGATACATGTCATCATACATTTGTCCAAACTCATAGAATGTATAACATTGAGAGTGATCTGATGCACCCCGATGTCCGTAGCTGCACTATGTACAACAGCCCAGACATGGAAACAACCTAAACGTACATCGACAGAGGACTGGATAAAGAAGCTGTGGCCTATTTATACAATGGAATACTACTCAGCCATAAAAATAATAAAATACTGCCATTTGCAGTAACATGGATGGACCTAGAGATCGTCATTCTGGTGAATGAAGCCATTCTAAGTGAAGTAAGCCAGAAAGAGAAGGAAAAATACCATAGGATATCACTCATATGTGGAATCTAAAAAAAAGAAAGACAAACTTATTTACAAAACAGAAACAGACTCACAGACAGAGAAAACAAACTTATGGTTACCAGCTAGGGAAGGGAGGGTGGGAAGGGATAAATTGGGAGTTCGAGATTTGCAGATACTAACTACTCTATATAAAATAGATAAACAACAAGTTTATACTGTATAGCACAGGGAACTATATTCAATATCTTGTAGTAACTTATGATGAAAAAGAATATGAAAACGAATATATGTATGTTCCTATATGACTGAAGCATTGAGCTGTACACCAGAAATTGACACACACTGTAAACTGACTGTAATTCAATAAAAATACATATATTAAAACACACACAAAACAAACAAACAAAAAGAGTGATCATTAATCAAAACTATGGATTTGGGGTAATGTGATGGGTCCACATAGGTTCATTGATCATAACAAATGTACCACCCTGGTGGGGGATGTTGATCATGCGGGAGGCCATGCATGTGTGGGACCAGGTGGTATATGGCGGAGCCCCTTACCTTCCTCTCAATTTTGCTGGGAACCTAAAAAAAAAGTTTTAAAAAAAATCTGATGAGAAAGGAAGCATGTACGTGAGCTGAGGAAGTACGTGCAATACACAGGCCCACTGTTCGTTGCTGCACTCACACAGCATCATGGTACCCGGCGGGCAGAGGGCTGCAGTGGACACTGATGGGTGGGGTATTCAGTGAGCCTCAGGTGGGGTACCAGATAAGCATGTTACATCTATAGCTGAGTTTGTAGCCACACTGGTGGACCTGAGAAGCCACAGTTTCCATTCAAATCAGAAATTGTCTCAGATGCAGAAGGAAGGTAATGCATTCTAAGAAACTTGAACAACAGAAGAACCCTGTTGTACCCTTTCTTACTCATGTTACCTCCCTGTGAGAACCAATGACTTAGAAAAGGAAAGACGGAGCAGCCAGGAGCTTCTCTGCCTTTTGAACCTTCCTTCCTCGTCGGTGCACTGGAAGTGGAGCGTGTCGCGGGGATGTGTGTGTCTAGAAGCGAAATCAAAGCAACCGAGTCTGTGTGGCTTACTCGGTTTTACTAAAAAAGAAATAGGACCTGTGTGATTTGGGGGATTCTGCATGTGAGCTCCTTGCGTGTAAAATCGGGATTGCACAGTAGAAAAATGAATGGCAGGATTCAAGCTAATAATTTAAAATGTTCATTTTTCTTTACTTAGAGTGACTTAGAATAGCAAATAAAATGTATAACAAGTGGAGAGAGATCGCGGAAGAGAGGAAGACGCTCTATTTTAGGACCTCTAACCGGACTCGTGCCTGCTTTTAGAACGAGGGGCTGTGCATTTCCCTTTTGCACTGGGTCCTGCCAATCACGCAGCCCAGCCCAGCCGACGTTTCTACTCAGTTGACACTGGAGGAGAGTCCATGACATGCCACACACGCCGCCAAGTGCCGGAATGATATTCCTTCATGGCAGCCCTAAGCCTCGTGTGTCTCATTTGTAAAATGGGTGCAAAATTCCTAATCACGGTGTGGATGCAACTGAGATGGATGGGGGTGAAGTGCTTTGCAAAGAGTAAAATGCAGGCAAAGGGCTGTCTGGTTCGTTCTGCAGGATCAGGGATACGAAAACGAGCACGACAGAAACACAAACGCGCTAGCAGCCCGGAGGGGCGTCAGAGATGGAGGCGGGGGTGGGCAGAGGCTCCCGCTCCACAGCTGGTCAGGATCCCAGTCTGAGCGCTGGGCCGAGCCCAAGCCCTTGGCCATCCAGGCCAGATCGCCTCTGCACTTGTGCTGGCTCTGCATGTGCGCCTGGCAGCTGCTTAGCAATTGGGTTTATTACATTCCAGACTTAAAGGTTCAGCGCCGAGCTGGAATCGAGTTTATAGACCTAATTATGGTGCATCCAATTGTAAATGCAGCATTTATTTAAGGAGTATTTTTGTCCCTTACATGTGGCTTTCTGGAAGGGGTCTCCTCTAGCTCTCCCTGTTTCTCTCTCTTAGCAACCTCAGCTCTTGTTTCATAATGAGGCTCCTGCCCTGTGATTCTCCGTTTGTTTGTAGGACTCTGTGTTTATAATGAGCCCAGGTAGGGTGGGGACAGGGCCTCTTTTCCTCACTTCTCTAAATCCAGGCCTATGTATAGCCTGGTACTTAACGAGTATCTGTGATGGGCGTGTGGATGCACATATTAATGAATAAAGCCACAATAATTGCTGGTTTGTATTTGTCTTGAATGTTTTCTCAAGAACAATGAATAATACAATTTATCATGTTTCCCTTTTTGCATTAGCTATTAGGAAGCCCGAAGCCACATCTGTGAAGCCTTTATAACAAGTTCATAAATCAACATGCACATTTATTTGTGGTCCTGGTCCCATTCGATGTACCCACTCTTATTTTTCTATCTTCTTTTGTTTTCTTTTTTATTTATGTTTGCATATGTCTTTCTAAGACACCTTAATAAATATCCTCACTGGAATTAAATCAATTCAATAGCCTGTCTTTAATTTCTACCCTGCAGAGGAAAAGAATGCTCTTTCCAGTGCCGTGCTCTGTCTCCAGAGCAATAAGCCACCCTTCAGTTACCTGCTTTCCAGTATCCAAAGCCTTTGGGGCATGAAGCTTGCATGACTAGGGGTGGGGCAGGGGTGAGATGCTATTTCCTTCCGATTAGGTGGTGGTGGTTAGGTGGTGTTCCGGAAAAAATGAAGGTGAAAGGCAGACAGAACTGCAGAACCTTACAGAACATGTTTTCCCGGCCCCGCCCATGACCCCTGGTCACTGGGGAAGGGGATTAGCTGCCCAGGTCTGCTCGAGTGGCTGTGGTGGGTGGATGAAGGTAAGCAGACAGGATGCTTGCAGTGCCAGGGAGGCATTAGCACAAGAGAAGCCAGGTACCTGGTTTTTACTGGAGAGGTGAGGACGGCTCCTGAATCCAGGAAGAAAACCTGCTTCTACAGGGCTGTCAGGGGAGAGGAGGGCCCCACCCAGACTTGTGTTTGCCCTGCTCTGTGTATTCAGGTTCCAGACGAGGAAGCAAAGGGCAGGGAGCCGCGCTCAGTTGGCATCCTGGCACTGCGCAGCCCAGCTGGAGACACGGCACTCCGAGCAGAAGCAGCTCCAGGTGAATCCGGGGGCCTGAAGACACTCCCACCGGGGGTTCAACAGGTAACTGCTTCCAGATCCTTTAAGCATGGCTTGAGGGTTTGTTGTTTGTGGCAGGCAGTGAAATGTGTAAGCCAGGGGACAGAGAGGGCTGAGTCTGACTCCGGCTCTGCCGGTGATTCACTGCAGCGTTGGTCAAACGAGAGCCTCAGTTTCACTATCTGTGAAATGGACCCAAAGATAGCCTTACCTACAAGGGTCACACAAGGATTAAATGACGGTGCTGGCCGTCTCAGTGACAAAGCACCAGAAGTAGCTCCTATTTGCACGGAACAACTGAGTGTCATTTTGAGTGTAAAACTTGGGGAAAAGTCATCATTTGGAGGGGTGTGCTATGCAATTTGGAGACCACCATCAGGACAAGAAGCGCCGCCCCTCCCTGAGTATAGTCAGCTTTGTGTCTAGGGGCATTGTCTAGGAAGTAATGGAGACAAGGGGAAGGACTCTGAGAGTGCCTTTTGTGAGTCTGGCTCTTTGCAGAAATTGTCTTACTTAACATTCAAGATGACTCCTTGAGGGAGGATTCAGATGCCAGCAACAAGGCTCTAGAATTTGCATTGCCTTGAGAAACGGGGATTCCTGCCTTCAAGAATCACGTGTTAAGAGGATAGGGGTGGTCCAGAGCCTGACTGAATTACTGTCAGATGCCTTGGCTGCACAATGGGGTGGCTGGGTGCCCCAAGGCTGATGACTTGACTCTCTGGGCCTCAGTTTCCTCATCTGTAAAGTGGGCATCATAATTGTACTGAGATCAAAGTGACATCCAGTAGGGCTGAGGGGACTGATGCACGGGAATGCCTGTGTGCTTAATAGATTTTAGCTGCTATTTTTGTTGTTATCATCATCTCCGGGTGATAGTTAGGAAAATGAGGCTGGTGGGGGAGGGTTGGGGGGTGAGAGGGACTCCTTCCAGATCTCATAGAAAGGAAGTTGTGGGACTGGGATCCCGTCCAGGCCAGGACGTCACTGAGATGAGTGAGACAGTGACCTCGGGCGCAGAATTTAAGAGACACAAAGAAGCTTAGTCAGCAAGATAAATTATATTTTCAGGTGCTATTTTAAGATTTTTAAAATGAAGGCCAAAACATCCACCATGAACACAATAACGTGCTCATTAAAGATCAGCTCAGACCCGGCATTAATTTTGGTTATTTAAAATTATTGTGTTAAAATATATTACTTCCCTTGAAGGCTGAGTTTTCCGGTGCCCCCTTAAATTTGGCACCAGGGGACACCTGGCTCCACCCTCATCGCCCCTGCTGGGATTGCACTGCCTTGAAGCAGGGGTGTAGAGATCCATGCTCTCCCTAAATAAAAACCAAGAGAGAGGCGGGCTAACGTAGTTTTCAGTTTAAGGGGTCCCAAATCAAGATGGAATTTTTTTCCAAAGGGTTCTGAAATTTGGGGAGATTGTCTTTTGGGGGAAAAGGCAGGTGCTTCAGGAGAGCGATGGGCTGGGAAGAGCCCCTCCCGGCTGGTTTCCAATGACAGGGAATGCAGAGAGGGTTGGGAGAGAGGCTGCAAGAGGCCCAGGGGAGTCAGCGCCGCCACCCCACGCAGGCTCACCTGTGCTGCTGGCGTGTTAAATGTTTGTTGAGTGTCATGGTGTCCCCAGCTTCTATTGCTGCCCAGAGCTGGGCCAGGATTCGAGTGCCTGAGGCATGTGAAAGCAGGTACCGCCTTAGCTCTGCCTCTCCAAGGCTTTCCTTCTGATCAGGGTTACTTTACTCTCCTGCATCCATTTAATCACCAGGTGTGAATTGAGGGCTCGCCCTGTGCAAGCAGGAGAAGGAGTTTACTAGGGAGGAGGGGTGGCACCACCTAGCCTCAGTTTTTTCATCTATGCAGTGGGGGAGTCATGGGCTGCCATAAGGGAGAACGGAGACAGTGGAAGTAAGGTGCCTGGCCCCAGGGTGAAGCAAGCCAGGCATCTTCAGAGGGAAGCGTGGGGAGGCCCATTCTGCGCCTGCCCAACCAGGAGAGGGAGGCCTCCCTGCATTTTGCACCCGGATGCCTCTCCTGCCTTCTGTTACCTCGGGCCCTGCCAGGCGCACAGTAAGCCTGCAGTTGCTGCTACCTGCTAGCCTTATTAGCTTAACGATGTTCAGTACAACACTCAGGATACGATAGTGAGCTCTAACCCTTCGGGGAACAGCAATCCATAAAATGGATGCAAAGACAATTCAGGGTTCCGGTAGCAAGACGTGGGTTACCAAATGTTCCTAAAACACTCAGCACGACTTTGATAGAGAAGCCCCTTCCCCTGGGCCCTCACAGACCCAGACCAGGGAACAGAGCACAGGGCTTGGGGGCACAGCGAGGGATGGGTTTCAGTCGTCATGTGCCCCCTTGTGCAGGAGGCAGCAGGCACGGCTGCACAGAGCGGCCCACGGGGAGACGCAGGGCCCCGGGACCCGGCAGAGCAGGTCTGTTCTCTTTCCTCGTGTTGACCTTGCCTTGGGAGCTGGGGGCAGAGGGCTCGTTCTGCTGGGCGTGCCTAGGTTATAGTCCAGGTAGGAACACAGGCAAAAACCTAGTAAACACTCATGAACAAACTCACAGTGAGGCTGAGTTGTAAATGAAGCAAACATGGGGCTGAGACAGAAAATATCAGGGTGTCAGGACATGGCCACGGTATCATTCAACCTTCCATAAGGGAGCCAGAAACCACACCTGGCCGTGCGGGCACCGCCCTCAGTGGGGCGCGAAGGGGCCACAGTTTGCCGACAACATTCCATTGCATTGATCAAAGGTGTTTCTGTTTATTCAGTGACTAATTCTGTCACCATTCCACCCTTCGGGGACCTCCTCCTTCCATTCAGCAGTCATTTAGCTGCCAGCTGGCGAGGCAGCTGCAGAAATGCTCTTTCTCCAGGGCACCTTGTAACATGCTTGGTGTTTGATCTGTTCCCAGAGGAGGGCGTACTGTTAACCTGCAACGAAAATGAGGTGACGGGGGAGGGTATAGCTCAGTAGTAGAGCTCATGCCTAGCGTGCACAAGGTCCTGGGTTCAAGCCCTAGTACCTCCATTAAATGAATAGATGGATAAACCTAATTACCTCTCCCCCCAAAAAAGTTAATTTAAAAAAATTAAAATATTAAATGAGGTGACATAGGAGGTGGTGGGAGGGGTGGGGGGGATAAGAGTGGTGTTTAAAGGTACAAACTTGCAATGAGTAGTAAATAAGCCAGATAGCGTCACCTCATATAATGCTTATAGACAATTCTATTGTACTAACTGTGTAAGGCATAACTTGCTACATTGGCAATCATATTACAATATGTAAATGGATCAAAGCAACGCCTGTTACACCTTAAACTTATGCAGTGTCACATGTTAAAGTTATTCAATAAAAAATTTTAAATTAATGAATTGACTTATTAAATCAAATGGGGCCACATGAACACCAGTCACATTTTCTCATCTGACTACTGCCGAGCCCTTGGGCAAAATCTTTACAAAGATTACAGATGATTTTTCAACTCTTTATTCCTCACTTTATATCTGGCTACCTTCCTTGACTAGTTATGATTTTAATTTCTCACACTGCAAAGACAGACACGCAATCAATATTTTATATTCTATGTTATATTACGTTATATACAAATACTTAACAAACCACAGAATAACTTCTATGGCAGAGGAGACAGTAAAGGTAAGAAAGTATAAAGCTAAGAGTTTGAGCTCTGGAGCCAGGATGCCGAGGGTTAAGTCCTGAGGCCCCCACTTACTAGCAGATGATCTGTATTAGTCAGCTCAGGCTGCTGTAACAAAAACATGCCATGGGCTGGGAGGCTGCAACAGGAGATATTTATTTTCTCATGGTTCTGGGAGCGGGGAAGTCCAAGACCAAGCTCCTAACCAATTCTGGTTTTGATGAAAGTTCTCTTCCTGGCTTGCAGTCCTCACCCCTCTGTTCTTCCTCTGTGTCCTCACTTGGTAGAGAGAGAAGGAAAGCAAGTTCCTGGGTGTCTCCTCCTATAAGGATGCTAATTCTGTGAGGTTAGGGCCCCACCCATATGACTTCCTTTAATCTTACCTACTTCCTAACAAGTCGTGTCTCTAAATACAGTCTCTCTGGGTTTGGAGGGGGCCATAGCTCGGCCCACAGCGTGCTCCTGGGCTAGGAGCTTAGGCTCCCTGGGCTCAGTGCTGCATCTGTAAAATGGGGACCATGAGAATACCCGAGGGGGAGGGTATAGCTCAGTAGCAGAGCGCATGCTTAGCATGCACAAGGGCCTGGGTTCAATCCCCAGTCCTTCTGCTTAAACTAAAATAAAATAAATTAAAAAGAATACCTGCCTCATAAGGTTCTTGGGAGGCTGTAATGTGATAGGATATAAAAAAGCATTTAGAGCAACGCCCAGTACCAAGAAGACCCTGTAGAAATATTAGGTATTATCATGGTTAAAGAATGGCATGTTTAATTTACCACTTGTAATAGCTAATCTTTGCTCCTCCACTGCTCTGCACCAGCCACTTGGCTAAACACTGCCTGGACTCTTTCTTTTCACCTTCATGGGAGACTGGGAGGGTAGACTTGATGGTCCTTTCTCCGCCCCAGCCTTTACAGACCAGGAGCTGAGGCTTCTGCACACAGCTGGTGTGAGCCAGGACACCTGCCCAGGTGGGAGGGTTTTCTCTGTGTCACCACCATGGACTGGTTCTCTACCCATGCTTCAGAAATGTGGGCAACACTGGCCATCAGCGCAAGAAAACAGTCCCTAAGTCCAGGGTCCCTCAGCGTCCACAGTAATGACATCGGGGCCAGATCATTCTCTGCTGTGGGGCTATCCTGTGCACTGTAGGGTGCTTATCAGCGTCTCTGGTCTCTGCCCACGGGATGCCAGTAGCAGCCCCCACCCTGAGTCACGGCCATCATAAATGCCATTTCCAAATGTCCCCTGGGGATACCACCCTTGAATTACTGTAAGGAGCAAAGAGAAGCATATTTCTGAAGAGAACATTTTCATGTAATAATGTGACTCATCAAGAAATGGGACAAGATCTAAAATATGAAATATAAATATATAGTTCTGAATAACTGGAACCAAACATCCCAGCGTCTTGATATGCAGGTTGACAAAACAGAGGGTCCCGAAAGGAGTGCTTTGAAAGGGCTGGGAGTGTTTTCAGATGCTTGAGGCTGACTGTGATTTGTGGGCTTTGAAGACCGAGGTCCTGCCCCATCTGAGGGTCTAGAGCCTGGGTCTGTGTCTCAGGGTGGCCGGCGTCCTGGAGAGACCCCGGCCCGGAGATGCTCACTGCTCCAGAATATACAAAACCGCGCCTCCCAGCCTCAGCTGTCATGGAAGTCACCTAGAGATCTTGAAAATATTCCAGTCCCCAGGCCCCACCCCGGAGAATCTGATGGAATCAGTCTGGCTGGGGCCTGGGCACCGGGATCTAATTCTCCACTGGTGGTTCTGGTGTGTAACCCAATTTGAAGACTGGCCTCAAGGACATGGCTGGGAAGTGAAGAAATAAAGGGATTTTCTCAGGCGGATGACCCCCAGCCAAAAACTTACCCTGACACTAGGCCTTCAGACACGAGTCCAATTTCAAAAACAAAACCGCTCTGTTGTCTGGAGGCTTGTGTTTAATGTCAGATAAGGTCATAAAAACAAAACAGCTAAAACCGCTGGTTCATTAAAAAAGGGCATTTTGGCATCACCTTTAAACTTATTTTTTTTTAAAATAAGACCTAGCTCTTTCAAAGAATGTTTTTCTTGAAAAACTTATCATCTGATTTATGTTTCTCCTTTATTGGAGACTAGAGAAAACTTCATCACAGACAGGGATTATGGTCTGGACCACTTGGAGCCTCAGTTTTGCCATCTGTTAAGTGGGAATAAAAAGAGTCCTTGCCTCACAGAGTCCCTGACCCGGCTTCCGGGGTGATCACACATCCTGGCTTGCCCGGGACTTTACCAGCTTAACAGGAAAGTCCTGCATCCCAGAATGCATCACGCCCAGGATGACCTGGACACATGCTGCCACCACGGTGTTTCCCATGCATGCCTGATCCTGAGACTCACCTGTGTGCATCTGCTAAAAATACAGACCCAAGGCCCCGTGTTTGGTTTGACGACAGTGAGAATCCGAAGTGCTGCCAAGTTCTTGAGTCGATTGTATCAGGCGCTTCGTGGGAGACTGACGGAAAATGCCCATGCAGATCATGACGGTCCTTCTGAGCACCTGCAGGATACTCACTGTGTGCCACATCCTGCTTGGGGCACCTTCCCTGTATGAACTCCTTTGACTCTCACAACAACCTGTTCAGTGGCTCTGATTGTCCCCATTTTACAGAAGAGGAAACTGAGGCCCAGGGAGGCTCAGCAACTTGCCAGGGGTCACTCATTCAGTTTGTGGCCGAGCGGGGAATTCCAGCTCGGTGCTCTGTCTCCAGAGCCCACATTCTTGTCCTGTCTGCCACCCCACTCTCTTCCTAGATTTCTCAGCACTGGGCTGGCACAGGGGGCACCCTGCATACAAGTCAGATTTGATCACTATCTTTGTCTTATTAGTTGTTCCATCTTGGGGGCATTAGAGGAAGGACTTGCCACTCTCTTGCCAACTTTTGACAGAAGGTTTAATTGCTAAACGTAAAAGCATTCCCTTGGACTCACCCCCCCCCCAAGACATTTGACCTCACCCTGTAGGCTGAATACTTTCATTTCTGCCAATACTGATGTTGACCAATAGGTGGCAGTAACCATTTGTTTCTGACACAGAAATCTGGCTCATCACAAAACTTGAAGAAAGGGCAGGAGCAATTTCACAACACGTATGTTATAACTGCTGGTGGAAAGCAATTATTATCTGAATCCAAGTTGTCCCTGCAAGACGCATGCAAATGGATTTTCCTTCTTTCAGTCCATTTGGCCTCGAATTTGCCAAGGGGCTTCTTAAAACATGCAATGTTCCGGATAAAGGAATTCGAACTCTGTGGGCTGGAAAAGTTTCTCTCTTGCCTGCACACGTGACACCTCTCCCAGTCCAAGGATTTTTCATAGCCTCAAATATTTGTATTGAAAGTAGCCCCCAGAAAAATTGTGCTGAACACTGGAATTTGACACAACATTGTAAAATGATTATAAATCAATAAAAAAAAAAGAAAGTAGCCCCCAAATTGGATTAAATGTAAATTGAATAATAGGAACTTTAAAAATCTGTAAACCCCATTGGTAAATAATTTTTAATTTTATAAGAAGTTGGATTTAGCTGGAGGCATCTTCCAGTGTGTATACATTTTTGCGAGTGGCCTTGGGCGAGGCATTTAACCTACGATTCTCAGTTTTCTCATCTGTAAAATTGGAATGGTGATGTCTTGTTGATTTGCTGTAAGGAATAAATCAGCTTACTGCAAGTAAAGCTTAAAGAACAGTTTCTCACCAAGTTTGTTGTTAATATTATTTTATTTTATGGTTATTAGAGTTGTTGTGGTCATTATTTTTATACACATAGGTTCAAATCCTGGTCAGTCTTCCTTTGGGCATCACTTAATCTCTCAGCTGCTTCAGTCTCCTTATTTGCAAAATGGGTATATGTTATCTGGGGTGATCTTAGGCAGGATGGATAAACTTCCTGGGAAGGGCCAGACAGTAAATAGCTCAGGCTCTGAAGGCCATCTGGTCTCTGTTGCACCTACTGAACTCCGCCCCTGCACGTGAAAGCCGCCACACATAGAAAGTACATAAATGAATGGACGTGGATGTCTTCCCATAAAATTTTATTTATGGACACCAAAATTTGAATTTCATATCATTTTCATGTGTCACAATCTATGATTCTTTGGATTCTTTTCCCCAACCACTTATAAATGTAAAACCCATTAGCCCCTGGCCATCCTAAAACAGGCGGCAGGCTGAATTTATCCCACAGCTGTCGTTTGCTGACCCCCAGTCTTGACTATTCAATATTATATTCCTAATGTCCCATTTGTACATGAAGTGATAGCCTGTTGTAAGTATGCATATTCTGGATTTTATAAATACAAAATATTGCTACACAACTAGTGTCCTGTACGCTTTCGCACTGTTCAGCTTTGTTACATGTTTCAATTAGCACACATATAAAATCCCCAGATTCTGCCATCTGCCAAGTTCCCCCGAGAAAGCAGGTGGTGAGATCTGTGACCCTTTCCTGGCCTCCGTAATTTCTGATCACTCGAATCTGTTACCAGGTCACAAAAACTCATACCGTGAGCCAGAGGCCCGTGGGAATCCTTGGAGATGCACTGGCTGCTTTCAGCCAGAAATCAAAAGCCCTGGCTGTTCTTCTGAGAGCCACCAGGGCAGACGGGCCAGCAGCCAGGTCTTTAGAGAGGGGCTACCTGGGAATGTGTGTGAGAAAAGCTTTTGGGTAGTAAGGCAGCTTGACATGCCTAAAAGAGCCCCACCTCTGGAGCCAGACGTACGCTGGGTCAGATCCTCACTTGGCTGTTTTCTGGATGTGTGTCCTGGGTGAGTTTGGGAGACCACGGTATGTGGAACATTCCAGCGGTTGGGAGCACAGGCAGCCTGTGTTTGAATCTTGCTTCTGCCGTCATTAGCGGCTGACCTTTGGAAAGAAATTTAACCTCCTTGTGACTCAGCTTCCTCCCTCCCGTCTAAAATGAGATGATGGTGACACCTGTTACACAAGGCGCCGTAGGGCTACCAGCGACCAGACCGGAAACACGCTTGGAAGACAGGGCTTGGAGCTGAGAACAGGCTGAATAAATGTTTACTGTTCTCTTTACTGTTACAGCGAGGCCCTCGAGAGGGTTTAGTGATGATGGGGGGAAGTGCGTAGTTCAGCGCCTGCCGGGTCAGGGGTTGTTACGAACGATTGTTCCCTCCACTCAACTAATAAGTAATAATGTCGCATCTAATTAACGCAGATGCAGTGCTGAGAATAGGAGATATTACAATGGGTAAAGACAGACAGTTCCTGCCCTCGTGGTGCTTACAATCTATTGGGAAAGGGAGACAGAAGTTCAATATTCTGTTTTGCTCTGGATCAATTACTTCATTCCAGAACCATCTTATCTACCACCTCCTGCCTTCCACCACGGCCCCCCACCTGTTACGCTACCATTTTCCTTTTATTTATAACATTGAATCCTACGTATTTTATTTAACAAACACTCATAGATTGCTTATTAAGAGCCAGGCATTGTTGTAACCACTTTATAAGAACTAACTCATTGTGGCCATGTAGCCGTCCTGTAAGGCACAGAGAGGCTAAGGACACACATCCAAGGACACACAGCAGTGAGGGGCAGAGACAGGGTTCAAGCCAGGTTGTTTTGCTCCTGGTCTGTGCCTGTAACCACTGCACCATGCTGCCTTGAACTATTGAAAATGGCCTGATTTGTGGATTTATTGTCTATTTGTTTATTGCCTGTCAACCCACCAGATTGTACCTCCTTGAAGTCAGGGGGCCTTATCTTTTTAAATTCACAACTTTGACCCTACTGCCTAGCACAGCATAAGATGCAGAATTGGTTTTCAATATTTTTTGCATCTTTAGTATCTGTGGAATCAATAAATGAATGAAAATATAGCCAAATAAATATGTAATTACAAATAGTGCTAAGTGCTATGAAAAACAAAACAAAACATAACAAACAAAAAAAAATGCCAGTGCTATGAGAGGTTTTAACAGGGGACCTAATTTAGTTTGAGGGTCAGAGAATACTAGAAATTGTAAGTATTATTTTAACTGTCCTCATTCTAAAACCTCCTCGGTATCATAGCTGTGATTGGCCAAAAAGGGAGAAAATGTTATCTGCACCAAATATACTTTCCATGATGATAATATCCCCCCAAAAATGAAATGCAGTTAAAAGTCGAGGCTGCATTTGACTTTAATTCTGTTGAATATATGAGCCTCAAACCTCCTCTCATTTCCCAAAACAACTGCCTTGGGCTTGTGGTAACACACCCATAGTAACACGACAGATCTCTGCACGTTAGTTTGGAGTGAGACTTTTGTTTGTCTTGGGTTTTAAATTTTCTGTGTCTCTCCCTCTTTTTCTCTATTGCAGGGACAATGGGTAACCAAATGAGTGTTCCCCAAAGACTTGAGGACCAAGAGAATGAGTTGGAAACAGACACTCACAAGGTAGCGTAGTTCCCACAGGGTCATTGGCTACTAGCAGGTGGAGTCGGGGATGACGGCGGGATAAACAACAGGGCTCATCACACAGACGTGAGTGATGCCTCACTGCTTTCCCATGGCTTGTTCAGTTGTGGTCCAACCTCCAGAACCCATCAAGGAGCTTGTTAAAAGTGCAGGCTCTTGGGCTGGGAGCCTGTGGATCCTGTGTCTCTAAGCACCCCCATGGTGACTGATTCCTATGGGGACAATTTGATACCTGGTGTCAGGTGGGTTTGGACCAGTGGTTCTCAACTGTGGGTGATTTTGCCTCACCACCAGGGAACCTGGGCAGTGTCTGGAGATGCTTCTTGGTTGTCACAACTCGGGTAGTGCTACTGGCATCTAGTTACTAGAGCCAGGGATGCGGATGGACACCCTGCAACACACAGGACATTCCCACAACAAAGAATGACCCAGCCCAAAGGATCAACAGTGGAGAGGATGAGAAACCCAGTTTTCTATCAGTGACTTACAACCGTGGCTGAACAATAGACTCATCTGGGAAGCTTCAAAATAAATTGCGAGGTTGGCGTGGTACCCTAGACCAAAGAACTCAGAATCTGTGTGTGGGAACGAGGGCAGGCATCTCGATTTTCAAAGCTCCTCAGCTGCTGCATGTTCAGCCAGGGCTGAGAACTTGTTTGCAGATCCCCCCTGTAGAAGACCGCTCTGGAGAGCCGAGGCCAGGGACACCCAAATGTTTCCCCTGAGATCATAGATCTACAAGCAAGTTGCAGAAAACCTAAGTTTCCACCATCAGTGCTTCGGCAGTCAATTCCATTTCAGCCCTAGAGCCCAGGTGAAGATGGAAATCATTGTAGGAGGAGGTAATCCCTATGCATGAATATTGGTCAGAAGTCAGGGCATTCCTGCTCAGGATGGAAGGTCGGGTTTGGAGACATGGGCTGAAAACTCAAAGTTGGTCTCAAACCCGACTGTGTGTTAAAATTCCCTGGGAAATTTTGAAAACTTCTGATGCCCAGCCCCACTTGAGACCAACTAAAACACGCCTCTGGGTGTGGGCCCAGCCACCAGCAGTTTCTCAGGCTCCCCGAATGATTCTGGGCCTGGGAGCCTCTGGCCTCCAGGGGCCAGGGAGTAATAGAAATGAGCAAGGCAGGAGTGTGAAGCGCATTTGAAGAAGGCTGGCTCTGGCCGACTGCACCCTCAGCGTGGTCCCAGGGCCTTGTTTTTCATTAGGAGCTGGAAAACAGTGATAATGAAACTTGATTTTTAAATATTGGCAACTGATTCCAAAGTACTAAAAAAAAAAAAAAAACCCTCTGTGAGCCAAAGAAATCAAATTTGCACACCAAGTGCTACCCCAGGGGTGCCAGTGTGACCTCAGAGCCAAATGATCACATGGGTTTGATATTTAGATTTTATGACTTCCTGGTAGGACTAATGATAAATTCAAGAACACAGGCTTATTTTAAACAAAACTCTTACAAAAATGTAAAGAAAGGAGAAGGCGTCCATATCGCCCTAGGAGTTTCCCATCATCGGGAGGTTGGTATTTAGTCTTTCAGGTTTTTTTTTCCTCTCCGAATTTATTAACATGTATTATACTACTAAGTGTATTAGCAAAATAAGACAGGCTAAACAAAGCACTTAGCATATAATCAATATCCAATTGATGCCAACTACTCAGGGTACCATTTATTTTATTTTTAAAATGACATTATGTAACATGCATTCCTTTTTTCTTTCCTTGCCAGTCTGTGTCTGCGTGTATATGTATACATTTTTGTGTGAGTATGTATACATTTTACATATGTATCTATTTTGTATATATATACATTCACTCTTTTTTGATGGCTGCAATAAACAACAGAACAGGCCTGCTGCAGGACAGTGAGCGCAAGGAACCTCGCAGGGAACCTCGCAGGGTTTGAAATCTGCAAGTTCTTGATCCTGGCAGGTCAGACCAGTGCCCCAGTTTGCCCGTGTGTCCCAGCTGTATGAGGGGGACCGTCCTCCCTGTGCTGGGGGCTCACTGAAATGAGACATCGACCGTGGAAAGCTCTCATCAACACAGGAATCCAGTCCTTGGAGCAGGTTATTTAGTTTCTCTGAGGCGTGATAGAAAGCGGGGTAGTTTCTGGAAGTGCAGCCTTGAAATTAAGTTTAATTTTGTGAGACACCCTTGTGGCCTTGAGGTTCTTCCTTGAGTTCATCTGATTTTTCTCAAAAGACTCGCTTAACACTGCCCCGTGTTCTCTTCCAGGTGATGCCTGAGAGCGAGTGTCATCAAAACGGGATGCTGGTGGTCTCACAGCCCCACCCTGTTCAACAGTATGATGAAGGTCAGTGTAACGCCGGGACTGTTCCTCCTAGGGGATGAGGGGTGGGGGAAGGGTAGGGGCTGCTGATTCTGTTGATGGTGAAACAAAATCGAAGAGTTGAAGCCACAGGTGCATGTGAAAGACACTGGTGTGCTTCCTGGGGCTGCAAACACAGTGTCATAAATCGGGTGACTTAACAACAGAAATTTATTGTCTCACCATGGTAGGGGGCAGAAGTCAGAAATGAAGGTGTCGGCAGGGTTGGCGCCTCCTAGAACCAGGTGGAAGGCTCTGTCCCCTGCCTCTGCCCCAGCTGCAGGGAGCCTCACAGATTCCTCGTCTTCTAAGTGGTGCTCTCACTGTGTCTTCCCAGCATCTTCCTTCTACGCACGTCTGTCGCTGTGTCCAAACTTCCTGCTTTTATAAGGACACAGTCACATGCAATTGGGCACACCCCAACCGCCCCCACCTTAACGTGGTCATCTGCAAAGTTCTATTTCCGAACAAGAACTAGGGGATTAGGACTTCATCTTCTGGGGTAGGGGGAGGGCAATTCAAGTCTTGACAATACTTACTTTTCTTGTGTATGTATGTTTGGAAAGCCGAGGATTACAACAGATAAGTTAAAAGCAATAAAGTAAAAACTAAGGCTGGCCTCTTCAGAGTCTAACAGACCAAGATTGAAATCCCTGCTCTGCAACATACTAGCTGTGTGGTCTGGAGCAGGTCATTTGGTTTTCTAAGCCTCAGTTTTCCCATCTCTAAAGTGGGGATATGAACAGCTACATCACAGATTTGCTGAGAGGACTCAAGGAAATCATTCACAAAGCGTTCTATGAATCCCCCCCCCCCAAAGCGTCTTAAGAATCCCCCCCGAAAAAAAACAAAGTATTGAAGACAACAGAATTTTCTCTGCATGAGGGCAGTGTTAAAACTGGACAGTGTACTTACCTATTTGATTTTTATACTGGAGTAGAAGCCTATAAATTAGAAGCATCAAAAGTGACTAAGTTCTACTATGTGAAGGATACCTATAAATTACATAAGAAGAGGTAGTATAACCTAGTGGTTGAGGATAGGAACGCCGAATCAGACTGCTGGTTTTGCCACCTACCAGCTGTGTGACCTTGAGCCAGTTACTTAACTTCTCTGAACCTCAGCCTCCTTGTCTGTGAAGTGGGATGATAATAGTACCTGCAGTATAGGAATCAAATACAATGAAAGCATATTTCAGTGCCTGGCACAGAGTGGGTGCTCTGTATTTGTTAGCTGTCACGATTACATGGTGGTTATGGTTGCTGTCATTTACATGTAAGTTTCTGGTCTTCAGTTTCTTCTGAACAGTGAGGTGATGAATCATATCATCGGTTCTGGAGGCTTTAAATTTTCCTAGTATAAGAAAAAAACACCTGCTCTGTTTCCCCTCTCTGCGCTCTGCTGCTCACACCACATCTGACAGCAGATGTGTGGGTTTTCCACACCAAGTAGTTCTGTGACCCCAGCTGGGTGTCCTATAATTCAGTTCGGTTCTGACATCATCCACCAAGAGTTAGCATCAGTTCCCACAGGTTAAGGGCTCAGTCCCACCAGACTTCCTCCTACCTCAGTTGCCAGTTGCACATGGGGAGTCCCCAGGTTACCCACAACCTCTGTCCTGTGTGGTTACAAATCAGAGGTTCCCATGACCTCCTGTTCAGGTTCAGTTACTTGCTAGAATGGCTCACAGAACTAGGAAAACAGTGTACTTACTAGATTACCAGTTTATTATAAGAGGATGTAACTCAGCAGCAGGCAGATGGGAGAGGTGCCCGGGGAGAGCTGTAGGGGTGGGAGGCAGGGCGGATCCTGGGGGCAGTGGAGCTTCTGTCCCCTCTCAGGACACACCACCCTCCCAGGACCTCCACGTGGTCACCAACCCAGAAGCTCTCTGAACCCTGTCCTTTAGGGACTTTTGTGGATCCTTGACTAGGTAGGCACCTTAATTAAGTCACTGGCCACTGGAGATGAAACTCAAGACTCCCACCCTCTCCCCTCCCCAGAGATGGGGGCTGATGCTGAAAGTCCCAACCTTTAATCATATGACTTGTCCTCCTGGCAACCAGGGCCCCCACCCTTAGGGCTTTTCAGAAGTCACCTCATTAATAGAAACTCAGATGTGGTTAAAAAGGGGCTGGCTTGTTATGAAAAACAAAAGTCATCCCCGTGGCTCGTAAAGTTAAGTTTTAAAGCCGTGTCCCAGAAACAGGGATGAAGACCAAATATGTATTTCTCATTGTATTATATCCCAATATCTTACCTGGGTGGCTTATTAAAAACTTAGATGCCCAGGTCCCCTCCTGTAGCCTCTGTCTAGGAGACCCTGAGGTTGAGGCCCAGGGATCTGAACTGGTAAAAGCTCCTAGAGGATTCCGATACACAGCCAGGACTGGCAACCACAGGAGGAGAAAATGTCACCAGCCTCTTCCTGCCTCCCTCTCATGTTAATGCCCGGGGAGTATTGCGTTGTATGGACGAGCGATCGTTCATTTAACCAGGTCTCAACAGGTCCCTACTGATAAGCAATTAGGTTGTCTCTGACATTCTGCCACCACGACAATAGTCCAGCAGACAGTGTGTGTTATATGTAACTTCGTGCCTCTGGGCATTTACATCTATAGGGCAGCATTCTAGAAGTAGAAACTAAAGCTCACAGAGTTTGTGAATTTTTAAATATGGATGTATACTACTGAGTTCTCCTCCAAAGAGACGGCCGAATTACACTCCCACCAGCAATAGGTGTGGCTGTCCTGTCTCGCAGTCTCTCCCCTGCTTGCTCCTGAGTGTCTCCCTTTTCACCAGTTTAGTGGGGGGACTGCCAACTCCCGCTGTAATTTCGTTTTGCTTGTATTTTGCTGTTCAAGAGACTGAACATCTTTTCATTGGCTTGAAAGCCAGCCGTCTGTCTTCCCTGTGGACTCTCCGCCCGGGGTTGGGTGTTCACCCCCTCCACCCCATCCCCCACCGTGTGGGGGTTTGTTTATAAAATGTCTTCATTTTCAAGACTGAGATGTAATTCACAAACCATAAAATTCACCCTTTTAAAGTGTACAATTTAGTGCTTTCTAGTATATTAGCAAGGTGGTGCAACCATCCCCGCTATTGATCCCAGGACATTTCTTATCACGGCACAAAGAAGTTCCTCGAGCAGTTCGTCTCTATTTCCCCTCCCCCAGCCCCTGGCAACCACTAATCTACTTTCCGTCTCTGTGGATTTGCCTATTCTGGGCACTTTGTATGAAGAGCTTCATACAGTATGTGGCACTTTGTATCTGGATTCTTCCACTTAGCGTGATGTTTTCAGGGGTCTCCCGTGTTGTGGCAGGTAGAGGTACTTCAGTGTCAGATTGGGCTAAATACGCCTCCATTGTATGGATGCCCCACATTTTGTTTATCCATTCACCAGCTGATGGGCATCTGAGTTGCCACCTTTTGGCTATTATGAATAATGCTGCTCTGAGCACGTGTGTACAAGTTTTTTGTGTGAACATGTTTTCGTTCTCTTGGCTGTGTACCTAGGAATGGAATTGCTGGGTCACCTAGTAACTCCATGTTTAACTTTCTGAGGAACTGCTAAACGGCTTTCCAAAGCAACTGCGCCGTTTCATGTCCCACCAGCAACGTACGAGGGTTCTGATTTCTGCGCATCCTCACCGACGCTGGTTATTGCCTGTCTCGATTACGGGCATCCTCGTGGCTGCGAAGTGGTACCCTGCTGTGGTTCTGATTGCCTTTCCCTAACGATGGAGGATGCTGAGCGTCTTGTTATGCGCTCACTGGTCATTTGTAGCTCCGCCCTGGGGAATGTAACGTCTTCTTGATTTGACTGCTTTTCCCCAGCCTTCTCCGCCAGAGCGCCTTGTCTCACAGTACTTTCTGGCTAGCCCCTCTCAGTGCCCCGGGGCCCCAGGCTAGTCACTGTCACTCATTAGCAGTGTTCTGTGGGCCTGAATCCCACCTGCCCCCCACCTGCCCCCCACCCGCCAACCTGCCCCCACCTGCCATCTCCAAAGCCTACTCTTTGTGTCCTCACAGCTGAGGGCACTAATAGAATGATGTATGATTTTCCCTGGTAAATTTTTTTAACCACTTAAAAGGTGCTTAATATTATATTTGTGATCAATGTTCTGGCGGCTTCGCATCCCTGCCACCCTTGTGGATGGGAGACACTCATCACACTTCCGCTGGAAATGTGAGTCTTTGGAGCCTCTTTGGGGAAGGTAACCTGGCAGTGTCTGTTTTCAAAAATTAAACGTACATTAATTTGGGTGCAGCAGCTCCACATCTGGGCCTCTATTCTATAGAGACAAAGCACTAGCTTAGGAGTTTTGATCATGGAAATCTTCCACAGCATTGTTTGTAATGGAAATAGAAAAAAGTGGTGCGGAAACTATCAGAACATTCACTGATCAGGCAGTGGCTTCGGTGTCTTTTGGTATCTCCATACTAAGGAGTATTTTGCAGCTATTAAAGAGATAAGATAGCTTTGGATGTATTGACTGGGAGGGAGAACTGTGGTTGTCTTAGTCTGTTTGGGCTGCTCTAACAGAAATACCATAGACTGGATGGCTTAAACACCCTGTGTTATTTCTCGCAGTTCTGGAGGGCGAGAAGTCCAACATCAAGGGGCCAGCAGATTCCTCGTCTGGTGAGGGCCCTCTTCCTGGTTCACAGTCTACAGTCTTTTCACTGTGCCCTCACGTGGTAGAGGGGGTGAGAGGGGTCTTTGGGACCTTCTTTACAAGGGCACTAATCCCATTCATGAGAGCCCCACCCTCATTAGCTAATTACCTCCCAAAGGCTCCGCCTCCTAATGCCATCGCAGTGGGAGGTCAGGATTTCAGCATATGAATTTTGGAGGGGGGCCACAAACATTCAATCCATAACAATGATATACAAAAGCAATCACAAACTGTATCTAATATAACCCTATGTTTATAAAAACCAACAAGGACAAGTGCAACTCCTGTGTGCATGTATCTGGGATACTTGTACATATTTGTACGAGCAGGGACAGAGTTTGATAAGCCACACCGGTTTGCAGGTGTTGGTCATCCTGCAGTTAGGGTGCAGGGTGGAGACAAGGAAAGAAAAGAGTTGAGAGATTGATCATATGGGAAGTAAACACATGTTAAATGTGTCTGAGCAAACTGAGAAAAAAAAATCAAGCATCTGACGTGTCTTTGAGTGACAATAGTTACTCATGTTGGCGCAAAGGCTGGCTCTGCATTTGAATTATCTTTGTTCCAGACTTTTGTAGGCATATGAATGATAGGAAATGTGTGAGTAAAGAGGAGAGGGGAAAGCATGAGCCTCACCAGGGCAGTCTTGCCCCACAGTGACCGACACTCATGGCTGACTTTAGAGGATGCTCTCTCGAGAGCGAGGGGTGGGCAGTTACCTTTGGCCCACATAATTTGAACCCAGCATTTTCATCACCAATGTTCAGGTGTGTTGTGTCCAACCAATAGCCAAGAATTCTTCCCTCCTGCCCCCAACCCTATTCCTTTCTTTTATTTATGCTAGAGTTTCTTGAAGAAGACATCCTGGCTTTTTAATTTTGAAATGGAAAGCATGAAATCTGATCATTCAGTGAAATTTTCAAATCTAACATCTTCCTCCAAGCCGTAAGTATCTGCCGCGTGAATCCTTATTTCAAGACCTTTAAAACAACAAGTGCATTTACACAACACAGAAAGCCACAGTTGTTTGAAGTGTCATTTGACTCCTGCAGGCTGACCGCGAGACAGGGTCATTTTTGCAGAACATTTTGAGGCCTTCATCAGTGTTCCCAAGGGACCGTCGTAATCCTTTGATCCTCAGATGCAGTTCTCCTTTGAAGAACTTGGCGTGTCGTCACCTACCTTCCCTTCTATTTTCCCTTCTCCTCTGGTGCACTGCTTTAAGTCTGCCAGATCCTCATCCGACAATAGCCACGTGTGTGATTTTTACATGACTCTCCGCACCCTCCGCCTTTTGCAAGATTTGCGGTTTCCCTTTGCAGTTGGGGTGCCTTGTCTTTCCTCTTCATTTAACGTTTATCCTGACGGATCACCACACTGGCACACATGATGGTGTCACAGAGGAAGGGGGGTCTGAGTGGGGAATCGTCAGTAGACACTTCATTTGTGAACAAAATCATAACGATGCTACCGACCTGGGTCCTTGGACTTTTTCATCAGTAGAAATTGGTAAGGAGCCAGGTGAGGAATCCAGGCAAGGCTTCGCTGAGGCTGGGGCTGCAGCGCGAGGGAGCAAACACAAGAAACAGGTGCCCTTGTTCCCGAGATGGGCAGGGCGAGCTGATTCCTTAACTGGGGTGACAGCAGGGGCTGGTTTGGGCAGGAGGCGGAGCTTGGGTGGCCTGCCCCCCCCCCGGAGGTGCCCTGTGCCAGGATCACGCGCAGTGCCCTGCTTTAGCTCCTGGCACCTCAGAGGTGGCAGTTGCTTCGTGGCCTTTTTGTATTTTGTTGTTCACAACGGCCCCAACCGTGAACGTGTGCAGTTAGTTTTAGTCCCTCATAGTTTCTTTGTACTCTTTTGCTGGAGATGTTTGTCGGTGCAAGCACTCTGGTAAAGGGTCCCAGGTCTCAGGTCTCAGCCTCTCTCTGCTTCCCTCTTTATCCGTAAGAACTCTGAAGATTTGGGTAATGGAATTCTCCAAGGGAAAGAACTCCATCTCTGCCACCACCACGATTACACGCATGGCTGTTTTGGCTGCTGTTAACATCATGGTGGCTGAGCGCTTGGTCTGCCCCTGGCTGTGCTCGCTGCCTTACCTGTTCCCTGCCTTAATCCTAGGATGTGCCAAGCACTGCTGGAGGCACCGGGAATGCAGACCAAGTCTGTCCACCCAGTGTGTACATTCTAATGGGGAAGAAACAAGTAAACGATGAATTAATGAGATCATTTCAGAGACCAAGACGTGCTCTGCAAACTCTACATGAGTGGGAGGGGTTACTTTAGAGAGAAGGGTCTAGAAAGGTGTGACCTGGGGCCTGAAAGATAACAAGGGACAATCTTAGGGGAAGCATTCCCACGTGGAAAGGTCAGGTGCCAAGGGCTTCGGGTGGGAACAAGGCTGGTGTGCAGAGAGGTGAGAGGAAGCACACGGTGCGAGCTGAGGTTCTGGCGGGTGTGGACATGGCAGAGTTTGGAACTTGATTTTACTTGTAGTGAAGCCCTCTTTGGATAGTTTCATGCAGAGGAAGGATATGATCTAATTTTTATTTAAAACAAACAAACAAAAATCGTACACTAGTGTTTCCCAGATATGAGAAAGCACAGGGCTTTTTGTCCCCCTTGTGCATATTTTTTTCTTGAAAATCCACTAATTCTTTTAACCAAACTGTTTCATTCATCTCCCTCCCTCTTCTGCGCTTGCTTCTACTACAACACATTGTCAAGAATTTGAGCTTTGGAATCAAGCAAACGTGGGTTCAAATCCTGACTCCACCAGTCACAAACAGGATGATGTTAGCAAAGTAACTTTACTCTCAAAGCCTCAGTTTCCCCACCTGTAAAATAGGAATGATGGTCATACCTATCCTGTAGATTTGCTGTAATACGTAAATAAAATATTTCTTGTTATGTATGACATTTATTATAATGCCTTGCACCTGGAAAACATTCAGTGAATGTTAGCTATTATGTTTACAGTTGTACCAAGTAAAAATTTTAGCTTTGTCACATAAAAAAAAAAAAAGACAGTTCTTCCTCAGAAGTTCTGAATAGTGTAATACAAACCTTGTGTGTGTGTGTGCGCGTGCGTGTGTGTGTGTGTGTGTTTTAAATATGCAGTAGAATTCTGACAATGAAGTTTGTCTTGACTAAGAATACTTGGTACTTGGAAAAAACATTCTTGAAACTTCTCAGGCGCAGGTTCTTAGATTTTTGAAGATAAATTAATTTACATCATTACTATTTTAAAAAGTCTTTCCAGAGCACCCAAGTTCACAGGTTAAACCATTGGAATAATTCCTTTCCTTATGACTTATATTTTGGAAATTAAATAGTAATTATAGTAACAATATATAAATATAACAAAAATAACTAATATTTTAAAAAACCCATCACATGCTAGCCTATGTGAAATGTCTCGTAGGAACTATTTCATTTAATCCTCACAGTTACCCTTTGAAGAAGGCACTTTTTTTTGTCTGTTTTATGAGAAAATTGAGGCATGGAGATATAAAGGAACTTGTCCAGGTCACATATTTAATATTTTAGAGTTAAAACCCAGGTCCCTTTGATCCATAATCTAAGCTCTTAACAATGACACCAAGAGGCCACTGGAAGTAAGTTTTCCATCATGTCTAGATAAAACGACTTTCTTAAAACATGCACACACACACACTACAAAACTATCTTTTCTACACTAAGGAGATCAAAACTTTCAACTCTCCTGAATATTTGAGAGCTGCCATTTGCATTCTTGATTTCTTTTTATCTTCCTTAAACTCATACATTTTTCTTTATGAAGAGTGAAATCTCTTTGTCATCTGTTTGTCTGCTTTGTAAGAAAACTTTTTATTGAAACCAGATTCCAGATGGACTTCTCCCAAGATTTTTCATAGAAACGGAAAGCTTAGTTCTGATAATCTAAGGAAGGAACTTCTTACTTTTTCTATAATAATGTGAGGAAGGCATGTGAATCATGCCTGTCTTTGCAAGAGTAGAAAACCTGTAACTCCAATAGGTTTTCTTCCTGCTCGTTCATACAGATTGGATTTGTGTGTGTGTGTGTATAAGTTACTGTTTCATGACATATTTTATTTGTTTTGTAATGTTTATCTAAGATCTCAAGTGACTGTAATATCTTTTCCCAAGTGGATTTTTTTTTCCTTCACTTTTACTGAGGAAATGTTTTTTGTTTCTGTGGAAAGTGAGCTTCTAAGAACTCACTTTCTCTCATTTCATTTTCTTTCCCCTCCTTCCTCCCATATTAAATGTCTCCCAAACATATCTGAAAGGCCTGGAGACAACTTTCCAAGGAGAAGATTGATTGCTCTTAATTAAGAAGTGAAATAAATCCTGACCAATTCCCTGAAGTTCTCTCCAAGTCACTACATATGGGTTATGTGAAAAAAAAGAAAAGAAAAAGAAAACGATTTGCTGGCTAGGTAATAGTAAGCCAGCTTCAGGGGTAGCTGCATCCAGGTGTCCAAATGTGATCACTGGACATGTGCCCCACAGATCTCTTGGCTCTGCTTTCCTCTGTGTTGGTTCTCAGGCAAGCACTCCCAAACGTACTACCCAAGGCCACCACCTCCAGGTGTGCCCCCTACAGGTTTGCCAGCCCAAGCACAAAGATTGTAACTCTACTCACAGGTCAGCAAAAGTCATTGGATTTATTTTTCAGTCTAGCTTAGGGCATGTGTCTACCTAGGAGGTGAGCATTTTAGCAAGAGACATAGAAGCTCCAGGCAATGGACTTGGAGGTACACTCACCCAAGTTTGGGTGCTTCACTGTTATGGGCTGTCCTATCTAAGAAGTTCTCATTCTTCCAAGTTATCAAAAACACCTTACCCATTCTCTGACATCAAGAGCTTTGGTTTGCATCTGCTGTAACTCTAAATGCACTGAAGTCTAGTCTGTATACCTGACTGTAAGGAATAGATCATTTATTAAAGCAATAGATTGGCACTTTTAAAAGTCTGTCCATGGAAAGGTTTTTTTTTTTTTCCCCGAAGACTTTTCTCTGAGTGTAACACTTTTACTCACCATTAGCTCCTTTGGTTCCCAGCCAGAGAGTAAGCAAGAGAGGCAAAAGGCTAAAAGAGACCAGTTGATGTTCTTGGCATTTTGAAAAGCCCTTCCTTGTTTTGAATCTTAGTCGCTCCCTTTTTTGTCAACTGTTTCCTCTTCCCCTGGCATGGAGAGTCCCCACCATTCATTTATATTCTCGCTGACACTTCAACTGCCTGACTTGCTCACTTGGCATCCTGACGCATCCATCCATCACTCCCTTATTCCCATACTCTCCCTTCCCTTCCCTTCCCTTCGAAGTGTGATATTTACCACAGTTAGGAATTCCAGGACCACAGAGAAAATGGCTAGGAAGAGCTGGAAGATAAAACCAGTGTTCATACAGGGTGATCTCCTTAAGGTCTGAGTTTATGAGGAAGCTCAGGGCTTGTCACTGGACTTCTGTACCATTTCTGCTCTGCTCCTTGGTGCTTAATGAGGAGCCCGCCATTCTGCACAAGAATCCAATGCTCTGTCCCTCTGCCTCTCTCTCTCTTTCCTTTTTTGTTTGTTCTTGACTCTAGACACTGTGAGACACCAGAGTCTGGCAAAGATAACCGCTGATGGGGGTGTGTGTGTCTTTCTCACTTCATCTGGGCAATACGAGAAGACCTAAAGAAACCTCTGTTCTCTTCTTTCTCTTTCTGCAAATAGATACTAAGAAGCGGTTGACTACAAACTACAGCATCACAGTATCTGTCGGTTATTAAGCACCTGCTGTGGAAATGTCAGGGCTCCTGATCCTTTGCATGCGTTTTCACCACCCTGCAAGGGAGCTTCAATTATTCCTATTTTACGTCTGAGGACATGTAAAGATTTTTCGTGACTTGTCCAGGGTCACACAGCTTATCAGTAGAGAATCTTGAGCTTTAACTGTGATTTCAAATTTTGTGGTATATTTTCCCTATCGCACTGCTTTATAAAAGGGACAGAGAAAAGGAGGCAGTTCAATTACCTCCATGCAGAGTCCAAAACACAAACGGGGGGATTCTGGACACAGCGCCCCTCCCTGGAGGAGGCAGAGCCTGCTTTCCCACGCACAATCTTGCACAGCTGACCCTACCCCTCTGCCTTCCCGCAGCCCAAGATCTAATCTGCCTTCCCGTGTAGACATCTGCTATTCCAGCCTTCAAAATGGAAACTTTCTGGTATTCCTTTTTGAAATCTTCCAGTGTTCTCAACAGCCTATGTAACATAGGTCTACGGTAAGACAGAGCATGAACTTTGGAGTCAGATTTCTGCCCATAACTAGACTTTGTTTGCTGGGCAGCCATGGGAAGGTATATCAAGCTCTCTGGCTGTCCGTTTTCTCACTCACGAATCATGATAATAACTAACGTTCATGACATTTAATGAGCCCTTACTATAGTCTAGGCCTTGAGAATATTTAAGAATATTAAGTCATGGAATCTTCATAACAAAATTATGGAATAGGTTCTGTTTGCTTCATTTTACCAGAAAATTGAGGCACAGCAAAGTTAAGTAACTCAGATTCAAAAAGATCATCTTGCTCAGTGGTTCTCAAGAGTGAGTGAGCTTTGCCCCCAGGAGACATCTGGCGACATCCAGACACATTTCTGGTTGTCACACTAGGGGGTGCTACTGGCATCTGGCGGGTAGAGGCCAAGGGTGCAGCTGAAGGGCCCACGACGCACAGGAATGAACCGGCCCCGCATGTCAGTAACCCCGAGGCTGCAAAACCTTATTCTCCTAACCCCGCAACTGCAGCCCTGCCCCCCAGCTTTCATCACAATAATTTGCTTCTCGCAGGATGGCGGTGGAGATAGAAGAAGATGGTGACTGTGTCCCTAGGTCTAGCACAGCACCTGCTGTGTGCTTTCCAGTAACTCGGCTTTCCTCCTCACTGACCTCCCTTCTCTCTTCCGAGAACAGGGCCAGCAGCCTCTCGGTGTCTGACTTCTGCTCTGCAGAGGCCCGGGACCCGAGGACCACAGAACCGCAGTCGGCACCACCGCCTCTGTGCATGAGACGTGCGGAGTCCATCAGCCATGCTTGACTTTCCCCGCTGGTTGAATGACCGCTGTTTGTGTCTGTGCTTACAGTCGATTCGGGAACAAGTGTCCGGGAGGATAATGCGGCCACTGCTTCCCCCACCACAATGGAGATAAGCGCTGTTGCGGATGCCAGCGGAAAGAATCTTGGGAAGGAGGCCAAACCCGAGGCACCAGCTGCTAGATCTCGTTTTTTCTTGACACTCTCTCGGCCTGTACCAGGACGTGCCGGAGACCAAGCCACGGATTCATCCACTGGGTCAGTGAAGCTTGATGTCAGCTCCAATCAAGCCCCGAGGAACAAAGACCCGAGTGAGCCCGGGGCGCTTCCGCGCGCAGCTGCACCGGGGCGCGACCCAGATAAAACCCCCGGGCCGACCCCGGCCGCTCAGCTCGGCCTCTCTGCCACCTGGGGACCTGAGTCAGGGGGAGCAGCCCCCTCCAAGCCGAAGGACCCCAGCTTCTTTGACAAACTCTTCAAACTGGACAAGGAACGGGAACAGACGCCAGTCGACAGCCAGCAGGAAGCCAAGTGCGCGCAGCATCAGGACCAGGCGCGCGAAACTCCTGGATCATCGACGCAGTCGAGCAATGTCCCTGCAGAGGGGGTAAGTGCTGAAAAGGACGGTCCATTTTGCTCTTAACGCCAGCTCAGGGGGCCTCGTGGGGGAACACTGTTGCACACGTGTGGCTCTCTAGTCACCAGGGGGTCCCTGCAGGGTCTCAAGCCGTGGATCCCTCTAGAACAAACAGCACATTGTAGCGCGGTGCCTGCCCATGTTTCCGTGGGCAGAAACATCTGCTGGTGGAACAGTAACAGCTGTGGCATCTGTTTAGTGTAAAAGAAGAGAGGAGGGGAGTTACACACAGATGAATTCATCCTTCCATTCATCAAAGGCAGAGGTGGACAGTTTGCGTGTATGATCAATGGAGTCTGGAGGGAAAGGCATTAGTAAAAACTGTTCCTCAGAGACTTCAACACCTGTCCCCGTCTCAGTAGCCTGCTTCCCGGATAGGATGTTTATAGGCTTGTATTGGAATGCATTTCATTTCTTACTTTTAATAGCTTGGATTGATCTTCAACTGTCTTTTTCACTCAAGTGTGCGTTGAAATCAAGAGCTTTTACGGCTCTGGGAAAAAGACTTTTTTTGTGTACTAATTATTTTCCAACAAGCTGGAGTAATCCTTTGTAAAAACTGGATTTTCTTTTTTTTTAAGGAGGCATCTGAACTGGTTGCTTTCTTTCCTGAACAAAGAAAGGCAAGTTCTTTTGATCTTAAAAAGAGCATTTGCTTTTAACCTTGGGAGTTTGTTTGTGTTTGGGGGCGGGGGGAAAGAACTCCTTAAATGAAGAAGGGAATACAAGTAGATACATTGTACTTTATGGCACTTCTTTCTTTAGTTGATGGTCTTTTAAACAACAGTATTTTTCAGAACTTGGGAATAAAAGTGCCTCTAGTTGAGGTTAGACCCAGGGAAAAGTTAGATGGTCTGTTTTTTATTACATGGTGGTGTATCGTGGGTGTCCATATATTTGTCTTAATGACAACTAGCTTCCCTGCCAGGTTGCTAATAATAACACTGGCTGTCATTTATTTTGCATTTACAATGTGCCAGGCTGTGTACTAAGCACTGTCCACATACTATTTTCCTTCAGGAAAATGACTGTCACATTAATCTGTGGTTTAATTTTTTTTTTTTTTTGCCTTTAACGGAAGCAGTGTGGATTGAACCCAGGGTCTCCGGCGTCCCAAGCACATGCTGTACCACTGAGCCACCACCAATCTATGGTTTTAATGCATCCAGGGTGGTATCAAGAATTATACTGTAAATATTAGACACCAGCTGAATAGTCTGGACAGTTAGAATTGGGGAAAAGATAAGGCTGATGTGTTTAGGCTCATGCCATCAGCATCCTTGTTGTTACTGTAAACTTTTACTCCAAGAACTGATTTTTAAATTTTCTTTCAAAAGTTAAAAAAAAGAAAAAATGCCCTTTCAATGCCCCCTTCTCCAAAGGCACCAGTCAGTTCAGGAGCCAACTGAATAGCTTTCTGTATAATTCAAAGTGAGTCTTCAAATGTATGCAGGCATCAAATCTTCACTGAGTGTGGCACTGCCCTGCACCAGTGAGGCAAGGCCACCATGGTGGACAGGACAGGGTCCCTATCCTCAGGGAGTCTGTGGTCTAGCCAGAGAAGAGATACCAAAAATTCACAGTTATGGTGCAAGGGCTCTGCTGGGGAGGATGAGGAGAAAGAGCCTCGCTGGCCCAGGGAACCTTCCATCAAATGTATAAACCTGGAGCCCGGAAGGTCCGTATCTTGGGGACAACAAACTGATCCTCAACACTCATGAGTATCTGAGAAACGCTTTACCACTTCACTTTGCGTGGGGACACTCTTGTTGCATCCTCATTATTGGTCACGGGCTCCTGAAGTCATCTGAAGGTTCTGAGTTTTTGAATGTCACATGTTTCCCTGATATAATATCTTTGGAATTTGAAATATGGATGCCAACTTTGCACTCTATGCTTATAAAAAGTGGGAAAGTTATGAAATAGCCACTCATTTCTCCTTCCGTCTGTGAACTTGTGGATATTCAAATACATGTATCTGCAAAGATTTTTAAAAACAACAACAACAAAATAGCCTTCTGTTTGTTAAGATTTCTGATCTGATCCCTGGCTGTACAGTCTGTATTTGTGGGGGGGCGGAAATCAGTCATTCTGGAAGTGTAATGAGAGAACCCAGCCCTCAGAAAGTAACAGGAATGAAACTTCTCAATCAATGGCTTTCTTGGTCGGAGCGCTGCATTGTGCATGCGTGGCCGTCAATGTATTGATTCAGAATCCTTAGGGTAAAATGATGCCCTGGGCTCAGCCATGTCGGCTGTCCCTGCCCTCCCACCCACGCACGCAAACCCTTCCCCCCGGTTCCCCTGCGTGTTCCTTGCTGGATTGGAATTCCAACCACAAACCCACAGAGCTGTGAACTGGGAGAAGGATGCCACCATTGCATTCTGGGGGAAACACACAAATCTTCTGTGTCTTTAGAACGACAATCTTATTTTTGTGCCTCATAAAACAACATTCAGAACATAGGCATAATTAAAACAAGGCCAGAATTCATGAACAAGTAAAGCATTTACTGCATGGGCCAAAGAAAAGATAAATTATATGCCTGAAAGGTTTCACTGAGCTGTGATTCACTCAAAGCAACGTGCTGGCAGGGGTGTGGGTGTCTCTTTCATTTTTCTCTGCCCTTCAACAACAGCACCAGAACTGTAAGATATGCATTTAAGAGATTCATTCGCCCCCACCCCCGCAAATTGATCACAGAAGGAAAATTGGAGCTTTATTGGTTTGAAAAAACCACACGAAATTTCTGTCGTCACTGATAATTCCAGAAGCGTCTTTGTGTTAGGGGCAGGGGAAGGGGCTTCAAGTGTTGCCAGGCATGGATTCAGGAGATTTAAACAAGAATATTTGTTTTCTTTAAAAGTTTAATTAAATTCTGCAATTGTTATTTAAATAACTTTGTGCAGGGCATTTAAAGACTAAATGGTCCTAGTTCTTCAAAGATCATATGATCTAGTAAGAGACACATGTTTTAGGGAGGTTGTGGTAAGTGCATTAATCCTCAAATTCATTCAGGCTCCAGATATTAAGAGAAACGGTGATTTTCTTCCTTTCCTTCTCTCTCTCGAACACACTTCATCCAGGCTTTTGTCTTCTATACAAACTGCTCTTGTCAAAGTTGCCACGATGTTGCACCTTCCTGCCACCCTTCACCTCAGCTGCCAAACTGGATACGTTTCCACCTTTATGCGGCTTGCCAGTCACAGCTGACGCAGCCCTGCACGTCTTCCTTCTTGAAACATCGTCCTCACTTGTTTTCCGGGTGCTCCCCACTTCCTGGCTGCTCTTCCTCAATCTCTTCTGCTGAGTCTTATCCTCTAGACGTTGGTCTCCCCCAGAGTCCAGTTCTTGGATGTCTTCTTTAACTACACTGACTCCCTTGGCGCTCTCCCAGCCCCAGGGGTTTACATAGAGCTCTCTACTGACGAGTCCCAACGTGGCGTCTCTAGCCCAGATCTACCCCTGAAGCCCAGACTTCAGGATCTAGCTGCCGCTTCTCCACGTCTGCTTGGATCTCCACATCTCCATGTGAGTGTTCCCTGAGCGGCTCAACCGCGATATGTCCACTATCAACCTCTTCATTCACGTCCAGTGACTTGTTTAATCCACAGGCTTTTCTCGTCTTGGTTCAGGGCAACTCCGTCCTACCACTGCTCTTTAGTGGTAGAATTGCAATCAAAGACCCAAGGTCTCAAGAGTCCTTTTCTACGTGGTATAAAGTAGTGAATTAAAATGTAAACCTGGCAGTCAGGTCGCCGAGGTTTCAACTCTGCCTCTGTCACCTACTGGCTGTGTGACCTTGGGCAAGTTACTTAACCTCTCTGAGTCTCCGTTTCTTTGTCCTTAAAATGGAGACGATAATAGTATCGAGCACATTTTCACATTTATTTACACTTATGAAAGTTAAGTGAGATAAGTCATGTAAAGTAATTAACACAGAGATACTGCATCTTGAGAAAAATAAGATGTAACAATTATCAGCAGAATGGCTTTCTCCCTATTACTCCACATTTTATTCTTTTTACCTTTCCCTTCTATAACCCTCAACTAGAACTTGCAGAGACAGCACAATAGAATCTAATTTGAATACTGTGTAACCAAAGGCATTAAGTCCTAATCTGGGTTTAAGAAAAAAAGTGCAGGAGTTGTGAAATTGTTTTAGAAACAATATAAATTAAAATGCCCGTGCCCACAAGCCCCAGTTTCTTAGTCTGACATTCCAGGATCTCTACAAACTTTCCGATATCTGTGTTTCTAACTGTGTTTTCCCCCATTCCTTTAAATTTGCCCAGTCAGAAGGGCCAACATATGACCTGTTTAGATGCTGTCTGCTTCAAAGTATTTTCTCTGCCTGTAGCTCTTTCTCTCTCTGTTGCTCAAAAATTTACTTCACATTCAAGTGCCAAGTTCCCCGTGAAACTGACCAGATGTCCCCTCTCCTGAGGGGTTTCTCATGACATAAATCCCTGCAGTATTTTATTTTTTGTATCCTATCCTATATGTTAAATGAAATTCTGTGATGAAACCACTTTGAAGGAATCATCTCATGGAAACATCAGAGCTTAGAAGGGCATTTTTATATCTTTGCCATTTTACAGATGAAAACGTCAAAGCTTTAAAGAAACTAAGTCACTCATTCCAGATTACACAGCTTAGAAAGAATTGTCCGTCTCCAACGCCCATGCTTTCCATGCTTAATATTATGTTTTTAGCAATTATTTGAAACTGCAGTGAGGTTGCAACGATGCCAAATTGAGTAATGTTAATGTGAAGAAGTGCTATGCACAAATAGTATGTGCAAAACTGGGAATATCAAGTGAATCTCAAATCAAAAGGGAAAAAAAGAAAAGAATCACTTCATTCCAACATTAGAAAGTCAAGCGAATTATAAGCCATGGGTTTTTAAAATTTCATTTTGTTTACTTCCAGCCGCAGGCCATGATATTTCAACAGGTGAAGAGAACCGCCCACCCAAAGACTGTGTCAGTGCAAAGGAAAAACCCATCTTAAATTATTCAAGTCAGGGAGTAACCAAGGTTTTCAGCTTTAACACTTTAATCTTTAGGAACTTTATAAATTAGTACTAAGAAACGTTTGATAAAAAACGTTGGCAGTGGCGGAGGTAACGTGCAAATGTTAGCAGCCTGAGTGACACAGGAATTAACTCAGACTCGACCACGTACTAGCCTTGTGGGAGAGGCAAATAATAGTTGCCCCCATTTTTAATAATTCGCTCTTCCTGGGCTGTGTAGGAAGCATTCTGCATACCTTATCTGCTTTGATTCTTACAACAACCCGACAGGGTAGACATTTTTATTGCCATTTAACAGATGGTGAAACCAGAGCTCAGAGAAGTTAAGTTACTTGCTCAGGGCCACACAGCTGCACTAGTGGCAGAACTGGAATCAAGATCCCTTCACACTCAGTCGCTTCAAAACCTTGTGTTTTCATCCACAAGGGGAAGCTCCTGCCTGCCCTGGGGCTACTACAAGGGGAGAGGACATGGGCTGTCAGTGGTAATGATGCTACATGAAAAAGCCCATTTTCGAAATTGTCAGAAACTTAGAAATCAAGACTATGAAACAGATCCAACGGCTTTCCAGCATGATGGAGTTTGGGTAGTGTATCATCTAGGGTGCCTTTGGCTGCAAGTAAAAAAACCAAAAAACCAAAAAAACAACCCTGCTCAATCAATATGTCTTAGTTAATGAGGAGAATGTACTATTTCTTGTACATAATAAGAACTCTAGAAGCAGGGGGGTTCAGTGTGGTGTGGCGTCTTTACAGCCCCCAGATGTGTCAGTCTCCACTGCCCTCCGTGTACTGATCAGCTTGGTTCACGGGCTTGGTCCCTTGTGGTTTTTCTTTTGCTTTTCATTTTGTGTGTGTGTGTGTGTGTGGTTTAGTTGATGTACAACATTATGTAAGGTGTAGGTGTACAACATAGTGATTCACAATTTTTAAAGGTCATACTCCATGTACAGCTATTACATAATACTGACTTTGTGGTTTTAAGGAGGCTGCCATAGTTTCAAGCAGTGCATACAGATGGTCATTATGTCCCATGAAGTGAAAAAGGAGTTGCCTGAGATTCACCCATTGGTGAAACTGAGTCACGTGTCTGCCTGGAGGGTTTAGAAAGCTTCTACGATAGAAAGCAGGCTCTTCCAGCAAAGATGACTTGCCACAGATAGAAACCAGACATATTATTGTCTATCAGCTTTATGTTAGGAAATCATTAAGTGGGTGGAGCTAGAGGCGGCTGGTGTGGTATCCCCTTATGGTAATTTATTTAAATAGACTCGTCAAACTAGCTCTTTAACTTGACCCACAGTGAGAAACAGATGTTACCTCCTGACCTGATACATGTGCACGTACACAAAACAAAGAATTCACAAAATAGTACGATTCTTAAGCACACAGGCTGGTGCTTTGTAGTCTTTCTAGTCTGTTTTTTTTGATGGTTTTTAAATGCTGGTTGGGACCCGCTAAATTATGTTCCGATTCACTAATAGTCACAATCTGAAGTTTGAAAAGCTCTTTTCTACCGTCATCGCCCTTTTCATGTCTGGAGACAGCGATCTTGAGGGATATGACTGTTTCTTATGCAACTGGCTGTTCCCAGTGCGCACCGCCCGGCACACCTTGGCATGCAGTAATGTTTGTTAGATGAATCTTGCAAGAATACTAATGGTACACATCATGTTATGATTTTTCAGAGAACGTTAGAATGTATTATTGCAATCTTGTGATCAGCTCTGCCTTTAAATAACTTTAAATAAACAGTGATTTCAAAACCTATGTATGTTCTAGATGCTTCCACTTAGATAAACTATGCAGAATCATATATCTCTACCACTTATTTGGTATTTTTAACTCAGTCTTTAGTATGTTCTGGTGTTACTCATCATGGTTGAATATCAAGTGAATTGTGTTTTGCAGTGAATTTGCAAAATAGATTTTTGAGTTTACTTTCCCTTTGGTGTTATTCAGTCTGATTCTCGCCTTCCAAGGTTATAATAACAGCCCTAGTTTATGGAGCATTGACTAACTCACAGAGAGGTGAAGTAACTCTCATACAATCATGTGGCTAGAAAGCAGCAGAACTGGAATTCGTCACCAGCTACTTAGCCACTGTGCCTCTAAATTCAAAAAGAAGGAGTGCTTAAAACCTTTTGAAACATCTTCTATCTTTTTTAAATTTCTGAAGCTCATATGTCACAAACTAATGTTTTGTGGGCTCATCTGTCCAATAAGATTAGCCTAGAATTAGGGCCCCATCCATCATCAAAGAGTTTTTGAAAATCGTACTTGCTTTATACTCCTTCCTGAAGATTCACAATGGATGTCAGCCTGCTAAAGGCTCTGAGAAGTCCTGCAGCAAGCACACCAGCTTGACTTTGTTTAACTGAGTGTTTCTCAGACTTAATTATCCATAGAACTATTAGCTGTCTAACCGGTTGGGTGTATCTTCCAAGGAATAGTTCTTCTAGGAAATGCTGAGTTAGACATGTAGACCAAAGTTGGAAAACGACCTCTTGTAGGATGCATCAAGCCACAGATTGGTTTTATATGACCCACCCAGTGTTTTAAATAATATTTTAATTAATTGATAACATTTTGAAATTGACAAACTTGACAGTATTTTCAAATTATGAGATTTCAATAGAATTCCATATTTCAGACATTTCTGAAAAGTGAGAAGTTTCATCCTATGTCCCCAGGTGGGATGGGAGTCGTGACTGCCCCTCAAGATGGGGCATTCTCTCTCCAGTTCACCCAAGTCCCCACCCCTCCCTATTGGTTCCCAACAGTTGCCAACATGTGAGTTGTCCTTCATTATAACACTTGTCTTGTTATTTTCTGGTGGTAGAGTTGAGAGTAAAATAAAATATTGTCATCAGAGACCACTTTTCATCCTTCATAGCACATAAGGCAGTTTGAAGCAATTTAGGTGACCATCTGGTTAATAAACTATAAATCCAGCCAGAGAGTCAATTTGTCGGCTGGTGTTAAACAATAAGTAAGAGGCACCAATATTTTTCGTTTATTCATTCAACAAACATCTGAGTGCTTTCTTTGTGCCAGAATGATTTCAGGATGGATAGAATCATGTACCAGTGGAGGGACCAATAATAAACAAGGAAATAAATAAATGAACACTTCCAGTGTATTAAAAGGGCTGCATATGAAATACACAGAATTTAGAGAGAAGGCTGATCATTAGAATAGGGGAGTGGGCAGAATAAGGAAGGAGTCTGATTTAATCTAAAAACTCAGGAAAAAGTGTGTGACTTTCCTTTCTTCTTTTTCTACATGAGTCCAAACATTTCTTAGAAAATCTGCAGCCTAATTTTGGCAGTATTCAAAACAGTTTTCTCACTAATAGGAAGTGTTTGTTAAACAGATGAGAAACTTGTTCTAGGCTGTGGGTTATTTGCTTTTGTATTTTGAAGTGTTTTTTTATATAATGTTGGATATTTTTCCTCTAATAAATGTAAAATGTCATTGTCAGTCTGGAGGTTTACATGCTGGAACTGATCATAGACCAGAAGAATCCACCACAGATCCTTTTTTGTTGATGGGACCTGGGAATCACTCTCCACCCTCTCTCTGCCTACAACAAATGGATTTTTCTGTTTTCCATCATCCATAGTGGACTTTAAGTAAGAGAGTGCTAACTCATGTGTCCTTAGCAATATCCCCAGAGTAATTACTACTGCCAAAAAAAAAAAAGAAAAAAGAAGAAGCAGCGAGAAAAGAACATTTTATTGCTTAATTCTCTACCCACATTTCACTTGCCATTGGAAATCAAGTCGACAAATTCACTCACCCCGCAAGCAGAGGAGTTGCTGAGAGAGAAAATGGAAAACCGTTATTTATAGGAAGAAAATGTGAATTGCTTTTTCTGATAGATTTCTTTGCACTCTTCACCTGTGACTACAATGAACAACTGGTTTATTTAATCTTAAAAATATAACATCTCTACATCGGTCAATGTCATAGATTCATGAGGCTTTACCATGTAAAGCTGCTGTATTAGACTTCTGCTGCCTAAGTGTAGGATGAGTTTTTAATACCCTGAGGTTATTTCTATTGACTGTTAAAACAGGTGGTGAGCTTATGATTTGTAAGCAATAATCAAGAGCATCACACTGGACAGTTGGTCCAGCCTCGCTTCATTCCATTAGAAGCAGCTAAAATGGACACTGTTGCCTTTCTCCTCCCCAAAAGAGGAGGAGACACAGAAAAACAAACTTACCGTTATGGGGGCGGGAGGCGGAGGGAAGAAGTAGGGATAAATTGGGAATTTGGGACTGGCAGATGGAAACTACTATGTACAGATAAACAACAAAGGTCCTACTGTATGGCACAGGGGACTATATTCAATGGCTGGTGGTAACCTGTAATGAAAAAGAATATAAAAATGAATGTGTATATATATCTCTCTCTCTCTCTGAATGACTATGCTATACACCAGAAACTAATACAACATTGTAAATCAACTATACTTCAGTTTTAAAAAATGAGAGAAAAAAGGGGGAAGGGTATAGCTCAGTGGTAGAGTGTGTACCCAGCATACATGAGGTTGTGGGTTCAATCCCCAGTACCTCCATTAAAATAAATAAACAAACCTAATTACCTTCCCCCCACCAAAAAAAGTTTTAAAAATAACATTAAATAAATAAATAATGAGAGAAAAAATGTATAAAAATTTTTAAGTTAAAAAACAAGGTGGGAAAATTGGGTGAGTGGAGCATTTTTAGATCTGTGTCATGCAGATTCCCCCTCTTAGAAAACATGCCCAAAGACAATGAAAAGCTAGATTTCATGTTTCAGTATTTTAGGTTACTTTTATCGCCTTCTGAAGCGTGTCATAAGATCTTACTCAACTGCCTGGATCACTAGGAAGTTTCTTTCCGCCGTGGCACTTAAGTGGTTCACAACTTGGAAGTCTTAAGAAATTTGAATGAGCACTTTGACAGCTAGGAATTTATTGAGATAACAGGCAATATTTTACCCACAAGGGTATTTTTTCCCCTAAGTCCTGCATTGTCTGTAAGAGAAAATTTAGGAAGATCTAAAGACCTGTTTGGAGGGCTTTTGTACTGATTCAGGAACCCCTTACACAGGGCATCATAAACAAGGACGGCATAGAAGTAGAATGATTGACATGTGAGGACGGTCATAATAGCATATAATGTTAAATTAAAAAGTGGGTTTCAAAATAGTATATACAGAAAGATCCCTTTTGGGTAAAAATCATGTTTTCCTTGCCTGCCCACTGGTATTTATCCTTCCACCCAAAGAGGGGTGTGGAAGGAAAAGTTGCAAATTGTTAGTAGTAGTTATTTCCTGTAATGGGATAATGGTTGCGTTTTATATTTTTACCCTTTGCTTACCTAGATTTTCTCTTTTTTTTTTTTTTATAAATGGAGCAAGTACAGGGTGCTACCGGGCTGTAAGGAAAGTACTGCAACCGAGGTCGTTCCTGGTCCCTCCGCTAGATGGCGCTGTGAAGCTTGAGCATCCTGAGTTGCGTTAGAAACTCCAGTAGTAACAAGAGGTTTAATAAGAGGTTATTTTCACTTAAAATAATTCTGGAACTGTGCAGTCCAGAGCTTGCGTGGCAGTTCCTTGTTCCGAAATAACACTGACTTTTAACACGTGTTGCTAATGTGTATTTTGGAAGGAGAAATTTCCTCGTGGATGGGCAGTTTTCGAAGTCCTTTCATTATTGGCATTTCTCACAGTTGTGCTACTTGAGTTCTTTCCCTCTTCTTGGCAGAAGCTTAAAAGATGTGAGTGCATTTTTATCCGTTGATGTGAATTGAGCAGAAATAGTGGGAAAAGTAAAAATACAAAATTAGCTATGGAGATAGAGCCTCCTTCAGTGGTTTTCAGCTTTGTGGCAAAACAAAGTTAAAAAAAAAATTTTTTTTTTCAGACTGCTTCAGAAATGTTGACATTCCACAAACCATTTTTAGTAGACTTGGATCTTGCAGTTCCTTCCTGCTTGATATATTAATTTGCTTTCCCTTCTAGGAAAATGGGAGGATAAATTTACCTTTAAGAATTCACCAAATCTGATTTTTCATGCTAAATCTAACAATGGGTGGATGCAGGTGACTGTGCTTTTAGCAGAAAAGTAAAGACTTAACATTTGTCTGGAGACCACTGTTGCTGAGTAAATGATGTCCTTTGTGCTGCTGGGGCAACCGAGTGGGAGAGGAAACATAGCTTTCCCTTTTATCCCGGACAGAATGTGGCTCGAATTTCTAACAGATGGGAAAGAGTGGAGTCATGGGTTTCTGTACTGGTCAATGTTTCTGAGACAGATTTTCCTGTGTTAAACCTCATGTTAGGTACTGATTCTTGGTACAGATACTCAAAATGAAACCAGTGATGCACAGCCGATGGGGAATCTAGATGTGGCAGACATGCATCACAAGTCGTTCCAGACAAGGCTCCTCCTTAGGCTGGGTCATCCTGCCTTCACGTATATTTTCACCTGGATGATGCAGATAGACCTTGCTTAAAGGAGGATGAAATCCAAATGCAATTTACACTTGAAGGAAGGTGCCAGAAGTTGCACGTGGGCTTGATTATAGACAATCAACTTACAAGACGGCACAATTTTTCACCATGACAAATTGTGATCACTTAACTGATGTTCCTGTCTGTTTGCCCTTTGAAGCCAACAGAAAGGGGAGAGAATATATGGGCTGCTTCCGCACAGATGAGAAATAAGCTGATAGCATGGACACCTGTTTGCTTAAAGACAAGTTTCCAGATATTTCCTGGGAAATGTCTGTGTCTCTGTCTAAAATGTTTGTTTGCTGAGAACGATCTGGGGGCCTGAGGAGAGTAACAAAGACGTATCTGTAGTTAAGGAGGAATAAGCCACTATTTAATGCACAGGTCACAAACTAGTGGCCTCGCACTGGATCTGCTTCCCAACTGTTTGGCTCTCTGGATGTTTTTGAACGTTTGGAATTAGTCACCCACATTTTATGTTAATTTTAATTTTAATAGGTAATACATTCACATGGCTCAAAGTAAGAGATTAGAAAAAAGGTATAGTTGTCTATCAATGCCTCCTCCAGCAGATAATTACTGTTTGTATTTTTTTCCTTATTTTTATTTCTTCATTTATTTATTGGAGGTACTGGGGATTGAACCCAGGACCTTGTGCATGCTAAGCGTGCACTCTACCACTGAGCTATACCCCCACGCCACTGTTCATATTTTTAAATGAATCTTTTTAAGGTTTCTTTGAGTGTATACAAGCAAAAGACAAGCGTAGATTCGCATTCCTCCTTTTTTTAAGCAAATGGTAATGTAATATACATTCTGTTCTATTCCATGAAATTTTTTTCAGTTAACACCACTTTCTATATCTGTACAGCTTCCTCATTTGTAATACTTGCATGGTTTTCGATTGAATGGATGTACCATAATTTATTTAACCAGGACCCTATTAATGACATTGGGATGGTTTCCAAACATTTGCTATGACCTCATCGCAATGAACAAGCTAGTATATTTGTTATTCCACACTGATGTGAATTGAGATTTAAAATCAACTCTTAGAAGTGGAATTGCTGGGCGAAAGAATATATTCTTTTTAAAATTTTAGTTGACGATGCCAAAATTTCCGCCCTCCATCAGGACGGAAGTTATTGATACTTCAGTCAGTAATGTATAAGGGTGAATGCTTCTCATCCCAGCCTCCCTCCCAAATGGCTTCCAACATTTGGATTTTTCGACTTTCAGTCTTTCGTGTCTTCTGGATTTTGAGTCAAAGTTACAAAAGCCTTCTCAATCCAAAATTATAAAAGATTTATTTCCCATGTGTTCTTCTAGTACTTTTATCCATTTAGATTTTATCCTGGTATGGGATTTTGACACCAAGTTGATTTTTTTCAGATGGCCACCCAGTTGTCCTTACATCTGTATTAAAAAGTCCTCCTTCATTCCAGTAGATTTGAGGTGTCATCTTTATCTTACACTAAATTCTCATATGTCTTTGGTTAAAATGTGTTATATGTGGATGATGATAAAAGTTGGGGGAAATACGTAGCAGGGAAGAGGAAAGGAGCCAAGGAAAATTAAACTAGGAAAGCTCTTGATGGGAAGATATCTGAGTAAACGCCTAAAGGAAAGGAGATGGCCGAGGCCATGCAGCATGGTGCTTAAAGGCGTTTCGCCTCTGAAATTATTGGGGCCAAATCCCAGTTTCACTCTCTGACCAAAGGCAAGTTATTTATTTTTTTTATGCATCGATTTATTCATCAGTGAAAATGGAATGACAAATAGTCCACAATTCATGGGATCGTTATAAGAATTAAATGAGATCTTTTTAAGGAGCTTAGCCTTGGCCTGACGTCTAGAGTCTTGTCATTTTTATCTTTACCGGGGACGTTTTTCTTCTCGTTATACATCCCTCAAAGAATCCATGGCTGCAGAATATTCTGTCACATGGTCCTAGGTAAACTTCATATGTTCATACCCCATGCTGCTTTATTTACCTGTTACAAAATTGTGAAGACTTTTTTTTTTCTACTTTGGATCTTTTTTTTCATTTTCATATTCTTTTTCATTAAGATATTGAGCATAGTTCCCTGTGCTCTACAGAAGAAACTTTTTTTAAGATCTATTTTTGTATATAGTGGCTAACATTTGTAAATCTCAAACTCCCAAATTTATCCCTTCCCACGTCCTTTCCCCAGTAACCGTAAGATTGTTTACTATGTCTACAAGTCTGTTTCTGTTTTGTAGACGAGTTCATAGTGTCTTTTTTGTCTTTTGTTTTTAAGATTCCACAGATGAGTGATACTTCTTTCTCTTTCTGGCTTACTTCACTTAGAATGACTATCTCTAGGTCCATCCATGTTGCTGCAAATGGCATTATTTTATTATTTGTCATAGCTGAGTAATATTCCATTGCATAAATATACCACAATTTTTTTTATCCAGTCATCTGTTGATGGACATTTAGGTTCCTTTCACATCTTGGCTATTGTATACAGTGCTGCTGTGAGTGGAGACTTTTTAATTATTCTTCATTCTTCCTTTTTCAACACTACCCTGTAATACTTTCTATAAACTTTTAAATCTTGAAATTATTGTAGGTTCATATGCAGTTGTAAGAAGTAATACAAAGAAATTCCTTTATCCAGCATCCCTCAACGGTAACATCTTGCAAAACTACAATACAACATCACCACCAGGATATGGACATGGATATAATGCATAAGAGAACCTTTCCATCATGGCGACACCACCTCACATTGCTCTTTGATAGGCACCTCCACTTTCCTCCCTCCTCCACCCCTTTCTTAACTTCTGACATCTCTTCTCCATTTTTGTAAGTAGATCATTTCAAGAATGTTATATGAATGGAGTCACACAATATATGCTTTTTTTGGACAGGCTTTTTTCCTTCAGCATAATCCCCTGGAGTTCCACCCAGGTCATTGAGTCTATCAACAGATATTTTTCCTTTCATTCCTTTTTTATTGCTAAGTAGTATTCCATGCTATGGATGTACCACATTTTGTTTAAATATTCATCCATTGAAAAACGTTTGGCTGTTTCCAGTTTGGGGATATTACAAATAAAGTTTTTATGAACATGAATATATTGGGTTGTGAATATAAGTCTTCATTTCTATAGGAAAAAAAATCCAGGTTTGCAGTTGCTGGGTTAAATTATACTTGCATATTTAGTTCTTTAGGAAACTGCTTAACTTTTCCAGATTGGCTGTAGCACTTTATATTCCCATCAGCAGTGTGTGAGTGATCTGGTTTCTTTGCATCCTTGCCAGCATTTGAAATTGTCACTGTTTTTTACTTTATCCATTCTGATAGGTGTGTGGTGGTATCTTATTGTGGTTTTACTTTGCATTTCCCTGGTGGCTAATGAAACTAAACATCTTTCAGATGCTTATTTGCCATCTGTATCTTCAGTGAGATGTCTCTTCATATCTTTGCCATTCTCTGATTGGATTGCTTGAGTTGTTTTTTAACTGTTGAGTTTTGAGAGTTCTTTATATATTCTGGATTCTAGTCCTTTGTCAGATAAGTGGTTTGCAAATACTTTCTCCCCCTTTCTAGCTTTTTTTCATCCTTTTTAAAAGGATCTTTCACAAAGCAAAATCTTTCAGTTTGGATGGGACCAATTTATCATTTTTTCCTTTTATGGATTATGCTTTTGATGTCAAGTTTAAAAACTCTTTGACATCAATTCTAGAAATTTTCTTTTATTTTTTTCTTAAAATTTAATACTTTACATTTTGTATTTAAGTCCTTGATCATTTTGAGTTAATTTTTGTATAAGGCATAAGACTTAGATTGAAGTTCTGTTTTTTTTTTCCGATGTAAAATTATTCCAGCACTGTTTATTGCAAAGATGATTTTTCCTCTATTGAATTGCTTTCGCATCTTCGTCAAAAATCAGTTGGGCACATTTGTGTGGGTCTATTTCTGGGTTCTCCATTCTGTCCCATTCAAATATGCGTCTGTGCCTCCACCCACCAATACCACACAGCCTTGCATACTATAGCTGTATAACAAGGCTTGAAATCAGGTAGGCTGGTTCCTCCCACTTTATTCTTTCTTTTCAAAATTGTTTCAGATATTCTAATTCCTTTGACCTTTAAATCTTAGAATAATCTCATCTATCACTAAATATCTTGCTAGGATTTTGATAAGAATTGCACTAACCCTGTATATCAACTTAGGAGGATTGACATCTTTGTGGTGTGGAGTCTTCCAGTCCATGAACATTGTATGTCTCTCTTTATTTATATCGTTTATAATTTCTTTCTTCAGTATTGTAAAGTTTTCTGCCTGTAAGTCCTATACCTGTTTTGTATTTCATTTTTTGTGCAATTATAAGTGGTATTGTTTTTTTCTATATTTATTGATATATAATTGAAGTATAATATTGTGGAAGTTTAAATTGTACAACTTGATGATTTGATACGTGTATATATTGCAAAGATTACCACAGTAGGTTTAGTTAGTAACTCCTTCACCTCACATAATTTCTATTTCTTTCTTGTGGTGAAGACATTTAAGGTCTACTCTCCTAGAAACTTTCAAGCATATAGTACAGTATTATTAACTATAGTCACTGTGCTGTATATTAGATCGTCAGAACTTACTTAAAAGCTTGTTAAGACCATGGCTTTTCTCTGCTTTTGGTTTGTGAAGTTCCACCCCTTTATGAGGCATTTCACAAGAAGCACTGCTCCATTTAGAGAGAGTACCAGGGCTGAGCGAAACCCTGCAGAATACTGGCGTTATTACCACCTTTTAAAATATTCACCAGGATGTGTTTATGTATTTTTATCTCCTTTCCACAAAAGCCCCATTTTTAATGGAGACTGTTCTGGCCTGGTCCTTGGCTTTAAGGTAACCCATGTGCCACGTGAGCATGCAGGGAGTGGTGGTATAGAAACTCAGAGAAGGGAACAGGTGGCTGCTGGGACCCGGAAGGACTTCAGTGGAGGAAGTAAACTTGAGCCCAAGCCTGAAGAAAGGATGGGCACCTGGCTTGGCCCAGGATCACAGGAGTGGAGATGAAAAAAGGAGAGCATTCAGAATGCATCCTACCCTCCTGAGTGAGCTAGAGGAGAAAACCAGTCCCTGAATCACACCCCTTGCACTCGTAAACTCTCACATCCTGAAAACGGAAATATTATTTTGAAACATCAGTACTTTTTTTTTTCGTTGTTACAATTCATCACTGTGGGGATTGTGGGAAATCAGATAGAAGCATCTCTGAGGATAATACACAAATGATTAGACAAGAAGACCACAAAATATTGGCATCATACACAACCTCTTTGCAGAGCTGGGAGAAAAGAGTTTTTGTCTGGAATGCAACACGCACTGCTGTGTTTGTGAGCCTCTGGCTCCAAACAATGTCCCTCCAACTAACAGCAAATGCTGAATATGTTAGAAAGAGGGGGAGGGGAAGGAAGAGGGATGCTCATAAGCTCCTGATTGTTCTACACGGCCGTGGGCAGAAGAAGTATGGCTGGAATTAGGCGGTAAGGGAGAAAGGGGCGCGAAGCAAAAATAATACTTTGAGAGTCCACACATTCAACAAGTCGCGACTGTGAAAACTCTGTCTTCCTCCTAGGACATAGCTGACGGCAGGAGGAGGGAAGGACAGGAAATCACAACTGTGAGTTGCTCTGTCCCCGGGGACCCTGAAGAACTGGAGCCTGCAAAGGAAGACCCCCAGACAGAGAATAATAATTCCATCATGAGCTTCTTTAAAACCCTGGTAAGCAGTTTCCTTTCTCTATTCTGTTCCTTAAAATTCTATTCTATTCTATTGCTCGAAAGTTTTGTTAATTCTAAGAATGATGCACACTTGAATGTCTTCGTTCTAAATGGGGTGTCACGGTGATGCAGCTGGGACACTGGAGAATAGGGACAAGATGTGCTTCGTAAGGGAGTTGGCTTTCAGTGAGGGAGTCTTTGGTGCTGGGAACTGCGGTATGAACAGCGGGCGCCCTAACTGTCTGACATGAGCTGTGTTGTAATGGAGCGCTGCTGCCACTGGATGTCCTCCAGTGGTTGATCCTACAAATAATTGGAAAATAATTCCCTGAGTTGAGGACCTATCCAAGCAGTTTTGCCACTCAAATGGCAAATCAAAGTGTAGAAGTCTCTTCCTGTCCTGTTACACCTACAGCTCCCTTTCAATTGGGTGGAGGCGGGGACCCGTGTCTTGCATTGCCTGCTCATCTGTGTGTCTTCAGAGCCCACGGCTTGGCACATGCCAGACACTCAATAAAGGGCTGAATGAGTGAATGCATAATTAAACAGATAGCTCCAAGTGTTTGGGCTATTTCCAAAGACCAAGACTGACTTCAAAAGGCAAGACAGAAAACATCAACAGAATGTGCCACCAACACCAAAGGGCTGTGCATTTGTTTGCTTTAGTGGTAGAGTTGTTGGGAAGACTGTATAGCTGGCAGGGTCTAGCTCAGTGGTGGAGTGCGCGCTTAGCATGCATGAGGGCCTGGGTTCAATCCCCAGCACCTCCATGAAAAAAATGAATAAATAAACCTAAATAGCTCCCACACCAAAAAATGAAACAAAAATTTTAAAAATAACCAAAAAGAAGAAGAAGATGGGAAAAAAGGGGTAAGTTTTCTAAAAAGGAAAAAAGAAAGTCTGTGGCCCTCCAGGAGACGGTTTTGAGTGGGGCCAAGCTCTTGGTGGATGTGTAAGATCAGATGCATTTCGTTATAAAATATTAATTTTGTTAACTTACGTATACTTAGGACACAGTAGTCTGAGAGTTTCTGCTAAACGAAAAGTACTCGTGATTACATTCCTCACCTGTAGTGTGGACTGGACTACCCTAAAAAATTATGTATTTATGAAATAAAGTCACCCTAAAGAGCTATGGCTTTTAACGTTTGTTTTTTTTCAAACTTTTAAGGTTTCACCCAGCAAAGCTGAAACAAAGAAAGATCCGGAAGACACGGTGAGTCGCTTGTAGCGTGTTTGTTTGGGTTTCTGTATAGAGTTGGATTTGGGCTAATGTGTGCTTCTTTGTTCTTTGAATCTTATGCATGTGTATATATGTACACACGTTTACATATTTAGCGATTTCGTAGTGCTGTTAGACTGTCTTTAAAACGTTCCATTTACGTTAGTTGTGTTTCAATGAAAATTTTGATGGGAAGCTGGAAACGTACCAATTCTGGCTAAAGAATGTCACAAAAGCCAATTTCTTATATAGAGCAAGAACAGAATACTAATCATTGTATATCATTTTAGTCTTTTTTAGTTGTGTGGGGAGAGACCCAGGGAATAGAGTGAAAATTAGCCTCTGGAAATGAGAAAGTGGTGAGACTCAGTTTAAAGTAGACGTAAGCTGCTCTATTTTTGGTTTTTAAAAAAATGAGTCTTACTTTGTTTTTCATGTAATTTGAAAAAAAAAGTAATCTCACTGCAGTGGCAGTTGTTTGGTGAAACGAAACAGTCACCAGTCGACACTTGCCAAATGTAGGAACGTGTAGAGGAGTTAGGATGCCCTCGAGAGCAGGCACTTTTTCACTGTCATCCAAGAAACTCAGCCAGTTCCCCTCAAAATAAATTTTGTTTGGAATGGCTACTTTCTGGAGATGTTTTTCCTTTATGCTTGACAGAGCTGATCATCTCTAGTAGAACACGTGGCTTAAGTTTCACGGGAATCATGAGGAAAGTTTAACTTGGTGACAGATAAGTGTCTTGTGTCCGTCTCTTGATAACAGAAAGGGCTTTGAAAGACACTGAGATCAAACAAATGGCTTGGCCAGCCCGGGGCATCTGCTACCCAGATTTGAAGAGGCTGAGTTGTGAGAAGGATCCTAGACTTTGTCAGAGAAGACAAATTCTGTGTTAGAGCTTCAGTCCCACTACTTGATAGCTGTGTGATCCTAACCTGTCTGGACCCACCTTCCCATGTCTGTAAAAGTGAGGTGATAAAAATTCTATCTCCCCAAGACTGAATGAAGGTCTTGACAGTGCCTGGTAAACCAGGGAGCTCTGCTCAGATGTAGGGGATCCCTGTTTCCACAGTCACTGCAGGACAGATCGACCACCGTGATTACATGTGTATTGTGTTGATTGCTTCCTCTAGAATTTTCTCCCTCCATGGAAAAAAGTCTATATCTGAGGCTTACACATGCGTTTTCCTATAAAATCATTTATTTGCTACCAGGCAGCCAGGGTCAAGTTCAATGAGTGGTCGGGTCCCAGTGTTTCTCTTTCCGGTCTGTGTCTTGCATTGTTTGAAGTCCCATAGTCAGCACAGTAGGCTCTAAACAGCGGGGCATGTGGGCGTGTTGTGTGGCTTCCCACGTGGCCCGATGCCCTCACTCTCTCCAGCTGTTCATGCACCAAGACTCTTCGCCCACCCAGAACGTGGTCCCAGCTGAACGCACCTAGTGCTGCAATCTCGTGGCCCCGCCCAGAGTGCTGTGGGCCCAACGCTGGTGGAACTGGATCTCGAAAGATGGTTTTGTGGATGTAGGTTGTCCGTGACACCCACAAACAGACCTCTTTCTACCAACCTGGTTCCCGTGCCTTGCCCTTTTAACATCTTTTCTACTGAAGTACTTGGATTCATGCTTTGTCCATCTTTTCATTTGGCCCTGGGCACTTTTTAGCACACTTGTGACTTGAGTCAGCAATTCTCAATGGTTGTAACTGGGCTATTTCTATTCCAATCTCCCCCCACTTTGGCTCAATGGAATGGCTCACACTAAGAACATCTTTTGCCCGGGACAGCTGCCCATCCAGAAGTCGGCTGAAATTTTTGTGGGTGATACTGCTTCCTTGAAGTTTCTAATACTGAAAAAGAGATCAATTTGAGAGTGGAAGTCACTCAGTCGCAGTGCTGGCCTTGACTCCAGGATGCAAAAATAAATTGCTTGTCTTCAAGTATTTTTTTTTCTTTTTCATGTGACAGTGGCATCTAGATTTTAAAAACTATCAGGTAGGGACTGCATTATCATTTTTATTTTTAAAATTTTCACCTGGCTTTAAGTCCTCTAGACAAAGCTTAAATATCTTTCATTGTCTTTAGCACATGGAGTGGCATTAATCTGGGTCATTTAAATAGGTTGCTGTGTCGAAAGTCAATGTGTACCTGAAATAGATGGTGAATATGCTCTGTAATAAATCATCTTTGAAAGTTCGAAAAAGATGCACATCCCCATGATGTCTCGTGATGGGGAGACGGGGGTGACATACCTGCAGCTAACTGTCGAAATGGATTACTGCACTTAAAAACAACCGAAAAATGGATTTTGTTTAAAAACAAAAGTTCTAAGCTGTGACTGCTGTTGCCCGAAAGGCATCCAAAGCAGAAAGTGTCTGTGACGGACAAGCTGGGCAGAAGACGGCGGAGAGCCAGGCTAAAGGCGCCAAGAAAAAGCACCTGCATAGCCCCCAGCTAGGACTCGCCTTTAGGAAATTCTTTAGGCATAAGGTCTGTATCTTGTCAAACTAGGAGGGGGAAGAAAAGAACCCTGGTCTCCACCACAGGACACATGTGCCTTCCTGCCTCCACCCAGCTCCTCTTCAGTGAAGACGGAGCCTTGGGTGGTGGGCGTCATTAGAGGGGAATTAAATATGATGTGAATCAAGTTTCAGTGATTTTTCTTTCAGTTCTCAGTTATAAACATCTCAGACTACTTTCCCCGTGTGGACCAGGGTTCTGGGGTTATCCTTCTAACCCAGTGTCTCCCAAATGTCGAAAGCTTGCATACCACCTGCATCATTTCTGACAGGTGTACTGTTACTGACTGGTACTTTTATATGGAAGTCGACTCACTTTCTATTTGAAGGTGTCTTTAAAAGAAACTTCATGTTACATCACCCTTGGAAAACCAGAAACATTTTTCATAAGAGGAAGCTCCCATTATAAGGATAATTTTAAAAAGAGATTATATTCTAGCTACCTCGTTCGTTTTAAGCTCTGAGTCCATTGCCCTTTCCAGCCTTATTAAAGGGCAATTAGCCAGAGGTAGAGACGCGTTACAGATACACCAGTCCCCGACTCAGATTCTCCGCCGAATGGCCCTAGAATGATGAGAATTGAAAAGGGAAAAGTATTTTCCTGATTTTAATATTATTTAATATGCTATCTCAGCACAGCCTGAAGCCATCTCTGATACCACCAATGGTATGCCTTCTACACTTTGGGAAATACTCTGCTAACTGCAGCATAACAATTTTGCCTTTCTGTGGTCTGTTCCGCCTCTTCCCTGTGTTAACTAAACTTATGCTGAACCCAGACGGAAGCCCAGACAGAATCAAACAATGAGTGAAGGCAGAGCAAGGTCTCCCATGTTCTTGGAAAGTAAAGGCAGCAGAGAAGTCAGTTTGGGAGATTTCACTATTCTAATGTCTAAGAAAATGCCAGTGTTTGTCTAAAACCATCCATTAAAGGGATCCCAGAAATGGGCTAGCATGCTTCTGAATGTGCCTGAAATATCCACTATTCTCCGCTAAGTTGAATGAACTTATTAAAAAGAACTTCCCCAGCTGGCTGTGATAGTCCCCGGATTGTGTATGCAAATAAACGCTCCATAGAAAGCTCTCGTGGCTGAATCTGCATTTGATAAACAAACTGTGTTATGAAGCCACCCTTCAGTTTCCATACAGAGTTATTCTGTTCTGTAAAGAGAGGAGGAGGTGGATGGGAGACGTTGCAGTGGGGGAGGCAACATTAGAAAGTGGCACCACTGTACGTGGGAGACAGTTTGGTAACTGCTAATGACACAGTGTCACAGATCTGGTACAAAGGAACCTAGCTGAATTCCACGTGGGGCTTCTGTGAGCAGGGGGCCTTGAATGCCCAAGACGTGTGCAGCTTCCCCCCACCTTGCAGATGTGTGTCTCGTGATGATATTCATTGCATGCACTGCAAAGTGTCACGTTTCCAGAATCTCTGCCCCTCCCACAAGTGGACCACCCAAGTTCAGCATCCCTGGGGCTTCTCCAAATCCTTGGCCTCACATCCTCCCACTGAGTTGCATTTTGGCGTAGGGGAAGGTTCTGGAACTACTGGGCGTAGAAGACATAGAAGTAGCGACCCCTTCTGGGATTTCTGTAAAACAGACCTGAGGTTTTGCCTTGAGGTATCTTCAGTCTTTTTTTTTTTTTTTTCCCTGACATCAAAGTTAAGAGGACAACTCTCAGATGTTCTTAATTCTCATTTATACATCAGTTTGGTAGATCTCATTGGCTTTTACCTTCATGCCTGGGACCGTGCTTTTCTTTTCCTGGACTGATTGTTCTGTCACCCAAAAAAGATAGGAGAATAGGGCCATTAAAACTGACCAGACAGATTCTATCAATGAACCTTGTTATGGGAGGTGTGAGACATCCACCTTGATTTCAGTGTAACCTGGGACAGAAGAGACGACGTCCAAGCATTATCTTCTAGTTTTGCTCAAAAAAAAAAAAAAAAACCCCAAAAAAACCAAAACCCCCAAAAAACCAACCACAATGGTTATCAATTCTGGCTAACTCCAAGGTTCATTTCTTTCTGTCAACATTCCTCTCTATAAAAAGAATTTTCTTAGTTTAAAAGAGTGGAGGAACCTGGAATTAATCAATGAAATGTTTATTGTTAGAAATCATAAGGCAATCAGCAGCATTTCTTTGCTGAATTTGAATCTTTTTTTTGGTTCTTGGCTTAATCACATGCGATGCCTCAGAATAACACTTTTTCACCCGTCCTCCAAACAGTGGACCTGACCACGTGCACACAAGGCAGGACGTTGTTTTAGAATGTCTGCCATGCCCGGAAATGTGCCTCTCCCCACTCAGGCTTGCTCAGTGCCTGCCCTCTCTTGTGAGGCAGCTAAACTCTTAGCAGCTGCCTCATGTGATTCATAAGCTTCTGCCGCACCTTCATTGTTTTTTTGGTTCTTGGTATAACATTTGTATCTTACTAACACCTCCCTCTCCCACACCCAGACATAAACACAAGATGAGAACTTATTGTGGAAGAAGATAAGGGTTATCTGATATGCAATCCCCTAATCTAATACATTAGAATCTCATGGGTAGGGTTGCCTGATAAAATAGAGGTACCCACTTAAATTCAAATTTCCGATAAACAGCAAATTTTTTTAGTGTGACTATAAGTATGTCCCAGGCAATATATGAGACCTACTTATGCAAAAAAAAAATGATTCTTTTTCGATCTGAAATTCAGATTTAACAGGACATCGTATTTTCTCCCTGTTATTTGCTCGGTCTGGCCACCCTACTCAGGGGATTGTTTCCAAAAAACACGGAGAGAATTTCTGTAGTCTCCTCCCGAACGCAGGCAAAGAGGAGTAATTCAGCTGATGCTGGCAGAATGCCATTTGGAGCACTTCTTTGGAAAGTGAGGAGATGAGTGGGCGGGGAGAGAGATGACTCACAGTGGTCTATGACTCCACCAGTAACGAGCGGGTGGCAGGCGGGAACACGGCGTGGCAGGATGCTGTGTGGGCACCTCTCTGTGGTCCCTCGCATGCAGTTAATTTGTTATTTACCGAATGCCAGACACTGAATCCGATGGGAGGTGGGGAAGTAACGGTGATCAAGGCGTCACAGCCCTGAACCTTCACAGAGCCCACAGCCTGGCCAGGGAGAAGCATAGTCAACAAACAATTACACGGATATATTAGAGTGATATTATTATATGCCTGATAGAGGCATGCCCTTGTGATGTTTTTCAAGGATCTCAGGGTATCTTCCCAGGGCAGAAAATTGGCCATTTCCTGGTGAAACTGAGCAGTATAGATGTGTTTCTCAGCCTTTTTCTCATTCTCATCTCTCCACTGGGAAGCTTTTTTAAATACTTTCTCCTTAATTGCCCTTCCCCCCATGGAATTTTAGTACAACACATATACTGTTTATCTGTTTATGTGCTGTGGCCCTTAGTAGGGTCAGAGAGTATATTAATATCTAAAACTTTTCCAAAACACATCACCCAAGGGCAGGGCAACATCACCTCCAACTCTCCCCCCACTTGGAGCTAATATTGCCCTGGCTGAGCATGCGTGGTGTAGACGGTCCATCCCCGATGGGGAGAACAGCCCATGGAGTAGGGTACCTTGGTGTGTTAGAGGCAGTAGAGAGGGAGTAGCTGTTGAGGGTTCAGCTTGGGCACTGGACTGCCTGGCTTCAGAAGTCAGCTCTGCCCCTTATGACTGTGATCACAAGCAAGTTATTTAACCGCCTGGGATCAAGATGTTCCTAACTATAGAATGGACGTAACAATTAGTTCCTTCCTCATAGGACTGTTGTTAGAACGTTCAGTTGCCTAGAACATTGCCTGGCACGGGTCTCTTTTATTGTTATTATTCAGTCACAGTTAAAAGTTGGAAATCTCTGTGCCTAGTCCCCTGGGACCATGGTCCCAGCTTCAGGGGGCTGAGAGAGAGAGGAAGTGAGTAAACTGGACCTGTTCTGGAAGGGTTCTAGAACTCCAGAACCAGCCTTCGTTTTTTTGTAACTCCCTGTGGCTCTGGCTGAGTAAACTGAGCACCTAGGAAGCGGCAGCCATGAGCCGGACAGATAACACAGCATCTAAAGTACAGAAAGCAAAGCAACAGAATTTAAATCAGAGCAGCGTGGGGTCAGGAAGCGATGGAGCGCCTACTGCAGTGACGTTAGCCGGATCCATGATTTACTGAAGCCAACAAGGACCCTTTCTGAGAGGTGGAAGTGAGCTCAGCCCCACCCCCAGGTCGTTGGTCTCGCACCCGGGGATTCTCCCAGAAAGCAGCAGGGGAGCTGACGCTGGGGACCAGGTCGGGCTACTCCTGCCGTTTCTACTTCCGTCACGTCCCTCTGATGCTCGCCGAGGGCTCTGAGAGCATCCTGTTCCCTGTGCATGGGGTGTGCTTCGTTCCGTCTCCATTTCATCTCTGCTCGCCCTTTAGATCATTGGCACAGGCACCCCCTTTCTCGGTCAAGCCTTCCCTAATTGTCATGACGGATCTGATTCTCTGGTTCAGCCTTTTTTGTTTGTTTGTTTTTTAAAGCACTGGATCCTCCCCTCCCCTCCCCGCCATGGCACTTATCATAGTTGAAATCTTACATTCATTTGTGGAATTATTTGTTTAGCGTCTTGCTCTCCATGAGGACACGTAACCCCAGCACCTATAGTACACATCCCAGGTCTTAGAAGACACTCCATGCATTTTTTATGAGTATGTAAATAAATAATAATACGTTCCTCATATTTTCTGAAAAAGTGAGCAAGCTAGTTGGTGGAGGGCGCTTCCTTGCCACCAGCCCTCGCTCGTGTAATTGCCGTTCAGAGCTTAGACAGCACCAGGTGTCCGAGAGCATTTGGGACATGCATAAATGCAGGACCGTATGAGCTCAGCCATTTTGATTTCACTGTTGCTGCAAGGTAGAGTTTATTTTAAACCCCAGCATTATGGGATTTTATCCATTTTTAAATGTAACTGGGAGTATTCCAGGATCACCTGTCACAAAAGTAATTTCTAGGCATCGGCCCTTTGTCTCCAGATTCGAACATAGAATCTGCTCAATTAATGACTCCCTCTTGGTATCAAAAAAGTCAGCGTGGAAGATACTGCGTCTTGCATCAGACAGCAAAATTCACGTCATTTGTGGACACCCTTTGGAGAGGCGTTGTGCTGTGTGGAAAGAGCGCCAGGGAGGAGCCAGAGGTCAGATCCGAGGCCAGGCTGTGCCCCATATCCGTGTCGGGCAGGTCAGGTCGTGGGCCTCCGTCTCCCCATCTGTGAAAACGTGGCACTGGACTAGGTGGTCGCTCAGACTCTTTCCAAGGTCAAAAGTACTGTTTTTCCACACCCTGTTTGTGCTGCCAGATCTTTTTTTCCCTTTTAATCAGAAAATGTAGTCAAAGATCTGACACCCCCGGGAATTGAAGGGTTTTTGTCCCAAGTCCCTGGAGCAAGAATCATTCAAACGAAGATGCTGAAGATGAGGGGTGAGGTCAGATGAGCCCAGTGTTAAAATTTTTAATGCAGTGTTCCCTCCTGTCGAGATAAATAGAGGCTGCAATTCTCTGAACTCTTCCTTTGTCCCATGACTTGGGAGCTGGCAGAGCATGGGGAGAGACAGCCCAACCCCTGAGAAGGTCCCATGTCCCAGCATGGCCGCCCAGAGGGGAAGGGAAGATTGGGGCCAGGAGAGAGAAGGTGGGAGAGAGAAAGAGAGAGAAAGGACAGAATGAAGAGCATTTGTAGTTTTCTGTCCATTACAATCCACTCAGTCGCATCTACTTTAGATGTGGGCGTTGCATCTAAAAGTGCAGAAACGGGGCATGCGGGTGCTCTTCAAACTCAGACCTCTTCAGTGAGTTCCTTACACAGACGCTGCAGATTGGGTCAGGGATCTCTGAAGTGGAGCTTGGGAGGAAATCTTAGACACCTCTCTTTTAAAGTATATTTATTGTCACCTGTCTTTAATTTCAAATTTGGATGAGTAAAACAATGCATCTTTATCATATGAATAAATATGCAAGTATGGGAAGTGTGTGCTCAGAATGTTTTTTCTGCCGTGAACATGATCAAAACCATTTGCCAACCGATGGGCTCATCACCAACTAACCTTCTAACAGCAAGTGCCTCTTACAATCACCTTGATTCCTAACGTGTTACTTCCATAAACATAATACGTCATGGTTCTAATTATGTGTTTCTTGTCAAAGGAAAATAACTTGACTTTTTCCAAGATTTTAACACAAATCCACATCCATGTAGAATATTTGGAAAAGACAGACAATTGTGAGGAAGACAGTTAACAGGCATGACCCCAGCCCATGTGTATAAAAAAGAGACCTTTTGCTTTTGACAACCTGAGATCATTGAAAAAAATTTTAAACTCCTCTAGGGTGCCGAAAAGTCACCCACCACTCCAGCCGACATCAAGCCAGACAAAGGCCATGTTACGCCCCAGGAGCCCCAAGGGGCAGCCAAGAATTCTACGTCCACTGAAGCAGCAAAGGAAGGAGCCAAGGAGAAGGGCGGGCCCACCTCTCTGCCTCTGGGAAAACTGTTCTGGAAAAAGGTAAGTCCTGTCTTCAAGATCTGGAGAGTCCTTGGGGTTAGGATGACTTGAGAAATGGTTTCTGTTGGACCAACCAGTGTACTCAGCAGCGCGTGGAGCTTCTTCTCCTCCAGAATGACTCAGCTTGCCGCTGAGTTGAAGACTTTTAACTTACTCCTGGGAAAAAAATGAAATGCCTGTCTTGTGATAAACGTGTGTTTCGTGGGAAAGAAAAGGAAATGGAACAAGTAAATGTTTCGTTCTTGGAATTACTCTGGTTCGTGACAGAGGGGTCGTGGTATTTTGTGATTTCGTTTTCTTTCTAAAATGGTGGATTACTCTGGTTTCCTCCTGGTTTTTTCTGAGCTCTCTCCTCCTGGCGAGATGAAACAACTCTGGGTTCTCTCTCTCTCTCCTCCCCTGACCAGAGATAATCACTAGGTCTCACTCTCCTTTTGGAAAACCAAGGTGTCAGCCAGGTCACCATCAGGGCAAGCACACAGTGTGCTCTGTGATAGGAAAGTTCAAACCACTGCCTGATTTTTTTTCCTCCTGTAGAATTAAGTTGCCAAGCAAGGAAATGGGGTGTGCGGGGCTGAGTAATTCTGAGAGCTAATTCCTTGATCATCCTTGCTGAACAAACTCCAGCTGCCACACACGTTCAGAGCCGTTTTAAATGTGGCCAAAAGATGAGCGAGAAGTCAAGGATGGAGTTGGGGGTGGCAGGGGTGTAATCCATAGAAAGGAAAAAATCTAATTTAGCCATTTCAACAAAGCATCCGTGCCACTTGGCACACAATGCGAGGAAGGTGATAAATCCATGCCACCGTGGTATTAGTTTATTCTCATGTCCAGAATCCAGCTGGATTGCTAAAACTTTTTCCTGTTTGTTTTGTATTGTCCAGAAATCTTCCTTCTAGGTCCTGCCCAGAACACAAACTCCAAAACTTTATGAAAACTTTGGATGATGTCATTTGGCATTCTGTTCTAATCCTCCTTCCCCACCCTTTTGTTTTTTTAAAAAAAAATATTTTACTGGCAATGTAATGAAGGGAACAGTTTCTAAGTAAGTTACACGCATGTATTGGTGACAAAGGAGATGACTTAAGTGACTCACATTCAAATATTTTTACTTAAATAATCATATACAGATGTAAGTGTATTGGGAAAGATAGAACTGGCACAATAAACTCAAGATTTAATATATGTATTTTGCTCAAGGTGAGAGAGACCGCATGTCTTTAGTTTAAAAAGTAATTCAGTTAAAAGGAAAGTGTTATGTAATTAATGGTACTGACAGTAAGTAAATAATGGTCAGTTGGTGTTCTCAGAAGGCAGATGCTAAGACAAAAGTGATGTGCAGGAGATTTATTGGAGGAAGCCGACTGTGGAGGGTAAAGGGGGGGGCAGGAGCAGGGAGGCTGCAGACCACACTGAGGGCCTGACACCTGTGAAGGGAGAGAAGGAAAGAAGAGAGGGTCTGAAAAACCTCAGACTGAGGGCGATGCTGAGCCGGTGGGGAATCGCAGAGCACGGCTTGCCCACTGCGAGGGTCCTGCATGGGGCACAAAGAACCGTCTAGCACCCTCTGTGCTCAGTCATTTCCTGGGAGCAGCTTGGCCTCAGCGTCAACACAGTAATGGATGCCAGTAGTGCGTACAGTGCACCAAAAATGATACAGGAGGTCCACAAACAACGGAAGTTTGAGGAACACTGATATAAGGGGAAAGAGTCTGGAGTCAGACAGGTCCCACGTTGAGTCCCAGTCCACCTGGATGAGCCTCAGTTTCCTCATCTGTGAGATGCAAATAATAATCGTACCTATGTCATGGAAATGAAGTGAGGGTTAAATTAAGTCATGCCGGGAAGCCCCGGACACTGGGGCTCCCACAACAGCAGCCCGTGGGCAATCTCTCCTCCAACGTCGTTTATTTGCTGTGCGCCCAGGAGGGTTGAGGCATTAACCCGTCCACTTCATCTTTCTGTGCCATCCACTTGGGGGAAGCTTTTAAGCTTCTAAACCTCAAATATTTTATCTTATCTCACGGTCGATAAAGGAGATGTTGGTTTCTTTGAAATTCCAGCTATTCCCATTGAAAAGGAAAGTCAGGACCACATGCATTCCTCTCCCTGATGACCGAAGTTCGTTTATTCCGGTCTCTCAGTTTTGTTTTGTTTTGTTTTGTTTTTTTCACCATTTTCTGCCTTTATTTCTTTCGATGATTATAAAAATAATGAAGTTAAGAGAAACTAAAAACCACATCACCTATAAAGCTTGTTTCCTTCTTTCATCCAATCAGGAAAAAAAGCTCTGTAAAGAAGTGACATAGGGGAGAGTCACTCATTTAGCAATACTGTAAGTCGCTTTCTTCGTACGAAGGGGTGCGTGTGTCCCCCAAGCACTAGGCTTTGAGGAAACGTCAGCAAAAGGACTGCTGCCTTCTTGTAACATACATTCTCCTGGAGGCACTTACTCCCAGTAGGAGACAAAATGACAGTCTTTGTGTTCTTTTCTTTAAATTAGAATAAGCTTTGCTTGTAACACCATCCTTATAAAAATTCTGAGAAACAAAGAGAAACCCTTGAAAATTCTGACATTTCCACTAACTGACCCTAAGCTCTCTTTCTTCTCTTTTAATTGAGAAGCTTTTCAACAAGCAAATTTTGACGTTTGTAAGTCTGCAATGATGAACATCAGAAATTAACGTTTCCTGTAACAGGCTGTCAATATGGAATTATACGGTATTTTGACTTTGTCTTGATGGCTGAAGTGGTTTTATTGTAAACAAAAAATAACAAAGAACTTTTGAGAAAATTAATTTCGAATTCTGTTGTGCGTGACAAAAAAGAGTTTAAATCCAGTTACTTGGGCAAACTATGCCGTTTATTTTTCTGGGTTAATTGAGATACCGTTTGCCGTGTGACCTTACAACAGTAACTTACTGTGGGTTTCTTTCTCCTCATTTGTTGAATGAAACGATTAGAATAGATGATCTGAAAAAAACTGTTGTGTATGGCAAGTTTGCATAAATAGCCAGAATCAGAAAGATGGGGCTCTGTAACTTCTGACACATTATTTGACCACTCAGAGCCTTTATCTTCTTATCTGTAAAGTAGGGACCATGTTTATCTCACAGTGTTGTTATGAGAATCCAATAATTTACATAGAAAGCGTCTGAGACATAGTAAGTGCTCAATGAATGATTTTACCATCATTTCTTCAAGTATGACATGGCTGGTTATGATCTAAATATCCATGTGTGGCTTCTGGTGCCAACAGCACCCACGGTACAAAACAAGTATAAGACTTATTTGCTGCATCAAAAGACTGAAATCCATTTGGAGGAACAAGATACATACGAATCCATGCACATGTGCACGTGTACATGTGTGTGCGTGCACACAATTAGTAAATGATCCATTTGGAGCATCTTTAAAATGGTGCTTTTCCTGCTTTCCTTCGGGGGAGACAAATGATGAAGCAGAAAAATAATGCGAGCCCTGAAGCCAGGGAGAACTGAGTAGGAAAATAAATGAAAAATTCCTCTGACTCATCTGGGTTATTTGTTTCAAAACCCGAATCCTGTGTTTGATCCCTGAGTCCACAGGGATCTCGGTTAAGAAAGTCTGGCGTAATGGCTGGACGATTATGGAGGCACCTGAAGGATGGGCTGAAATATCTGGGCTTGATAGAAAAGGTCTTAGGTCCACCGTGAAATCTGTGAACGCGGAACAGCGGTCACATGATCAAAATGGTGCTTCCAGAGACCTGCTAGCAGCAGGGTGCCTGCTGGCTTAAGTGCTCCCAGGTGACAGCATTTTAAAGCAGCATTCCTTTAAGAATTGACTGGAGAGGCGCTCCTGGCAGTGAAGTTTATATGATAACTGCACAGCTTTATTCTCAGCATGTAAGTGTCCAAACAAGATCCTTTAGGCTTCAAACTGGATCTGTGTTGCTGTTGTTCTTAATGAGACCGGACAGTTTTTAGACTCACCAGATAACAGCCAGACGTCCAGTTCACCGAGACAGATCGAAGTGTTTCCGGGTTTGAGATTTGAATGAATTTGAAACACGCTCTGTGTTTCTCCTGACCGGCCGCTGCACCGTGTCACGTTCCTCTGACTGCAGGGCCTGAGAACCTCAGAAATGCCTTTGGGTCGGCAGGCGTCGACCTTGCACTTGAGAATCATTCTCTCTCATTCACTTTGAAGTGAGCTGCTCCGTCAGCAGCACCGTCCGATTTTCCTTCCTGTCTCTGAAATTCCCTTCAGGACCCCATTCCCGACATGGCAGAGGCAGCCCTCTCTCCTCTCCAGAGGTTAGCCATCACCACGTACCCCTCGGCGGGGGCAGTGAGGAGTTGGAATCTGGGATGGCTGGTTCCTCAGCTCGTAGGCGTTCTGCTGTGCGGAAAGGATGAGGAGAAAAGGAAGCAATTGTCCGAGGCCACTTCGTCTGTCATTGTGTGTTGACTATGGAAGCCACGCCGGTTACAAATACACATTGAATGTGAGACGCAGGATGCTGTGCTGTGTGATGCAGGACGCAGTCAGATTGGAGGGAGAATAGAGACACACTTCAGTCTTCGAAATCTGTGGTTTTAGAGTAAGAGCAAATGTTTAGCGGGAGTGGGTCTAGCTCAGTGCTAGAGCGCATGCTTAGCATGCACAAGTCCTGGCTTCCATCCCTGGTACCTCCATTAAAAAAAAAAAAAGAAGTTAATAGATGTTGGAGCAGAGGCCTAGAAATGAGGGGAGATCTACTTCCGTTCTGAAGACATGGAGCACTATTGTTAAAAACTAACCCACTGCTTAGCATACAGCCCTGGAGTCCGGGTGGTTTCCATTATCACCTTTGTTAGTCCTGCTGCTTTTTTTCAGTTCTGCGGAAGTGCATCGAGTGCACATTCACGGGATGGGGAGATGCAGGCCAACAAAGAATAGTAAAGGGTCAAAGCCACGTGCAAGGAGCCGTCTTTGCGCAGCTCTCTGGAATCTGGCCTCGGGCCTGCTCATTCAGAGTCTGTTTGGTCAGTGACCTGTGAGGCAGCCTTATCAAGGTTGCAAGCTGGGTTCGCTCATTAACGTGATCCCCAATATAAACGATCAAGATCTCAAAACGCTGGCACAATGGACTGAAGCTAGGATGCCCCAGAATTATTGTTTTACAGAGGTCAGTGTGCCGCTGTCCTCTAGGGAGCGGCTCATCAGGATGGAACTGAGATCCGCGTCCTCCTGTGCCCATTCCGCTTCCGGAACCGAACATAACCGAAGAGCAGTGTTAAAAAGGCTGCTCTTAACGGATCCAGGGGCAAACTCTGTCTGGGCCAGATGTAAGGAAATTACGAGAGCAACGTGGAACGAGTCAAGAAAAGTCATAAACAGGCCTCATAGGCGTAACTTGAGGCGCTGCTCCCCGGCATTCACAGAAACTGCTACCGTTAATTGAACACGTGCTCTGTGCGGGCCCCCCTGTGCTGAGTGCTTTACATGTACAAAACTAACATCAGCGGTTTTCATAGACTGATGAACAAAAATCCACACCAATGTTCATCCCACTCAAAGTTCTAGGAAGCTAAGAAAAGTGGTCACAAATTAGTCCAGGCCCCCACGTGTCCCTGTGGGTGATCACTGCCAGACCACACCACTGCCACCAGAGCCACCAAGGAGAAGATCCCTGCCACCTGGCCTGACACATCACTGATGTCCTCACAAGCCCGCCAGAGCCCACCTGCCACTTACAAAGCAGGGAGGAGAAGGCAGCCTGTGTTATGCCCAGCTCCGGGGGCAGCTGCGTGGGGCACAGAGGGACACCACTTAACCAGACCCCCTCTCAGCATCCACATGGCCCCTGTCTGCCAACTCCAGGGGAGCTGATCGGGCCTGAGTTGCTCTCACAGCATCCTACCCAGAACTGACCCTGCAGGTATCCGGTCCACCTGGAGTCCTCCTTCCATCAGTGAATTCTTTCTGTTGTCCATTTCTTAAAATCTTTATTTCTGCTCCATCCATATACCTTGACTTCTAGAAAAGACTACATACAACTAAACCCTCTTTACAAACATGGTTCAAGTTGTTTCTCCCCAGCATACACACACCTTCCAGAGTCTCTAACTCCCCTGGAAATGGAGGTCTTCCTGTACATACCAGGAGGAGCTCTGTGGCCCGACCCCAGCCACCAGACGGAGGTGCGTCTCAGCTCCGCTTCAGCCATGACTTTCCCATCACATGCTTTATTGTCTTTATTCTGTAGAACAACCCTATGTTTGGTAGACAGTCGAATAGCCCACTTTTGAGTCAGTGAACTGAGGCACAGAGAGGTACAATTGACTTGCCCAAGATTGCACAGCTAAAACAGTGACTTTGAACCTGACCGCCCAGTCCAGGGTGCTCTGGACTTGGATTCTCAGCAGATTGTCTCTTCCACGTGCCAGACACTGAAGGAAACAAGAGTGCCAAATGGAGAAGATACATTTGTAACTGTGAGTTCCCTCCTCCCCACCTCACTGCAAGTTTTAAAGGTAAAAATCAAGGCAGGATGTGGAGCAAAGCTGATGGAGATGAGTCCTTATCCTGGAATCCAAGAGAAGAAATGCAAGGGTCTATGAACACCCTGGAATTATTTGCAAAATATCTTACGTTTACTTTTCTGGGAAGACAGTCCAGCTCTGTCAGGGGAGTCTCAAAGTGGCCTGTAAACGCCACCCACCCCGAAAAGTTTCAGAACAACTGCAGGAAATACACAAAGTGACCTCCCAAGTTGGAGCTTGGCTAACTGGTATCATGATTGTGACCTTGGCTTTTGAGAGAATTTGGGTAACTCCTCTTCTCTTTGAGGGCCTGATGGTAGACGCCAGAATGACTTCAGGGAACAACAGTGTTTGAAGCTGGAGCCCAGCCCTCTGGCCCTCCGTGGAAGTATTTTAACCAAATTGCACTTGGGCGTGGTGACGCTGGCCCACACTGAAGGCTGATGTGAGAAGCAGCTTAGGATGCTGGGCACCTTCCTCCTGTCAGGATAAGGCTGGGGTCCCTGATTCTTCCATCCGTGCCTGCTTGCTCTTTGAGGACCAGGGGATGAGTTTCCCTGAATTTATTACCAGAATTTTCCTGAGCAGCTCACCTAACAGTGACTATATCGCGTGACTGACATCCTTTCCTCTCTTCATCAGCTACCACACAACGTGTTCCTCGCCCACAGCCAAGACTGTGGTTTGTGTTTTCTGTAGCAGCCGCTCTCCTCACTCCACTGGTCTCCTGGCTGCATCTGTATGTTTATTTTTCCTTTGTTGCTTTTAAAAATACATAATTTGTATTATCTTGCTACACTCTTATATTTGTGTAAACCTCCTTCAAGTTCTTCTTGGAACAAAGTATACAAAAGCAATATCCAAGAATTGCACCAGAAAGCTGTTAGCCCTGGTTTTGGTAACATCCTGACTCTTACTTTTTTTTTTTTTTATCTTCCCTTTAGTCAGTTAAAGAGGATTCAGTCCCCACAGGTGCAGAGGAGAATGTAAGTTATGCACTAAATGACAGAATCACTCCATCCTCATCTCTGGCATGATGGGCCCGGGGCGTGTCAGCTCTGGGGTCCTGGGTTCCTGCATGCTCCAAGTGTGATTCATCCCCTACAGACTCTTTCACCCTTTCACGTGATTAGGGACCATCGCGGGATAACTTTGGATGAATATTTGTAAGGCTCATTGAGTCGACGCAAACTAAACGCAAAATCAGAGCATGCAAATTTTTAACATTTGTTACCATTTAGGGGCTGAAAGAGTCTACTAAACGTAAAAACATCTTCACTTCCTTAAGGGACAATCATGCTGCTCCCTCTGCTTTATTCCACTTTGATCGCTCTTTCGCCTTTATTTCCACGGCAACCCAGATTCTCTACTAACTGTGGGTGGTACCCAGGACAGGTGGTTGCATCAGGCATGGGAGCATGTTGCTGCAGTAGATGCTGGGAGACTGCTGGTCTCGAGCCAGAGAGCCGACTGTGTGGGTCGACAGCTGACAGACCTAGCTTGAACCTCTCTTTTTGGCCTTTAATTCCCAAGAGTGATGGTCAAAACTTTCAAGACACGCGCTCACGTCTGAAGGAGATGGTTCCCTATGAGACTACCAAAATGTGTCATTCCAGAGCATCTTCTGGGGAGATGAATCAATTGGCCTTGTGAGTTTCAGACCCACAACAGCCGCTTCCTGCTCTGAACGAAGCGCGGTCTTTGGAAAATGTTATAAGCGGGATGAGGAAGTCCACGGCTCCTTAAGATAGAAACTGATGGTTACCATTTTGCCAAAGCAAAATATGTTGGCTCTTCCTAGGTGCCTATTGTTCGCTTGCCATGGATAGCGCTTGTGTTTCCGCTCGTATTTAATTGCTGGAACTGAGCAGAAATGGAAAACCCAAATATGTTCCAGAAACGTCGTCCGTGATGTGGCATAAAAATTAGAATGGCTGTGTGGTCATTCTCGGTGGGAGAAGGAGCTTTGAAATCTGTTTTGTTGTTACTGTTGTTTCTCTTTCCTTCTCTCCCTTCCTCCCTCCCTCCTTCCTCTCTTCCTTCCTTCCCTCCCTTCTTCCCTTTCTCCCTCTCTCCTTTCTTCCTTTCCTTCCTTCTCTCTCTCTCTCTCTTTCTCTCTCTCTTTCTTTTTTTCTTCTCTCTCTCTTTTTTGAGCCAAACTTAGTAGCTCACAAAGCTCTGGTCTCTTGTAATTCCAGAAAATTCTCATAAACTTACTGGCTATTTTCTAGAGAGTCTAAGTCTCTATTTCAGCAACCCACCAAGGAGGGACTCCATGAGTCTTTTTCCCGGGAATTTTAAATGTCAGAGCCGCAGGTTAAATCCGAAGCATCTGTCAGTTTTGAGGTTCTGAGTTTTTTGAAGAACAACTTCTTTTCAGAAGTTTTTGTGTCGTTGTCTCTCTGAGGGACCCCATGTCTCTTGCAGCTCGTGTGCAAAAATGCAGAGGTGATCTCTAGCAGGCAAACAGAAAGCATGTCATTTTCTAGTATAAAATTTGAAACAGAAATATAACATGAATCAGAGTTAACTGATTGCTACCAAAAGATAACACAAAATTGGATGAGATGCAAGTGAAAGCAAAATATTTTGTCAAGAAAATACAGAAGCATTTAAGAAACTGCTTTACATTGCCTAGCCCTCCAAATAACATTTCTATTTTTAAGTTTCAACGTTTCGGCTCCTAACTGACTATGAGTTGGAAAGAATGAGGCTCAAAAGCTGTGATCTTGGCCCCATGACCCCCAGGCTGTGCTCCCTCTTGGACCTCAGTTTACTCATCTCTTAAATGGCCATAATAATATTACCTACCCCTTAGGATCCTTGTGAGAATTCCTTAAATGATGCCCGTAACGTGTGTACTTCAGCGCCTGGAACGCAGGAAGAATTCAGTTATGCAGGGGTTGGTAAACTATGGCTCACGGGCCAAATCCAGACCATCACCCGTGTTTGCATGGCCCATGAGCTAAGAATGGTTCTTTTATTTTGAATCGTTGGAAAAAAAATCAAAAGAAGAAATTTTGTGATATGTGAAAATTATGCAAAATTCAAATTTCAGTGTTTATGAATACAGTTTTATCATAACACAGACACTCCCCTTCCTTTGCACGCGGTCGGTGGCTGCTCTGCGGCTACAGGGGCAGAGCTGAGTAGCTGCAGGGCCCTTTGCAGGAGAGGTTTGCCGCCCCTGCGGTGATGTCCGTGCACAGGAGTTGTGACAGGAGGTGTGTGCCTCTCTGTGATCGGTGACTGTATCTCCTCAGGAAGTTACACACCTCACTCAGCGTCCACGTGGAGTGAAGTTGTGGGGAAAACAATTAGTTTAATTTTCTTTTTCCCAGATAAGAGAGATGGCATTTGTCAAAACAATGGACAGTACTCTAGACCTTCAGGACAGGACCATTCGGAGTCATTAATCGTATTACAAGAGTCCTTTCACGTGCAACTGCTTCTGGCTAAAGTGTGATGTTAAAAATTTTTCAGGAAAAGAAAAATAAGGGAAGCCCATGGAAGTTTAGCGCGTTTCCTAGAGTGAGCTTCTGGTCCTACCAGAAATAAAAATCTCTCTATCCTGACGGCAGGAAATATTGAGTCCTTTTGTTGTAATCTGAAAACGTTTGGTCCACTGGTTAATTTAGTTAATGTTCTAACTAATGGGGGGAAATAGCTTTCCTTCCGTGCCACCGATAAGATCAAAGAAAACAGGTGTCTCTGCTGTTTCTCTCTCTTAGTGAGAAACTTCTCAGTTGCAGGTGAAAGAAAACCCAACTCAACCTGGATTTTTTGAAAAATGGAATTTCTTGGTGCTCATCAATGGGAAGTAGAATTGGTTTCAGATGAATCTGGATTCAGGGCTCAGCCTTCCTGGCCTGGCTACACTCTCAGCTTCCCAACTTCACATCACCCAGGGCCGAGTAAAGGCAAGACTGGTCCAGCAGCAACCCTGTGTGTCCTGGAATTTGTTCTTTTTCATTGACTTCAGTGTTTTCACATGCTCCATTAGTCAGCATTGACCAGGTTGCGCTGCAGTAACAACCAAGCCCCACATTCCAGTGATTTCCAACAGCAAAGATTCTTTGTCCCCCCGACTGATGCTGCATATAAGCTGTAAGTTGGCTTGTGGGTAATCCTCATGGCCTCTTCTTGCTGAGATCTAGATGGAAAAAGCAGCCCCTTCAACAAGGATGTGCAGCTGGAGTGACACAGAGAAAACAGTGCCGTGGGTGGGCCAGGGAATGGCTTCAAAAACAGCCACTCAGTCGAGGGTTACATCACATCCACTCACGCTCCATTCTCCAGAGGAAGACACACAGAGTGAATAATTGGGAAAATAGTACTTTCTGCCACATACTCCCATCCCTGAACTCATTTGGCCAAACAGCCAGACCATGGTGATTGGCTTACATCCGCTCAACCAACTTCATCCAAATCACGTAGTCTTAAAGTTAGGGAAGATTTTTTTCCCCCCAAAGCAATACTAGGGGGCTATGAATGAGGAAGAATGTGGATGAGTCATTGGGTAGGAATATAAAATCTCTACACTGTCTTTGCAATCAAATAATCATGTTATAAATCAAGTCAAAAAGAATCTTAAAAAGATTCTAAAATAAAAAATTTTAATATCATTATGATCATGTCATGGGTGTCGTTGTAGTGGAGGAAATCTATTTTGCTATAAATCTGTTTGAAAAACTCAGGTCTAGTAAGAACTGTATAAATCAAATTTCAAGAATAAGTATGGTATCATTAGAGGCAAAAAAGTGACACCTTTTGCTGAAATGTGTATTGTCTGTGTTAATCATCCTAGCCATCTTTATGCAACATACAATATCTCCTATTGACATCAAGCAAAGGAGATTTAGTTCCAAAATACAGCACTGAAATTGGATTTTCATTATGCCCTTCATACCCAAAATTAAAATGTGCAGATGCAGTCACATATTCTGAATAAGGAACAACTTTTTCCAAAGCTCTGGCCTGGAAGGAAATCAGAAAACTATCCAAATAAAAATCAAATTCTCATGTCTGTATATGCAAATCAGATCCTCACTTAGCTCAAATCTTTCTAGATTTCCACACTGGATGTCGGTGGATTTTTTCCTTGGCTGCTGAAAGCCAACTTCTTGGCCTGACTTCAAAGCTAATGAGAGTCTCTGGAAGTTCCCTCCCCCCGTTTTTTTTTTTTTTTTTTTTTGGCCTACAAAAATAGTTGTGTTTTGAAGAATGAACTCTGGGCTAGAATTTAGAAGTTGACACCTCCTGATGTTTGAAAAGGCCCAGCAAGAAAACCATTGGCACTCAAATAAAGTTGATTTACGGAGTTATTACCATACAGTCATTTTATCATATGAGTAATTGTCCCTTCAGGACCTTGCACACAAAAAAAAGAACTTGCTGCTTCAAAGACAGAATAATTCTGAACACAGAGTCAGTGAGTCAGACTCTGTTCATTACCTACCTAAAGGCCATTTCCCATTCCTCCACCCTTTTCCCCCGATCTTATGTAAGGTTGGCAACTACCACAGCCCTGAAATATTTGACTGTGATTTGTCTAAACGAATAATCCCTTTTTTTTCCACCAATAATTAGTCTAGGGGTAAGGATGTGACCTACGTTTGGCCAATGAAATGTACCCTGAGGTAGAGGATCAAAATACAGTTCAGTTGGAGCAGGTACTTTGCTATGACCTTCCTTCCTTCTTAGGACATTGCGTTAAAGATGTGATGCCTGGAGCTGTGGCAGCTACTCTAGATCCATAAGATAGAAAATAAAAGGATGAAAATCCAGCCTGACAAGGATGGCAGAGCCAAAGGATAGAAAGAGCCCAGCTTCTTGGAAACATTGTGGAGCCACTGAGCCAAGCCCACAACTTCCTACTTTCGAACTTGTTATTCTTTATTGTTACTGGTTAAGTCACGATTAGATATTCAGTTACTGGTAAACAACTCCACTCTCATTGAAATGACTCTTACCTGTGGTGTGACTTTGCTCAAGTCATTCAATCACTCAGATTATTCATCTGTCGGATAGGGATAATGTTATTTACTCTGAACTGTCTTGAGTAAGTAGTAACTATTTGCTGAAGTAATTATTAAAAATGCCTTGCACAGCGTCTGACATAGTAAGAGATATTTATTAATATCATCTCCAAGTAGTGGACATGTGCATGGTGGGTGATTCCAGATAATTCACGGCCATGGCGTAAATGGCTCTCAATTAGCGTTAAGAACCACTGGTGTTAACTGAGTGCCTGTTAAGTGTCAGGCACTGTTCTAGGAACTGTACACGCATTGCCTGATTTAATTCTCAGAACAACTTTCTGATGTGTGTACTCTCCCCTTTGAAAAATGAGGAAACGAGGGCACAGAGCTATTGAGTAGAGACGTTGGCTTAGAGCCCCTTTCAGGGGCAGAGTCAAGATTTAGGCCCAGGCAGGCTGGCACTAGCAAGTGAACTCGCAACCCCTGTGCCAGGCTGCCTGCGTTTCAGACTCCCTCCAGGACTCTCGTGGCTGAAGCTTATTTTTCAGAAATGCAGCTGCATTAAATCAGGCCTAGATGGGGAAGTCCATGATCACGTTTGACCACCAGTCCAGTTTCTTATTTGGCGCCAGTCTCTGCCTGGTTTCCTAAAGGCACGCCTGGGTCAGAGATGGGCAGCCGGGCAGCAGGAGCCTCCTCACAAGCATGTTTTGTTTGGCCAGTCCAGTGCCTTTGTTCTTTCAACGTCTTGAGATGGGGGCAATTTGACTTTTGTTTGCCATAGTCCCCACCACTCCGCCTTGTGTTACACCTGGTCAGACCACGCTGGTATCACTCCCTTTGCTTTGTATCCTGGGTACTTTTGAATTTATAACTCCCCAACCTAGACCTTTGATGACAAAGGGGAAATGCCAGAAGTCGTGTCAGTATCTTAAGAAATGGAAGGTGGGGAGAGGATGCTATGATTTAATTGCCGTGTTTCGGGATGTTCCTGTCTGCTGATGTGTTGATGGCCACACTTGAGCTGCTTGAGCTGACGGTGTCAAGATGAAGGGTCCTTCTCAATTCAGATCAACTGGATTATGTGCAAACCAATAGTATGTTCTGCATGAAGGAAAGGGAAATGATTTCTCTACAGTCACTCTGTGTTTTTGGAAATGACTACGTTCCCTTCCCCCACAGAATGAGATTCCAAGGAAGCTGTGGGTCTGGCATCGGCCAAAACAAACGCCAAGATGCCTTTGGCTCTAGAGCACTTCCCTCTGAGGCAGGGACGGCAAACGATCGTGTGAAGGGCCGGGTAGTGAATGTTTTAGACTTTGCCGGCTACATATAGTCTCTGTTGCCTATTTTTCATCTTTTAAAATGATTTTACAACCCTGTAAAAATGTAGAATCTATTCTTAGCTCAGGGGCCATCCTGAAACAGGCTCTGGGATGAATTTGGTAGTAGTTTGCCAACCTTGCCTGAGGAAACAAAAAGGAAATTATGAAACTCTCTCCAAGCCAGTTAACTCTGTCGTGTTTCAGGGACCAACGCAGATACAAAAGCTGTCTCAGACATGACTGGGCACAGCACACGGGGAGGGAGGTGACGCAAACGAACAAAATTTGGAATCAGAGCGCAGGTGAAGCGGACCTCCCGTCTAACCACCCCCCACCAGTGCTGGCCATCCCTTCGGACAGTTAGGGCACTGAGCTCACTCAGGAGCTCGCTGGGGGCCTTTAGGAACTTAGCAGTAGTTTTCTTGCCAAGTTTATCTTGTTTCTGAAAGCAGGAACTTCAGTTAAGGAACAAGAGCAAGTGACTGGGCTGGGGAGAGGTGGGACATGAGTTCACAAGGAAGTCAAGCCCATTGCTTTCACATTATCCTTTCTGCAAAGAGCACAGTTTCTCCAGCATCCCCAGGGGAGCCAGGGTGAGGATTGGACGGCGTCACGGCCCCCATCTCTAAGGCTGGACCCTCAAGGAAGTGATTGCTCCCGGTTTTTACACAGGCCAGGTGTGTTCACCTGAATGGCAGACCAAACAGGTGGGTCCCTTAGATTGGAAGTGGTGCTGAGGATGCTCTGAAAGGCCGCCCTGATCTAAGGTCTAAGCCTTGTACCTTCGTCGGGCAGGCACGCTGCCACGTCCACGTCAGCGTATTCAGAGAGCACGTGATATGATGTGAGTGTTTCTCTTCAAAGATGTGCCCGCGGAGAAATGGCCGTAAGACTCCAGCCTGTAGCTGCTGTGTGAACAAGGGGGCAACCAGGACCCGACTTTATAAAGCATGTTTTGGGGGTGTTTTTTTTTTTCTTTTCACTGTCTTGTTACCTGGCAAAATAATCCAGGTGGTGTGTGAATCAGCAGTAGAGGTAAAGTCCGAGGAGGTAGACTCAACCTTACACACAGTGGATCTCAGCGAGGAGGGAGATAGCGCACCTGAACCCGCGGAAGTGACGCCCAAGAGAGAAGAACGCAAAGCGCAGAGACCCTCCCTGATGGCGTTTCTCAGACAAATGGTAAGCCCTTGCCTCCGGGGCAGGGAAACTGAAATACGAACTGAGCCTCCGAGACCACAGTACCCATGTCACAGGTGGCGAGACGTGCTTCTAGGTGGTGTCATTGGAATAGGAACGGAGTAGGAGTTGGGCAGTGAGAAAAATCCCCTTTCTTCCCTGTGATTCGATCACAGAGTTTCATATTCCCTAACCTCTCTCACCTCCGCTGACCACCTCTTTAACAAAGAAGGAGCTGGCTTTGGGTCCTGAGCTCCGGCAGACAACAGCATCCACCAGGAAGTTAATATCATTGTTTACTTTCAGTTGTAATTATTTTTTTTAAGTTTTCTTCCATTTATGGCAAATGAGACTGCTTTTCTCGTTATGTAATGATATGCAGTTTCCTTTGAAAATGTTTATTTACATAAAGAACATAAGGCATTTTTAAAGGATTAAGTGATAAATAGTTCAAGTTATATATTGATGTTGGAAAGATTCTGAACGTATGAGTGGCAGAAATTTGGGCAAAGCTGGTTTATAGATAATTCCAGGAAGGAAATGACAACATAATTCTCTAACAGTGTGTATGTGTAATTTTGTTGGTGGATTTGTCATGCGTTTAATCTTCTGAATACAAAGTGGGCAGACATCTTTCCGTGTCTATGAAGAGTCACGTGCATTGAGTATCTAAATATCCAGGAACTTAAATAATATTATGCAATAAAACCCAGATTGGTTGGAAGACAAAAAACCAAAAACCCAAGTAAAAGATCATTGGTTTAATTCTCTTTTAACGAAAAACAAGAATTTCATCATTGTGGGCCTTTATTTTCAGGAATATTTGGGAATTTTATCCTTTGAGAAAGCAACTCTCTTCATTTCACAAGCTCAACCTGTTAAGGAATTCTTTCTAGTCCACAAAACAAAACAGAACAAAACCTTGCCAGTGGGAGAGAAGGCATGTTAGAATTCACTCTCTTAGAAATTGTTGACAGGAATCCTTTTCCTTTGCTGTCAGATTCTTGTGGAGTAAGAAGTAGTGGGCGACCCGTATGGCTGGAGCCCCGTCTATATTCCTGGCCATTTTACTCTGCAGTTTGGCCCTGAACATGGGCATCAAGGTTTGAGACTTTTTAAAAATCCATTTTTACACGACGTCAGGAAAGAAAAGAACATTTGGCCTCTTTCTGGCAACCCATCTGAATTACAAATGGGATCCCCAAATAGCTCATCATAACATTGAGGATGATCCAGCTTTCTCATTTCTGGATGGAGTTGAGGGATACAAAAAAAAAAAAAAAAAGCAAACAGAATGACTTTCTCTTCCAAGTACTCAACATGAGACTTCTTCATTTAAAAGAGGGGGAAATATAAGAGACTCCAAGTAAAGCATGAAAGCTCTCCAAACCACCCTCTGCATACATTCAAAACAAATCCTGAAATTCGAATGAGGTTCCATACTTCAGTTCATCCTCCAGAGTTACCCATTGTATGCAACTGGGGGATATTTTCTAGCAGGAGAAACTGTGTACAAAGTCTGAACTCTTAGGGGAACAAATTGGAAACAAGAGTCCTTTGGAATTGATTTTCCCTGGGACAGCGATAGGGATTAAAAAAAGGACACATTTTCCCCAAATATCCATTGGTCTTATTTTCTATTGCCCATTAAAAGGGTTAGGCCTGGAAGCTTGAATATTATTGCTTCCTTTTCAGGTTTAAACCCCCACGCTTCCATGCTTGTTGGGGTTTCCCCTAAAATCCCAGATAATCCTAATTATTCTTGTCTGACATTCTGTTTTGTTTTCATTAGAATATTATATTACCATTGTGATTAATTCAAATGCACAAAGCCCGCGGGTTTTCCAGTTCACCACAATCCCCACCACTACCTGGTATCACACTGAACCCACCTCCCTCACTTACGTTACTGGTCCTATCCCTGTGGGTATTTGAGTTTGCAGCCCCTGATGTAGTGCCACCTCACTCTTTGTAACAACTTCACTGAATCACATTGTCTGGGTTGATCACGTTCTGATTAACCATTGCTCTGTTGATGGACATTTGGTTTGTTTCCAACCTTTTGCATTTCATTTATTCACTTATTCAACCAATAATTAATTATTAAGCACCCGCAATATTCCAGGCACTAGAAATACAACAGGGAGCATAAATAGATGTGAGCCCTGTCCTCATGGAGAACAAAGCCTAACTAGGAAAACAGGGATTTATTTTTAAGCCTCTGCCACATTCAGTGAGCGCACACCATGTGTCTCCCACACATGACCCCAGCTGCCTCGCTAACCTGCATGAACATCCTTGTACACTGATTTTGTGCACATGTGTTAATATCCCCATCCTGTAGACTCCTGGAAGTCAGCTTCAGCAATTATTTCCAGGAAATACTTTCAGGTAACATTTCATGGCTTCCAAACTAATTTATTAGTCTTTGGATTTATGCAGAGGTCAAAAAAAAAACAACAACTGCTCTAAGTGCTTGAAAATAGAGACGGCATCTGCCCCATCACTATGGGATTAAAAAAAAATTTCTCTGAGTATGTGCCTGAGCATTATAATTGAATAAGTGAATGTTTTAAAATAATTTTAGATATTTTTGGCAAAATATAGTTTTTTAAAGTAATTGATTTAATTGAAGAGAAAACTCAGTGGCAAATGAGTCACCCCTCTTTTTGTCATCAGTGTTTCCATTCATCTGATCATTGATTTCTTACTTTTTAGCCTTCCCCTCCCTTAAATTTCTTTCAGATAACATATTTGACTCTCCCAGGGCAAAGGACCTCTTGGCTGAGTGGGTTTTTGGTTTTTTTTAATAAATACATTGCCCAGTTCATTTCTAAAGAGAGCTTTCTCTTTCCAAAAGTTAACCTTTCGTAAAAATTCAAAATAGAATGAATATCATTTTTCAAATAATTATATTTCAGGGAAAAGGAAGTAGGGTCCTATAAATCTTAACATCACACGGGACACGTGTAGGTACAGCACTTCACAAAGATTCCGTGAGCTTCTGCAGACTTTCGGAATAATCACAAGGAATAACGAAGACATCTGTCATGCCCTAAATAGAAAAAGATTCTTATATGTATTAATTCAACTGTATGTCAAGAAATTGCATAGTTGAAGCACTAGTATATTTTTACAAAGTGAGTGGGTAGAGAACTGTGTTCGTGTTTCCGCAAACCAGGTAGGCAGATGAAACCAGAAAGGTGGTAGATGGAAAAGCAGAGATGAAGATTTATAAATTGTCAGTGTTAATAACACCTTACACTTGAAAAGTGCTTTCCTCCTCCAAACTATTGTCACACACATTGTTTCATTTAATCCTCCTCCTGTCTCTTTCTTTAGACCATAGTTTTGCAAGAAAGTCTTTGTTGAAATAACCTTCTCTGGTTTAGGTAAGAAAGATGGTGAGCTTTCATGTTGGGCAAATTTAAAACCCAAATGAGAGAGCCGTGAAATCAGAGTTTTTTTTTGTTGATTACATTCAATCTAGAAGACTAAGAAAATCTGCAGAAATGCACTGTCTAGAGGAAAAAAGAAGGTGGGTTGTAAGGTTCATTATAAAACAAAAACCGGGAGTCTTCTGGCCCAAGTTTTTGATCTCAGATTCTTCCCTGAGTACTAAACATGAATACTGAGTTGTTCTTTGAGTAGAGGTTTCTGAAAGTAGCAATTGTTTGGGCAATTCCTGTCTTCACCAGCGACTTGTATTCCTTCCCACCCCAAAAGGGGATTCGGTAGTCATTTGGCACACGTCTCAGCTATTGATAGTAATAATAATAATAATAATGGCCCCATTTGTTTATTGCATGCAAATGATGCGGCCAGCCCTGTGCTAAGCACATGGCCGGCAGTAACTCATTTACGAAGATAAAAACCCTGTGAAACTAACACTCTTACTGCCCCGCTGTGCAGATGAGCTCAGGAAGACTCAGAGTGTCTCAGTGACCTGCCCGAGGTCACAGAGCCGGTAAAGGGCAGAGCCAGAATTCTGACTCAGGTTTTCAGTGGTGCTGAAGCTCACCCTTGTACTCAGATGTTATTACCACTTTCTGCACGTTATTGCCAGCTGTGTTCTTTGAGAGTAAACAGAGAACAACCATAGCTCCATGTTTGTGATTCTCTTGTTAACCTTTTCCGTGGAAGCATCATTTTTATGTATTGGGCTTACCTGAAATTACAGCAAGGCAAAAGAGAGGAGAATTAACACATGACTCACATAGCGCTTGGGCGCGAGTTTTCTGAATATGCCTGTCACTAAAATGATATTTACGTAGGCTGTGTAATTTTGTCTGAATCATCCGATTCCATTTCAAGCGAGTATCTTGGAAAAGCACGAAGGTTGGACCCAAAGCCTTTGTTTATCCTGGGAATTTCTAGCAGGTCCGGTTCCTTGGATTTGTTGTAATAAGGCTAATCTGGTAAATAATCGTGCTGAGGTCTTCAGAGTAAACTGAAATGTCATCCCAATTCATCTTTTAAATCTTGACTTCAGTTGGATTAAATCTGTATCAAAATACATTTGCATTTCTTTCAAAGAAAGGTGAACTGGCCACCAAACAAACACTTTCACCAGAATTTTGAGTATCTACGTGATACATATGGGAGGTGGTTCAAACACCCTTCAGAGTATCAAGCCATAGGAATGCCTGACACAATGAAAGAAATTTAGAAGTGACTTCATTAATATGCAAGGCTTGGATTCACAACTGAGATCCCATCTCAGCCCTGCAGGCTGGACGCCCTAAGATGCTTCGTCTTTGATTCTCATGAATAAAAATAAACTCTGTAAGGAAAGTTGCTCAGTATCACACTGGGAAATCTCTGAAATTACTTAATAGTCTTCAAACTGTTCTTTAAAGGACTAAATAGTCTCTGAAAGGATTTTTAGTCTCTTTCAACAGCAACTCTGTTATTTTTGACAGCTGGAAAAAATAAACTTCTGTGCTTATGGTCCTTTGAACACAAAGCCCAACGTGAACTCTTTTAATTTGTCCCTGAATGAGGGCTCTGCTAGGAGGAAAGAGGAGGGATAGAAAACAAAGAAGAAAACATTTTTTTTTTTAAAGAAAGAAAACAAAGGAGAGAAGGAACAAGGAAAGAAGGGAGGAAGGAAGGAATTGTTAATGACAGCTGCTGAAGACACCTCAGGTGGGCTTAGTAAGACCCTTAGACTAAACTCAGCCGTCACCTTTGCATAAATGTAGCTTTATATGCCTCAAAATGAACAACAGAGAAAAATCATGGAGAGGGTTGAGGCATTCCCCTTTACTTATTTATTTTTTTAAGGGTTGGAACCTCTTTGCAGTGGTGTCTCCGGCAGCAGGAGGTCTGCTTTCAGGAGGGTAGCCTGGATCCACTGCCGTTGAGAGAGCCTTCTGACTCAATCCAGGTTCGCCTCTTCCTAGCAGGGGAAGGAGGAAAGAAGAAAGTCAATTTAAACCTCAGTCTGGCCCACTACCTCATGATACCAAACTGAAACAATCAAAGGGAAATTAAAAACCTTTCTCCCTTAGGGGGGAGTAGCATGCCCCCTGAAAAGCATTCGGTTTGCCTGAAAAGCCATTTCGGCTGGTTGGTTGGTTGGTTGGTTGGTCGGCTGGTTTTCGCCATTCGCCATTCCCTAATGGCCAGCTCACACGGACAGGACCTAAAGGACACTCTACCGGAGCGTGTCTGAGTAGGAGGGACGATTACAACACAGCCTGAATTTCTGGAAGCCCAGTGAAACCCCGAGGTGGCAAAACTTTTGGGTAAGAGCTAAGAGAGCCGACTGTGGCGAGAGAGAGAATCACCAAGAGAATCCATTTGTTTTTCTAAATATTCTCAAGCAAAATGAGCCCTTCTACAACAAGGCAGAAGACCCAGAGGAAGGGCAAAAACCACTTTCCGTCTGAGCGGGTCACAGTCGTACCTACAGATCCACATTTGCCTTTGGGTTGAACAGCTTGGTGAAACCCATGGCAATGATATCTGCTAAGAAAAGTGTGTGGAACTTCTGGACACCAGGAGTTCGGGCTGAGGAAAGACTTCTTCCAGTCCTGACCAGTGGAGAAGTACGTATTGAGGGTCTAACCTATGGCTAGCTCTGCAAAGGTTGCTCTAGGGCTAGGGGGGACTTAGGAATTCTCACACTGCATTAAAGCACTGACAGTCCTAGTCAGGACTTCTGAACTGGAGAACAAGCAGTAAAGATGAGCACATTTGTGCCCTGTTGACAGGTGTGTCCCACAAACATCCATATTTGAGATTTTCAACCTTCATCTTATCCAAGCCCTGATCATTTTTCCTAGGTAGGCAGCTTCGTAGTAGGTGCTCAGTAAATATCTGTTCACTGAGTGGTACCTCCTACCTTCTAGGGGTACTATCGAGGGGTGGTTCAGAGTGCAGAACACGGACTCGTTGCCATAGTGACAAATCATGGCTCCCTAACCTGCTAGTTTCATGACCCGTGCTAGTTTCTCAGAGCTTCCATTTTCTTGCCTGTGAAATAAGAGAAGTAAAATTGTTTCTCTATCTCAAGGTTCTGGCATGATAAATAGATGGACTAACACATGTTATTGTCTCATTTTGTATACTTCTGGGCACTTGGTAAGCACTCCACTAAAACTTAGTCTTCATAAATAATAATTTTCATTACCTCTGCTAATTTAAGATTGCGGGGGCACGTGATATTAATCAGCCAAAAAAGTTTTGAGTGCCTTTGATGTTTTTAACTGTTCTTAGGGCAAGTGTTATGGATTCTTGCTGTCTACAAGCAGAATAGCCAAGAAAGTAACCGTGGAATCTGAAGTCTTCCTCTTTGCCCCACAGAGCTTAACACTCACTTCCTAGAGTCCCTTCCCTCCATAGCCAGGAGGAGGAGACCATAATAAGCACTGAGAAAATATTCAGGAATTAGAACACAGTCTGAACTGTTGATAAGAACTGGACGATTAATCGCCAAATTTCTTAGGTCTCTTATCAAGCATCAAGCATAGAGAAGCATTACTAAATCTGAAGCTGAACCTACAGACCCCAGTAGTGGTCGGCATTTGTCTGAAGTGTGCCTCAGGATCACCTGGAGGGCTGGTTAAAACACAGATTGCTGGGCCCCACCCCTGAGAGCTTTCGACTCAGGAGATCTGGTGTAGTTCTCAAGAGTTTGTATTACTGTCAAGTTCCCAAGTGATGCCTAAGCTGCTGGTCCCGGTACACACTTTTAGAACCATTAGCTTAGATTGTTGGTTGAAGGAGCCAAAGCTGTGAATTCAACCCCATTCAGCCCTGTCACTGATGCCACTGGCCACAGGGGCCGGTAAAGGTTGGAAAATAGCCCATCTCTCTACAGGGGGGGAGGGTGGGGGGTGGGTAACACTACAACAAAGCACTCACCACTTAAATGTTGCCAGTAGATGGCTTCCAATGGTTTAACTGTTTATTTATTCATTCATTCGATATGTTCAACCACCTTCTGGTTCCAACATTAGTACTATTTTCATCATCATTTATTTATCCCAGATTTGCTTAATTCCAGGATTTAAGACTTTTATTGTTGTTATTTTTAGAGGCCAACACTTGAATTTAATCAGACTCTGGTTACAGACCGCATGGAGAGTGTATGTCTCATGAGTAATATGTTTCTAGTCAGTCTCCCATTTGCCTTGCCCTTGACTCTCAACAATGAATGACTGAGGTCATCCATTGCAGAACTTCTGTTGCGTTCGCCACGTTGCTGTGCTTGTGGTAGCTGAGAGGCCATTGTCTGTTTGCTGTTTTAGTCAGTGAAAGGGGATGGAGGGACCACCCACTCGGAAGAAATAAATGGGAAAGACTCCAGCTACCAAGTAAGTGTTCTGGAAACTCGGTTTGGTGGTGGGTTTAGTTGGCATGCTCTTGATTCTGTCCATCCTCATTTCCAATGCAGTCCTCAATCACGGCCAACTCATTTGACATCTCTAAGCTGAGCACCTACTGTGTATCAGGCACCATCTTGGGCTCTGCAGACACACGCATGAACGAACTAGAGTTCCTCAGCTGTTTCTTACTGCAGAGCTTTCACACATGCTCTCCCTTCTTCTCCACATGACAGTTCCTTCCCAGCCTTCAAGGCTTGGTCCAAATGTCACCTCCTCAAAGAGCCCTTCCCTTTCCACTCAGCATCACTGCATCCTGTTCTACTTCATGGTACTTATTACTCATTGAAATAAATCACTTGTCCATTAGTTACCTGTCTCCCCTCCCCCTTCCTGCCCATATCTGGAGCATGTATGGAGCAAGGAAGGGGCCTCTTCTATTTTTCTAGCACCTTGCATGGTGCCTGGTACAGAGTAGGAGCCGTTTCTGGAATTGGTGAGTGAAAGACATGGGATCATATGGTTCCTTTCTGTTACTTTCTCTATCCTAAAGAAACAGCTATGATGTTTTTATAACTATATGTATTCCTTTTTCCCCAATGGGATCATCTCATGTTCAACACTCTGTTTTATAATCTGCACTCTTTCTTTTTTTTTTTTTCAATTTATGTACCACTTGGTTTATTACACATAAGTAGCACACAACACAGTGTGCTGTCCAAGTAGGGAAGGGTCGGAAGTGAACCACTCCAGACAAGCCCAGGAAGGCGGTGTCTCAGCTAATACTCTTTCTTAGCTTGAAAATATACCTCTGCAAAAATGTCATCAAATATTCTTCTACTGATTTTGGCAGTACAGAGAGGTGGTTAAGAGACTGGGTTGCAGACTCAAACTACCTGGGTTTGAATCCTGGCACAGCTGTTTTTCAGCTGGGTGACTAAAGGCAAATTACCAGTCTCTCCGTGCCTCAGTTTCCTCATCTGTATAATGGAGCCAGGAGAAGTCCTGCCTCATAGAGCTATCATATTTAGGTGAATCTCTACATGTAAAGCACTTAGAACATTTCTGGTACAGAAGGCTCAATAAATAATTGTTAGTTGCTGTGTTAGTCACCATGAGCTGCCATAACAAAATACCATAGAAAGGAGAATGAGCAAGCTCTTTGGTGTCTCTTCTTACAAAGACACTAATCTTATTGGATCGGGGCTCCATCCACATGACCTCAGTTAACCTCAATTACTTTCTTACTCCACGTACCTTCACTGGGGGTTAGGGCTTCGACATATAAAGCCAGACCTGTTGCTGTTGTTTTATTACTATTATTATTATGCTGCTGCTAAGGATTTACCACCCTGTAATGTTGTTTATCTCACACACACACACCAGCAATGACTAAATAATTTATATTTCTGTTTCCATAATAATTGGTCTATCCTATGTACTTCAACATGGAATATATTGCTTTTAATTGCATTCAAATTATTTTCATTTTTCTCTTTTAACTGACTGCTATACCTGGCCCCCAAACCCATATTATAGACCATTTTGGAACAAATAATCCCAAAGGTAACTCCCTTGGAAACATGATAAACTTACTTCATTTACCATGAGACACTTAAATGTGTTTGTACATTTTGTGTGGAATCTGACAGTGAAACAGTTTTACCAGTCATTTTGGTGATTCAAGATCTGAATGAAGTCAGTGGAAATCTGAATGAGCTGGAAATGTCATTGTATTTACACTCATCGAGGGATGTTTTGAGAATTCTGTTCTCTAGGGCCTTGGATCCAGCCATGAGAAGATTGGTGTGTACCACTGGGAGATGACAAGGCTTAGTTTAATTTTGAGGGGTGGGAGCAGACAGTCTCATCTCGTTTTAGATTTGCCCTGTCAGAGTTATAAGAGCCTTAGTCAATGTTTCTATGAAAAAAAAAGCCCAAGGAATTCCCAGCCTGATTGGTTTCTAGTGTCTGAATCAAATGGGATGTTCCCATGACCTTGTCCAGCTTCCTGCCAGCGTCATTGGGTTCTAGGAGAGGATACACTCCAGTGATTCACATGGGAATAATTTTTGTCGGAAATTTTGAGGCAGGATCAAGCAAAGGTTCTAAGTCATCTGCATTTCATACACAGTTTAGACTCATAGCTTACTCTGAAGATAAGGAGCCAGCCATGTACGTTTTCAGAAGTTAGCCTCTAAGCCTTAAAAAGAAAACTTAAGCCTAATAGGGATGGAGTAACAATGTGGTAAATGGACATGATCCATTGAAATCTCCCCTCAGAAGAAATCAATGTCCAATGAGCACCATTGGTTTGTGGGGACTTCCCACTTCTCACCCGAGAGAAATGTCTAGGGAAATATTTTGGCGACATTTGGAAGGCGAGTTGCAGGCCATTTATTCAACCCATTTTGATGGAGACTCACTATGTGTCGGGCTAGGTGCGAAGGACACAGCAGTGGAAGAGACAGGGGTTTGGGGCTCTGATGCTTCCTTCCATCAGAGAGAGTCAGACAGAACGTTTTCAAGTGAGCAGGGGAATCCCTGAGATGACTGCAAATGCAAAGAAAATTCATCAGTGTTCCCCAAGAAGGGACCCAGGCCTCTTTAGACCATCCAATCAGGGACTGCATCTCCAAGGAGGGGCCTGGGATCCGAGACCTGAGAGGGAAGAAGCAGTCCTGAAGCCCTGGAGACATGCTGAGCAGAAGTGCAGCAAATAGGAGGCTCTGATTTGAGAACAAGCTTGTTCAAGGGAGAAAAGGGCCATGTGGCTGGAACAGAAAGAGCAGAAGGGAGACGGGTGGGAGACGAGGTTAGAGAGGGGCAGGGGGACTCGATCCCCCAGGATATTTCTTGAGAGCCTCACCTGTGCCCGGCACTCGGACCAACGGTCTCTCAGTCACCGCCGGTGGTGGTAAGCCAGGACAACCGGCTCATCTCAGTTTTCCCTGGACTTTGCCTGGTTTTAAACCTCGAAGTTCCATATCCTGGAACCCCCTCACTCCTAGACAGACCGAAGTAGTTGGTCCCTAAATGTTGGCATCCGACACCATGTCCAGTGGGCTTCCCATTATTGCTAATTTAATCCTCACAACGCCATGAGGTATGATTTTTTTGTTGTTGTTGTTCCTCCCATACAGAACAGGAAGCTGAGAGCTCAGTTTATTCCAGGTCACACAGCAAGGCTGAGATGAAACCAGAACCACACACTGTTTCTTTGACTCCAGACACTGAGCTCTTAGCTGCTCACTGTGTCTTAAAATCTTCCACCCAACAAAAAGTTACCAGGGTGTTTGAACAGGGGCCGCTGGTTTCTGGCCTTCCTGCAGAGCAGCGTGGTGGGGGTTTCTGTACCCTTCTAAGACGAGTATCTGTCTGTCGTACTTGACATCTGTGTCTTAGCACTTGCTACAACTTTGACAACTGAGATCAGACAGAAATAGTCAGGATGGGACCACTTCTTGGGGGTGCACTGGATGTCTGATGCTTCGTTCTCCAAGGAACTCTGCCCTCCTGGGAGCTGCAGCCTGGGGAGGCCTTGAGGACTGGGGGGTTTTCGCCGTCTTCTCGCTCATTTCTAAGGGATGTGTTTGATCCACTGATGTGAAAGGACAGTTCTCTGCTTGCTGCCCTCTCACTCAGAACTGCCACTTTGTCATAGAACTTTGTGACCTGGGGATAATATGTAACTTTTATGAATCATAAAATATAAATAATATATCCAGCGGGCCAAATGTAGCCCACAGGGGTACTTGTGCTGTGGTGGTTTGCTGTGAACAGGGCTTGCAAACTTTTGATGTCAGTATTTTAAAATCGACATATTTTGCATTTAAAGTAATTCAAATGCAAGTGTCCATTGGAAAAAAAAAATAGAGGCTCTGACAGAACAGGGGCTATAATCCTACCTCTGATATTTTGGTGGGTCTGAGCCACTGCTGACCCTTTAAACAAGGCATGTGACATTCAATTCACCATAATCCCCCCTACTCCAAATTGTCTCCCCAGCATCAATGCCAGCATTGCTTGAACTGTTTTTCACACTAGAGGAGTATTTCTTTGGCCTTATGTTGCTTGCGCAACTGGGGAAATAAGGTCACCACATTCTTACCCCTAACCTGTTTCATGTTTTTGTTTTATCTGCCTGGCCCTCATAGCCATTTCGATTCATGTAAATTATGGGGAAAAAGGCTTTTACTTCCTAACAGGTTTTTGGTTGTCTGCAATGTACCTGGTAGTTTCTAGAATTTTGGATTTTATAGCCCCCATTCCTCCAAATTCTAGGTGCCAAGTAGGATTGCAAACATTTCACTTTAGCATGAAAAGATGTACGTTCAAAACTAAAAATCAGTTATCTTCTTTTACCACTGTTTTATGAAATGAAAGGACACTTTCACACCAGAAATTAAGATGGGCATAATCATGAAGACAAGAATAGGCATCCCCAAAGAAGAGTCACATGTGGCTGCCAGTGGGAGAAATCCTCTCAAAGCTGACTCATGTGAAAAAGGGCTTCAGGAACGGCTAGATCCAGGATCATATGTGACGCCATCCCTCCATGGGCTCTTTCTCTTCTTCTGTCTCTCAGCTCTGCTTTCCTCTGTGTCACATGGCTTCTTTTTCAAGCAGATTTTTCCTGGAAATGGTGGTGGTTCTGCAAGCCCTAGGATTCCATCTTCATAGCTTCAAGTCCAAAGGGAAGGGAACAGACCTCTCTCGGTGGTTTTAGCAAAGCTCTGAGATTCACTCAGTTTTATGTGAGTTTGGCCAGCCTAAGCCAATCACAGCAGCCCAGTCACATGTCGTGCTCTGATTGGCCAGGCCTGAGCCACATGCCTTTGTCCAGGCGTGAAACTACCGGGAATGAATGAAGGGTGGCTCTCCAAGGAAAATCCAGGTTCTAGTTCAAGAAATCTTACAGAATGCCTCCTGGGAAAGCATGAATGAATGAATGAATGAATTTTCAGATGAATGTGTCCCCTACTGTGACCTCCTACCGTAAAAAGTATTTTACACATTCTCCTTATTTTTTAACCGTCTCACGCAGGGCTCATGAAAACGTAGCCACCATCCAACCTCTGAGCTTCTCTGTTTTAACGTATTTATTCAGCTGCTAGTGAGCACCGTCTTGCAGTCACTAAACACGCGCTCTGTTTGAACTCGCCGTAGACACCCGAGGCCCCGGAGAAGGCCGTCGCGCCGCCCGAGCCGGAACCGGCGGCCGCGGCCCAGAAGGGCAAAGACGGCCCCTCCAAGGACAAGAAGGCGGCCGCCGAGCCCAGCAAGCAGAGGAACGGCAAGCAGGAAGCCCAAGAGCCGGCCCCGAGTGCCGCGCCGGCCGCGGCGGAGGCCAGCTCGCTGCAGAACGGGGACAAGTCCCAGAGGAGACCCGAGAAGCGGCGGCAGTCCCTCGGGGGCTTCTTCAAAGGCCTGGTGGGTGGGCGGCTCGCGTCTTCTCCCTGGGCTCTGGGGCCGGGGCCGGGGGGCGTTTGCCAGACGGGTACTCGGCGGCGAGCACCTGGCGGGCGCCCGGCGCGGGGCGGGGGCCGCGGGCGTCGCTGTTCCGCGGCAGGTGCGGGGCTGCGGGGCTGCGCGCGCGCGGGAAGGGCGAGGCCGGCCGGGGAGGGAGCCCGGGTGGGAGGACGGCCTGGCGTTGGGTTTGAGGGGAGTGTCGGGAGGGCTTCTCAGAGGAGGTTGCCTATATGGTAGGGCCTCAGATTAACCTGTCCAGCGGGGCGGCAAGGGGCGGTCTGAAGGCAGGTGTGTTCCAGGCCATGGAGCAGGTGCGTAGGTGTGCAGGAGACACGGCCGAGTCTGAAGCTCAGTCTGGCTGGAGGAGAGGGAAGACTAGGAGTGCTGGGGTGGAGGTTGGCAGGAACAGGTGATGATGAGAAACCGATGTTTGTCTGTGGCCACAGGGAACCTTGAGGAGTTTACACCCGGGAAACTGTTCTGAGCCAGGCCCTGGGTGATGGGTACAGAGACGAGGCTAAAACTTAGCTCCTTTCTTCCAGGGGCGCCCAGAAGGGTGAGTGGATGCCAGACATTAAATAATGAGTTCAGCTTCAGGTTCTTTACTTGTGTCTGTTCTCTGTCTCCTCTCCGAGACTGGTAGCTTTGGGAGGCCAGTGACCCTACGTGTCCCGGGCAGGCGTGCTGTCCTCCTCAGCGTGGTGGCTACATCACAGTCGACACCCAAGCAGTGTTTGTTGATGGGCGAATAGATGGAGCGAAATATGACACTAGTACACATTTCATTATATCTGGGATAATGGAAATCCTGGCCAGGAGAGTCTGAAGACTCATTACCCAAATAATAAGCAAGATGTTCAAGCGTGAACTAGGAGGAAAGACAAGTGGAGTCATTGCTAGGCCCCACGGGAGTATGGGTGGAGTCAGGAGGGCCAGGCAGGGAGGTAATACTGACTTCAGCTGTGGGGCCAGTGCACTGGGGTTAACCTTCATGTTGCAACAAAGGTGAGATAGTTACATGAAGCAAAGTGTCCTACACCTATTTGCTCATTTGTCTTTCCTTCTCTGACTATCTGTGGGCATTGGTGACCTCTAATAGATAGAGGTAGGTGAGGCTCTGGTTCCCCTGGTCCAGGTTTGGTCTCCAGAAGCATCCCTAGGGAGCTTATTAGAAATGCAGAATCTGGGATGGGGGTGGGGGGGTGTAGCTCAGCAGGAGAGCACATGCTTAGCATGCAGGAGGTCCTCAGTTCAATCCCTACTACCTCCATTAAAATAAATAATTAAAAAAGAATAAAGAACTATAGAAATGCTGAATCTCAGGCCCAAAGTTTAAAGTTTTGTGATGAATGTCATCTGTTTCTATCTAGTCTTTGTGCCCTTGAGGATGTGTGCAGAACCTCAATTTGAAGCTCACGTTCTAGTGGGGAAGGGTGGAACTAGAAAGCTGATAAATTAGAAAACAGAAATGTTAAGTGTGGGAAGTCGTGGAAGGGGGAGAAACATGGCAATGTGATAGAGTCATGCTGGATACGAGGAGGGGGTATGTGTGCTCCTTGGAATTGATGGATCCTCTGTTTCTAAGGAGCTAATAATTTGAGATGAGACAGGAATGATGATTGGTTCCAAGCAGGAAGAGAGGGACGTTCTTTATTCTGGGGGAGAACAGCATGTGCCAGGGCCCTGGGGTGGGGATGAGCTTAGCGTGTCTGAGGACGAGAAAGGAAGCCCCAGTCGCTGGGAGGTGGTGGGTCAGGTGGGTAATAAAGGGAGTGATGCTGGAGGGGGCAGCTCATGCAGGCTGTGCAGGCTGAGCAAAGAATGCTGACGAAATCCTCCGTAAATTGGGAAGCTGTGAAAGGGTGGTAAGCAAGGGAGCGTTGGACCCTTGTTTATAACCCCTGACGACTATTTTTGCTATGCTATGCTGTCCCATGTTATGCTCTACTATATAAACTGTACTGTGAGTCAGGGCCCACAGTGATAGTGCCCCTGACACATGCGACACGGGTGAGTCTCAGCTCCATCCTGCTACGTGAAAGAAGCTAGACTCAGAGTTGCTGTGCTCTGTGATTCCATTGAGCTGACATCCTGGAAAAGGCAGAACTAATTCTAGGGATGGAGAGCAGGTCAGTAATTTCCAGGGTCCGGGGGTGGGGGGAGGTGTTGACTACAGAGCGGCACAAGGGGGATTTTAGAGGTGATTAAACTGCTCGGTATCTTGATTTTGGTGGTAGTTACACGACTATTTGTGTTAGTCGAAGCTCACAGAGCCGCACACAGAAAGGGCTGACTTTACTGTATGTAAATTACTTCACAGAAAGAGAAATAACACTAATAATAACAACAGCAGAGATGGCACTTGGCTCGTGGAGTGTATTCAGCCGCATTCAGTCGATGTGAAAGAGCGTCTACGACGTTCCAGGCCCTCGTGAGGCACGGAGGTTGCAACAGACAGAATCCACGGGGCTTTCGTGCAGACAGATGTTAGACAAACAGCAGAGACAATGAGGTCATTTCTGAGAAAGATACGTTTTGTAAGAAAGTTAAACAGGGCAATGTGGTTAGAAAGTGACTAGAGAGGGTGACTGATGTGGGCTCTACCTGGGAAGGTCTACACCCCAGGCGCCATCCTAAGGGCATTACCAATGAGAACTCACTTCAGCGTGGAACAACCCTCTGAGGTAAATGCTATCACCCCCTATTCTAAATGGAGAAACTGGAGCGCAAAGAGTTCAGTATTCTGTCCAAGATTTCACAAAGCTAGGACGTCGTGAAACTGGGCACTGAACTCGGGCATCTCGTTGGAGACCACTCTCCTATCTGCCACCGTGAATAAGGTATATTGATGTAGCACAGAGTGAACGCTAAATAAATGGCCATTGTTGCTGCTGCTATTACAGATCTTCACTACGATGCACCTTCTTTTATATTTTTCTCCAGGGCCCAAAGCGGATGTCGGATGCTCAAGTGCAAACAGACCCCGTCTCCATCGGACCAGTTGGCAAATCCAAGTAAACAAATCACCACGGTTCCCACCAAGTTCCGCCACCAAGATGCCTTCTCCCTACTCCACCTCCTCCCCGGCCCCACTCCATGTACATAGTTTTTCTTCTGACGGCCATCCAATGAAATTCTGCCTACAAATTAAGCCTGAGCTGTTGTATATTGAGGTGTATAATTTACGTCTCTGGTCCAGTCTTTTCTTGGTACATAACTGTAAAGATGGTTTAGCAGGTCAGAAGAGTTGGCGGTTGCCAAGCAGGTTTTGGGGAAGAGGGCGGAGGAAGGCATTCTGGTAAAGTTATGAAAAATGACAGTGACAAGCAAGTTGCAGAAGGAAAATGCCTGCTGGAAGGAATTAAGCCTTGTAGTAAATCCGTGCTCATCCTCGGAGCTTCAAGAGGAGAGACGAAAACCCCGTTTGTTTAAGTTCATGTTTAAAGGAGGGAGGACGTGGGCTCTGGGTTGGGAGGTTGCCAATTTCCTGGAACGGAATATGTGGGGAACAAGAAAGGAATGAATAAGAGCTGTTTTTCAGATAGGGTCCTTGAACGTTACTGACGAGAGGGAAGAGGGAGACTGGAGAGGACTTGAAATTATTTGGGAAAACAACTGCTTTTTTGAGGCTCAGTGACAAGGGCGAGGATTACAACTTCAAAAAAACAAAACAAAACAAATGAAGTGGCGAGTTTACTTTGCAACACTAGGGGGCGCCGCGGTCTCCATTTTTAATCCTGCATCCTGTATCCCTAACAAAGATTTGGTCTCTGCAATCTTACATTATTAATGTTTCTCAGATGGCGGAGGGGCTTGCTTCATCTGTTCTGTCTGACACTTATCTCAAGTCTGTCTGTAATTTCCTAATGTTCTCAGGATGTGCTCTGATAAAACCCTCCCCGTAACCCCAGTTAATAATAAAAATTTACAGAAGATTATTCAAATACCTGAATTTTTTGTTTTAATACTTGTACAGAGGAATAAATAGGACCATGAGTCGATTCAAATGTAATTCAGAGTAGCCATCTGATTGACTGATATCCTGTATACTGTATCTTTCTTTTTTGGTTTAATAAAAAAAATACACTTACATCTAAAGGATCTTTTAATTTTCAACTTTTAAAGCAGGTCTCTCGTATTCTGTCTGAGATGCCTTCATTGTCCACAGCGTAAAATCAGTGCTCTCCCACCATCTTGTCTTCTTTCCCAGATCCTCCTAGATTTCCTTGTAGAACATGCACATACAAATGTGTGCACAAGGATATTTGCATATATGCACATGTGCACATAGATATAAATCCTGCCCGAGGCTGTGCTGCCTCGGGCAGAGCCTGAGACAGGGATTCAGATGCACATGATCTTCTGAAGGCGGGCTCCCGGGTAGAGGGAGGAAGAGACGGGCAGGGCAGGAATTGGTCTCAGCTGGAGTCAAGTTTCCATCCTGATCTCCCTAGGGGGCCCTAGAGCATGAACTGCACCATAAAGTTGGTTCTATGTATGGGCAAGGGGGCCAGCCCTTTGTACCCTTGTTGGTGAGTCGTGGGCCACCCTGGGAGGGGCTGGGACAGGCAAGCTGCTCCCACTGAGCTGAGAAGCTGGGATCCCTTAACAGCTAGAAGTTGAGGGCATCAGCAGGGTCCACCACAGGTACACACATACACATCCAGACTTGGATTTATAGCCACCGTGCACACGTTCATACTTACAAACATAGACTGACTTATATTCAGGACTAGATCAATGCATGCACACGTTCATATTCATACACATACAAATAGATATGTGTAGCTGACCCGCACGCACACACTGGCTCGTGCAAATCCATCACACATACAGTCCATCACAGTGATTAGAACTAAAATTGACCTCCCTCTCCTGACAAGTCTGTCCCTTAGGTAAATCAAACCAGGGCTTGGGCAAAAAGGCCCTTGGAAAATGTGTTGGGGACAAAAATGGTATCTCTAAAAAACAGACTTGGGGGGCCCTTTGCTCCTGAGTCTCATAGCTCCCAGTTTGCACTGGCTGAATGCTGAGTTCCAAATAGAGACCAGAGACCTTTTCCTTGCAGCTGGGTTAGTATCTTCAGACCTCCTGTCCAAACCTGGAGATTCCTCAGTGTCCGTGACTCACCCAGTTGAGAACGACCGCATGCTGCTTCATGTCTGAGTGCTTAATTGGGCTCAAATCAGGAAAAAAAAACCCTTTGGGGAAGCCTTTGGCTGGGGGTGACTTTCCCTCCACCGGTACCATCATAGAACATGGGATGATTCAAGGAAACCAGGCAGCTGGTTACTTTGTCTCTAAGCACCAGGGGGGTTGCCTAGTATGGCCTTTGAGCTCCCAGGCATACCAGTCTAGTGAGAAAGGTGACAGTGTTATTTGCAAGTTTCACCTCACTGGACACAGGGGCTTTTTGCCCTGATGAGAAATGTCCCCAGGGCAGGACTGAGTCACTAACACAGAAGGAGCCCTCTCGTCCACTACCGCCCCGGAAAATTTTTTTTTTAAATTTTTCAAAAGAAGTTCTCTGCTGAGAATCTTGCTGCAAAGCATGCCAACAGTTTCTGTAACTGGTTTCCTATCCTCTTGGCCAAAAGAGAGCAACCTTTAAAAAAAAAAATTGTTTTTTTAAGGCAAGAACATTTTAGCCAGAAAAAAAACTCAAAAATGGCTTGTTAGGAGGATTCTAAAGCCAGCTGTGGCTTAAGCAGCGAGTTAAAACTGTGTTTCTGAGTTTTGTGAGGTTGGTTTGTTTTGGGGTGGAGCGCTGCTTCCTGATGCGTTTACAGTAAATACTAACATCCATGCCTTCTGCTGAGCTAGTGTGAAAAGAACAAATGCTCCTCCCCCGAAGTGGGCCCAGGAGAGCTCTTGGGACGCGAATTCACAGTGGGACTGAAGTTCCCCAAGATGCGGAGCCCAGGAATGCCATCTGAGTAGCAAAGGTGCACACAGTGCAGTCTTAAGAACGGCCTGAAACTGAAAGAGAAATTAAAACCTGCAGGAGGGGGCAAAGGTACTTTTTTTAAATTGACATACTCATTCACTTATTTACTTATTTATTTTTAGGTGCAGAGGGAAGAGCGTCTTCTCCAGTGTCAAGACGACGTGCCTTTCCAAGCGCTGGGCTATTGAGCTGAAATGACTGCCACTGGGGGGAGAAAAACAAAAGCAAAAAAACCTCTGCTTTCCAGTCCCTGCCAAAGGTGACTTTTGGACTGAGATCCAGAAAAGAATTCATTCAAAAGCACAGCAGCCCTGAGGTCCCTCAGGAAGTCATCATCTTGGGGAAGGGGGCACATACCACGCATAGAAGTGCCCAAAGGGAAGGAAAAGAAAGAGTGAGGTTCTGTTGTACCCCCTGCTCTTTAAACAGATTATCGGGGCTTTAAACACACACACAGACTCTCCAGCAGGACTGCATTTGTTTGTTTGCAAACAGTCCAGATGCACTGGGGTCCCCTTAAATTAGATTCCAAGAGACTAGGATCTGTGTCCTGCTAAGCTGGGTCTTCTCCAAATGCCTGGAAGGGAGCAGACCTGACCAGTCTCATTTCTTGTGTCAAACAGTCCCAAGTTGATCTTAAGCCTAAACAAAATAAAATCAGCTAGACTCCCTACCCTTAGGACTTCCAGGAGAAGGAAGGGAAAATGATTTCAATTATTAACTCGCCCAAGTTGCAAACGCAGGGAATGCATTTTGCAGAAATGTACGCTTAACTCTCCTCCCAATGTCCCTTTTTCAGCCTTTTAAAAAGGCAGTTCGCACGGGGAGTAGAATTAGGCTCCTCTGTGGTCTAGGTCTTGTTCACTCTGTCGGGGGAAACAGAAGTGGCACCAGCCCACTGGAAATTACCGGCTCCATTAGGAAGAAAAGAAATTACTTACAGAGCAGCAAATTCTGTAAATTTGTAATTCAGATCTCCAGCGCTGGCCTGAATGCCAGTCAGGATCCAGCCCTTTGCATAAATTGGTTTTCTGGGGAGCTTAACCCTTTCGCTGCTGTTTCCTTTCCCCAGAAAGCTACTCCCTGGCGCCTCTCCATCCCCTGGCCCTTTAATGAGCCGTGCACGGGCCACGCATGCGATTTCACAGACTTAAGGGTGGTAATAATAATGCCTTCCATGATCACACTCTACAGTCTACAGGATGCTCTGTGAATACACTACCTAATGTAAAGCTGTATGCCCCCACCTGAACTTAATTACCTCCTTTGTTACCTTTTATTATGAGGGGGCTGGTGTGGCTTTTTTCCCCTCCCCCAAAGGCACATTTCTTGACAAAATGGCCCCCAGCTGCAATTCTGGCAATGATTGCTCATTGCCCACGTGATTGATTCTCAACTGAAGGACATTTTCATTTCAATCTGGCCACGTGGGGGCGTTCCAGGACCGGGGGTCCCGCAGTCCCTGGCCGGGCCCTTTTCCCTGACTGCCTAACCAGGAGGTTGAGCTGAGGCAACTCTTACGAATGTGTTTGTTGATGAACTTCCAGAAAGCGGTCAAGTTTAATGAAGAGAACTAAAGCCAAGAGGGCCAGACCGGTGAGTCAACTGCCTTCTGTGATTCCCAGGCCCCCAGACAAAGATAACGTTGCTTGTTTGCATGGTTTTTCCATTCTTATCAGCTCAGTTTTGCAAGAAGCGTAAGGAAGGATGGTGTGACTGCAAACCATTTAAGTTGGTGTCATTGCCAAGCATGTAAGTCACCCTCACCAGCCTCTCATGGTCCGCAAAGCAGCTTTAACCTCTCCCGTCTCCGCAGCCAACCAGAGGAGGGGACAAGCGACTTAACCTGCCAGTTTCCTCCCTAAAGAACAGGGCAGTAGCAGGGCTTACTTGGTGGAGTTGCTGTAAGCGTGGAGTGAGATGGAACATGCCAGACACTTCGTGTGGTGGCTGGTGCATAACATACAGTAAGGGAGAGTTATTGCAGCAAAGGGAATTTTAGCTCCAAGTAATGGAAAAACTCCTCCTCAAATTGGCTAATACCAATAATGACAATGGTGCGGGTATTTATCATTTCATGTGACAGGTGTTCTGTCACAGCCTGGCTCTGACTCTCTGGGACTCTGCCATGTTACGGGAGTTGACTTCATCCTAAAACCAGTGCCGAATGCTGGCCACGGTGCTGGACAAGGGGCTAGTGGGATGACCACAGTCAGTTTTGATTTATCGTTTTGCTGAAATCGATATTGAGAAGGCAACTATGGTGATGCACTCAATTGCAAAGTAGTTATGAGTATCAGTATGTTTACAGTTCGCCATCCCCCAAACCAGCCATGCCCCTGCGATTCAAACTGATGGGACTTGAGCAACTAAGATGTCTGCCCTACAAAGCAGGGTCGTTAGACTGTGAGCTCGTCAACATGAGGGACCGTCTTGTTCCGGACACTGCTCTGTCATCAATGCCAGGGCTTAAGAGATACTCAATCAGTAGCAGTTGAATGGATACATTGATAGGTAAATATTCTATGCTTACATCCATTGGGAAGTGGATTGCCTTATGCTCCAGTATGAGTTTAAGTCCAAGTGTTTGATGACTATAATCAGATGTCCACCCTCCCCAGGTGCTCAGCCCAGAGGTTCTCATAGTGTGGTCCCACTACACCTGGGAACTAATTAGAAATGCAAATTCTCAAGCTCCAATCCAGACCCATTAGATCAAAACCTCTAGGGGTGGAGCCCAGCAATTGTGCAAGCCCTCCAGAGGGTTCTGATGCAGAAAGAAAAAACTGAAAATCACTGGTCTAGGTAGAGTAATTAATTTACTGAGCATCCACTAAAAAAGACCAGCCCTGAAGATGCACAGATAATAACAGCTAACATTGGACTTTACTATATGCCAGATATTGTGCTTCCCACGACGCCCTCCGTTTGCTGCCCATTTTGCAGATGAGGAAACCAAGGCTCAGAGAGGTGAAGCAACTTTGCCGGAGGACAACACAGGTCAGAGCCAAGGCTGAAGCTCAGCTTAAGCTCTTAAAGGCATGCTTTCATGTCTGTGTGAGAGACAGGCAAATAAAAAGACCATCATAATATAATGTCAGATAAGTAAATGCAGGGCATTGTGGAGCTCAGCGGACGGCACTGCCGCCAGACTACTGGGAACGGAGGCTGGCCATTTGAGGAGGTGACAGTTGAGCTAACTCACGATGGCCAAAGGGGTTTCCAGCAGAACAGAAATGCAAAAGCCCAGAGTCTACAGAGTGAACAGCAAGTCGCTCAGGATGGCTGGAGTGAGGCTGAGGGGTGGGGGGAGAGAGAAGATGGTGATGGCTGGAGAGGAGGCACAGACCAGATCAACAAAGACCTGCAGTGAGGAGCCCGGAATAAGAAGTGTAAACTTTCTCCTGATGGCAGTAGGGAGCCATGGTAGAGGTCTGAGCGGGAGGGTGACATAATCAGATTTGTATTTTGGTTGCAGGTAGGATCTAGTACAAACTCAATTCAACTAATCTTCACTGGATTCACTGAGTGACCTGAAGTATTTACTAGATGTCATAAAGTGTGTAATCATTTTATTTTTAAGACTCTTTAATGCATATAAGAAATATTCATTTAGATAAAACCTCTGAATGGCTTTGGTCCTTAAAGGGTGCTTAAATGCTTATTTCCAAGTATCATAAGTGTGACCTTGGAATTTGGCCCCCAAATCCATCCAGATTTTAAACACTTATGACCCAAGGCTGTGAGATCCTCCCTAAGTTATGTCACCTTAGTTTGTTCCTCTGCAGAATGAGAATGATGGAACTTAGAGACTTGTTGAGAAGAGCAAGCAAGACAATGAATTAGATCTCATTCGTGTAGTGCCTGGCGGGCAATATGTGCTCAGTAAGCATTATTGATGAGGACGCAGGAGACATCTGCCCACGGTAGAATGTATGTCTTCTGTTTTAAGGACCATTTGAAGGTGTTTTCCGCATGTTCCCACAAGTGTCCCCAGCAAGGCTGAACCCAGCTGCCCACTGTGGTAACACCCTTATGAACACACCCTCATGAACACACTCTCCCTCATTTGTGCTCCTGGGATCCCTTCCCAAGTAAACTACCTGCCTCCGACTTCTTTTCTCAGGGTCTGTGTCTAAAGCACACACATCTGCGTCCCTCTTAGGGTTCTGTCAGGGACACCTAGCTGGTGCCAAGTCGTTTAATAGAGGGGGATTCGTATGGGTACTAGTTTTAAAGGTGTCGGAAGAGCTGACAAGGTGAGCAACCAGAGATGAGATACAGAAGGAAGCTGTAATTACTGTTAGGACCAGACAGATAGAAGGTTTCATTCCTCTCTTTTTTTTTTTTTAAATTAGGTTTATTTATTTATATATCTATTTTTGGGGGAGGTACCGGGGATTGAACCCAGGACCTCAGGCATGCTAAGCACACGCTCTACCACTTGAGCTACACCCTCCCCCTGGACCAGACCGATAAAAGGGAGTGGTGATGCTACCAGAGCCAGAGACCCTGGACGCCCCGTGGGAAACGGAGCACCTGGTAGGGGCCTGGGGCGGGAAGGTGGGGAAGACTGCCTGAGCGGGGCTGGGACCAGAGCGGGGCTGTCCGGAAGCGCTGCTTCTCTGCTGATGGGAGGGAAAAGAGTCTTGGTGCCAGTGCCTCCCATTGGCTGAACCGAGCCCAAAGCCAGTTGGCAGCGGGACCTGGGAAAGGCAGTTTGCAGGGAAGCATGGAAAGAGGAATGAAGAGCAAATAGGAGAATGCCCAGCACAATCTGAGGCCCTGCTTTGAAAAAAAAAATCAGGGAGCAAGTCTGGTTAGGGCCTCACCCCCTCCCTTGGATCGAGATAAATGAGCACGCATACTCCCAGTCCCCGGGACAACCTCGCCACCTTCTTCATCTTCAGAACAGAGGAGTGGTGAAGACCCTGGGCTTTGGGTCCAAAGGCCTGTTGGCTGGAATTCCAAGTCACTTAACTTCTTCCAGCTTCCCTTTCTTGTCCACAAAATGGAGATGATAACGGAATCCGCCTCATGGGGCTGCTGTGGGGACTGAGTGACACGTTCCCTGCAAAGCAGCCAGCACCGCGCCTGGCACATAGTAAGTGCCTAATAAATGTTCACTCTTATCGGAACATTTGAGTCAGCTGTCACTGGAGTATCTGGAAACCCATAAAATTCCTGCATAAACTCACTTCTTCTTCAGCACTCAAACCCCCAACTCCCAGTCTAGAATCTCAGCATCTGCCTCCAGCCTCTACTTCATTGGCTTTATTATTTTTTGTTAAGTTTTTATTTTGCCTTCATTTTTTTTTTAACGGAGGTACTGGGGATAGAACCCATGCTGAGCATGCGCTCTGCCACTGAGCTTTTACCCCCCCCCACTTTCATTGCCTTTAAACAGAAAGAAAAAACCCAAAAAACTTCTCCACTTTCACAGAAGTCCTGCCAGAACTGAAGGAGAAACCGCCTCCTCCACCGTCTTGGCTCACAACCCCCTCTCTGCAGCCCCCACCCCCTCCCTCTTCGGCCTGCCCGTCGTCGTTCACAAGTAGCTTAGCAGTTTTGAGGATACAAAAACAGGAAATTATGCACCAGTCCTGACTAAAGCTAAAAACTCATGTGCAAACCCTTCATCAGACAGACTTTTCTCTCAAAAACCAGGGCCTTGAAAACTCAGGTCCCCGAGCCAAGATCTCTGGATTTGCTTAATCATTTCCTTTGCAAATGTATAACCTCTTTAACCATGAAGAAGAGATGGTGAGAAACAGGGAGGCGGGAGTTGAAATGTTCTAAGTCAACCGCAGAACGAGACAGGAAATTCTGGAATGGGGAGGTGGGGGTGGTGGGGTGGGTGATCTTTCTTTAATCCCTCAGTGCCGCGGCAGCCTAGGATAGAAACTCGGGGAAAATGACCATGCTAGATTTTTTTTTTTTTTTTTTTTGCTGTTGACTGACTCAGAGGGAAATGCTGGAGGGGCTAGAGACTATTAGAGCAGAGGAGCAGAAAGACTGAGTTGTCCCCCATCTGACCCTTTATTTGACTCAGGCAGCAGACATTTGCTCAGCGCCCATCTGCCCTGGCACTGCGCTGAGATGATGAGGCGGGCTCCCACGTGGCCACAATCACCTCCCGCTTGCTCAGTGCCGGGTGAGAAAGTCGCAGCAGCCACTGGAGGTGGAGGGTCTCAAGTGGGCCAAGCAAACCTGTTCTGTGGTTAGAATCTCTTAAGACAATAATGAGTGGCTCCTCTGACCTTTCCTTCTCACTTTCTGAGTTTTCCCTGGCAATTCAGAGCTGTGTACTTTATTAATTCTTGTCTTTAGCAGTGGTTTTTATCTGCAACTGGGATCAATGTTGTTAATCGTAGTAACGTTGATCCAGTATACAGAATGGGATGGGATGGATGGAGATGGAATAGATCTCATGATGTATTACAGGTAATATGGGTAATACTGATTTGAGAAAGGTTAGTTTTGACTATAAATATAGACTCAAGATATTTCTTACCTTGGTTCATAATCAAAAAGCTTAAAAGTCTCTGGCCGCTACATAGTTTAGAAGTTTAAAAGTGTAGGTTCTGGACTCCACTGGTATAGGCTTGAGTCTCAGTAAGTATACTGGCTGTGCGAGACTGGACAAGTTGACTAGCCTCTCTGGATCTCAGTTACTTCAGGGAAGTGCAGTGTAATAAAGAGGAAAGTAAAATGTAATGTTGGCTATCGTAGCCTCTGAAGTTCTGGGGCTACTTATATTCAGGAAGTGTCATTCTGTCCCCTGTGTCTTTCCTTTGGCCCCAGACTGCTGCTAATCTTCTGGGGTCTACACCTCTTAAGTAAAGCTACCCTTGTCTTAACCTTGCTCCCTCTGATGGCCTCGTATCCCCTCAACCTCCAACTGTTATCTCCAGCATCATCTGGGGGAAAACCAAAGCCATTAAACACATCAAACTTCTCTTTGCAAAAATGTCCAAACGGCTAGTTGCAGACCATCTCAGCTACTGTAAATAACTGCAAAAGTTAGACAAAAAAATTAAAAATTGGTCTGAAGGCCTCCTAGAACAGAGACACGGTGCTCCACTTCAAAAGAAAGCAACATTGAGACTGGAAAGTTGACTTTCAGCAAAACTGATGGAAGCCAAAATATAAAACCCCTTTAAAAAGAATCCTAAGGAAAAAAATATGAAAATGAATATATGCATGTATATGCAATGTACATTGGGCTGTACACCAGAGACTGACACACTGTAACTGACTATACATCAATAAAAAAAATAAAGAATTCAAAAAATCTTACAGGCTGAAAGTAAATAGCTGCAAATCTGTAATTCTGCATCCAGTAAAAAATACTCATCAAAACTTAAGGTGAATTTAAACATATTTCTAGATGATCCAAAACTGGGTGAATGAATTACCAGCGGACTCTAACCCAAAGAGAGACTAAAGAAAGTCCTTTAAGGAGAAAGAAAATAATCTCAAATGGAAGAATAAAGATTTAGGGAAAAAATGAAGAGCAGCAGAAAGATAAGTGTGTTGGTCAATCTAAATGAATATTGTCTGCATTAAAACGTAATAATGATGTCTTGTGAGGTTTAAAATATATGCAGAATTAAAATTTATGGCAGCAAAATAAGGAAGATAAGAGGAAAAGGGAATTAAACATGTCCTAAGTTCCTTGTATTGCCTAAGAAGTAGTAAAAGCACTATTTTTATTAGACTCTAATAAGTTAAGGCTCATACTTGTAATCTGTAGGGTAATTTTAAAAAAGAAAATATGGAGATCACAAGCTAATAGAGAAGAGAAACGGAGTGATGTGGAAAAAGATCTTATTAATGTAAAAGGTCAAAGAGGGGAGAAAAGGGAACTTAGACGGAAATAATTGAAAAGAGCTAGTAATATATTAATATTCTGTTACTAACGTATTAGTAATTACATGACATGTAAATAGACTAAATACTCCAATTAAAATATAGATTGTCTTACTAAATTAAAAAAATAACTATATTCTGATTACACTGAAATATAAACGTATAGAAAGGATAGTAACAGGCAAAGTTGATTTTCAGGTGAGAAGCAATATCTTAGCTAAAGAGAGATATTTTATAATAACAAGTAGGATCAGTCCCACCAGAAAGATAGAACAGTTCCAAATCTACAAACTCTTGCTAATATAGCTTTGATATAAAGCAGAAACCCCCAGCTCTAAAAGGAGAGATGGAGGCATCCACAGGCACGCTGGTAGGCGCCAACATTCCTAGACTGGTCACTAACAGACAGACCGACAAAAGCAAATCAATAGAAATTTTGAAATTTTGACCAACACTGTTTACACTCTTGGTTTAACTGACGTTTATGAACAAAGAAACCAATAACTGCATATATGTATAAAATATATATATATATTCTTTCAAGTATGCATGGAATATTTACCAAAATTGATATGTGCTGGCCTTTACCGGCGGTGTCACATTTAGAAGATGGAGCAGGCAGGGTTTGCTGTTGGATTGAATGTAAGTATGCGAGAAAGACAGAAGGCAAGGTTGACCTTGAAGGACTTAGTGCTCTGAAGTCAAAAGTGACTGATTCTTGCTGCATAATTAGCATTTTGGAAAGATAAGAGTGTGTGAGTGGGTGTGTGTGGGGGGTGTTTGTATGAGCAGTCACAAGACAGGAATATTTATATGTATGAGTCAACCTGGGAGTGAACCTGTGTCCCACTGAACATGAAGCAATTATTCAAACTTGGTTTCTGGAATATTCCCAGGGTGAAATATGTCCCTGATTTGATCACTGTCTTCTCAGCTAGTGTTTGCTTATCTTGTGAACTAGGTTGGTATCACCTGTTTCAACTGGGAATGGCGGGCGCACAGAAAAATGTCTACGAAAGGCCCATGGAGTTGACAGATGCTTCTGAAAAAATGAAGTGGATGCCTGAATTCCTGGCTGCTTTTATCAAAGTGGGATTGGTGTATTGCTCAACCCACTGATTATCAGTTGTGAGTCTGGGCCTGGGAGAGAGAGACACAAGACAAGCAGAGAACACTCCAGTTTAGCTGAGGAAGCACCCACTCCCAAGGCCAAATAACAAAGAAACACTGGAGGAAATCCCACATGCCTAGTTGTGTTCTGTACCCTTGTGCGATATGTTTGGAGTAGTAATTAAGAACATTCTAGAATTCGGTTCTCCTGTGAGCTAGCTCTGAGACATTGGGCTTGTATAAAATACCCTGTCTCAGTTTTTTCCACTGTAAAATGGGAGTGATATTACTGATAATCACATCATTGTAGAAGTAAATTAGATAAAATACACAGCCTGCTCAGAGCAGTGCCTGGGATTAAGTTAGCCCAAAATTAGCATTTGCAACTTGTATCATCATGTATTTCATCAAGTATCAAATATTTCTTTCCTTTTTAAAAAAAAATATGAAATCGTATTTTTTAAAGATTATACTCCATTTATAGTTATTATAAAATACTGGCTATTTCCCCTGTTGTACAGTATATCCTTGTAGCTTATTTTATACGTAATGGTTTGTATCTCTTAATCCCCTCCCCCTGTATTCCCCCTCCCCCCTCCCTCTCCCCACTGATAACCACGAGTTTGTTCTATCTGTAAGTCTGTTTCTTTTTTGTTACATTCACTAGTTTGTTGTATTTTTTAGATTCCACATATAAGTGATACCACACCATATCTGTCTTTGTCTGACTTATTTCACTTAGCATAATACCCTTCATGTCCATCCACGTTATTGCAAATGGCAGGATTTTAATCTTTTCTATGGCTGAGTAGTATTTCATTGTGTATTTATACCACATCTTCATTATCTGTTCATCTGCTGTTGGACACTTAGGTTACTTTCATATCTTGGCAATTTTAAATAATGCTGCTGTGAACATTGGGGTGCATGTATCTTTTCAAATTAGTGTGTTCATTTTCTTCAGATATACACCCAGGAGGGGAATTGCTGGGTCATATGCTAACTCTATTTTTAGTTTTTTGAGAACCCTCCATACTGTTTTCTACCATGGCTACACCAATTTACATTTCCACCAACAGTGGGGGAGAGTTCCCTCTCCCCTCACCTTCTCCAGCATTTGTTATTTGTAGACTTTTTGATGACAGCCATGCTGATCGGTGCGAGGTGATAACTCTGTGGTTTTGATATACATTTTCCTGATAAGCCGCGATGTGGAGCATCTTTTCATGTGCCTGTTGGACATCTGTGTGTCCTCTTTGGACAAAAGTCTATTTGAGTCTTTTGCCCATTTTTAAATCAGGTTGTTTGTTTTTTGGACGTTGAATTGTATGAGCTGTTTACGTATTTTGGATATTAACCCCTTACCCGTCACATCATTGGCAGACATTTTTCTCCCATTCCGTAGATTGTCTTTTCGTTTTGTTGATAGTTTCCTTTGCTGTGCAAAAGATTTTAAGCTTAATTCAGTCCCTTTGAAACCATATATATGTATGTATTTTTAGTGCTAGGGGAGAATAAAGGTTAAACAGTTCATGATAATCCCATCTCCCTGACTTCCCAGTCTTATTTTCACATAGTCCCTTCAAATATTTTTATATTTCATAGTTATGAAAGTGCCTGGCATATAGCAGGTGGTCAATAAAACGCATACTGAGTGCCTGACTGTTCAGTTCAATGCAAACTATTTTGTGTTACACTTTGTATACCTAAATTGTAATTATATATGATAATGTTATCATTATAGCATGTACATTCCCCTTATGTTTTTTCATAAGCTGTGTGATTATCATTTTTATGGCTCCCGGATATCTCAAGTCAACGTGCAAGCTTTGGCTGAGCGAAGCCATTTCTCTCTCGCTGTACTGACGTATGCAGACTTACTACAGATCTCTCTGCTTAGACTCCACTACAGTAAACATAAAAGGTGGTTTGCCTCTTTTGTAAAATTTCCTAAGGCAATCGTAGACTATATAATTAAATCTTCCAAGCTAAACCTTTAAGTTAGCTGAGAAGGGAGCCCCCAGAAAATTAAACCAAAATGGGATTCCTTCCATAAGACCAAGTTGTAATGAAATGAACTCCACAAGGTGGTAAAAACCATGTCTGAGCCTAGTTTCATTTTGAAATATTGCTTTTCACTCTTTCAAAAAAAAGCAAAAACAATACAGGACAGAAATAGACTCATAGACAGAGAATACAGACTTGTGGTTGCCAGGGGGGTGGAGGGTGGGAAGGGATAGACTGGGATTTCAAAATTGTAGAATAGATAAACAAGATTACACTGTATAGCACAGGGAAATATACACAAAATGTTATGATAGCTCACAGAGAAAAAAATGTGACAATGAGTGTGTATATGGCCATGAATGACTGAAAAATTGTGCTGAACACTGGAATTTGACACAACATTGTAAAATGATTATAAATCAATAAAAAATGTTAAAAAAAAATAAAAGTAAAAACGTCAAAAAAAAAAAGCAAAAACAAAAACTGTATGAAAACCCACAATTTCCCCAACACAGACCAATCAAAGACATGAATATTTGGATGGATTCATAAACAAAAACAACACACTCACTCTTAGTAGATACATGTTAAAAAAAAAAAAAAAGCTCATCAGAGCCCTGGCTGATTCAAAGATCTGCTTTAAAAAGCTACAAAGTTCTCAGCCATGTATTATGTTTCCTGAAGCAGCGCTCCCCACGTCTTAGGAAGAGATGGGTGGATACACCCCTGTGGTGGTGCTGGCAAAGCAGGGAGGAAGGAGGAATCACAGCAGTCCATTTAAGTGAGAGGCACTTACCTAGCAACGCAGAGACAGCCAGCCGCACCTTGGTGTTTACTTGCGACAGCAATGATGGGTGACTGCAAGCCTGGGGGACCAGAGTCGGGTCTCCGGAGCCAGGCTCCTAAGGGCATGAAAAGCACCTTTGCCACTTACTACATTGTGATTGAAGCTAAGTTAGTAACTGACCGAGGCACGGTTCAGTCCCTGGTGTCCCTGTCTCCAAAGTCCCGGGGCTTCCATATATAACGCTACTCTCTCCAGACCGGTTGTTCTCCTATTTTGGTTGATCCCAAAGTTCACCGCAAAGGGGAGGAATGAAAGTGGGGAGGCCAAGAAGGTTATTGTTGTTCCCCTCTTGAGAGAAGATGGCAGCTGGGACTCGCATGGGTGCTGAGGAGGTGGCGAGAAGTGGCCGTTTTCAGGACTTCTTTGAATAAAACATGACAGGATAATACAAGCTATGTGGAATCTGGCCGTGCACCTGAAAGGGGGCTTCAGCACACTGGCTAGGAGGTCGTAAGGCTCAACAAATTGGTTCGTTGGCTCCAAATGGATGCCAGCCTGGAATTGGGAGGTTCAGCTTTTCACAGGAAAATCCGCAGGTTAACAAGAGCATCTTCCTCCACAAACTGTCCTGTCTTTTTCCATCCCATGAATCGTGACCCTCAGGTAGGGTGAGAAGAACATAAAAACAGGTAACCTGAGAATAAAGCCACTGACTTGATGATTATGACATGTCCACTCTTTGGATTTTTATCCTATTTAATCTTCAAAGGAAGCCAATGAGGTGGGGATCTTCATCCTCATTTTACATGAGAAAACAGAAGTACAAAGAAGTTACAGAGTTGGCCGGAAGCCGCAGAGCTGTTGAGTTTAAAAAAAAAAAAAAAAAAAAAAAAACCCAAAAAACACAAGGATTCCAACATGGGTTTGTTTGATTCCCAAATTTCCAGGCTTCATCACGAGGCTGTATGGCTTCCTGCCATGTTGGTGGGAAGGAGGGAGATTCAGTGGGAGGGAGCGAGCCTCGTTCTCCCGTCCACATATTCTTGAACTCTGTCAGGGTCAGTCTCAGGAGAAAGGGGGCCAGACCTCCGTGGCCAGCTTGTGACTCCAGGCCACTCAAGTTCTGTGTTTTTTCTTGTAAATTTAAGAACACACAACAGCCCCTTGGGTTGGGGGGGGAGGAGTTGACATTTGTCACCCAACGTTAGGGAAGTTGATTGTTTTAGGTCCTTTTTAACTGTGTGGATGCCTGACATTGACATTTGGGCGCAAGGGGTGGAGGAAAGTCTCTGAAAGGCTGCTTGAGGTCTGCTTTCCTGATCCGTCGCCAAACAGGAATCCTCTCTGGGCTGTCTTCCCTTGGGAGTCATTTTCAAACTACAGTTTTAAAAACGGTTCCTATGGGGAATTATAAAAGCAATCATGTTTTCAATAGAAAATTGTTGTGTCAACAGAAATGTACGGAAAATAAAATCACCGATTTCCCCATCACCCAGAGAAGAGCACTGTTAACAACTGAATGCTTCCTTCTTTTTTTTCCCCTTATGCATATATATTTATTTTTGTAAGTGCGATTGTAAACTGAATATAAAGTTTTGTGGCATGCATTTTTTAAATCAAACATTACATTACCAGTATTTCCCCATGTTTTTAAATTTAAAAACTTGGAAAACATGACTTTTAATAACTACCTGCAAGTCTACCCCCACCGATTATTATAACATTTAATTATTTCTCCACTGGTGGCCATTCCTTTTTATGCTATTTCAAGCAACATTTTGTTCTTATGAATGTTTGGCTTTATACAGGTATCATGGTCCAATCCCACCAAACAATTTTAATCTCCCATCAAAATCCTTCTAGACATTTCTACATCAGTAGAGCTGGGGGGAAAATCATAGGAATGATCTTGAATCAGAAGCAAACCCCATGCTCCACTGAAGAAGCAATACCCTGTAAGAAGTCGAAATGCCCTTTTTTTTTTATTGAGGTACAGTCAGTTTACAATGCTGTGTCAATTTCTGGTGTAGAGCACCATTCTTCAGTCACACATCAATATACATATATTTATTTTCATATTGTTTTTCGTCATAAGCTACTATAAGATATTGAATATATTTCCCTGTGCTATACTAAAATGCCCTATTATTGAGATTTTCCAGTCATCCCAGTTAAAAGCCAACCAATAAACAACTTTCCGTGACTCTCCCTTGACCGAGCCTTTTTGTAGCCTAGCGTTCCTCTTCCCCTTTGCTTCAGTTTCTGCCTCTTAACCTCCCATCCACCCCTCAGGATGCTGCCATCTCTTTTCCACACCCATTGCCCTACTGTTAACAGTGTTGCAAAACGCCAGGTGCAGTGAACTATGCTTTCAATTAATTTTTAACTGCACAAGTGATACAGAAAGGCATCTTCCTAGTTAAAATATTTAATCAATTAAAGATAAAGGTAGAGTTCCTGGTAACCACCCATCCCTTACCTTGGAACCGTTCTCCTTCAACAAGGATAGCTAGCGTTGCAGGTGTGGTGTGGGCGCCGGGGCGGGGGCTGCTTCAGGTCCTGTATCTACACATACAGAGAGACCAAGAGAGAGAGAGAGAGAGAGGGAGACAAAGTACGTGCCAGGTAGTACTTGCTTTGTTGGGAAGTTTCTTAGTGTATCTTATCTTTTGAAGTGTTTCTTGTGTTTCCTTGGCTCAGAAATACCGTGGACCATAGTTTATTTACCTGTAGTGTTACAGAAAAATGTTACAGCTCAGTGTTACAGCTTGGTGTTACAACTCAGTTGTGACAGCAACATGGATCCAAGCGAGAGACCAAGCAGCACTAAGAGTCGGAAAACTCAGGTTTATTACGCCACTGTGCCCAGAGGAGTTAACACTCCAAGCTCTGGACCCTGCCTGTAAGGTTACACAGGCTTTTATAGGCTGCCAGTTTATACTTTGCAACATCGTATGCAAATAAGGTATAACAAAAGTTGACTAATTAAGAACAAACTTTGTAGAAATGGACCGATCAGGAGAGAAAAAACCAATAAAGAGTGAGCTCCATGCAAATGAAGTACTACAAACGGACCAGTCAAAAGTTAGGGAAATGGACCAATCAGGAGTGAAGGAAATAACCAATCAGGAGTGAGCTCAGGGAACCAATAGAATTTTAGGGGTAAGTAAGGCCTTTCAGAGGCAAAAAGTGAGAGAGTGCCTCTGGACCAGGGAACCGGGTGGTGCTGGCAGGAGAGCAGTGGCCCTGCCTGGGGGTCCTGCTGGTCTTTTTATGGGGCTTCCCACCTCAGTAGCTCTACGAATAGACAGTAGGTGGCTTCTAGTTCCTTACTGTCACAAACAAGGATACAGGAAAGAGTATACTTGACCCCGTCTCTCTGGGCACTTGTGTGGGAATCTCACTCCCCTAGGGCAAACGCAGAGACACGGACCTCCAGGCCGCTGAATGCTCACTTCCTCCCGTTAACGTTCACACATGCTGATGAATCACCGCCTCCAAGGTGGCGACACCAGTTTACATGAACAGCTGGTTTCAGTCCTTCTATGCTGAGTTCTTCCGTAGCATGGCACAGTCATACTATCTCTCCTACTTCTTTTTTTCTTTAATTGAAATATGGTTGATTTACAATATTGTGTTAGTTTCAGGTATACAGCAAAGTAATTCAGTTATAATTATATTATTTTCAGATCACTCTCCATTATAGGTTATTACCAGGCATTGAATATAGTTCCCTGTGCTATCCATTAGGACCTTGTTGTTTATCTTTTTTATGTATGGTAGTTTGTATCTGTTAATCTCATTCTCCTAATTTATCCTTCCCCTCTTCCTCTCCTCCCTTTCCCCTTTGGAAAACAGATCATCTGTTTGTTTTCTACGTCTGTGAATCTGTTTCTGTTACATAAGAATGTTCGTTTGTATTATTTTTTAGATTCCACATATAAGTGATACCATATGATATTTGTCTTTCTCTGTCTGACTTACTTCACTTAGTATGCTCATCTCTAGGTCCATCCATGTTGCTACAAATGGCAATTTTCATTCTTTTTTATGGCTGAGTAATATTCTGTTGTATTTATAGACCACATCTTCTTTATCCATTCATCTGTTGATGGACACTTAGGTGGTTTCCGTGTCTTGGCTATTGTAAACAGGTCTACTATAAACACTGGAGTGCATGTATTTTTTCTAATTAGTGTTTTTGTCTTTTCTGGATATATGCCCAGGAGTGGGATTGCTGGATCATATGGTAACTCTATTTTTATTTTTTCAGGAACCTCCATACTGTTTTCCATGGTGGCTGCACCAATTTATATTCCTACCAACAGTGTTTATCTTTTCCCCACACCCTCTCCAGCATTCATTATTTGTAGACTTTCTGATGATGGCCCTTCTGACCAGAATGAGGTGATACCTCACTGTGGTTTTGATTTGCATTTCTCTCATAACTAGCAATGTTGAGCATCTTTTCATGTGCCTATTGTCCATCTGCATGTCTTCTTTGGAGAAATGTCTACTCAAGTCTTCTGCCCATTTTTTTTTTATTGGATTGTTTGGTTTTTGATATTGAGTTGTATAAGCTGTTTGTATATTCTGGATATTAAGCCCCTGTCCATAGCATCATTTGCAAATATTTTCTCCCATCCTGTATGTCATTTTGTTTCATTGATGGTTTCCTTTGCTGTGCAAAAGCTTTTAAGTTTGACTAGGTCCCATTTATTTATTTTTGCTTTTATCTCTTTTGCCTTGGGAGACTGATCTAAGAAAATACTGCTCCAGTTTATGTCCAAGAATGTCTTGCCTGTGTTCTCTTCTAGGAGTTTTATGGTGTCGTGTCTTATATTTAGGTCTTTAAACCATTTGGGGTTTGTGTTTGTGTGTGATGTGAGGGAGTACTGACCCTTCTACCTTTCACTCTGCTTCTCATTCCTGTTGCTTTTTCGTTCCCCCAGCCTGTCTTTTCTAAATCCCCTTTGAAATCTTCCTCTAGTCTCTCTGTCCTAAAATGTAGCTGTTGCTTGGAATCCCTCACTTCGTGTTCTGCCTGAGTGATCCCCTGTATTCCTGTGACTTGCACAACTGGCTCCCTCAGGGGTCACAGACTCAAATACGTGTAGGAGTCAGGGGGGTAAAATAAACCCTGGGGAGTCCAGGCACCTCTTCCCCACCACCCAGGCCCCGACCCACCCCCAGCTCTAGACGTGGTTGCTTTCTTGGAATCTCTGTTTAATAATATTCTCAGGTAATGTTTTTTTCAAAAGGAGCTGGAAATCTAGACTGGAATGTCAAATACTCACATATTCTAAGAATTGGAATTTAAAAGAAATTCTAGTGCCATGTGGTCCACAAAACACACCTATGAGGATGATTCAGCTGCCAAGATGCCAGATGATTACTTCTACCTCAAATAAAACCTCTCTCTTTCTCCAATTCCCCTTGTCCTTACTTGGGCCTGTCCCTGACCTGGTCTGTCACTAATCCTCTGATTCTGCCTGAGAAATTGTGCCGGAATCCAGCCCAGCCTTCTGTCCTCATGCCTGAGTTCCAGAACTCACCAAATCTCACCCTGACTGTAACTGCGATGTGTTAGAGCATTCTAGCCAGCCTTCCTGCCACCCACTGATACCCCACTGCCCCCACCCGTGTGCTACCCTCCTCGCCATTCTAGAGAGTTCACACCCCACTACCTGCTCAGACAGCCTTACTAGCGCCATGTTGTTCATGAAGCAAAGTTGCCAATGGCAGCCACATTTGATCAGCCCTTGGTCCAGCATTATAAGATTTGACCCAATGTTATCAAATTGGAGTTCATGTAAACATTCAGATACTGGGCTTCTCCTGGAAGATCTGACTGGCTGGCAGCACTGGATCTGCGGTCTCACATGGAATTAATTGGCTGGCCCCCAGCAGGGGGGAGTTTGGGGCTTTGCCCCCATCCCTACTTTCTCACCCCATCCAGCCTCATGTACTTGTGTTACTGCCTGACCCTGAACCACAGGCTGAATTTCAACCTTTTAGTGTGATGATCTCGCCCCTCTGCCCCACTCTCACCCTGCCTCGACTCCCTCAGCCCCTCCTTTCAACTTCCTTTCTTCCCCTCTTCCCGACTCACAAAGAAATTGTTTCAGACCTGACTCAGCACCACTCAAATACTGTAACTGTTTTAGTTACTTAAACCAAGGTAGACACACTTGAGGTCTTCCCTTTGGTTCAGTAAATCTCCCTTCAAATCACTAATGAAGTTGAACTTGCTGTAGACAGTGCGTTTCAGGCTGAAGAAACTCCCACTGAAGCTCTGCAGTCAGTTCTCAGGAATGTCCCATTCAGCTCACATTCTGTCGGCAGGGGACTGGGGGCTGAAGGACAAAGGCACGACTACTTCATGTGAACCCCCAGGAGAAATGTCCTGAAGACTGTCGGGCAGTAGGAATGCAGCTCACCCTCGTGGAGAAAACCCACAGAGACACATACGCTCCTCTTAACTGATTTTCTTCCTTGACACGTGTATTTAAAAGTGGGCCTGGGCACTGTTTTGCCATATGGTAATTAGTGATAAATAAATCGTTCAGAAAGACTGAGTAAGGATTATTTTTACAAAACGAGATTTAAAATTTTGTTTGTTTGTTTTAAGATGCTTTGAAGTGGTAAAGTCTACTCAGTGCCTATCCCATATCCAGTCTCCCTTCTTTCTTATTAACAGAATGCCAACTCTAATGGAGGGGATGGGGGAGACTAAAAACTTCAGCATTAAAAATAACATTTCACCGGGGGGGGGGTATAGCTCAAGTGGTAGAGCGCATGCGTAGCATGCATGAGGTCCTGGGTTTAACACCCAGTACCTCCTCTAAAAATACATAAGTAAATAAACCTAATTACCTCCCCTCTAAAAATTTTTTTAAAAAACATTTTTTTAAAAAACTACATTTCCCAGCATCCTTTGCAACCTGGGGCCATTTAACATGGCACTGGCCAACAAGAAGTCAGAAGTGATTGGGCGGACTTCCCATAAGCCTCCTTAAGGTTTGGGATGGGGAGGTGTGGTCAAGACTCAGGTGATCTCTTTTGCCATTCTCCTTTTCTGCTAGCTGAAAAACTGTGATTATGGGAAAAGGATCCACAATTTTAGCCTTAAAATCCATCCTACGCCAACACACTACGTACTACACCAACATATTTTTCTCACTAAATGGGAAAAACTCATTTTATTTAGGCATCTGGTACTTAGGTTTGCTCTCATAGGCAGGTAAACTATATTCTATTCAAAGCTACTTTGAAAAAGCAGGGAGAAAAAACATTTCCACCTCTGGCTAGCTCACCAAAAAAATCACCAGAAGGGACTAATTAAGGGACAGCTGTAAATAATATTCCTTTACCCATAGTATCTCAAATTCTTAATGTGCTATTTTAACATTTTCTGTCTTTTGGCCCAAGTGCAATCTAACGGGATATTTAGCAACTGTGCACATAGAATAAAGAGTGATATAAAGAACTGACCATCCGAAATATTTAAACCCAAATCTTTAGTCCCATTTTGGCTGAAAGCAAGATAAGATGTTCCTTCCAGCGGCAAGAGCCCCTCAGCCTCCCACTTCACTCTGTCTATGTGACTCAACCTGACTGAGGTCCCACCGACATTCTGGATTTTTTCAGTAATCTCCTTTCCTTAATAAATTCAAGATAGCCCTACGAATCGCAAACAGCTTATAATGGTGTTACTGTTTCTGGGCTAAATCAGGGAAGCAGCCCTGGCCAGTAGCTACGTCTTAGATTTCTGAATAACGGCTTCAATTCCCCGCTTGTTTCTCAGTGAGCGTAGGCCTGACCTCTGGGTATGGCTGAACATTACTCATAGTCAAACGGAGAGTTTCAACGCGAAATGCGACCGTGTGTGCTGTATCTTCTTTCTCGCTGGCAGATTATTCAAATACCATGGAGTTGAAGTCAGGTTGTCCCAGAGCCCACTGAATCTTTGCCCCAAAAGTCCTCATAGGGGCCCTTTCTTGAAGAGCTTCCTTTGCTATACTGTAATCTGTGTCTCAGTGAAAATGTGATGATTGGATGTTTTCAGCCTGATTCTTTTCTCCTGCCTCATGTCCCCTGGAGTTCCTGCTGCCTCCTTATAAGAGCCATGTGTATCTTATCTCTTCCAGTGCAGTTGCTAAAACCAGAAAGCAGCCTGGAAAACATTTCCCCAAACTGTACTGTTTTCCATCATTTCTTTCTGACACCTCCAGATAACTTGTTAGCGTGCCGTCTTCCCCTATTCAGCACTGCCCCAGTGGGTGTTGGGGGACTAATGACATCACCCAGGAATTTATAATTAGAAACAAAAATATCTCTTTCCATATCTAGAACACCAGGAGACAACCAAAGAAATTTTCAAAGTTGTTAGTGAAACCCCAAATGTAAGAGGTCTTTTCTGATCAGGCGGAAACTCCACTGGCTTTTGGGACACTACCAGGAAAGCACTGGCAACAGCAAATAATCTTTCCAACTGCTGATTCCAGTGCCACACGCCAGGGTGGACCCAAGACCTGGGGTTAGCCTTGAACGTTTGACAGGAAATGTCACTGGGATCTTGGCTGTCTCCAGGCGAAGCTGTATTTCTCGAAGTTCCTGGAAATCTTCAAGAAATAGTCTAAATTTCTGCCACCGCGGAGATACAGCATGAGTGATTTTTGATGAATGACTTTATTTGTTCAACAAATTCTTATGGAGGATCTTTCTCAGCAAGTTTTATGTCTGGATTCTGGTCTTTTACTGTGAAAAACATGACCACAGTTCTTCTGCCTAATACACTAGCCACTAAACACATGCAATGATTTAAATTTAAATTAAGAAAGATGAAAGGAAGTTACAAATTCGTCTCCAGGGTTGCATTAGCCACGCCTCAAATGCCCAGTAGCCACATGGGGCTGGTATTACCATACTGGGCAACACAGATCTGGAATTTTTTTTTTTTTTTATCATCGTAGAAAGTTCTTTTTGGACAGTGCTGGGCTAGAGTCTGACCTTACTGGGGCTCTCCTGGATTCCACCTACTGAGCTGGTGTCATCATTAGCACTTTCTTTTACTCTCCAAGTTAGGAAAGAATAATTTGAGAATGGAAATGAACTTGGTCACCATCTCCTTGCAGCGCTCCCCCCCCAGGACTTCCTTTGCCAGGACTTCCTTGAGACCCCAAATCCTTTGCTTTGATGAAAAAGTTGGCAATGTCAGCAAGCCCCCTGCCCTTTCCCCCAGTTGTCTCTCACCTGTCAAATTCAACAGTATCTATTAACAGGAAAAAAAAATTCACGTGAAGAAATTGTCAGTTCTCCCAAGATGAATGATTTACTTGTAAGCAGTTTCAGTTTTGGTTTTTAGTTTCCCTTGCCTGAAAGAGCTCAGGTTGGCCCCAGTGGCCCCGGGTGATGCCGGTGGGTCACACCAGGAGGGGAGGCAGGCCCCACCCATCTTGGCCCCTGACCCCCGGGCGCGGCCTCTGTTTCCGAGACCTCGCAGCGCAGGGGCCCGGCCGGCCAGCAGCGCGCTTCCCTGCTCGCCCAGCAGAGGGCATCTGAGTATAATATTCTCGGGAAAGAATATTTACACAATCATTAGGTTTTTTTTTTTTTCCTTCCAGTGTTACTTTTTTTGTGAGCAGCAATCTGAGGTGCCAGATAATATAGGTCACCTTAAGGACATGTCATCAGAGCGTGGAGATAAGAGCTGTTGGGCTGGTTGGGGAACCGCAGGCGCGCGCCCAGCGCTGGCAGCCGCGGTGCAAACGCGGCGACACCATTTTGCAGAACGGAGCTCCGAGGGAAGGACCTCGGCTTTGCTCCATGCCGTCCCTGCCGCCCCACGAGCCGGGGCTGGAGGGCTGGAGGGCTGGAGGCCGCCCCCAGGAGCTCCCCACCGATGCTGGCTTTGCTCCTTGTGGGGATTCTGGAATCAGCCTGGCATCTCACACCCCGGCCGGGGAACAAAATGGTGGGGATTGGTAGGAGGTGGCTGCAGGGACCAGAGGTGGACTTGTGTGCAACTGGCCTAGCCGCCGCTCTCCACACCACCCTCAACATTCCAGTACCTGCCCATCTCTCTGTCCTCTAGCATCTGTCTCTTTCAATCTTTCTTTCTCTCCCTCCTCCATCTCTCTCCCTCTCAGTCTCTCTCCCCTCCCCCATTTCTCTCTCTGTCTTCCCCAGTGTCTCTCTTAATCTATTTCTCTCCCCCACCCACCCCCTCCTTCCCAGTCTCTGTTTCATTCTCTCCCTACCCCACCCCCACCCCATCTCCCTCTCTCCTCATTCTTCGGGCCACATCCTCTGCCAGCAGTGTCCCCCTCCCCCTACGGAAGGGGGCCCAAATTCCCAGCGATTAGATGCCTGCTCTCCGCCCTTCGGAGTTTCTAATTCGTTACTGAGCACAGTTTGTGATTTGTTTTTCTGTATCTAAGAGGTGCGGAGGCAAGTTTGGGTTTGGGTTATTTTGTTTGCCTGTTTGGGTGCCATGAACATGTTTATGAGATTAAAAAAGCTCCTTTCTGAGTGGACGTTCATTGCCCTTTTTAAGATTCCTGGAAAAGCTTTCTGAAGGGGCTTCTCAGGGGCAAGCCCCCAGCACTACTCCGTTGCGCCTTTCCGGAGCAGACAAGCCTTCAAGCCTGCGGCTAGTCTCCTGGGGTCGAGTGATCTGGCGGCTGCAGCCTCAGTTTCCTTTTCTGTAATAATCGCTCCTTCCTTAAGGAATAAGTGAGACAGGGCAGGTAAAGCGCTTACGGAAGGCGTGGCATGGATTCGCTGAACACCAGCGAGTGCTGGTTTATTATTTCTTTGCCTTGAGCTCCTTCCAGGAGGCTAGAGCTTGGCTTCTGACCGCAAACACTTGATGGAAGGAGCGTTGTATTTACCTGAGCTGGGAACCTGCGGGAGAGGCTTGGCCCCACCTCACCTGTGTGACTGTGACTTCCTCTGCGCGTCATGGCTTTGTGATTCAGTTTCTCTCTGAATGAAACACTCTTTCCTTACCACCCCTCTGAGACTGCTAATAAAACACACGCAGCACACCTTTGTGGAGCCCTTGTGATGAGCTAAGTTCTAGAGAGAAAGAAGCGCCCGCCGGGGCCCTCCTCACCGCCACACACCCCAGGGCGCCTGGGGCAGAGCCAGGGCTCACCTGGGTACCAACTGTGCCTCCTTCCACGCCCCAGCTGTGCTCGACCAGGTGGCCAATAAGGGTGCCCTACAGGATATGTAATACCAGGCCTGGATAAGCATAAAGTCAGGAGTAAGGGACAAAGACCCGTAAATAGAGGATGGAGAGAGAGAATTGATAAATGACAGATAAATAGGTAGGTGATAGATAAATGGATGGACAGAGAGATAAATAGACAGATGATAGGTGGTTGATAGGTAGGTAGAGAGATGAAACATAGGTAGATAGACAGATAGATAGATAGATCGATCGATAGATAAATGAGAGAGAGAGACAGACAAACAGGAGACAAACAGAGCTGGACCAGGCATCACATTGTACCTGCGGAGCTGAATAGCTCCGTGACCATGGGCAAATCACCTCATCTCTCTGCATGTCCACTTTTCCATTTGAAACCAGGCATTGCTGGGTGGTACCCACCTCTGGAGCCGGCGGGGTGACCAGCCGGCAGGTGCGCTGGCCTGTACTGGTGCATGGTCAGTGCGGGTTTTCTCAGCAGGCAACCAGTGGCTCAGCTGAAGGCTAGCGAGGAAGGGGTTCACCTCCCCAAGAAAGAAAGAGAACACCTTGAAAGGAAAGAACTTAATTATAGCATGTAATACTGCGTGTCAGATCAAGGATAGGATTCTGTTCAATGGTTTAGTATATTTTTCTTTTGAACTTCATCTGGGGTTGGGGAGAGGAGCCCATCGTACCTCTCAGATGGCCTTGCACATTGTTAGGGCTCAACTCTGAGATTAGGTTCATCTAAAGGGCCAGTGACACAGCCGGCCCAGAGGGAGAGGGCTAGGGTGGAGGACACACACCATGCAACAGGGGTGAGGATAATGCATGATGTCTCCTGCCTACGCTGGGGGACAGGAGGGGGAGGGAAGACAAAGTGACCTTGCAAACAGGAGCCCAGACCTCCTGCCCGTGTCCTGCTCACATTTACCCTCAAACAGAGCGGATGTGGCAGTAGCTGAAGGAAGCAGTTTTCATTTCAGACACATCCACATCTCCTGCTTCACCAATTCCCCAGACGCCTTCTTAAATTTTACTAGGCTCCTAAAAATGGTCTTACCAAGTTGTGGGTCCAAATCCTGAGGCCACACTGTGGGATCAGCGCCATTATCCCACCCCTGCCCCACTGAGGAGGAAGCAGGAGCCCAGGGAGACTGAGCGATTATGTCCCACAGCCAAGGGCCAGAGGACCGGTGTCTGAGCTCTCCTCCTTCCCTAAGGCTTTCCTACCTCTGATACCTTTTCACTTAGGTCAAGTTATCAGGTCCTTATAGCCGAGATTTGTCTTACCTGCTTCTTAAACCTGAACTCAAACTGACTTAAGCAAAGTAGGAGTTTGTTGGCTCATATAACTTAAAGATCTAGGAAGTGATAGCTTCAGGCATTGCTGGATCCAGGACCCAGGCTCAAACCATATCCACCAAGCTCATCTCTTTTTCTGTTTTCTTCTATCTTGGCTTCACTCTTGGGTAGGTCCCCTTTCTAGGGGTGTCCCTGGTAACTTCACATTTACATTCTCTCAGTTTTAAGTCCCAGTGGAAATAAAACAATTCCAGCAAAAGTCTTAGCCCAGGTCTCATCTGACCAACTTAGGCCATTCATGAATGGATCAATTTGCCAAGCCTGGGAAATAACGTTCATCCCTGAAGTCAGGATTCAGGGTCAGCCTCCCTCCAAACCATGTGAGCTGCAGGTGAGGGTGGTGTTAGCCAAAGAAAAGCCAGGGGGCTTTTTCCCATAGGATGGAAAGCAGATGCTGTGTAAACAAAATCTATAAATGCTCCTGACATGCAGTAAGTGCTTGATATACTTTAGCTGTTAAACGGAGCAGCTGACCGGAAGTTAAAGACCACTGGGGATCGTTGAAGCTTCAGAATCTTTAAGCTGGTGGTTCTTTGTCTTCGTGGTTCTTTACCTTAAAACTCTTCCATCCCTGAGCCCCACCCTCAGGTTCTGCTTCAGTGGATCTGGGATGGGGTCTGCCCAGCAGTGGGTGTTAAAGACACCCCGGAGAATGTAATGCACAAAGCTGAAAACTGCTGCTTTAAGCTAATACTTACGCTTGGCTGGTGCCCACAAATCTCTTAAACATAGCACCACATCCTTTAAGACCCAAGGAATTATTAGGAAGAAACGATTATATGTGAAGCTTCGATGCAGAATTTGGAAATCTCTCCATGTTATTTCTTCCAGTGCCCCATGTGCCACTCTGGTGGGAGCTAAAAAATAAACGCAGAGTAAAACTGAGCTTAGGTTTGTGTGTGTCCGTGCATCTGTGTCTTGTGTGTGTCTGTGTGCACTCGTCCCTTATAATTACACAAAACCTTGCTTTGGGTGATTAAATCAGCCACACAGATGACTCAGGAACTTAATTAATGCTGAGTCATATGCCTCCTTGTTATTTCAACTTTCTTCCTCCCTCCCCCACCTCATGTCGTCCACAAACATGGGATTAAAGGTTGTGGGTGTTTAACATCACCAGTGACAGACAGATGGACGTTACGTGCCTGCAGAGCTGATATCCTGAGAAGGATACAGCACCCTCCCTGCCCCTCATTCCAGCTGAGAGTGTGTAACCTACACTGAGTCACGAGGAAACATTAGACAAACACAAATTGAGGAACATTCTATTACAATGGGGCAGGCGGCCTGCGAAGGATTGTAGTTTTCATGCTAATATCACAAAAGACAAAGCAAAGCAGTGGAAATGTCCCAGGTCAAAGGAGGCTAAGAAGACATGACAATTAAATGCAAATCCCGCCCCTAGACAGGACCCTGGACTAAAGGGGGCACGTCAGAGAGAATGGTGTAAGGCTAACTGACGAAATTGGAACAGGGGTGGTGAATTAAAGAGTTACCCCAGTATAAATGTGTGAAGTTGTTAAAGCTGCTGTGACCGTGTGAGAGATGATCCCCCTTTTTAGCAAATACGTACTTGGAGTATTTAGGAGTAAAGGCCGTGGTGAATGTAACAGTCACAGATGCTTTGGGAAAAAAGTGTGTGTGTGTGTGTGTTTGTGTGTGTGGAGAGAGAGACAAAATGATCCAGCAAATGAAGTAAAACATTAATAATATTAATAGGTAAATATGACAAAGGGTATACAGGTTATCTATAAGATTTCTATATTTACAACTTAGTGGGTAAATTTGAAATTATTTTCAAGTAAAAAATGTTTTAAAAGCTGGGGACAGAGAAAGACTGTAAACAATAAACAGAATGTTCGTTTAGTTAAAATGTGGAAGTACACTTGGTGACTCATCAAGATTAAGAATTCCAAACACATGCATGCACACACCCCCTTCTCCATGTATCAAAGTCAGACTTCCCACTAATAATGTTGCAACAAAGTGTGTTACAGCTCAGTTGTGGCAGCAACCTGGATCCGGGCGAGCACTAGGAGAGTTGGAGAACTCAGGTTTATTACACCAGCGGACGCAGAGGAGTTAACACTCCAAGCTCTGGCCCCCGTCTGTAGGCTTACACAGGCTTTTATAGGCTGCCAGTTTACACTTTGCAACATCATATGCAAATAAGGTGTAACAAAGTTGATTACTTAGGAACCAGCTTTGTAGAAATAGACCAATCAGGAGTGACAGAAATGAACCAACCAGGAGTGAGCTACATGCAAATGAGGTGCTACAAATGGACCAATCAGGAGTTAGCTCAGGGAACCAATAGAATCTTAGGGGTAAGTTCCACTTCCTTGTTGTAAGCCACTTTAGAGGCAAAATGTGAGATAAAGACGCTGCGCCAGGGAACTGGATGGTGCTGGCAGGAGAGTAGTGGCCCTGCCTGGGGGTCCTGCTGGTCTTTTTCATGGGGCTTCTCACCTCAATAAAAGGAAGCATTCCTGTTTGCACCAAGACAGTCCAACAGTCAAAATATAGTTTGTTCTTTAACATTTTCGTAAATTCTCCCCAATCAGGGGCTTTACAGGAAGCTGCCAGATGGCATAGCCACATCCCAGCAGCTTCTCAGGACTCCAGAAGTTTCTGAAATACAGGCCACTAAGTGACACTGAAGGACACACAGCCTTTTAAAAACAGAAATCAATCTTCTCACTCCTCCTCCTTAAAGCTTCCCAACGGTGTCTATTGACCCTTAGAATACAATCCAAACTTTTAACCTCTGGCTCACGAAACCCCATAGGTCTTTTTTCTGTGTTGGGTTTTTATCTCAAAGACTCTTCCATATTAGGCTGCTTTTTGGTTCTCAAACACACCAAGCCCTTTCTTACCTCAGGGCCTTTGCACCTGCTGTTCCTTCTCTTGGGAAGCTCTTACCCAGTGCTTCACATAACTGCCTTCATCTTCTAAGATGATTTCAGTCTCAATGCCACCTGTTGTCCAGCTCCATTTATCATAGAAATAACCCCATGTGCAGTTAAAAAAAAAAAAACAAACTCCATACAAATAGGGTGCAGAAACTTTATCTGAACATCTCCCACTCTGCTCAGGCTCTGGACTCTTCTTTTTCTTTCTGCCCTGAAGAGGATACGTTGCGCCTCTCAACCCCTCCCCCTCACTCTCACCCCCTCAGGGAGCCCTTCTCTCACCAGCCTCCTCCTTTCTTTGTTTTATTTTTCTTTCCAGCACTTATTACTGTCTGACTGCACACACATGGAGTATGTGTCAGACAAATATAATCTACACAGATTTCTGTTTCTCATTCCATCTCCCCAACCCCCAGTAGATTGCAAACTCCACGAAGGCAGGGAATTGTATATTTTTATCATCACTGTGTCCCAGCACCTAGAGCCAAGCCTGGCATAACAGACACTCTGGAGTATTTCTTGAATGAATCAGTGAACAAATGAGCAGGACTGGACACACAGTTGGCACTCCATAAATGAGCACTGGAAAGAAGAACAAAATTGGAAGACTTCGAGTACTTGAGTTCAAGACTTAACTATAAAGCTACAATAACCAAGACAGGGTTTTTATTGATAAAAGGAAAGACTTGTAGATCAGTGGAACATCCAGAAATATACCCACACAAATATGATCAATTGATGTTATAAAAAGGTAGCAATTTAATGGGAAAATGGTAGTCATTTTAACAAATGATGCTGGAACAATTGAGTATCTGTATGAAAAAATAATGAACCTTGACCCTTTCCTCACAGGATACATCAAATATTAATTTGAAATGGACCAATGAGCTCATAGACCTAAATGTGAGACATAAACTTACAAAACTTTTAGAAGACCGTGGGAGAAAAATCTTTATGACCTTAGGTTAGGCAGATATTTCTTATGACACAAGATCACCCATATAAAAGAAAAAATGGATAAATTAGTCCTCATAAAAATGAAAAACTTTTGATCTTCAAAGGACACTATTAAGAAAATGAAAAAGCAAGTCATAAGTGGAGAAAATATTTGCAAAGCATATGTTTGATAAAAGGCTCGAATCTAGAATATATAAAGAATGCCTTATATTTTCTAGATATATAAATAATAAGACAAAATTTTTTTTCAATGGAAAAAATGTTTAAGCAAACACTGCACCAAAGAAGAAATAAGAATATCAGATAAGCACATGTACAGATGATCGGTATCATCGGTCGTTAGGGAGACGGACACTAAAACCACAACTGAGATATCACCACTCTCCCACTAGAATGGCTAAAATTTTAAAGATTGATAATACCAGCTATCGGCAAGGGTGTGGAGCAATTGGAACTTCCATCCAGGGCTGATGGGAATGCAAAATGGTGCGGCCTCTTGCTCCAGCAGTTCGGTGTCTCTGATAAAGTGGAACATACACTCAGCACACGACCCAGCAATCCCACTCCCAAGGCGTCACCGAGACAAATGAGAGCATCTGTCTACGCAAAAACTTGTGCTCCGTCATTCATAGCAGCTCTTTTTATGAAAGCCCCAAACTAGAAATAACCCGAAGGTCCATCCACTGATGAAGAAATACACAGATTGCTGTACATCCCTACGATGGGCTAGGACACAGCAGCGTAAGAGAAGGCATTACTAACACGCTCAGGAACGTGCGTGAATCTCAAAAAGACGCTCAGGGCAAGACACATATGATATGACCTTCTAGAAGAGGCCAAGCAAATCAGTGACTGCCAAGGTTGTAGCGATGGTTACAGAGCGATATGTCTTTGTCCGAATTCCAAACAAGACTTAACATGGGTGTGTTGTGTTGTATGTAGATCAGACTGCAATAAGATACAAGCGTGCTGGATTGAAAAAAAAAAAACTACGTATTTCTGGCAACTGTGATATTTCTTCCCTTTTCCATTTTCGGAGAAGCGCCACCCTCAGCAGCCGGTGCCTGTCTCTGCTGACGTTTTTGTTAAGCTGCTGGGTCACCCTAACCTCCTCTGCTGTTGTCAGAGGGCAGATAATAGCAATGACTAATGCTCACGCCTTGACCCAGTCAGGGACCTTGGCCTCCTCATCCGTAAAATGGGATCATCGTAATGTCTGCCTCGAGGCTTGTTTGGGGGAGGGGGGAGGGGTAATCCATATTAAGTATGACTTGGTTGGTGCTCAGTACATATTGGCAAGCACTATACTGATTGGACATTTATTCACGTGCCCAGTCCTGTGCTCAGCCCTTTGGAGACGTGATTCCATCTCACCCTCACCTTCTTACTCCTCTCTTACAGGTGAGGCTAAGGATGGACAGAAGGTCACACAGCTGGAAAGTGGTGAGAGTTGGGATTCAAATCCAGACCTGCCTGATAGCACGTGAGCTCAGAAGAGCTGCAGGAATCCTGCTCTGATCATCACTGCTCTCCTTTCTCCTCTTTCGCTTCTGTTCTTGACTCACCAGGAGTCATTTCCTGTCTCAGTAGATCCTTCAGTGGCCTCTCTGCCCGCTGAGTCCTCCACCTACCAGGACGGCGCATCCTTTACTGGTGTCTTGCCGAAGGAGGATCACATCAGATGGGAAGCTCTGATGGTCTTCTCTTCAGAGAGGACTTCCCTGACCGCTCTCTCTCTCTCCTTTCATTCCTGTGTTGCTCCTCATGGCATTCACCCCCTCTTCCATGGTATAATATCATTTTTGCTGATTGTCAACACACACATACACACACACACACACACACCTCTCCCTGTACTCATCCCCCAACCCCCACGTAGAATGGAAGCTCCCTGTAGGCAGGGACTGAATCTGGGTGGAGGGGGGTTTTTCCCCCTGCCACTCTTTCCCTAGTACTTAGACGGCTCACATGGAACTGGTAGGATCATAAAGTTGTAGAAGGAACTTGTAAGGCCCTCATCCAAGGCTTACATTTTTATAGATGGGGAGACCCAGAGAGGTTAAGTGACTTCCCCAAGGTCACACAGCTGGCTGGAGCAAAGCCACAAAGGCAGCATTGAATTCCTTTGGAGCCCCATCAAGTGATGGTTCTGCTACTTGAAGCTGCCCTCATTTCCAGGTCTAAGAAGCCAGGAGTGGCAAGACACGCCTGAATCATTTGTAATCTTAATTTTTAAAAATTAATTTCAATGTCATGGAGTGCAGCTGGCAGTGAGGTCTAGGGGACATTCGACCTGGGCCTCATATTGATCTTCTGATGTCATCTCCAAAGAGACTGCAGGCCTTCACAGGGACATGGTAATAGGACAACTTTGCACTTGTGTTCCATCCACAGATCATGCTGCCTATAGTTCTTTCTAAGAAATTATGTCTCATAAATCCTATAATTCCATATATAGCACAATGTCATTGCAGGGCACAGTAATTTGTGTGTGTATTCAAACTTTTATTTTGTCCAATGTAAACCTGAAAATATTCTGTAATTTTTGGTAGCCCTTGCTTTGGCAATTTTTCATTTTCATCTCTTGAGGTGGCAGAAGTTTCAGCAAGTAGGCATAGCCTGGCCTCTCCCAGACTCTCTGTGGTCCTGAGTCCTATACCCCCATTTAATATCCATATTCTTCCAGATAGAACCCTGTCATCCTCGTTGCCGGGGGCCACACAGCTCTCTGGGAGGCTGAGTAAGACAGACAGACTTCTCAGGCACAAGCCCTAACAGGAGGTAATGGTTATGCAACTGGCTTACACAATTTTCCTTTTGCATCTCTAGACAGCTCAGCCTTGTCCCCAGTGACGTGCTGTTCTGTGGATGACTTAGCATGAAGCACTATCTCTACGAGAAAAACAAGTCAGAGGCTTGTGCCCTGGATGGTGAAATCAGCACTCCGTCGGTGGGCAGCCATGAAAAATGGGTACCTGGTTAGACTCAAGCCGTGGGATTACGAGGCAACATCCCACGTGCCAGAGCGTTACGAGGCTCACTGGGGGCAGATATTTGGGAGTGCATGTGTTTACCATAAACTCAGAATCTGGGTGAAAAGCCATCCCACAGTGGCAGAAAGAACTATTAGCCAACCAGTGACTCAGTGGGTGAGTTTATATTTCTGTGATGAAAACCGGTTGTTAAAGATAAGTCTTTGCACTTATCACAGATGTCAGCATTTGATACAAACATCGACTGATCCCAAATTACGCCATGTCTATTCAGTAGACATTTCAATTAGAATGCCTTTCTGTTTCCCTTGGACAAATTGTCTACAATTGAAGCAGCCCAATTTCTTAAAATGAAAGTCCAACCTTGCGCATAGATAAGCCTAAGAACACGATTCTTGGATTCGTGGATTTTTCTCTCTTACAAAGTTTGGTCATTAACCAAGATAAGTATTTACCTATCCGTTTGGAGTTCAGATCAGAAGAAGGATGAGGTAATAGCCAAGACTACTTCAGTGGCAAGTGACAGCAGCATAACTCAATCTGGTTTAAGAATAAAAAGGAATTTATCATTGTATGTAACTGACACATCCAGAGTTACGGCTGACTTCAGGTAGAGCTGGATCCAGGTGTCAAATACAGTTACCAGGAGCGTGCCAGGCTCCATTTCTTGACTCTCTTTTCCCCTATGTTGGCATTATTTTCAGGTAGACTCTCTCCATGTGACTGTGGCGTAATCATCTGTAGTTTCAGGTCTAGACGATGCTCATGGCTGGTGAGTCCAAAGGAAACACACAAGCACCTTCTTCCCAATTCCTGGAACAAAAGTCCCAGGGAGGAATCTCACTGGCTGAAGGCATGAGTGAGCTCTGAAGTCCCAGCTGTCACTGCTAAATGCCCAGATCAATGAGCCTTGTTTTGTGGATGGAGCCAATCCCTGTCCTGACTGCTTCCGTCCTGCACCAGCGGGAAGGGGGACCCTGCTGGAGCTGTTGTGTCCAGAGTGTGGGCAGACAGAGCCTCAGCCAGGAGAACCGAGTCAAAGGACCTTTACATTCTGCCTCCTTCCTTCAGCAGGAAAACTTCCTTGACATGGGTGCTTCATCTTAATAAATCATACACAGTAGACTTCAGGCCTAGAGGAAATCTTAACACTGTCTAACACAACTAGAAATAACAGAGTTTCTTCAAGCCTAAAAAAACTGATTTATGAGCCCCCCTCTCATTCCTGCCCCCCTTCTCCTCTTAGCCTTTACTACATTTTTGTAAATGATAATAATGTTTTTAAACACAGACAGTGAAGTACTCCTTGAGATCCTGCCCAGTCCTTTTTTTTTTTTTAAGTTTGCAACAGTCAGAATCACAGTTCAGCGTTAGGATACTTGTCCAAACCAAGTCCGAGATCTTTTCCTCCTGACTCGGACCCAGGCTGAGCACCTGCCCGCGTTCTAATGACGGACCTTCTGACCCAGGCAGCTCCAGGCATGGGATTAAAAGTGCAATGGAATCTGAACTCACAGACGTGTGTCCTGACTCAGCCACTCTGAACTCTGCTCCACTCTAAGAATCTGGGCATTTCCTTCTCTCATTTCCTCCAAATCTGCCTGAGAGTATCCGGGAGGACGTTGTCACGAACAGACTCGCAATAAAAATAATTAAATAAGTGGAGAGCATGTCTATTTCCGGAATTAGATTTTTTTGTGTGTGTGTGATAGGAAAGAAATCAAAGGGGCTGAGGGGCAGAGAGAAGTCAGGTGAATCCAATATTACCACGTCCATGTCCTTCAATTCCACTCTCCTGGGACTCATGGTCCCTAACAATGGCCCTTTTAGCTACGAACACAGAATGACTAACCTTTTCTGTCGGTGAGAACTACCACTATATATTGGTGAGTATTTCCGTACAAAATTTGCTTGGAAAGGATACTGTTTCAAGCCTGGACAAAGCTCATATTGTCGTGTTCCAGTTCTAGCTATTTTAGGCAAAGAAGGGGAATTTCCACTCCTCCCCCAGTCAGTTGTGAGCTCTCGGCTCTGAGTAACCACTTCCTTGTAATCTGTCGGAGCCCAAGTTATTTAACAGGAATAAAAAAATCCCCTGATAATATTATGCATAAAATTCCTAGCCAGGCCAGCCTCTATAAGATCACATCGACGAGCTCATGTAGGAGTGAAGATGTGACCTCATTCAGAGGGGGGAATGCAAGAGACTTGATTCTAAAAGGAAGGAATGAAATGAGCCAAACTGACAGGCATTCAGTCTCGATGTGGATAGTGACAGTAGCTTTCATTTATAGCAAACTTGCCGAGTGCCAGGCCCTGGTTCATCTAAACCATTATTGCCCTGGTCTTATTTGCAAATTCATAGTGTTTAAGTTTTTTTTTTTAGAGTCTGTTCATGTACATGAAATAAAAAATACTGCAGGTGGTAACAGATATGGCAAAAATCCAAAGTAATTTGCAAATGACAGTGAGCTGGACAGTACCATTTCTCAAAACAAAACAAAAACAATGAATCCACCTTAAGAAAAAAAATACCACATATTAAACCTTAATTAGATGCCTGGCACCTGCCGCTTATAAAGTATCTTCTAAGTTTTAACTCTAATCTTCACAAAAACACTGTGAATTAGGAAATACTGTGATTCCCATTTTACAGATGAGGAAACTGAGGCTCAGGAATGCTAAGTCATTGGCTCAAGGTGCCACGGCAACAGTGGCATAGCTAGGATTCGCCCCTACTCCCGCCAGACATCAGCACCCTGGGCAGGCGTCAACTGTGATGTCGTTGCCATTTGTGCCAAGCACCCTGTTGGATCATCAAGGTGATGCCACTCATTAATTACTCAGGGCAAAGGAAATGCCACAGGCGACTGGGAAAGAAGCCACTTCCTGTCCCTGCAGAATGAGAACATCCCCTTCGAGGTCCTCATCATCACTGGGTTCAGCCTCTAAGCTAAACAATTTGTCTTTGGCGTGACAGATGATGACCTAGTCACCCCCGCTCTGCCCTTCTCCCTTTTCCTCTGAGCAGCTGTGTCTCACAGGTGGCTGAGAGCACAACCTCACAACACATAAGTGTTTACGAAACCAGCAATAACTGGGCGCTGTCTGGAAGGTGGTCTGTGTCCCCTTGGATCTCCCCTCTGGGCAGAACACCTCCCCGAGCTGCTGTGGTGCTGATGGCAGCTTTAGCTGCTTATCCTCGGAGGTGCCCGTCAGCGCCACAGGCAACAAATCACTCGGGAGATTGTCCCTCACAATTCATGGGACAGCCCACAGCCAGTAACTGGCCGTCCCATGGTGTGAAGGGCCAGCCTCTTTGCCTCCCGGTGACACTGTGGTGCAATATATACTTTGGACATCCCCATGGGACCAGACTGCAGTGAGACTCCAAGTCCTGCTTAACTCTGTCCCCTGCCATGTCCTGCTCCCTCCCTCCTCTTCTGCGCTTTCCCAGGCTAAACCATGTGCCCCAAGTCCACATCCCTACTTCCGCTTCTAGAGACCACGATGTGCCAAGGCACTGGGCACTGACCACTCAAATGAGACGTGGTCCTTGAACTTCAGGCGTTCACGTTCGTGGAGAAAATAGTTACACAAACCCAAACACAATGAGATAAGAACTATAACAACCCCTGTATTCTTTTTTCTTTTTTTAACCTTTCTTTTATTACAGTACTTTTATGTGCCCAGGCCTATGCCAGACGTTACTCAAGCATTGTTCTATTTGATTTGGAGAACAAACTCATAAGGTGGATACTCCAATGAGTTCCCTTTTAGAGTCAAGAAAAATGATGTTCAGAGAAGTTAATCAACTTGCCTGGGGTCACACAGCCATTAAGTAGTAGAGATGGGATTTGAGCCTGGATCTCTTGGAATATCCTCAGTCTTATACACGGCGTCTCTCCCACATCTCTGGATCAGGGGTCAGCAAACCAGGCTCCCTGGGCCCTGCCTGTTTTTATAAATAAAGATTTATTGAGACACAGCCATGCATGTTATTGACATCCTGTCTGTGACTGCTTTCAGCCTACCAAGGCAGAGTTCAGCAGCTGACGAAGAGCCTGGAGTTCTGCACAAAAATATTTGCAGTCTGTCTCTTTATGGAAAATTTGTCAACCCCTACTCTACATGATATTATTGCTGTTGTCACTTAGTCTCAGATAAAATGTGACTTTTCAAATCAAGGTCCTGACTAGACCAGGGTTTCTCAGTCGTGGTGCTATTAATGTTTGGGGCTGGGTGATTTTCTGTTGTGGGGTGCCCTGTGCAATATAGGATGTGGAGAGCATCCCTGACTTCCACTCAGTGGATGGTACCCTCTGTCCACCCAGTTGTGACAAATCAAATACCTCCAGTTAGTGCCAAATGTCCTCTGGGGGGCAAATCCACCCCTGGTGGAAAACCTGGACATATAATAGGTGTTCAGTAATATTGTTGAATAGTTCAGTGAATTAGGAAAGACAGGTGGAAATTTTAGTCATTATCTCTTGTTAATATGATTATTTGGCTTTTACTACATCATCGTGTTTTCCCAAATTTTCCACCATAGCCCTGTGCAGGTCTTATAAATTATCCCTCACCCACAATTCAAAAATCCACAGAGCTTGTTGGACAGCAAATCTGAACTCTCCTGAGTTTACCTAAGGGCTCTGATAGTCTCCGGTGATGTGAAAATGCATATATTTTTTGAAGAAGTATTAATGTGCTATTTGATACTCAGTGTAGGAAGAACATACCTCAAATCTGGAAAAAAAAATCCAGCTTACACAATCCATCTAGGACGTAAGACTGTGGGCCCGTGTGACTTTTATGATCAGCAAAACAAACAAAAACATGAAAAGTATCATGTAACTCCTCTACTCCACAGAACAGAATGGAGGAAGGGGGTATCATTAAGTAAACACTCACTTCAAAATTTCTTTCCAAAAAGTAAATTATGTGGGGAAAAAAAAGTATGGGCAGTTCTAGTAATCTTATCCTACAGGTGAGGAAACAGATGTTCAGAGGGTTTTGAACCTAAAGCCCCACAGCTGGCAAACCGCTGGTGCTGCGTGTGGATCCTGGGTCTCTGTGATTGCAAGGCTCCCATCTGAGCCCCACCCCACCCCACCCCCAGCTGCTTCCTTGTTTCTGAGACACAGAGCCCAGCATCAGGCAGAGAGTCAGCCTCCACAGGGTTGAATGAACGAACGAGCCCTTTCTTGGCATGAGGTTAATTTCTTAGAAGGCCAAGGTCATCTAAATTCTACCTTAAACAGGAAATAAAGCAAGGTGGGGCTTGGCAAGGGGCTAGGTAAGACCTGGGGCCAACTGATAAATGTTCAGTTGCAAAGTGGGAACTGTCACAGGCAGTGACATAAACAGTCGTGCCATCTGCACGATGTTTGCCTTGATAGAATTGTGGAATCCTAGGCTCTGGAGCAAGACCCCCTGGTTCCAATCCAGGGTCACCTTGGACTAGTTGCAGGTTAATTACAGGTTCTGTGCCTTGGCATCCTCATTTGTAAAATGGAACCACAGTAAGACCTCCATCACGGTCTGCTCTGGGGATGGGATGAGTGAATACTCAAAGTGTGTAGAAGAGGTCTGGCCGTGCTAATCACCCATAAATATCCTCCCCTCTTTCTCCCAGGACATTCTCTTAAGCATGAGCTAATTTGACTGCTCCTTGCCCCCAGGATGTGGTAGCACAGAGAGGCACGGCAGTCCAGAGTTAATACGCAGATGGACTTGGCTTCACATTCCTGCTCTTCCGGTCATAAGCTGTGTGATGGGGCCAAGCCACTTCCCCTCTGTGTGTTTCCGTAAGAATGGTGCATCCCGAAGGATGTTATGCCGGCCACTGGTGGGATACAATATGACACTGGGGGATGTATGGACAAAATTTTTAAATTAATTTTAACACTGGTTTTATTTTCACAGTTTCTTTCTACCTGTGGCAAGAGAGTCAGTCTCCCATTGACTAAGTTTCCTTTTGATATAAATGTTAATTAAGTAGTGGATTATCTAAAGAAAAATGTTAAATAGTAGACAAGGCAGGGACAGATCTGGCAAAAAATCATGACGTTCAGATGTGAAGGGCTGGGTGTGAGATTCTGTGCTAGATCACATCTGGTGATCAAAATAGCCCGGCAAAACGGTCAAGGGGCCTCTTCAAGGGCTGCAGGCAGTGACGGCCTGTGTGATTCACCCTATGTTCTTTCTCACGGAATCCTTCCTTTCTCTGGGTACACATCAACCTTGCCCTTAATGGATTTCCTAACCACAAATTAGAACTATGTTATCAACTGTCTTGGGCTCCTATTTTAAGTCCTTCCTAACTTCCCACTTTATGTCATTAACTGGCATGTGTGTGTGTGAAAGAAAGAGGGAGAGATTCCTGTGAACAAAGATCATACTTTCTTTCCCTATGCACACTCCCTGCGTCAGCAGTGGACACGCGGGAGTGATGTAATCATGATGGTTTACCGTGTGTTATATGAATGCATGATTGTTCCTAATTCCCCCAATAACTTGATAAGGTAGATATAATTACATGCCAATTTTCATAAATGGGGAAGAATCTGAGGCTTGCAGAGGTGACGTGGGCCCAGGTGGAAGCAGCTAAAACTGGCAGCTGAAGCTAGACAGTAGTCTAAACTTTGAGCCCAGATCCCAGTTTTTAAAAAAAATTTTTTAATTAAACATTTTTAAAAATTAAAGTATAGTCGATTTACAATGTTGTGTTAATTTCAGGTGTACAACAGAGTCAGTTACATATATATTTTCATATTCTTTTTCATCATAGGCTATTACAAAATATTGAATATAGTTCCCTGTGCTATATAGTAGGATCTTGTTGTTTATCTGTTTTATATATAGTAGTTTGTATCTGCTAATCCCAAACTCCCTAATTTATCCCTCCCCCCCCATCTTTCCCCTTTGGTAACCATAAGTTTGTTTTCTATGTCTGTGAATCTTTCTGTTTTGTAGATAAGTTCATTTGTATCTTTTTTATGTTCCATATATAAGTGATATCATATGATATTTGTCCTTCTCTGTCTGATTTACTTCACTTAGAATGACCATCTCCAGGTCCATCCATGTTGCTGCAAATGGCATTGTTAATTATTTTTTATGGCTGAGTAGTACTCCATTGTTTATGTATACCACATCTTCGGTGGACATTTAAGTTGTTTCCATGTCTTGGCTATTGTAAATAGTGCTGCTATGAACATTGGGGTGAATTTGTCTTTTCAAATCAGAGAATTAGTGTTTTCTTCAGATAGATGCCCAGGAGTGGGATTGCTGGACTAGATCCTATTACACAACATTGAATCCACTTTAAAAGGTGCCTTGGATGGATGAACGGATGGATGAGTGGTTGGGTAGATGGAAGGAAGGAATAGGAGAGGCATAAAGAGGCAACGGGGCTATCTTTGAGCGACCTGTAAAATTTCCATGTCATGGGTCTACCACGTGCTAAGCATTGAGCAGACATCACCTTTAATCCTCATATAAAATCTTTGCCCAGAGAAAAGGTGACTTGGAGATGTAGTAGAGGTTTGCTATTAAGACAGTTGCCGTTAAGACCAAAGACACTTAAGTCAGATAAACGAGAGCACCAATCTTGGATCTGCCACTTAAAAGCTTGGGCTGGCTATTTATACTGCCTGGGCCTGAGTTTCCCCATCTCTAATGGGATGGTGCTATCTGCTCCACAGGGGTCCTGGAAGGATCAGATGAGACCTGGTGTCCCCTGTGCCGGCTTTACCGCACGTTCTCAATATAGGGTCGCTGTAACTGTTGCTGTTGTGGCTGTTGTCATGCACACAACTTGTAAATCTCGGAACTGAACTATCCATCCAGGACCACTATAAGGGAGTGAAGAGGCTGGGAGCTGACGTTGGAATTGATCATCAGGAGGTGGAGCTGGCGGACTAATGGCTCCCAGAACAGTCCACATCCTAATCCCCAGGACCTGTGAATACGGCGCCTTGCATGGCAACGGTAATAAAGGTTTCAGATGGAACTAAGCTTGCTCATCAGCTCAAAGTACGGAGTAGGTGGAAGGTAGGGCGCGGAGCCTGGATTATCCAGGTGGGTCCAATGTAGTCACAGGGTCCTTAAAAGAGGGAGGCGGGGGGACGATGGAAGCGAGTCGTGGTGGGGTCGATGTTGCTGGCTTTGGAGATGCAGGACGGGGTGGTGAGCCTAGGAATGTGGAGGCCTCTGAAGCTGGCAGAGGCGAGGAATCAGATTCTCCCCTAGAACCTCCGGGAGGAACGCAGCCCCACCAACACCTTAGTTTTAACCTGAGGAGGCCTGCACGGGAAGCCTGACCTCCAGAAATGTAAGTTAATACGTTGATATTGTTTGAAGCGACTCTGTTTAAGGTCACATGTTCCAGCAGCCTAGGAAACTTACTCAGAAGGAAGGATTCAGACTCCAGCCCCAGGTTTATTAGGGTCTGGACCATTGGTCTCCCGGAGGCAGCTGGGGTTTCACTTGTCCTCTAAAAAAAACAGAGACAGCCACTGCTTCTGCCTCTCCCACCGCCCTGCGCGTGGGGACCCGCGTGCTCGCTGGGGGGCGGAGGGGGGTCTCTGTAGCCGGAGCGGCCAGGCTGCCCTCCGGTGGGGCCCCAGCCACCTGCAGTTTCCATGTGGGAGCAGGTGGACGGCGTTTCCAGCCCTGCCCAGGGAGCTGTCTTTTTGCAAGACTAGGAAATGGCTTTCCAGTCTCCCAGTTCCAGGCTTAGAGGAGGAGCGGTGGCTGTTACTTCCTTCATACGAGAGCTCAGATTAAAACAGGAAACGCGCTGTTGGGACACTGTGGGGGCTGACAGATATCGGGGCACCGGCGTTCTCTTTTTCCTTTGCAGATTTGACTGGGTTCATCGGGGGCAGGAGAGGCTGACCCTTAGGGACTGGTCACTATAAAGGGGTATTTTTCCCTTTCAAGTTCAGCCGTCCACTCATTATTTAAATAGCAGTAAAATTTACATACTAAGCCCAGATCTTAACTGGTCTGAGTTTTGACGATTTATGTACACCCCTGTAATTAACATCCACCCCAAACTAATGATAGAAAGTGCTCATTACCTCAGAAACCCCCTTTCTAAGCAATACTGACCACCACCCACCTTCCAGAGGCAACTACTGATCCGCTTTTGTTGCTGAAAATTAGTCTTTTCTAGAGCTTCATATAAATGACTTCATACAGCCTGGGCTCCTGTGTGTCTGGTGTTTTTTCTCCTGCTGTGCATAATTTTGAGATTCATCCATGTCCTTTCATTTATCAGTTCTTTCCATTCTATTCCTGAGTAGGTCTGTCCAATGAATGCACCTTATTTTTTAAAAATCTGTTTTGTTAATGTCATTTGGGTTGTTTCCAGCTTGTGGCTGTTGTGAATAGAAATGCCATAAACATTCATGTATAGGTCTTTTGTGTGGACATTTGTTTTCATTTCTCTTGAGTATTACCTAGGAGTAGAATTGTAAGAAACTGCCAGAGCTCCCCAAAGCCGCCGTGCTTCCTGCAGCAGTTAAATAACAGAGCCATAGTGAAGGTGTGAGTCGCTTCTCCCATCATCAACACTCACTGTTTTGTGTTCTTTTTTTTTTTTTCTTGCCGCTTTTCTAACGTGTGTGAAATTGATTGTATCTCATTGCGGGTTTAGATTGCATTTCCCTGATGACTAATGACGCTAAGCACCTTTTCATGTGCTGATTGGCCGTGCCTCCATCTTCTTTTGTGAAATGCCTGAGTCTTTTGCCCGTTTTTAAAATAGGTTATCTTTGTCTTTTATTAGGTGTCGGAAATCTTTGTTTATTCTAGAGGCAAGTTCTTGATCACATGCAGACATAAAAGTTTTCTCCCAATCTGTAGCTTGGTCTGTTTTCTTAATAGTATCTTTGAACAAGCAAAAACTTAAAACTTCTGATGTTGTCCAAGTTATACTATGATTAGTGCATTTTGTGTCCTGAGAAGTCATTGCCTGACCCAAGTTTGCAAAGCTATTTTTCTGTCTTCTTCTCTACCAGAAGAGTACTGGTTCTAGCTTTTACATTTGGTTCTCCGACCCATCTCAAAGTTGTGTGTCTGGAGTTAGTGTGGGAGATCCGGATCAACAAATTCCACGGCCAGCACTGTGCAGACATCAGAATGGCTGTTCCTAAGTTCAGGGTCGAGTGCAGGATTCAGCAGATCTTTTCTTTACATAGAAAGAGGGCCAGGTAGGGACTGTCTTTGGCTTTACAGGCCAGATGGTCCCTGTTGCAACTTTTCAACTTTGCCTTCATAGTGCAAACGCATAGTGCACTAGCCCGTAGACAATGTGTAAACACGCGGCCGTCGCTGCGTTCCAAGGAAACTAATCACGGACAAGGAGATTTGAATTTCCTATGGTTTTTACATTTCACGAACTACTTATTTTTTTTTTAACCAATGAAAACTGTGAAAATCATTTTTAGCTCGTGGGCTATGCAAAAACAGTAGCCGGATATGACCCGCAGCCTCGAGCCAGAGTTTGCCAAGTCCTGGGCAACACAGCAAGACAGACGTTCAACAAACAGAAGGACACGCTGTGAGAACAGCGTGAAAGTAAAGGGCTGTGTTCTGTGGGGGAGAGAATAATAGGGGACGGATAATCTCCTTTGGATGAGATCAAAAGGAATTATAACGAAACCACAAGGAGATACCACTTCACACCCATTAGGATGGCTATTATTAAAAAAAAAAAAAAGGTTGAGGAAGATGTGGAGAAATTAGACCCCTTGTGCCTTGCTGGTGGGGATGTAAAATGCTGCAGCCCCTAAGGAAAACAGTAGAGAGTTAAACATAGAATTTCCATATGATTCAGCATCCAGACATACACCCAAATGATTGAGAGTAAGGACTCAGATATGTGTACATCAGTGCTCACGGCAGCACAACACACAACAGCCGAAAGGTGGAAACAACCCAAATGTCCATTGACAGATAAGTGAATATACAGGTGTATATATATACCTATATATAGGTATATATATACAGTGCAATTAGCCATAAAGAGGATGAAATCCTAACACATGCTACAACAGAGATGAAACTTGAAAACATTATGCTGAGTGAAATAAGCCAGACCCAAAAGGACGAATATTGTATGATTCTACTTACCTGAAGTAACATAAAAAAGGGAAATTTCCTGGAGGAGCTTTTAAAAATCCCCATGTCCAGGCTGGTTCAATCAGGACCTCAGGAGGTTGGACCAGGCATCACTAATTGTAAGAGCTCCCAGGTGCTTCCACCGTGTAGCCAAAGTTGAGAATAATGGAGGTGACATTACAGCTGTGACCTCAAAGGTGAATAGGATTCAGCCCTGAGGGGAGGAGGAGAAGGCTTCGCTGCAGGCCATGCACTTTGCCTCATGTATTTTTAGCAAACCATGTTGGTCTGTTCCCTGTGTGAGAATAATGCCATGTGTCTGCACAGCAATAGGAGCTAATATTTATTGAGTAGTTGTGCCCCAAGCATGACACTTCTCATACTTTACCTCCATTAACATTCATGATGATCAGGGGAAGTAAATACCATCATCCCCATTTTACTGATGAGGCAACTGAGGACTAAAAAGTCAGTTGCTTGCCCAAGGTCACGCTGGCACCAAGAGAGGGGGAGCCCTAGTGCGTGCTGTCCAAGCTCAGCTCACCAGCCTGCCTGCCCGGGGAAGCTGGCCCAGGGCCTCTCAGCAGGCACAGTGAGAAAGGACAGGTCCTACCCACTTCTGGTTGCTTTTCTGGATGTGTCTGCCTATGGCAAGGCCTCTCGGATGAGTCAGGACCTTGGTGCCCCTATAACATCATGACTGCCCGGATATACTCTGAGAGAGAAGTTTGTCAATGAGCCTGAATAACCCCCTGTAGGGTGAAGAGGAGGCCTGAGGCTTGGAGAACCTGTTGTTGGGGAAATTCAATGTCTTGTCAGCTGGTATCCAATAAGTAGATTTACAAGGCCCTGGTCCAGGGAGCAGAGAGAGAGAGAGAGTGTGTGTGTGTGTGTTTCTAGATCTGGGTCATGTTGATTGTGTCCACAACTTAGAGCAAGCCTGACCCAGGAGAGGGGGTTACCCTGGGGGACACAATACAGAGAAGAGTCCCCTGACTTTTTCCTCCTGATTCTGAAGGCCCAAGGTCATCGCTCTGGCTCTAGGGCAGTGTCTGGCGCACGGGGTTAAACTCTGTGGCGTGAATGGGTACATACGACGGGTCGGGGGAGGGCCGCCCGCAGCGGGGCTGGGTGAACTGAGACCCCGGCTGAACTCTTCTGAATAGGCGAGGAAAGAACGTTCCAAGGAAGGAAAAGTTCATGTTCCAAGTTCAGATTAAGCTTTCCTGTTATTCTTTGTCACCCACAACTGATGAGGAAACTGAGGTACAGGGATGGTTTGTGATTTCTGTCAATTACCACGTGGCTAGAAAGTGTCAGAGGTTGGATTTGAACTTAGACTCCCCCAGATTCCTCTCCCAGCGTTGTTTCTGTTGCACGTTAGCAAACAGACAACCAGAGGATAGTGCAAAAGAATAAAAAGAATGTTTCTTGGGAACACAAGGACCCTAACTGTCATCAGCAACGACCAAAAAATTGTCATAATAGCATTAACTGCGATGTGTTAAGAGCTCACGCTGTGCCAGGCCCTGGTCTGCGTATTTGAAGTGCGTTATCTCTGTGGATCGTCACCAAAAAAAAACTTCAGAATGGAAGCTATTAGTCTCATTTTATAGTTGCAGAAACGAGGTCCAGAAGCACCAGCCAGCCTCAGCTCACACGGTGAGCAAGGAGCGAGCCGAAGTTCAGACTCGGGGAGCTCAGCGTCCGCTGTTCTCCGGGCCCGTCACCTCAGCGTCAGGGAGACAGGCCTTCGAATGTCACCGAGTTGATGATGATCATAATTACTATATCTTCCTTTCTGGGGCTTTTAACATTTCTATTTTAAGAGAACTTTCACTGCGATTGGACAAACTTTTCCGCTTTTCAAAACCAGGTGTTTGGGTGTCTCCCGAGTGTGGGGAAAACCTCTAGCCAGCGCTGTAAAAACGCAATCAGCAGGGAAGCAAGGAATTAGGAGTGGAGTAGATGTTATCAGCCCAGATCAGCACCCGCTGTGCAGCCTCCCCAGCCCCCCCCCCCCGCCCCGTGCCCTCTCTGCCCTTCGCCCACTCCCCTGCAGGCGGGGAGGCGAGAACTGGGGAGGAACCGAGCTGTCCTCTGCTCTTGTCTCCTTGTGGGGCAGGGAGCTGTTCTCTCCTCCCGTGTTAGGGTTGGAAGGCTCACTTCATTCTGGGGTCAGTGTTGGAAGCCCAGGAGCCCACAGATACCTAGACTTATCAGAAATAAAGGCGACATTTTGGCGCCCATCCCTGCTATAGGCTGGCTCTTTGTGTGTCCCTCCCCTCCCAAAATCCGTGTCTTGAAACCTAACCCCCAATGTAACGGGATTAGGAGGTGGGGGCCTCTGGGAAAGAAGTAGGTCACGAAGGTGGAGCCCTCATATGTGGGATCAGCACCCTTATAAAAGAGACCCCAAGTGTGCCCTCGGCCCTCCATCCCATGAGGATGCGGTGAGAGGTCAGTCCCTAGGAAGAGACCCTCCCCTGGCCATGCCGCACCTTGATCTCCAACTTCCAGCCTCCAGAACAGTGAGGGAGACGTTTTTATTATTGGTAGCTGCGCCGTCTGTGGTATTTTTGTTATAGCAGCTCGAAAGGACCGAGACAAACTGCTTATTCTTTTGTCTTGTTTCTCAGTTGGTTAAGAACGCCAGCAGGGAAGGGACTTCCCCCCAAAAGCCCATCGCAGAGGATGCGAGTTTTAGTGAGGTGTGAGGTCTGGTCTCTGAGCAGGAGCAGTGATTCGGCCCTGGGGATGTGCTTTTTCTTCTCAGTTCACTTATTTATTCCACATCTACTTGCTAAGTACCTACCCCAGGCCTGGTGCTGCACTAGGCATCCTTCAGATAAGGGTGAGCCATTCAAAGTGGGGGCAAGACTGGAGTTTTCACCCCCAGCCATTCTATAGGAGGTGAGCAAGAGGAAGCTAGAGTGGGGCCAGCAGTTCTGGAGAAGCCCAGCATCCATTTCCCGCTCCTGCGGTTATAGTGCCCTGATTTTCTGCTGAGGAATTACCCACCCCGTTGTTAGTCACCCCAGTGGGACTGTCAGGGCACCCTGCCCTTTCCTATCCGAGGGATGAATCCACGGCCAAGGTAAATCATCACACTCTAGGTGCTGGGATGGTCAGTCTTCCCCACAGTGAGGCAGGGTGTGGGAAGCACGGTGCAGCTCCCCAACTTCAGAAGAAAATTTTTGAGATGTCTGCTTGCTCCCCAGATGCATGGGACTGCTCTAGGTCTCTCTCTGTCTCTCCCTCCCTCCCTACTTCTCTTCCCTTCTTAGTTCTCAAATCCCCGCCTGCAAGTTACTCACTATCAATCCATTAAACTCTTCTCAGCACAAGTCAGAGTTGGTTGCCTTAGCAAGAGAAAATATCAACCCATCTGTCTGCGCATGGACCGTAAGAATTAGAACCTTGGGCTCATGCCTTCATCTGACAGCTGGAGAAATTAAACTTCAGAGGACACTTTCAAATTAGGGGTCAAGGAGGCCTTGAGGCTTGATGGTTAGGAGCACAAGTTCTTGAGTCCACTGGTCTGGACACAAAACCCACCTCTGCCGCGTTTAGTTATTGATGGATACAAGACCTATTACTCACTTCCCAAGTTTCAGGTCCTCGTCTCTGAATAGAGGATAATAATAGCGCCCAGCTCCCAGGGCTGGTAATGCAGAGAAGTGCACAATAACCTTTGGTTGTTATTTCAGTGATTATTCTTCTAGATTTCTTCTGAGAAGTCATGCAAAACAGGAATGTAAATTGCAAAAAAAGATTCTGAGCAGGAAGGCACTAAAGAAAGCCTTTCTCCAAAGGGGATGTTTATTTCAGAGGCATACAGGGGGAAGCTCAACCAGCTGTTTTCCAGGAAATCATCCACTTAACCCAGGGTGAGCTCTAAATTTTAATGACCAGCCAGTGTTGAAGGACTGGAAAAAAGAAGAAAACAAACAAGGACGAAGTAAAAATCCAACCCCACGCACTGCATAAACTCTGAGGTCTCTGAATTTAATCAGATTCCTGAGTTTGGAGGTGGTTCCCACCTCCATTAGAGAAAAAAATCACGACTATCACTACATTCTATCGGCAGCTAAAAAGTCAACCTAATGGTAAATATCTGAAACAAAATACCAAGCCTCACTAGGATCCTGGAAAAAGTAAGATATAAATGATTAATCCATACCCATTGGCTTGGAAGTTTTGGGAGGCCCTTGCATGGGAAGTTTCTTCCACAAATGTTCTCCCAGCTCCCTGGCCCCTCCCTCCCCTGTACACCTGAACTTTCTCATCTCCACTCAAATGTCACCTCCGCCAAGAAGCCTTCCCAGCTCTCTCTAATAGAGCTACACTCTCAGAGCATTCTTTTTCTCCCCAGCAGTACCAAGTTTGTAATGAGGTGTGTCTTTTGTAATTGTTGCGTCTGTTGCTTTTCCCAAGTAGACTGCAAATTCCAGGTGACCAGAGATCTTCTCTGTTGTATATACAACTGTAAATCAGGTTAGCTTGGTTTCAGACCCACAGTAAGAACTCTATATGTCTTTGTTGAGTGAATAATGACTTTGGTGGTTTTGTTATTGTTCATTCACTCATTCAGTGAGGACTTAAATCTTTAGCATGTACTTTTCAGTGATGAATCTCATCTTTAGTTCGTTCAAAGTAATCACCTGTAAGTGCTTACTATCTGCCAGGCACTAATGTGGGCAATGAGGAAACAGCCATGACAAAAGGAGGTAAGAATCTCCACCCTCCTCGAACTTACGTTGTGACATATGTCCGAGGAGTCCCAAGTGCTTTGGATAAAATTAAGTAGAAGAGAGAAATAGGGTCAGGATGGAGGGGAGCAATTTTGAAGAGAGATGCTGGAAAAAACCTCCTTGAGCAGAGATCCTGAAGGCGAGTTGAGGCAGCGTGGGACATCTAGGGGATCATTCCAGAAAGAGCAGCAGGTGCAAAGGGCCTGAGGGGGTGTGTCCTTGGCTACTGAGGTTAGAGTGGAGAAAGCAAGGGAAAGACGGTGGGTAGGGGAGGGGATCAGGGAGAAGCAGATGCGTGCAGCTCACTGAAGGACTTTAGATTTTGCTCCGAGATGGGGAGTCATCAGAAAGACACATCTGGAAAGCAGTGTGGGATTTTAAATTATTTTCAAATAATCCCACACAGGAGACTGAAATGGAAGGAGGCCCAGGGAGATGTAGGGGACACTCGAGAAGTGCTGGGAATCCTTCTTCTGCCTGGACCAGGGCAGGAGCAGGACGTGGTCATGACTTGTCAGGCTCTTTGAATGTAAAGCCACCAGAAGGTGCTGATGGATTGGGTGTGGGATGAGAGTCGGGCGTCAGGAATGACTCCAATATTTTGGGCCTGAGTTACTGAATGAACAGAGTTGCTGTGAGCAGAGGAAGACTGAAGAGGAAAGCACGTGGCAGGGAGGTGGGGATGGTGGGGAGTGGGAATTCAAGGAGCTGGGTTTCAGGCATTTGACGTTTGAAACTATTTCTAAACATCCAAGTGGAGATATTTACAAGACAGACACAGTCCTTGCCTCCCAGGGAACCTATATGTTAGTGAGGGAGAAATCCAGTCAGCAGCAAAACAAAGAGATAACATAAGATGTCAAACAGGGCCAGGCACCACGGAGGTAATGTGATGGGGAGTGGTGACCGTGTCGTAGGTGTGATGGGGGGGGGGGTTGGTGAGAAGGTGCGCTGAGACCCAAACCAGGGGACAGCACAGCCAAGTCCCTGAGGAAGGACTGAGCTTAGCAAGTTTGAGGAACAGAACGAAGGCAACTCCAGAAGACTTACCAATGGCTGAGTCTTACTTTCAGTGTGACGGGAAGTCATCGGGAAGCTGTAAGGAGGGGGGATGCGGTCACCTGAATTCCATTTTTTAAAAAGGTAACTTTGGAGAATGGATTAGCATCAGAGGGAGACAAGCAGGGGAGTGATTGTCAGTCTGGTAACCACTGTCCAGACCCAGTGGACATTAACTCGGAAGGTCGGGGGAGATGCAGTAAACTGGGGAGATTCAGGGCCTGTCTTGGAGGCAGAGACCACAGGATAGACGTCGGTTGAGAGGGTGAGAGAAGGGAGAGTCCAGGATGCTGCTCAAGTCTTGGAGGGAGTCCCTTGTTGAAGGCTACTGTGGGCTAAGTGAGGGGAGACACAGCAAAAGAAGAATCCAGGTCCTCTTTGGTCACATTCAGTTTGAAATGGATGAGGAACTACCAACAGGGAGCTCATATTGTCATTTTTTTAATGTTAATAAAATATACATACAGAATAGCAGACAGATCGGAAATATCCAGCTTGATGAATTTTCCCGAAGTGACAAATCCGGGTAATCGGCACCCCGAAAGTCCCTATGTGCCCCCTCCCAGTCATTCTTCTTTCGCCCAGGTAACCACTGTCCTAGACTGGCGTGATCCGTTTTATTGACATTTTAAAACCTACGATTAAGAGATGATAATCAGAGGTACGTGTGGGGCACTTGCTTAGGTAATTCTTAGAAAATTACCTCATTTTTTTTTTTTTTAAGACTAAATAAGGTTTTGTTGGGTTTTCTTTTTTCATTAGTAATTTTGAGGTTTGCTTGTGTGTCCTTTCTTCCTTCTCCCCACAGGAGGCGCTAATGAGCAGTGTGAGTGAGGGCTCGCCTGACCCCAGGCTGGCGAGGGGGCGGGGAGCCTTCCTCCTGCCTCCGTAAGTCAGAGGGGCATCAGATCACACCACGAGGTTTAAGTGCAAAGCCTGCTCCTTGCAGTAAGCAGGTCCTCCTCCCGCCCCGCCCACCCCCTTCCCCTCGAGTTTCATTTTCCTGGTCCAGACCCAACAGATGGTTCTTCTTAAGGCATCGTTGTCAGTTTATAGTTCTTGCAGTGTTCATTTTAATATTTTAATGACATTATAGCCAATTTTATTCTGTCTTGGAAGTTAATTTCTCCTCTCTCTGTTTGTTTCTCTCCCTTCCCTCCCTCCGTCTCTCTCTCTCCCCCTCCTCCCCTCTCCCTATTCCTCTGATTATTTCTTTTGGAAATAATTCCCCTCTCACTCTGTCTCCATAAATCTCTGAATCCCAGCAGATGGAACAAGGCTGCTATTAGGAGGGAACGGAATCAACAGGCAAGCGGCAAGTGGGAGGCGAGCTTTACGCTCTGCGGTTTCGCCCTCGTCGGAAGACGTGGTGACAGGGCCAGAACAAAAGGTTCATCTTTTCGTTTATTTTCACTTCTCAGGAGACCCCAGTCCCAGGGTCTTTTTATTAGAGAACTGTTCTGGCCCCTTTGGCTCCGCACACAGACCTTTGAGCCTCCCACATCCTGGTATGCTCCTGCCTCACAGACCACATTTTACACACACACACACACACACACACACACACACACACACACACACACACACAACCACACACACACAAAACCTAAATCTGTACTGGCTGACTGCTAGCAAAATAAAACAACTCTTAGCTGTTAATTTGGCTCCTTCTTTCTGTTTTCACACCTTAATTGAGATATAATTTACATGCCATAAAATTCACCCATTTCAAGCGTGTCATTCAATGGTTTTTAGTTTATTTACCCAGTTGTATATAGGCTGTTTCTTTTTGAAAATGGAGCCACTGGGTGAACGGTTTGACCCCATGTGCTCCCTCCTCACTTTGAAAGGTGACATCTAAGGAGCAGAGAGCAGATTCTGTTTCACTCCCCAAAATAGTTGTTTTATTCATTCTGCCATTTACAACTTACTTCCTGTGTTTTGATTGAGCTGCTCGGGCCTGCTTCTTAGAAGCCAGGTGGGTTAGTTTTTACACTGTCAAGAAGTTTCTCTCGTGTTAGAGGAATTTTCTGTTTGTTTGTTTGTTTTGTTAGTATTTAGCCCTCAGATCTTTGTTGCATCTGCTGAGCTAATTAGAGACGAAATACATCTTTGTGACATGACAAACTATACAGAAATACGTGTTATTTAGAGTTCAGCTGAAAAGTTGATAAAATTCTGACTGTTGAGATTGGTAAAAAAGAAGACACTTACAAATATAAATGGGGCATGGAGCCTGGAACTTTTCCCTAATATTATAATCTTCATCTATAATTCAGTTTTGACATCTCTGAGTCTGTTTTCTCCTTTGAAAAACAGGAATGAAAATAATCACTTCAGGAGATTTGCCCGAGGATCACAGGAGATATTTCATGTGAAAACACCTAGAATGCTAAAAATTTTTAAAAATCTATAAATGTTCATTAAATATGAATCTTAGAGAACTTCACTAGTGGTGTAAGAAGACTGTCTTGGCTAAAGTACATGAATAAAAGCATAGTGCCTGCTGTTGGAGAGTGTGTACCAGTTTAACCAATTGCTCAACCAGTAATAATAGGGCATGAGGCTTGCTGTGTGTGTGAGGCCCTGGGGACTGGATGGTGGATAGGCAGGCAGGGCCGGGTGGAAGAGAGACAGACGTTCAACATATAGTTGAGCAAATAAATGTCTCAGTACAAACGGCAAGTGGTAGGGAAGAAACTATTCTGGTATGTGTGTGTGTATGTATGTGTGTGTGTTTAAAGCAATTTAAGAGAACGTATATTTTGCTAGTAAATTTATGTCTATAGGCATAGAAAAATTTTCTGAAACAATTCACAAGAAATTGGTTTCAAGGAGAGGGTATAGCTCAGGTGGTAGAGTGCACGCCTAGCATGCATGAGGTTGTGGGTTCAAGCCCCAGTACCTCCATGAAAAAAGTAAATAAATAAGTAAACCTAATTAAACACCTCCTGCAAAAAAAAAAAAAAGAAAGAAAGAAAAGAAATTGGTTTCAAGGGTTTCTTTTTGTGATACGAACCAGAAAAACAGATAAGGGAATGCCTTCTACTTTTTATTCTGTAACTTTTCTATATAATTCGAAGTTTGTAACTATAAGCATGCATTTTTATTATCTGTGTTCTTGTTTAAATGTCAGTAGGGCTTCCCTGATCGATGGGGTGAGGGTCCATTTTTATTTTCTTCATTAGACTTTTCTCTATTAAAAAACAAAACCTGTTATTTAAAATAAATGATTAACTGCTTGAAATAGTTAACCTGTCATGCCAAACCAATTAAATATTAAATATAATATTACACTTGAAAAGACAAAGGTCGTTTACGAGGGTGCAAGAATTCATCAACCCACACCAAACTGTTACCAGCCTGCTCGTGCCTACAACGTCTGCCTGGACAATAACACTGTCATTCAGCCGGTATTTACGGAGCGCCTGCTGTGTACCGGGCACTATTCTGAGTCCTAGTAGATAAAACAAAGCCCTCGGGAAGTCAGACTAGATTCGAGTTGGCAGAAGCAGACAATACATAAGTAAACCAAGTATATAATGTATGTTCTATGCAAGTATATAAGTGCTATAAAAAAAATTAAAGTCCAGCTGGGTGCCAAGTAAGCAGGGGAGCTGGATGGTACTTTTGTTCTTTATACAGAATACATTCTGTAGTTGCATCACTAAAGGCAGGTTGGGAGGCCCAAGTGAGGAGGTGTCGTTTGGTAGCGACCTGGGTGGAGGGAAGGAAGGAATGAATCACGCAGATACGTGAAGGAAGACGATTTTCTGCCAAAAGGACCAGGAATGGCCCTGAAGTGGGAGAGCTGGAAACCTGTCCATCTTAGCCAGGAGTACAACCATTGTGCTGTTTATTCTGTTCACTTATCACACTGTTCAAAACATTTAAACACAATTTAAAACTTTAAAAAAAAACAGTAAAAATGAGCACTGATAGCTTTATTATTTTCGTATATATAGGACTCAGGTTACGTGGTTCTGAGCATTGCTTTTTTTTTCAACAGTTAATAAAAATTGTCAATGTGAACTATACATCCTAGAGAAATAGATACATCTTTATATATAAAAAACATGTTTTAAACTTCTTTATCCATACTCATTCACATTCATTACGTTTTTATTATTCTAATCTCATAAAATATGTATTTTATTATTACAGTATGTGCCCATTTTTATCTACTGAAAATTAAATGAGTAACTATTACTTCAAGATCTTAAGGAAAAGGATGCTGGGACGCGTTGTTTCCGGTCAGCTCTGAAATGCTTACCAGCGGGAGGGGCACGCTGGCAGGTAAGTGAACCCATGCGCTTCTTACAATAACGAGAGAAAAATAGTCCCAAGCTTAGCTCACTGGCCAATTGCGTCCCTCGGAATGCACTTCCTGCTCCGGTCCTCAGCTGTAAATGAAGGGCTGGATCCTAAGGATTCTAAGTCCTTGGATGCATTCTCTTTCCCTTTCTCATACTCAGTTCTAACTGTATGAATTTTGATTAAAATCACTGCTTTGTAACCAGTGATCCTTCACAGTCACTGGCTGGGCACCAGGTTAATCTTCTCTTCCTTCTTTAAACAGGATTGGGTGGGTGGCTCTAGAACGGTGGTTCTCAACCAGAGGTGATCCAAACCCACCCATGCTCGCCCCCTCGCTTGTAAGGGACAGTTGGCAGTTGTGGGTGAGGAGTCTGCCCTCTGCCCGTCACGGCTGTGGAGGGGGAGCTGCTGGCCTCGTGGGTCTGGGCCAGGGGAGCTGGGAAACACTCTGCAATGTGCAGGACAGGCCCCCACAACACGGAGTGATCCAGTCCAAATGTCAGCAGTGCCAGAATGAGAGCCTGGGGTCTAGAGAAATTGGAAAATGAGTGGAGGACGCTGCCGACCTCTATCCACCTGGCATTTCCCGCCCAAGAAACAACGTAACAACTTTGTCTTTTTCAACGCTGATTCTCCTCTGTTGATTACATTATTCCTGCAGACTTGGGCGTGTGACTTAAATAACCCCATGTTAGACCTAAGCCCAAAGGATAAACCAGAACTGGGGGGCAAATCTCATTCTTTCTGTTCTAAGACTTGAAAAAGTCTTCAGAGCCTTGGTTTAATTTAATCAACAATACGTTCATCTGCATATGGCATTCAACAGCAAAGGAAACTTTTTTTTCCCCTGAGTCTTTTGTTTTCAAATCAATGGGGAACAAAGGATATCTCCCGGTCCATTCAAGCAGGTTTCAATGATTCTCAAATAAACGTGGGAGTGATAGTTGAGCCATTTAAAATACACCGAGATGAGAAAGCATGCTTAGTAACCTTGTAAACATTCTATGAAAGTACAAGGGAACCTTTAAGAAGGATATCCAAGTGTCCTTTTTACATAATAGCCCTTTGTACTTGGAAATGTTCAGATGTCAATAAAATAGACTTGAACAGGACAGCCTAGAAGAATGCAGTTTCCAATTTTCTAGCAATGGTGCTGTTAAAACATTATTTTTCAGTTTCTTAACCCTCAGAAAATTAAGTTGCCTCACCCGAAGATCAGCTCCACTTAAGGACAGCACTTTGGACCCAAATTTAACCAACTGTCCAGAGGGATTCAAAAGAAGGCTAATTTGAACGCTGAGGTTTTTGAAGCTCTCAAATGATGACCCCGGTTTTTTTTCTTGAAAACACCCACAGCAGCAGCTTGGCAGGAAGCAGGAATTAGATGAGAGAACTGATGGAAACCTGTCCTCTGAACTGGAGAAAAACTTCCAATAAACTGAGGTTTGAAATCACTGCAGGTTACATTATTCATTATTCAAACAGCCTCCGGCCTTATTACATGGCATTTTCTCTGGGCTTCTGAGCTGCCCCAAGAAATGTACTTTGGTAACAAGGACCCACCCTTTCAGAGGAAAGGAAAACCTCTGCGTCGCCCCATCCTGCCTCTGCCTCCCATCTGCGTTCTATCTCCCTCTCCTATCTGCATGTTGCAATCCCCTCCCGTTTCCAGAGGCCAATGAAATTGGTCCCCCATAGGGTACTCAGCCAAGTACATTCACTGCTCAACTGTATTTTTCCTCTTTCTGAGCCCTTTCACCCACTGATTCCAAATTTCTGTTTAACAGGCCAGCCATGGCAGACCTCACCCGAACAGAGCGAGGAAAAGGCAAGCTGGAAAACCCGCACTGGGGCGATTTCGCGAAGAGGAGAGCAGCCTGATGTTTTTCATCTGAATCCTTAGGCCTCGCTCCAGCCCCACAAAGACAAGTGGCAGGAAGCTAACAGCGATAATCGAATGAGCTCAGCCAGCCTCAAAGTGGTTCTTTTTAAAAAGTGTGTGTGTGGAGGGGAGGAATTACAGGCTCTCTGCCCAGGAGAAGCGAGAGAGAAAAGAAATGCACTCTCCTAGAAATCCCTGAAGTTGGCCGCCAGTGATTCAGTCCATACCTGCCCCAAAAAAGAAAATTTCCTACCTAACTGGTTTGGCTGTTTCCTGGCTACTAACTGGAGAGGTAAATAGAACCTTATCACGGCAGTTACATCTGACTTGGACATGATTTTCAAGTAAACACTGGTAATTTCAATGCTATTCCATTACCCCCTCTACTGTCTTTGGACTGACTGACAACACCGTCTCGGATGAAACCGACTCTATAGGAACAAGCCAGGAAAGACTGCACCTTCTACCCAGCTGGCCTCTGTGTGGCCACTGGGCGGGGCTGGGGGAGTATGTGGGGACGTTCGCTGTGAGTGACAGGGGCTCTGCAGTTATCTCGTCAGATTGTAGCTGAATGGACACATGTCCTTCCTTTGCCCTCTGGGCCCCTCCAGTGGGTTAGTCGGGATTTCTGCTATTTGCTTTGCACTCTTCAGCGAATCCAACACTGGGCATTTATTTCTCTGTCTCTCTCTTCATTCAGGAAGTGGCAAGCTGAGCCCTGAGATTCTTTCTGCTCCGATGATATAAACAAATTGCAGAGGAAGTCAAGTCAAACTTTCCCTTGCTTCTTTTGTTCTCCCAACTAGCAATTCAGAAAACAGAGCCAAATTTTTTTTTTTTGGATGCCTTTAAAGATTGCTTGTAACTGGAAAGGCAGAAACTCTTATGGTTCTTTTTTTTTTTTTTGATTGAAGTATAGTCGGTTACAATGTGTCAATTTCTGGTGTACAGCACAATGTCCCAGTCATGCATATACACGCATATATTTGTTTTCATTTTTTTAAAAAAAAAAACAACTTATTTTATTTGTACTCCTAAACGTTTTCAAAAAAGCAGGAAGTGCCCTAGAAGGTTGTTTTGGACTTTTTCTTAAGGCTCTTTTTGAGATTTTTTTCAAACCAAATTGCTCCCTTGACATTGCAGTTACCTAAGTGTTCTTTCCTACAAATTTCAACCAAAAGAGCAATAAGGAGCTTTGCGTGGACAATGGCTAAACCTGATTTGGAGGTATCTGGTGCCCGAATTCACAGCCAAGGAGACCTAACAGTCATGATTCAATAAGCTTACCAGTCCAAAGTACCCACCAGACAGAAAGGAGACATCTTATCTGTGTAATCTACAGATACTGCTTGAAAAATCACACGTAATTAAGCCCTTCTTCCAGTGGGAGCTCCTTGAAGCTTTATCACCAGCTTGTCAGATGTCATCTCTGAGTTTCATTGATGGCTCTGAGAGTGAACATTTCCAAACCAGAGGCACCTGATAATCCAGGTGACATGTTTACCACGCCTAGTCTAGTCAGCTAATAAAAGCAGCTCTGCACTCCACAACTGAAGGAAAATAGAATGGTGGAGAGAGAAAAAGAGATTTGCAGGGTGGCTTCCCACACTGGCTGTTCTGTTACGTTAATCCTGTTGCAAGATATAAGATGTGACAGTCATCCGGATATCTGTGTGCCTCCTTGGTCCTCGGGTGGCCCTGTCTGTACACAGGTAAGTGGCCAGCTTTCAAAACAGCCCTATTTTCTAGTGAAGTGTGTTTGAGTTCAAATACAGGCTCAGGCTACTTACTGAGTCTCTGTGTTCCCTTCTGTACAATGGGGATGTTTTAATATGGCAGGACTGTAATGTGGTTTAAAAATCATACATACATAGATATTTCTCACCCTGATGCGAGGCATATGCTGTGCTCTCACTTAAAGGCAGTTACGATTACCAAAATTCATAACACTGAGTTCTGGGCCAGGAGAAACTAGCATTGGTAAAATCTGAAGTGGATAGTGTTTGCAAAGTTATTTCTGTGTCAGAACATGTTTGTTCAGCCATGATTGTCTCCACCCTCCTTATCTACAAATACATATATGCTGTAGATATTTATAGACTAATGGGTCTGTAAAATCAGTTATGCACGTTGTAATTGACTGTGCAATTATCGAATAAACAGTGGATGAAAGGAAAACGTGAGGTTCTGAAGGCTGGCTTTAGTCTGCGTTTTATCTTATATTCATTGGACTGTTTATTTGCTTGCCTACCCTCTCCTCCCCGTTGATTATTTTCCAGGCATGCATTTCCCTTGAGCAACATCAGATGAGAAAGTGAGTTCGTTTCCATTGCAGGGGAGTCAAACAGAAAACCCAGAGGCGGCGACTTGCGTGGAGGCCTCCCAGGTATGCACGGAGTGTTAGAAGCTGTGTGCACCTCCACACCCCAGAACTCCTTTTGAAGCTTTGATGTAGAAACGTGCAGTAACTTCAGTGCCTCTGGATTTCCGTAAAGCAAATAGAGCTATTGCGCACTGATGCCGTCTCCATACACTTACAGAATTCAACAACTGCCTTCAACAGACTTTATCACTTACTTACTGTGTGCAAGGCACCAGGATACAGACAGTAGTCATCAGTGCTGGCCAACCCCAAATGAAAGCTAGACGCACACTTGAAGGACCAGAAAAGCTATTTTAGATTTCAACATGGATATGCTTTTGTCTCTGAAAAACAATTTTATTTTTCATTTTAGTTTTTTATTTTCATTTGGGTACAGGTCCTGGATGGTGTGTGTGATGCAGGAAATACTCCCCTCCCACTCCTGCTTTGGATGGGACATACTTCCCTGCCCCACTGAGTCCGGGCTCGGTCATGTGACTTTGTTGGCTAATAGGCTGTCAGCCTGCAGGGCGCAAGCAAAGCCTTGAAAGGCGTTCGCACCGTGGGTCTCCCCTTTTTGCGGGTCCCACGTTGCCCTGGGAAGCACATGCCTGTTCATCTGAGGAGGATGAGAGACACCTAGAGCAGACCTGGCTGCAACCCACACCTTGAAGCCCAGCCCAGCCTAGATCATCTGAAAACCAGCCAAGTTGTAGATGCTTTTGTGAGATTAAATAATTACTATTTTAAGCCCCTGAGCTTCGGGTGATTTGTTACGTGACATTATTATGGCAATAGCTGACTGGTGTAGTCCCCAGAACATTTACGGGTCTTAATCTGTCTGTGGGCATACCAAGACAAGATACTAAATTACCAAAACAAAAAACATTTTTAAAAGATGCTTTGAACGCCTTCCTTACTGATTTGACACTGTTATGTATATCAAGATTAATTATAGCCTTTCATGGACTAAATCAAACTTGAGGCCCATAATATTTTTTAAATTTATTTTTTTATTGAAGTATAGTTGATTTATATTTTTTTAAAATCAAAGTGTAGTTGATTTACAATGTTAGTTTCTGGTGTACAGCATAGTGACTCAATTATATATATATATTCTTTTTCAGGTTCTTTTTCATTTATAGGTTACTACAAGATACTGAATATAGCTTCCTGTGTTCTACATTAGGGCCTTATTAATTTTATATCTAGTAGTTTATATCTGCTAATCTTAAACTTCTAATTTATCCCTCTTCCCTTTTTCCCTTTGGGAACCATAAGTTTGTGTTCTGTCTGTGAGTCTTTCTGTGTTAAGAAAGTTCATCTGTGTCACGTTCTTAGGTTCCACATGTAACTGGTATCATATGGTATCTGTCTTTCTCTGTCCGACTGACTTCACTTAGTATGACGATCTCCAGTCCGTCCGTGTTGCTGCACCTGGCACGGCTGCATTCTTTACGGCTGGGTAGTAGTGCGTCGTGCCTGTATGCCACGGCTTCCGTATCCAGTCGTCTGTAGGTGGGCGTGTAGGGCATGTAGGTTGCTTCCATGTCTTGGCTGTTGTAAACAGTGCTGCTAGGGGCTCGTGATGTTTAAACGTAGCAACATACGGTTGAAGATTAAGTGGCTTCAGGCACTCATTTATTTACTTAGCACCAGATTAAGCGCTCACTCCACAAACGCTTCACTCCAAAAATGTGTTCAGGGAGATGCTAGTTGTACTCCTGTGCTTGACCTTGAAGACACAGCACTGAATATTAATAGCTAACCCTTAGCAAGCACTTACCAGAGGCCAGGTACTGTTCTTAGTGCTTCATCTACATCAACTATCTGAATCCTCAAAACTTAATGTGGTACTAGGTTCAGTATTAGGTACTATGATTATCCCCATTTTGCAGGTGAGAAAATTGAGCCAAGGGGATCAGTGACTCACCCAAGCTTCCACGACTTGTAACTGACAAAGCTAGGACTGAAGCCTAGGCTGTCTGGGTTCAGAGCTCACATGCTTACCCACCCTGGTAAGATACAGACAGGGAGTCCACAGAGTAAAAAGGGGCAGCAACCTTAACTAAGGAGGCAGTCAGTCATTACAAACCATGGGCAGGACCAGGTTTGAAAAGGACAGGGAAACAGTGGTTAAGAATAATGGAGACACTTTCAGACAGGCAGCTAGAGAAGGCTTCTCAATGTAGGTGAAATTGTCTCAAGGATGAATGTGATCAGACACAAAATGGCAACATGGCTGGGAGAGAAGACAGTTCAGCAGACGGGTGGTCTTGAGGCAGTACACGGCTTGCTGTGTTTTAGAGACTGGAAAATGGCCATTGCTGAGTTCCAGAGGCCAGCAGGGTGAGTGCGTCTCATTGCCATGGGGGTGGGAGGACACTGGTCAACAGACTTCTTGGTAAAGCACCAAACAGTAAATATTTTAAGCTTCGGGGGCCATGTGGGCTGCCTCACAGTGACTCAGCTCTGATACCGTAGCGTGAAAGCAGCTGTACACAAAAAATGGATGACGTGTCTGTGTTCCAAAAAGACTGTATGTACAGACACTGAAGTTTAAATTTCACAGTTCCACAAATGGCACGTATGTCTGTTTAGACACATGGGATAGTCGCACTGGGTACATTTCCAACAGAGCAGGTAATCTCTTATTATATTTGACGCATCGACCTTGGAACTCGGGTAGGTTCTGTCAAAATATAAGTCACACCAGTAAAAGCAAGAGGTAATTTTGAATAAAAGTAATGACTAGGCTATTGGGTTATTTAATCATCCTATTAATCGGGATTCTCCAGAAAAACAGAGTCAATAGGATGTATAGGTGTAGGAAGAGATTATGAGGGAATGGGCTCATGCAATGAGGGGGCTGAAAAGTTGCAGTTTGCTGTCTGCAGGCTGATGCCCCAAGAGCCTGTGCTGTAGTTCAGTCCAAGTCCGCAGGCCTGAGAAACAGGAGCACCAAGGGCAGGAAAATCAATGTTCCAGCTCAAACAATGGGTGAGGAAGGGCTGACCCCTTCCCTCCTTGCCCTTTTTGTTCCTTTCAGGCCCTCCTGGGTAGGGTGATGCCACCATACTGGGAAGGGCACACTGTTTGACGGGGTCCACTGATTCCAACGCTAATTTCATCTGGAAACACCTTCACAGACACTCCCAGAGATTACATTTAACCAGTTTACAGGCAACCCATGATCTGGTCAAGCTGACACATAAAATTGACCGTTACAATCTGCTAAAGAGGAGCAAATGATATGATCACCCAGGAAAGAGAAATACTGGCAAAGATAAAAGGAATGCTCCATCTTTACAAAGAGAGTGGCAGCCAGTCAATGGGTGTCATCATTCAGAGTATTTGCGATTCATCACTGCCCTAAAAATAGACTTACCATATGATCCCACAATCCCACTCCTGGGTATGTATCTGGAGGGAACTCTAATTTGAAAAGACACATGCACCCCAATGTTCATAGCAGCACTATGTACAATAGCCAAGACATGGAAACAACCTAAATGTCTCTCAACAGAGGACTGGATAAAGAAGCTGTGGTATATTTATACAATGGAATACTACTCGGCCATAAAAAGAATGAAATAATGTCATTTGCAGCAACATGGATGGACCTGGAGATTATTATTCTAAGTGAAGTAAGTCAGACAGAGAAAGAAAAATACCATATGATATCACTCATATGTGCAATCTAAAAAAACAAAACCAAATGAACTTATTTACAAAACAGAAACAGACTCACCAGACATAGTAAACAAACTTATACTTACTGGGGGGAAACGGGGTGGGAAGGGATAAACTGGGAGTTCAAGATGTGCAGATTCTACTATATATAAAATAAACAATTTTCTTCTGTATAGCACAGGGAACTACATTCAATATCTTGTAGTAACCTATAATGAAAAAGAATATGAAAACGAATATATGTATGTGTATGTATGACTGAAACATTATGCTGTACACTAGAAACTGACACATTATAAACTGACTACACTATAATAAAAAAAATTTGTAATTTGTAATGTATTCCTTATTCGAAATAAATGTTAACTTTTACAACTTTTTTCATAACTATGTCCTTTTTCTTAGAGAGCCCTCAAATTGTAAAATCTTCAAGGCCTACCGACTTGGAATGAGCTCTGATTAAGCACCTACCAGATGAGCCAGACATATCTGGATGCTAGAAATACAGCCCTGAATGGAACAGACACTTGGCCTTAACACATGTCCACATGCTGACACGCCTTTGAAAGGCAGAGTCCTCTCCCCTTGAGTTCAGGCTGGACCTCGGGACTTGTTTCTAAGGAGCAGAATCCCGTGCAGATGACACTGGGCAACATCCAAGACTAGCCCTAAGATACGCTGCAGTTTCTTCCTTGCTCTTTCCCTCTGGAAGGCATCAGCATCATGGAAAAGTCCACATGGGGAGGAACTGAGGCCTCCAGCCGACAGCCATGTGAGCGTGCATCTTAGACGCAGGTCCTCCAACGCCAGTCAAGCCTGCAGATGTTGGCAGCCTCGACCAACATCTCAACTGTATCGTGACTGCTTACGAGAGGCCTTGAGCCAGAACCATCCATCCAGACTGTTCTCAGTGACTCCTGACCTCAAAGTGTGGGAGGCAAGAAGTGTCTGTTCTTTTCAGCTGCTAAGTTTTGGGGTTGTTTGTTACATAGCAAGAGATAAATACACCAACAAGAGTCCTGGCTTCATGATTCACATTCTGATGTTTGTTCAATGGGCACTGAATAAACGTTTTTTGAGAAATTGATGAATGACAGTAAATTAAATAAATGTATCAAATTATCATCATCCATTCGTTTACCTAATATTTATTGAGCTGCACCTTATATTGATCTGTGTTCTAGGCATCAAGCTAGAACAATAAATGAGAAAGAAAAACCCTCCCCTCATGGGGCTTCCAGTCTGGTAGAAAACCAGGTTTCTGCTCTGTCGCTGATGCTCACTCACTGCAGGATGCTGGAACCACGCCTCCGTTTCCCAGGTATGTGCATTATCTGAGTTAATCCCCACCACAGCCCCTTCTCCCTCACCCACCTCCACGCTGGAGCCCTTCCCGGGCTCCCCTGCAACCTGGCCACGTGACACACTTCAGGCCAGCGAGACGTGAGCAGGAGATCTCTGTGAGACTTCTGGGCAGGTCCGTTGTCTCACAAAGGAAAAGATGTCCCTGGTTCGACCTGCCCGTCTTCCTTGCCTTGAGAGGAAAGCGGTGAGTCTTCCTGGAAGCATACAGAAGAAAGAATAGCAAAGCTCTGACATTCTCAAGCCACTGAAACATAACAATAACTTCCTGCATCTGGACTTCCTTTTAAGTGAGGGGGAAGATAACTTAAGTCTCTCATAGGGTTTTGTGGTGGTGGCTGCCACTTACATCTGAAGGCATTCCCAACTGATCTAATAAAATCGAAGCAGAGAACGATTCGTTAGCCAAGGTCACAAAGCCAATGAGTGGAGCGAGCCGAAAGAAAAACCAGATTTAACTGACCTTGAAATCTAGACTCTTCATCATGATGTTACATTGTCACTGTGGTTTTCCACTAGTAAGCAGAAACACTTGAGCAAATGTATTCGCTCCAGATAGAGTAACTAGACTACTTGATGTTGCCTCAAACTCTAGGACATTCAATCCACATTTCAGTTTTAACAAGTACTTAATTACAGATTTCTGGGCGGCCATAGAAAGTGCTGAGGGATTCTTTAATATTGGTGATGCTGTTGAAATATGCTAACCATGGATTTATCTTTCAGAGGAAATTAATAAAGATCCCATTCCTTGAGGGTCCCTTCAGGAAAATATGGGGCATCAACAATGTGCCTCCTCAATTACTCCTATTATCTCAGTTTCCATTTTAGAGATAAGGATGCAGGGTCAGGGTTAAACTCAGCCCTGCCATCGCCCAGAGCCTGCACCACTGCAGCGGACGGGGAGGGAACAGTAAAATGGGTCCCGTATGTGATAGTAGACTAAATCGTCCTGGACACGGCAGCAACTCTGACAGTTTATACATGAATGCATAAAGTCTGGGAAATGCTCTGGTGGTCAGTTCCTGCTCCAGCCCCATCTAGCTGTGACATTAGGGAGATCTCACAGTCTCTCTCAGCCTCAGTTTCTTCCTCTATGTGATGGAGAGAATATTAATACAACCTCCTAGAACTGCTCTGGGGACTCCATGGGGCAAAGCTGCTGGGCTCCCGGTGGGCTGCCCAGCCAGCCCTCGACGAGTATTAACGGTTACCATTATTGTAATCATTGCGCCATATTTCCTCCCTCTATGCAACGGAGACAGTTTTGTTTTGATCTGGGTATTTCTTCTCGACAATTAGGTGCGCTCTCGGTACTAGAAGGAATATGTCATAACCCGACAGCAAACGATCTCTGCAAAAGCAAAATGGCCTGAATTCTGCTAAAAAACAATCTGTTTTCTGTACCCACGGCAGAGAACAAAATGCAAAGAGAACACGGTGAGGATGCCTGGGGGTGGAGAGCAGAGGGTTTTGCTGGCCTGGCTGGGAGGTTATTTCTGCTACCCCACCCTGTCCCCTGCGACCACTTCCCCTCTTGTCCTCACTGGCCTGGTTCTCCCTTCTCAAGCCTGTTCTGCGGCTACACCAGCACTTTGTTTTAAAATAGATGCCTGATCTCACCCCTCAAAAGTAGTGTCTTGGTTTATAGGAGAAAGACTGAACACAGCCGGCGGTTCCCTAATTTCCAAGGACGACCTGTGGTCTTTGAACGTGGCCCCCCGGTCTTCATGTCCCCTGGGATGAGGGCTGGCCTGGTGACTTTCTAACAGACAGACATGGTGGAGCATCACTTCGTAATTAGGGGACCGAGGACCAGGACGTCCACCTTGCTCACAGATTCCATCATCTGCTCAGCTTGTACGCTTTGATGAAGCAAGTGGCCCTGCTGGGAACCTCCTGTGGCAAAGAGCTGAGGGAGGCCTCTGATCAGCAGCAAGAAAAGACCTGAGGTCCTTAATCCAACAGCCCTCGAGGAAGCCCATGTACCAACAGCCACAAGAACTTGGAGGCAGATTCTTCTCCAGCTGGGCTTTCAGATGAGACCTCAGACTACACCGACACCTTGAATGCAGGCTTGTGGGAGACCCAGTGAAGCAGGGTCCAGATTCCCATCCACAGAAACCGTGAGAAAATAACTGTGCCTTGTTATAAGCTGCTATGGGCAGGGAGGATATTTTGTTACACAGCAAAAGATAACGAATACAAACCAACCCAGTCAACCCATAATAAAGAGGAAGAAAGGAAAGAGCTGGATCAGGAGCTAGCATCTCTGGACTCTGGCCACATTTTGCCACCCAACTACATCAGTGGTCTTAGAAAAGGCATTTCCCTTTCTTGCCTCAATTTCTTCTTCTATAAAAGACAAGGGTTAAATTGGGGATTGTAATTTTCTGTAGTTTTTCTCCTTAAAAGTCTTGTGATGTTCCACCCTGGGCTCACATTCTACTCAGCAACAATCAGTATTAGACAGACACTGTCCTCATGAACAGGGATGGGGTTTCCGCTCACCCCAGGCCTCACCCGGATCAGGCATGGCAGGTGAGGCCGTGGTCCTGAAGCAATGACCCCTTGCAGTAGGCTGGTTCTTCTGAGGAGCAGACCGGCAGACGCCAAGTTGGGGGAAAACACGCAAGACATTTCCTGGGGGAAACTCATAGGACAGGAACGTGGGGAGGGAGCCAGAGGGGAGGAATGAGACCGCAGCTCTGGTCTGACCCCTGCAGAGGAGAGAAGAAGAGAGAACCGGTGGGTAGGGGGAGTCTGAGACTGTGGCGCAGTTCTAAGAGAGTTCTGGCAAAGCCCATGCCTCCCAGAAGGGAGCCTGCTTTAGTACCCGGGTCGCAAGCAGCCGCTGGAAAGGAGTAACCTGAAGGAGACGTGGGCTCAGCACAAATGTGGATTTCAGAGCAGGCATCCGGGCCCCCGGGCAATTACAGCCCCTGCCCTGGGAGCCCCGAGAGGCACATGTCCATGGCTTCCACGTCCCCTGGGGTTCCTTTTAGTCTAAAAATCCCACCCAAATGTGGGGCCAACAGGATGAACATGGTCTGCAGATGCATTTTGATTGGCTTGTGGTGTTTAATAAAAGACACAAATGAACTTACAGAACAGAAACAGACTCACAGTCATAGAAAACAAACTTATGGTTACTGGAGGGAGGAGGTGGGAAGGGATAAAATGGGAGTTCCAGATTTGCAGATACTAACTACTATATATAAAATAGATAAACAACAAGTTTATACTGTATAGCACAGGGAACTATATTCAGTATCTTATAGTAATCTATAATGAAAAAGAATATGAAAAGGAATATATGTCTGTATATGTATGACTGAAATATTATGCTGCACACCAGAAATTGACACATTGTAAACTGACTATACTTCAATCTAAAAAAATTAGCTGCAACACCAAAACCTCTGCTCACAGACAAAAATTTTGATACATTGGACAACATCAATATTTAAAACATGTGCTCTGTGAAGGACGCTGTTGAGACAATAAAAAGATGAACCACAGACTAAAAGAAAATATTTGCAAATCACATATATGACCAAGGATCTGTATCCAGAATGTCTGTTTAGAAACTTTCTAAGATAAGAAGAAAACAAACCACCTAATATTTTTAAGTGGGAAAAAAATTTGACCAGACGTGAATAAAAGAATACTTACTGATGACAAGCAAATGAGAAAATGTTCAACATCTTGAGTCACTATGTAGAGAGACTACAAACCTATCAGAATGGTTAAAATTAAAAAAAAAACGGATATATCAAGTGCTAGTTTTAATAGGGCTGATGTCTTATTAAATAAAATAATGCGTTTGATACGGGGCAAATAACACATCCCTAATGCACATTATTGAAAATTTCAAAAGAAAATTAAGAACCGGAGCTTTAGAAGAGAAGGCTAGAAAGGAGAGAGAGGGACTAAAATCAGAATAAAATGTCACTGTAGAGGAGTTCACCTCAAAGGAATTAATTTCTCTTCCTAAAAATTTCAACTACTACCAGGGCATCTGCAGTTTTACAGGACCAGGAGGATGGTATGAAAACGACGTCACATTTACCAAACATCTGCTGTTTCTCAGGTACTTCACTCGGACTCTCACATTGCTAGTCCCAGGTTATAGATGTGGCTCAGAGAAGTCAGTAGTTCGCCCAAGGCCACACAGCAAATAAATAGCAGAGCCAGAATTTCCAAGATGCTTGCCGTCTCCTCTTTACACAATACAGCCTTCCAAACCGGGAAGACACAGCAGCGGGGAGAGTGATGTTGCTTCCTCAGGGGAAATTTCTCACTTTATTTAACAAGCTTCCTGCACACATAAAATCCTTCCTCCCATCCCCACCACCACCTTCCGGCCGGCTGAGCTCCTCCATTTTCAGTCTTCTATTAGGCACCTGCCTCTCCCCCACATCTACACCCCCGCACCCTGCTATGTTAGCCAGTGTTACTCAACATGTTGTTCATTTGCATCCCCCCACCAAGGAATAGTTTTAGACATTTTTTCTAATTACCTCCCCCTCGATACATTAATACCACAGATACACTGTGTATCTGTTCATGTACTGTGCATATTTGTGTGATCTGTAAAAAGACTATAATTTTTGAGAAATCAAGAAACAGTGTGGCCCCCTTGAGGGCAGTTGCGTGTCCCCTGGGAACGTGGGTGTCGGGGTGGTGGCAGCAGCAGAGTATGAAACGGGGCTGGGCTGGGGCCCGGCGCTGCTGTAGGAGCTTTGCTGGCAGCACCTCGCCCGGCCCTCTGCTCACATGCTGATTTCCGGGCTTACCCAGAACCGGGAAGCTGCATTATTCTACTGGCCCCTTCTTGAAAATGGAAAATTTTACTTTCATTTTGCTCTTCCTCAATCTCTCTCCATCGTTGTCCACTTACAGACTAGAAGCAGAAGTGAGTCTAGGAAAGTAAAACCACAGGACAATGTCCGTTTCTCTTCCAGGTGGCAAGATTCCTTCCTCCTCCTCATCCCTAATTCCGTACTTTTCCCAGCTTTTAAAGTGTGTTCTGAATCGTTCCTTTAATTTCAAAGGTCCTTCTGAGTCACTGTTCCCAGAGAAGGATTCAGACTTTGAAAACGTCCTAAACCAGCTAGAAAATCGAGATGGCTAACCTTCACAAGCACTGAGCTCGGTTCTTTTCAAGGATTGTCAATATTTCATTTTTTCAACAACTGCCATTTTACAGGTGAGAACTGGAGGCTCGGAGAAGTCGGTTAATTCACCCCCGGTCACATGAGGACATGTGGTGGCCAGCCTGGCTGCAAATCCAGGACAGACTGGCTCCGAGTGTATGCTGCTAACCGCAATGAGAAGCCACCGCTTAATTTTAGTCTATCACTTCCCTCAAAGTGGGAGGAAACAGAAGTTGGAGATTTTTTAAAGGGGGAGGGGGTACCTCTGTGTTTTATCTAAGTTTATTCTCCTAGCCACAAAAGAGGAGCCTGGAGCTTAGTAGCACACAGAATTTTCTTTTAGTGGTGCTTCTGATACCTGATTAAGATTTGCTGCCCGGCCATTTACTTTACTGCTTTAGCAAGAGATTTCTCTCTTCCTAGTCTATTACTATATTATAAAGTGATTCCCTCAAGGGGAAAACGTCCCAGCGAAGACGAGACTCCAAGGGGAAAAGCTCACCCTCTCACACTTTGCCAGAGGTGCCCAGGATCTCCCACCAGATTTAAATCATGAACTGTGCTTTCTATGTTGCTCAGATTTGCTTTTCCACATGCTCTTCTTTAGCGTGGCTTGTATTATGTTAACCCTGAATCGCTTCCTGTGTTCTTGGAGAATTAAGTGGACATTCTTTTAGGGTTTTTTCCATAGTAAAGGGAAGAAAAAACTTCATGTCTATAAGGATCTATAATATTTCTCTTCTGTTATGTATGAAATAACCAGGAATATGCCTTCAGCTATGCACTTTACACAAATTATCTCTAATCCCTTTGACAGCTTCCGGTAAATGTCCTGACACTCAGTTTCAGATAAGAAAAGGAATCTCAGAAAAGGGAAGTGACTGGCCTGAGAACACACAACGGAGTATTGACAGAAGCAGATTTCAAGCTCCCCTTTTACTATTCCCAGGACTCACATGATTTGCAGTAACACCATTTTCCACATGTGGCCAGAATATTAGTCAAAAAACCTTTTTCTGGCATCCTTGAAACTTCCAGCAGAAGTCTAAAGTTTCTATTTCTAACCCAACAAATGCCCCGCCTCCTAAAAAAAATTCTCAACATTTTTTTTGACTTCTTTGGTTCTTGAAACTGGCAGCAGACTTCCAGTTTCTGGTCCAGCATGTAAGACGCTTAGAAGTCACCACTTTTTCATAGCAACAGGTAAAACCTGAACAAACTGAAAAATTAATGCTCTTCTTAGATCAGCAAGACAGTGAGATCACAGGGCAAACCACTGCCCCCAAACTGGAGGGACAGACAGGTGAACACAGAAAATCACAACTTACTAGACCACCGATCTTCTCGGGAGCCAGTGCCAGGGTAGGGAAACCAGAATTGAAATTGATGAACTGTGGGCAGCTTCATGTGGACAAATCTGAGACTCAAAAGCTCCAGGGGTACCCAGCCACGGAGTTGGGGGGGGGCACATCTTGTGAGTCTTAGTTGACCAGCTTCTCACACTGAATATCTGTGAAAAGCTCCCTCGGGCTCTCAGCAGGGGAGGGAAAAGGGGCCGCGCTGAACCAGGCCAGGGCAGTCTGTTCTCCTTAACCAGTCCTGCCCTCGGGAGAAACTATTTAAGCAGGGCTTAACCTGCTGGGATTTTATCAGAGCCTAACTGGCATAGGGAAAGGAAAGTACCTAACTTCAGGTCCCTGTAGCTTTCCACAGGGAGAGAGAGAAATGGCCAACTCAAGCCCACTCCAGCCACCCGCCCCACCTAAGGGTGTGAGGAAGATGAACTGAGAGGCACTTGCAGGAGTCAGGCTCACAAAACAGACTGAGGCTGGACCAGAGGACCACACAACGCTCCCCCTCCCCTCCCGCCTCACCACCACATCACTAAGCACCTACAGCAGTTCCTTTTACCTGGCACATCAAGTCAGGCTATTAGTAAAAAAAAAAAAAAAAAAAAAAAAAATTACAAGGCATACTAAAAAGCAAAAAAGACAGTTTGCAGAGAGAGTATGCATCAGAAGCAGACTCAGATGTGGTCAGGATGGTGGACTTCTCAGACTGGGAATTGAAGGCAACTATGATTAAGCGATGCTAAGGACTTCAGTGGGTAGACTGCGTGTAAGAACAGATGGGTCTTGTATGCAGTTAGAAATTCTGAGAAATAATTAAAAAGAAATGCTAGAGATAAAAAAAACCACTAACAGAAATGAAGAATGTCTTTAATTGGTTCACCAGTAGACAGGATATGGCTGACGGAAGAATCTCTGAGCTTGAGAATGTATCAATAGGAGCCTCATAGACCAAAAACCATAGAGAATGAAGACCAAAACAAACCAGAATGGAATGTCTGAGGACTGCGGGAGAACTGCAAAAGGGGGAACGTGTGGAGGGGGTAAGGAGAAGAAAGAGAAAATGCAACAGAAGAAATATCTGAACCCTAATGAAGGGAATTGCCCCCAAATCAATGTCAGACACTGAACCACAGATCCAGGAAGCCCAGAGACATCAAACAGGATCAGTGCCTATGTCCAGGCTACATCATATTTCTATGGAGAACCACCTCTAGGCATATCATATTTAAACTGCAGAAAACCAAAACAAAGAAAAAAAAAATCCCTGAAGGAAGTCAGAGGGAAAATCACCTGACTAAGGGACAAAGATTAGAAAGACATCTGCATTCTCAGAAACCAAGCAAGCAAAAATAGTAGAGGGAAATACTGGGTTTGAGAGGGGAGAAAACAAAAACAAAACAAAACACCTAAGAATTCTGTCCCAGGCAAAATTATCCTTCAAAAGTGAAGGAGAAATAAAGACTTTCTTAGACAACCTAAGATTGAGAAGACTTGTTGCCAGCAGAGCAGCCTGGTAAGACATGTAAAAAGAAGTTCTTTAGAGAGAAGGAAAATAGGTCAGACACTCAGAGCTACATCAAGAAAGAAGAGCATCAGAAAAGGAGTAAGTGAAGGTAAAATAAGAATGTTTATTTTTCTTACTCTTAATTGCTTTAACAGATAACAGATTGTTCAAAATAATAACAGCAACAATGTATAGATGTGTCTGTATGTATATACATGCTCATGTATAAGTGAAGTGAATGACAGCAATGACGCAAGGGATGGGGAGCAATCAGGATTATGCATGTTACGAGGTACTTGTACTGCTTGTGAAGTGGTGTAGTGTTATTTGAAAGTTGGACTTGGATCAATTATAAATGTATATATATGTGTGTGTAAATGTGTATGTGCATAAGTGTATATTGCAAATTCTAGGGCCACCACTGAAAGAAGCAAGAAACACAGCCACACAGCCTACTGCACACACAGCCTGGGAAAGCACCACCCCTCTCCGGTGGGGAAACTGGGCTCTGGACCCAGACTGACCAAGCAGGCCGCAGGCAGCTGTGCTGGCTTAAGCTTCCCAGCCGGAAAGAGGTGTTATTTTTACTCCCTCGCGTGGCCAGTCCAGACACGCGTGGCCCTACCTTCAGTGCAGGGCAGGGCCCAGCAGTTATAACCTCAGCAGCTCCATCCCCTCTGGGACCATCTGCAAAATGATGTCGGCTTGCTGTTTCCTTACCTGTTAGTGTCCATGCCCACAGAATCTGAAAGCCAGATTTTAAAAGATGAAAACCGCAGGTGTGTGTCTTGTTCACACCTGTCTCCCAGGCCCAGCAAGGTGCCTGGCTCAGAGGGTTTCAAGAAAGGGTGGGAAAGAAGGTGGAGGATGGAAGGAGGGAGCGATGGGAGGGAGGAGGGAAGAAAAGAGGGGGGAGGGGCGGGGAGAGGAAAGGAGGAAGGAATGAGTTTCATAGAAACGGCTTCAGCTGAATCTCTTAGGAAAAGTTTGAAGTTTTAGACAGAGTAAGGGTCAAAGTTCTGCCTTTTACTGCTTCAGTGCTTGTAAAGTGTGTGTCAGCAACTCAGCCAGAGCAGGATAATGCCATTGATCAAAGGGATGAGGGAGGAGGGGATGGTTGAGGGCAGAGGGATGCTAGGATGCTGCTGAGAAATACACTGAAAGCCTTCAGCCTGGAAAGTTGAAATCTGGTCAGGGACGGGATAAAACCTAACTGTTCTCACTCACAAAAGCTGCCTCTCAGCTCGGCACGGGCGTTGGGACAGAACCCCTACAGGCCAAAGGGACAAGCCTGAAAGACAAGTCTTAGGACAGTAAAGACGGAGAAGCAAGCCGTGCCCTTGAGCAACGGGACAGGCAAAATCATCCATCTGTCCATCCGTCCATCCAGTGACTACTCGCTGGCTGCCCAAGTCAGGCACTGCTGTGGACACGAGCATGCTCTCTCTCTCAGGAAGTTCACATCCTGACATGGGAGACAGTCCACAGGTAAGCCAAGAAATAAATGGGATAACACTGGGTCCTAGCAAGGACACAGGAGAAAATGAGACAAGATTATACGTGAAGGAGTGACTCAGGACAGTAACTTCAGGTGGCGAGCTTAGAAAAGCCCTCGGAGCAGAAGGGTTCACTTGGCAGGGCGGAGACTGCTGTCCTGACAGAGGCCTGTGTGCACGCTGGCCCTGGGCTGCCTCTGGGACCTTAGTTTCAGGAGAATCCCCCACTGAGTCCCAATGAGAATGGCTCGCTGTGCCTAAAGGTGGCTTGTGACACACACTTGTTTTTTTCCTGGGGATCTGGAACCTGGGTACCTGTTAGGCACAGGGTGCTGCCTTAACCAGCCCCCACTGGAAACCCTGGGCACTGGGTCTCTAGTAAGTTTCTGTGGTTGGACAGTACTCCACACAGGATGTCACTCCTCACTGAGGGTGAAATTAAGCCGGCTCTGCCTCCCACTGCTGGGAGAGGACCCCGGAAGCTTGCTTCTGGGATCCCCTAGACTTCACCCCACACGGCTTTTCTCTTGGCTGACTTTTCTTTGTATCTTTTCACTGTAGTAAATCATGGCCGTGCTGGGTCCTGGGAGTCCTCCTGGCGAGTCCTCAGATCCCAACATAGCCTCTTTGAGGACGTGACATTTAAGCTGACCCCTAAATGAGAAAAGAGCCAACCCTGGGACGATCTAAGACAGAAGTATCTCAAGCAGACAGAACAGCTTGTGCAAAGGCCCTGAGGCCAAAATGAGCTTGGTGGGTTTTAGAAATTAAAAAAACAAAATTAAGTGTAGTTGGAGCACCGTGCAGGGGAAGTTGAGAGGTGGCAAGTCAGGTGGAGTCTGATAAACCAGGTGGAAAATCTAAATGTGATTCTAAGTAGGGTGGGAAGCAACTGTAAGGCTTCAGAAGAAAATGACTTTGAATGAGGAGAGCAGCAGGCAGGGTAAGGGAAAGTGGGGAAGACATTCAGTAAGGCCCTCCTAAATGATCACCTTGACTTGGAAGTCCAGCCTCGTTCCTGCCACCTCCCATCTAATCTCAGGCCAAAGGTTAGAAGCTAGTAGTTAAGGAGCCACGTTCAGCTGACAAATACTTTGGTTCCTACTATGCCCACCTCCCAAAATTTGAGTTAACCTCTTAAAATCAAAAGACAACCTGTGAAAGTTCACTTTTTGGACTTTTCTTTTAAAATAGGCACCGCCCAGCACATGTAATCCCACGGGGCACCTGTAGCCGGCCATGCACCCAGGTCACCTTTGCACACTGTCCTCTTCCCCACAAGCCCTCCCAGGCCAGGGGCAGCAGGTGTCCCAGCGAGATCCGGTGTGTATCCCCATGACATGCTGTGTTATCAAGGAGCTCGCTCTTGTATTGGTTTATGGTTTGGTTTTTTAACGCATAGCTAGCTCTGTTTAGCTGAGCTATTAGGCTAAACCACATACAACTGCCATTTTTATAGTTTGAAAATGGTTGAGCGTCAAGTTTCATACGGTTCACCCTAAAATGTTTTCTATCCGGCCCTCCGAGGCCTTTGGGCTTGTGTTTTAGGCAGTTTTAACTTATTTCTGTTCCTCAAACTGCCATCAGAGCACTTGCTTCCAGGCCTTTACAAATGTTGTTCCCTCCCCCTTAAACTACTCCCCAGACTTCACTGGTGATGAAGTTTCCTCCAGGAAATGTCACCTGACTTCACTGTCAGGGCTGCTGTGTCCCCTGAATTCTCTCAAAAGGGCCATCTTCCTCCAATATAGATAATGACAGCTAACATTTATTTACTTATTATAGAATTTACTACACACTGATGCCAGACACTCTTCTAGTAAGTCTAATATATTAGCTATGCATGTCTCTTAATCATAGCTGGCAACGATCCCAGGCCACCTCTTTACAAGAGTATAATGGTGCAATGAAGATATCTCCAGGCACCTCGGAAATACTGCCTGTTCAGTTCCAGCTCGCCGGAATAAAGCAAATACGGCAACAAAGCAAGTCACATGAATTAGTGTGTTTCCCAGCGCATATGAAAGTTATATTTGCACCACACTGTAGTCCAGTAAGTGTGCGATCGCATTCTGTCTAAAAAAGCAATGTACATACCTTAATTAAAAAACACTTAATTCCCAAAAAATGCTAACCATCATCTGAGCCTTCAGCAAGTCATAGTAGTAACAGCAGAGGTCGCTGGTCACAGACCACCATAATGAATACAAACAGGAAAGAGTCTGAAATATTGCAACAATCACCGAATTACCAAAATTGTGACACGGGGACACGAAGTGAGCAAAAGCTGTCGGAAAAAAGGCACCACTAGACAGGCTTGATGCAGGGTTGCCTTAAACCTTCCATTTGGGAAAAAACCAAAAACAACAACAAAAAAATGCAATATCTGCAAAGAACAAAGTGCACAACAACAGTAAAACAGTTTAATCCTCACAACAACCCTATGTGGTACATACTTCCATTAGTTCCATTTTACAGATGACAAAGCTAAGGCAAAGAAATATGTTGTGATCAGCCCAAGCCCACGTGCCTAGTGAGTGGCAGCCCCAAGATTCGAATCCTGTCTTTTTCCAGAGCCCATGCCTTTCCCACCACACTCTCCTGTGTCCTCATTGTAATGACTGTTGTCTCCCCGCCTCCCCGGGACTGAAAGTTCTTCAAAGGCAGGGCCAGTGTCTACGCTTGCCTGAGGTGTACGTGCGGTGCCTCCTTCAATGGGATCTGGCACAAAGAAGGTGCCAAATGCATTTTTTATTTACCGGACTTGACAGAGGAAGAGGAGGTAAGGAGGTGCCGCCCCAATACCAAGGGGTGTGTGATCTTTTTTAAGACGTCTTGAACCAGTGCTGATTAGGCAGCTCGAGAACTGATTTAAACAGAGGGAGCACAGAACTAAGAGGGGAGAAAGCAAGCAGGAATGGGGCTTTAATGAGCCCATTCTGCGGGGTGTGTGGGCAGAGAGTGTCACCACAGGATATAGCGTTTGACTCTCCCCAGCAAAAGTAGGTCACTGGTGGAATAAATGGTCACAGAGACATTTCTTGCATTTTGATACTCTTAGAGTAGTAGGCAGGAGGGAAATGTTAGGAGAAAGAGAAAACCTGAGGCATTGGAATATGCTGGATGACATCTGATCCACAGACGTCTGGCTAAATAATTGTGGTCTGTATAATTTTAATATTCATTTGCTATTTGACTATTTACTATGCACTTAATATGTGCTTAGTATTTACTTTCTAAGCAAATAAATAAAAAAGCGAACAAAGTCACTAACAACCTGGAGAGTATATTCTAGAGCCACACAGCCCAACACAGCAGCCGCACAAGGCCACTGAGCACTGGAGAGGTGGCCACTTGGGACTGAGATGTGCTGGGAGTATAAAACAGACAGCAGATTTTGAAGACTTAGTCCAAAAAATAAATCTAAACTATCTCATTAGCAATCATTTTATATCGATTTGATGTTGAAATGATAATATTATGGATGTATTGCATTTAATAAAACATACTGTTGAGATAGGCTGGGAACCGGGACCCTCTACCACAGTGTTTGCACTTGGACTAACGTCTCCCTGAGCAACAGGATATAAAGAAACTCTAAGGGACTAAAAGTAACTGCACGCAACCTATTATGAACAACAGGATACATAAAGGCCACAAACCAACTGCCATCTCTGAGGTGCCAGGAGCTAAAGCAGGGCACTGTGCGTGATCCCTGCACACGGCACCACCAAGGGGGTGCACAGACCACCTAAGCCACCCCTCCTGCCCAATCCAGCACCTGCCCCTGTTGTTACCCCAGTTACGGACCCACGGGGCTCCTCTCAGGGAGTGAGTGAGGGCACCTGTTTGGTTTTGCTCCCTCGTGCTGTAGCACAAGCCCCAGTAAAGTGTTGCAGGAATTCTCATCTGGCCCCTTATCAATTTCTATGGATTAAAGAGTCCAAGGGCCTGGGTTGGTAACACTGTCATAATTAATCTTGCCTGTTTCTTTTTACCTTTAGAATGTATTCCCTAGAAAATCTTAAATGTCCTGTGTGGCTCGCATCGTATTTCTCTTGGGTGGTGCTGTCCGAGGGGTTTCTAAGCTAGTGGATGCATACAAGTGGTAATATAATAGCTTGTATTGACGACTGCTTTGAAGAGGAGTGAAGCAGGGCAAGAAAATGCAGAGAGATGGGAGGGGGGACTCTGGCAATACTTCATAAAGGCTGTTCATGGAATGCCCCCTTCTGAGGAAGTAATATTTGATTATCCAAAGTAGTAGTTAAATCTGGATTTTTCTAGGAAAAGACTGCTTAGATAAGCCTGTTCTTTCATTGTATTATTAGCCAAAATATTGAAAGAATACTCATAGGAAAACTGAGGGAATAAAAACAGTTGAAATATTTTGTTCCTCCTGGTATGAATGACTTCTAAACTTAGGAGCCAGGAATAATGATTTTCTCTTACAAACAGTCAGCAAACAATCAGAGAACAATCTTATTTGGGCACAAGTAGTAAATATCTTACAAATAGATTTTCCCTTCCCTGTCTCTATTTGCAACCACATCATCCATTTTTATTTAATTCTGATAAAACAAAACTCATGTCTGATGATGGGGGTTGGGGGGGGACCACCACCAGAGCTTCACGTCCCTCAAGGGCCTAGTTCAGTTCCAAACAACAACTGTTTCCTGTATCTACAGAGTAAATGCACAGCAGTCTGTTTCAAGTGGGCAGAGCCATGTCTAAAATCTCCCGTGGAAGAGTATTGCTATTACTAAAGTAGGGTAATTTGAGCCCCTCTCAAAAGTACAGTATAAAAACTTAAGCCCAGATTAGAGAGTTCTGCCCAGGGGAAATGAAAATAAACAAATCGAAGCAGTGCAACTGCTGAAGCTATAAAACGTGGTTGAACTTTGATCATCAGGAAGCCCTTAAAATGTCAGGTGTGCGCGATCAGAGAGCTGTTTACTGGTTGACAGATTCCGTCATCTACGGTTGCCACAGGTTCATTGTATTTTAATTAAACTTGACAATGGACGCTGTGTTTGATAATGGAACAATGAGACTGTGTACATGACTGACTCAAGTGCTGTGTTCAGTGGATTCAAATCCAGTAAAATAAGTTATTTCAAAGTTTTTGCTTTCATATTGAGTGAACCTTAAGTATGCATACCCAGATCACACTGTGTTGTTGACAACAAGCCCCACACACTAAAATCCTGATGTAGACCAGATCCCTAAACGTGGGAATGAGGACCGTGCCTACCACTTAGGAAAGAGTTCTACTGTATTTGTTTTATTCCTAGATCTTGGCCGTACATGAATCAAAGACTCTGTCTCTTCTCATTCCCCACAAGGACAAAAAAGAAAAAAAGAAAACACAGTATTTCCTTTGTTTTCTCAAACTGTTTCCCTTTCCTAGTGATTCTTAAAAATTGACGCATGGCCAGTGGCTTAATGGTCAGTTCCTGAGACTGACTCATGCATTTGAGACATTATTTAGGGACGCATTAATTTTGTTCTAATCAATAATATGTTACACTTTTAAAAATTAGGTTGTGGCCAGAGCTCCCAGTTACCCTTGAATAGGAAGAATGATTTATGTTAGTATTTCTGTATGTTGGCCCTTCAAAACTTGAAAGCAGTTGGAATAAGGAAATCTATGCGCCATGAATGGACAGCCACGTGGGTTTGAGGGCTGATTTGGAAACACAGATTAACTCCTCCTTTTCCCCACACCACACACTGGTATATCTCATTTCTAACTTGCCCACGATTCCTGTGTCGGCAGAACCCACAGGTATATATGATTAGCTCTCCAGTCAAAAAGAATAAGGATAAAAGAAACTCCAAGGTGGACAAGTGTATAGCTCATCGGTAGAGTGTGTGCTTAGTAAGCACAAGGTCCTGGGTTCAGTCCCCAGTACCTCCACTAAAAAATAAAATAAAAAGTTAATTTAAAAATACATAAAGAAATCTAATTACCTCCTCTGCTAAAAAAGGAAACCCCAAAGGGCCCAGAAAGATTAACGTGCTCAGCTAGAAAGCGATTAATCAGCCTCTTTGCTTCCTTGATTTCCAGTTGTAGAAATATGCCAAGAGGAAAAAAACACATCTCTCCTAGTCCTATTAAGTAGAGAAAGAGTGCTGTTCTGACTCCAAAGCCAAGGTTGTAGATGAGGGTGTGGGGTGGGAACGTGGGCCCTCCCTAACAACAGAAAGACTTTCGCAGTATCCGTTCCCAGACTATAAACATTCAGAGACTCCTAGCCAAGCACATAATAAAAATTTCTTCCGTGTGTGCGTGTGTGTGTGCGCATGCGCGCACGGCTCATGTGGTCTCTCGCTCTGATTTCCTGTAGTTCATACTATTCACATGTAAATCGTGATGATTATTAGTGTGGTCTCTGACTTGATGCTGCATTTTGTCTGGAAGTTTCCAAAGCTTCCTGCAGAGAAGAAAGCATCTTTTAGGAGTTATTTGACTGGCCGAAAAATCTGTGTGTTCATTTCAGCAATTGCTAGATTTGAAGCAAGAATATGAAAACACCATCCACTAATAGTGATCACAAGAGAAATCACCCAGGAAAGCCTGTCTCTACAAACAGAAAAGGAACAAACACAGCATTCTTAACCCAAAACTCTAAAGACAGTCCTGCATAATAAATGGTGAATCTAATCCAAACGTCAAACCATGTTTGCTCCAAAAGGTGACACTCTGAAATTTTCCTACAACTGGTTTAGATCAAGAAGCAAATTTTCTCTCTTTTCACTTGGGAAGTAAACACTGGCTATAAGTCCCTTTTAAGAGATGAATCACTTCGCCCCTGCATCTGAAACGGGATTAGGTCATTCGTTTGTTTCTGGGATATAGTCTACCCTTGACTACGACTCGGTTCCACAATTTGTTCAAACATTTTCTGGCAATTTCTGATTTGCTCAGACAAAGACCGGAAGCTTCAATCCCACTGAATTAACCGGTTGGGTTATTACCAAAGTGGAACAGAGCCAGAAAGCTGAAAACGTAACACAGCATGTTCTGTTGGGACATACTGTCTGCCTTCATAAAGGTAGTATCGTTCCTAGAACTCTCACCCACCAGTTAGCTCAGTGAGCTGAGAATGTTTTTCTTTCCTATTGTTTTTTGTTTTTTTCTTTTTAAACAGCAGGAATAGAAGAGATTGGTAATTAACCAGGTAAGCAACTCTTCTGCCTCTTGGAACATACTAGAAAGTAAAAGTAATCATCCTCTTTCTTATAACTTCGACATCTCAACACTGACATCTCTACATCAGTCAACCAAAACGAAGAGAGGAGGAAGGAAAGGAGGGAGGAAGAGAGAGGACAAGAAGAAAACCAATACAATGTGGGGGAAGGTGTAGCTCAAGTGGTAGAGCGCATACTTAGCATGCACAAGGTCCTGAGTTTGATCCCCAGTATCTCCATTAAAAAAAAAAATAACAAATAAATCTAATTACCTCCTCCCACTAAATACATAAATTTAAAAAATATATACAATGATTCACAGCTACAGAATACACAACCCAGAGACAACATCTGGGTGGACTAGTCTAAAAACTCAGAAGTCACTCCAGTAGCTACCATGTTCAATTAATACAAGAGTATGTTTAAGTAATACCTCTAGTTTTCATGCCATTTAGAGTTTATCCGGGACTTTCACATCTATTATTAATTGTTTTGTCTGGTACCATTAATCATCTTTTATATTGAAGAAAGCCAAGGATTAAAGGAGGCTGAATCATTTAAGGAAGATCACGCACCTAACACTAGGCTGAGCCAGAGCGGACCTTGGTATTTTAGTCTTAGTTTACATTCCTTATCATGACACCAGAGGGGTTTTTTTCTGTTTATGCTATAACATTCCTGCATTGCTCACATTTTCACAGGTATCCCGCAATTTTTCTGAACCTGGACACAAAATTATTTTGTAAGAATCAGAGCACTGCACTAACTTGTAAGCACTGCAGTGGTTCACAGCACA